>NC_043966.1:31671146-32378646 GCF_902148855.1 Sphaeramia orbicularis | reverse complement strand
TTTAGTGTACAATTTTGAGCTGTAACTTGATTATCTGACTACCACAGCCATGCAACACATCAGTACTGGTATCAATATTGACCTTATAATATCATGATAATTTAGACTGACAAAAGACAGTGAGACAAGGATAAAGTCATTATACCAAAAGGAAAAATATGATCATAAAGTTACAGCATTTTGTATGAGAAAAAGGCATGATAATACTAGAGTTGTCCAAAACTACCAGCTAAACTGAATCCAGTAGCTGTTCATATTTAATCAACCATGTGATTTAATTAGAGGATTACTGTTTGTGACAACACATGAAAACACATCAAATATTATGACTTTACGATCAAATCTGTTTTTTTCTTTTTGTCCCAAGTGTGGTGAAACTTCTTTGTACTTGTACAGTTTATAGGTTTTAATTATTTTAATTGACAATTTCATTCTATTTTCTTATTTAATTGTTTTTTTTGTAGTATGTGTATGTGTATGTCATTTAAATCTATTACAGTTTTATATACAACCCCAGTTCCCAAAAACTTGGAAAGTTACATAAAATGTAGCTAAATAAAAACAGAATGCAGTGATTTACAAATCTAATAAACCCACATTTGATGGTGGGTTCTATTGCTTTTGAGCCTGAGAAATTTCTCCAGATTGAGAGTATTTTTTTATATATACTGTAGGTGATGAGATGCTCTTTGCCATTTTACTTTATGGAACATTACTCTAAAATGATTCCATACTTTGTAGACATTTTTTTGTGAATTGTTGAACCCAGCTTTACTTCTGAGTGACTCCGCCTGTCTAAGATACTCTTAATGGCAGCTCCTTTAGTAATGTGCTGCCAGGTAATGTAATTAGATGCAAGTATTCCTCCAGCAGTTTCTTTACTTTTCCAGTGTTTTTTTGCAACCATCCCAATTATTTGGAGACATGTTCCTGACATGAAATTCTCAATAGCTTATTTTTTCTTAAAATTGTCCATTTTCTGCTTAAACATTTAATGGATGTTTTATTAAGGAAATACATTTTTTTTTTTTACATTATACTGAAATAAGGTTTTCCTGGTCTTGTATTCTGTTCGCATGTAATTCTTTTCCCCTGCAGTCAGACATTTCATTTCAATACTTGCAGCTTATTAAGGCCATGTCCTCCTCTTCTACTGTCTGTTGTTCACTATAATACCTCTAGTTTTTCTGTATGGATGAACTGATTAGCTCTTCTCTCCACCAGTTCCCCCACAGATTCATGAGAAAGAGGTGGCAGAGCCGTCCAGTCCGTACCCCAGCGGCAGCAGCCAGACTTTAACATGCACCGCCTTCGGTCTCCCTGCTCCCAGCATCACCTGGCAGTGGAGGGCCTGGGGTCCATGTGTCCTCAACAGCACAATGTAAGATCAAGTTTACACATACTATTCATGTGGTATTTTCAAATATCAGATCACATGGTTTTTCTTCAAACATGATAGAAAAGAGGAGAGTGGGATAGTGTACATAAAGCATAACATGAGGACAAAGATACAAAGAAGAGGTCAGAGTGAAATTACCTACCAGCTCTGACTGAGAAAGAGAAGAGAGGGAGGAGATGATAAGGGAGAAGAGAAGGAGAGGGGTGAAGAAAGAGAAGTGGAGGTGGATGAAAAGAGCAGAGATGAAGAGGAGGGCGGAGAAAATGTATATGGAGGAAAGGGAAAACGAAGGGAAAAGTGTGTCTGTACAATGTCCATCCTGTTTCCTACCCACACACAGTGAGATGGCGCCTGTAACTCTGTAGCTGATGCTCCATGGATCAGTTCCCACAGCAGTATGACTTTCACATACAACTCCAGGCAAACACACAAACAGACTTACTCCAAATGCACATAAATGCCCCTCAGTGTGTTTGACATTGAGCAGCACATCAGGGTGCTGTACCTTACACACACACACACACACACACACACACGTGCTTAAATACAGATTTGAACACTGACACACACACACACTTATTGCACGGAATTGCTGTGGGTTTTTTCCTCCCATCCTCCGTCTACAGTCAATCCTGCGACACAATATAATAGGCCCTCAGGGCAGCAATATACAGTAGATTTTAGTTATTTTCGATTCGTATAAGCTCCAGTGTTGTGACCGAATATCCAAGTGATATTCACCTTCCTTCTCCATCTTCCTCCAAGGCTTAATTTCTGAAGTTATTACTGTTCTTTTGACCTTTGATGTGAGGATGGAAAATGAGTACAAGGTACCGGTCGTATTCTTTTAGGCAATACAGTCTGAAATTTCACAACAGCGGCCGGACAAGCAGAGCTGTAGCTCCAGCTTTCCAGTTCATGTTCATCAACTTATATGATATTTCAAGGCATTGACTGAGGCACAGCTGCACTGACCTATGTGCAGTTGTGGATTTTCATTTTTTCTCATCTTCTTTGGCAGAACTTTTAGCGTAAATCTGAGGTACACTCACAGCAGCATGTGGTTTCAAAATACCCTCTTACTTAAGTATCCATATGTAGTGACGATATTAGTCATTTTGTCTTTTTCATTAGAGTTAGACGAATATAGGATTCAAAGGATTCGAACTATTTTATTGTCATGTGTACAGTAAAGAAACAGGTGTCCCTGTACAATGAGAATCTTACTTGTCATCCACACTGAATGCCAAGAGAATTTAAGATGTTTAAAAATTGAAAGAGAATAATTTAACTAGGAAATTAAAACAAACAAAACAAAGTGGCATGTAAGAATGGCATGCAAAAGAGAATGAGAATAAAAATATAGAAAATATAAGCTACTATTACTAAGAGAAAAATGTATATTTACATGAATGTGCAATATCTGGGTAATTGTGCAAACTGTCAGAGGTAAATGGTATATAAATGTAGAAAAAAAATAAAAATAAAAAAATGTGTATATATATATATATATATATATATATATATATATATATATATATATATATATATATACACACACACACACACATATATATGCATATATATACATATGTGTATATATGTGTGTGTATATATATATATATATATATATATATATATATATATATATATATATATACGTATACATATATATACATATGTGTATATATGTGTGTGTGTGTGTGTGTGTGTATATATATATATATATATATATATATATATATATATATATATATATATATATATATATATATATATATACATATGAGGGGCACATAGGGTACATCATTTTAGTGTTTATAGGGCTGCAGGAGAATACCATGCATTAGCATAATCAGACACATGTTCATTAATATGCAGTGTATCTATTATTCTGCCTCCTTATCTCTAGCTGCCGTATGAATTTCATTGTGTAACCAGAGAGCCTAGATTACAAAGAGCTGATAGTTACTAATATATTTTTTCATTGCAACATAATTTTTCATCAAAATACCTATTTTTTTAGGTCATTTTGGAAGGGAAGCAGTTATCAAAAAATTCCAGTTTCATCTTTTTCCTCTAAATATTCAAGACAACTTTATTCTGAAGAAGTGAAGTCTAATTTTTCATATCACACACAACATCACTTTGTATCAGGAGACTGAAAGCTGTTGCAAAAATGCACCAGTTTCATTTCTTTGCTTCTGTACTCTTTGGCATAGCTCATCACTCAGCTTTCAGAACACTCACAAACCAAACATCAGAAAGTGTGAAGAATTCAGGAATGTTGTGCAATGATTTTCTAAGTGATTCGAGTAACCACAGCAAAAGTAATAGCCATAAATGCAAGAGATTTCCAATACTTTACCCATTGGAAGAGATGAAAATTATCCAACCCTCTTTAGAGCTGCATTTCTTCGTCGAACTTCAATGTAGAAACATGGTTAGAATTTTAAACAGTTCACAAGACTACAGACTCTATTTAAATAAAACCAAATCTTGATATTTAGCTCAATGTTCACAAAATCACATTTTCCTGATTTGCATGGAATATTCAGATGGAGTGGAGAGGAGCTCTTGGAAATATTTTAAGCTTTTCTTTTAAAATTGCAGCTCCTGTGGGACCATTCACAACCAGTACACAGTATTTACCACAAATATAGGTACAGTTGTCCTCTTTCATACAATGTGACAATTAAACCACAGCAACTTAGAGAACTTGAACCAAGAGCTCCAGAGTAACAGCAGACCCATCCAACTTTAGACCCATCAAACCCTTTAGAATTCCATTCAAATCTAAAAAGAAGACACTTGTTTACATCCTTCCCAAAATGTCCATTAAACCTGCACATTCAGACATGTCTCTTTTCCTTCATGCTGAAAAGAATTTGGTGATATAATGTACTGCCTCTGGCTGAGCAACCTGTGCTTGAGTGAGACCCTGAGCCAAAGGAAATATTCAGGTTCCAAAAATATCATCTCTAATCAAAGGTTTTACATTTTATTTTATTTATTTTTCAATCAGCAGCTGTTCAGTCATTTCATGAAAAAGTGATTGCACGCTCTGCTTTTTTTTTATTATGTCTTTTTCTATCTCATGAAAAAAATAAATGAACAGAAAAGAAAGAAAGAAAGAAAGAAAGAAAGAAAGAAAGAAAGAACGAGAGAGATAAAGACAATGTAATTTCCCCGTTTTGATATTTAAATATTGTCACTAACCAGACATTATTCTGTGACATGTAATGTGATCCTTTTTATTCTAATTTGCATCACTTGCAAAAAAAAATCTTGTAAAATTCAAAATTTTAGTATTTTTGTAGGAGTTTTTTCAGTACTTGACTTCATTCTAAGCACATCATATTCTGGCTTTAGTGATCTTTACACGTTTATTTTGTGCAATCAAGAAAATTACAGGTAATTACACTCATTATCAGGCATTTGTGGTTTATTTGTTGAGTGAATAACGTAAAATGAATGTTGATTACTTCCTGCTAATGTTGGACTGTAGCTGTTTGTAGAAAATACAAAACAAAATTCTATTTCATGTTTCATTAGTTTTTCTGTGATGTTCACACTATGGATCTCCATGCTAGTAATTGATGCTTTAGTTTTTCCATTAGGTGCAGGGCAGTGTAATTGCCTGGGCTTTGGGATGCAAGCTGATGTTTGTCTCTGTAATGTAGCCGTGTGTGTGCGAAAAAAAAAAAAAAAAAAAAAAAAAAGAAAAAAAGGCTTCTCATAAAACCTCAGGATGTCTGGTTTGATGTGCCTCTGAAATTCTCCCCCACTGCCCACACTCTGCTATGCATGTCAATGAGGGGAGATGTCATGAGTGTGTCTGTGTTTCCCTCCAGGGTCCGACGAGACAGGAAGGGCCGGAGTGACAGGATCGCAGACTGTCAGAACTGGCAGGACATTAGCTCAGAAAATGCTGTGAATGAAATCGAGTCCATTGAAACATCGATCGAAGTTGTGGATGGGCGACAAAAGGTGCAACAAGGCTTTTTTAGTATGACTGTATGGTATTGTGAGATAAAGCCAACATTCTTCACATAAATAATAAAAATGAGTCATGATTTTTCTTTAAAAAAAAAAAGACATTATATAATCGGGATGTAACCTAAAAAAATGGCATTTATGTAACTGGACTTATCCCTGAACTATGATGTTTTTATATAATTGTCCTAAATTCTGAGCTCCATAACAAAATTTGTCAATCAAGCACCATTTCCACAGTAGAAATATTTAGAACAGCCTTCCTCTGCAGACTTCCTGTAAGGCCTGGTTATAAACACATCCAGACACACACCAACTGGACCACATGCACACATACACACATCTGAACATTTATCAAACACAACCATAAGAGGGAGTTATCACATAGACACACACACCCACACACACGCATACACAGGTCCTGGTGTTTTTCACTCACACCTATGTGCGTTTGCTTTTTGTCGGCCTGTCAGCACAAAATCTGGATTCTGTCAGCTCACTAAGAATTACATGACAGCAGCCTGTACTTCTTTTGAAATATATATGTATTTCTTCGTAGATCGCTCAAGATGTCATTGCCTTTCTTTTACTTCACAGATAGTTAGCAGGCTTCACATTCACAACGCCAGTGTTTCCGTCATGTACAAGTGTTCCGCCGAAAATAAAGTGGGAAAAGACGAGCGGCTGATCTACTTCTATGTAACCAGTAAGTATTTTGAGTGAAGTTTCCTCTCAGTTTGAAAGTCCTATCTTACCTCAATTTTATCTCAGTAAGACCAGATGGGAATTTGTTCAACTTTGACGTAAACGTTCACTCAAATGTAAAGGTGAATTTACTAGATTTTGGAGATCAGTCATCAAATGTGAAGAAAGTAATAGCCATAAATTCAACAGATTTCCAATGCTTTACCCATGGGAAGAGATAAAAATGATCAAACACAAACCCTCTTTAGAGCTGCATGTCTTCTTCAAACATCAATATAGAAACATTGTTAGAATTTTAAACAGTTCACAAGTTTACATAGTTTATTTAAATAAACCCAAATATTGATATCTAGTTCAAGCGACTGATCTTTTTCTATGTAACCAGTAAGTGTTTTGGGTGAGGTTTTGTCTCAGTTCAACCATTCTGTCTTATCTTAATTTATTTATTTTATTATTATTTTTTTTTTATTTAACCTTTATTTAACCAGGAAAAAAGCTGAGATTAAAAATCTTTTTTTCAAGAGTGTCCTGGCCAAGACAGCAGCAGCAGCCAAAGTTAAACAAAATAGAAATTACAGCCATATAACCACACTAAAAATATACATAAAAAACAATAAAAGTCAGATCGAAAACCATACATAAAACACTAAAATAAGAACAAACATATAAAACACCATCAATTATCTAAAAGATACTAAAAGTATAACAACAATTTTTCTTGTTTTTTGTTTGTTTTTCGTTTTAATGTTTTATTTCTGTCTGAAGAACAAACACTCCATGAAAGAAAAAGCATCTTAAAAGCATCTCAAAGCAGAACCCGAGTCAGTCAATTAAAAAAACATCTACACCAGGATTTATCCTTTTCCCATTGATTTAGAAAGACTTTGAATGTATTTGAACAGACCAGTTCCTTCAGTTTGATCTCCATCTGTAGGTTGTTCCAGGCTATGGGAGCAGGACATTTCAAAGCTTTCTTTCCCAGTTCTGTTCAGACTTTGGGAACTTGTAGAGATAACACTTAAGTCATTCCCACTGATGAAGTGAGACCAGGTGGGAGTTTCTTCAACTTTGATCTAAATGTTCACTCAACTTACCAGTTTTTGGTGGTCAGTCATCGAATGTGAAGGTCACAGTGTCCTCAAATCTTTTCCGTTATTCTGATGCATTCGGAAAGCTTAGAGGAAATTTAATCATATCTGGCACAAAATATCCACTTGGACTCAAGGATGAGCTAATTAGATTTAGGTTGTCTGAGTTCAATGCCACTGTGACCTCATGAAACACTTTTGGACCATAACTCAAGAAGCAAAATTACATACAAATGTGTAAGAGGTTGAAATGAAAGGAGTGTCAGTTTGTATGTGACCTATTCAGCTTTTTACACCACACGAACGCATAAGAAATGTTTATTGTAATGCACTGGCAGCGCAAAAACAAGTAGTCAAAAGTTCAGATCCTTCCATTAAATATTTACTGCAGTGATTAATATATTTCATCTGTAACATGTTATTCAGCTCTAACTGATGCAGTAGCTTCTCATTTCCTAAACAACCATCAGTTTGAGAGAGAGAATAAAGACTAGACTGTGTTTCAATGAATAAAGGTCATGTGGTCTGATGAGTCCAGATTGACCCTGTTCCAGAGTGATGGACACATCAGGGTGAAATGAGAGATGGATTCAGTGATTACCCATCATGCTTAGTGTGGAGGCAGTGTTACGATCTGTGGTTGATTCAGTTGCTCAGGTCTAGGTTCAGTAACGTTATGTGTCCATAAAATGAGTTCAGCTGAACCTGAATACACTGAATAACCAGGTCTCAACATCAGTGGAGGTTTTTCTCTGATGACACAGACATATTCCAAGATAATAACACCAGGATTTATCAGGATCAAACTGTGAAAGAGCGGTTCAGGGAACATGACTCATTTTAACACATGGATCGATTAACGCCACTGAGAATCTAGTCGTATAAAGTTATCTATGCATCCTCCAGCAGAAATCCGCTAAATCAGCTGTTTCTCGGTCATAAACTTGAAAAAAATAGTAGGAGAAAAACTGTAGTACACTCATAATTTCAGTACCTTTTAACGGTGTAAACAGACACAGTCGTGTTGAAATGTAAATCTGTTTGCACCATTAAAAGGCCATAAAACTATCAGTGTGCTCCAGCTTTTCTCCTTGTTTTTTGCAACTGAGAATCTTTGGGATGAGCTGGAGAAGACTTTCCACTATGGTCAGAGTCTCCTATTATCAATACGAGAACTTGCCAAAAAATTAATGCAAAGCCAATTCAGCAAGTATTGGAATTTTGAATATTATGTGACATTTTTTGGCTAGGCTCTATATGTCATTTGAATTGCATGAGGAGTTTGATTGCTTTTTTGTACAATTCTGTGAACCCCACAAAAATTACATCAGCTTCCATTTTATTGGTTGATGGCTGAAATCTCAAGTTGTGCAAATAAAGGTCAGACTCTCAACACAGGTCGATTCCATCACTTTGAAGTAAGTTTAAAAAAAAACAAAAAAAACAAAACACTATTCATTAATATTCAGCGCACTGTCTTCCACTATAAATGTTACCTAACCTCTTTACCTGACCCCTCTTTTTATCTACAAAGCCATCCCTGAGGGCTTCAGTGTGGAGGTGCAGCCCTCGGAGAATCCCCTAGAGCAGGAGAGAGTATCCTTGTGTTGCAGCGCCGACAACTACACGTACGAGCAGCTGCAGTGGTACCGCCTCGACCCCCAGGCCCTGCAGGATGAGCAGGGCAAGCCCCAGGAGCTGGACTGCAGGAGTGTACATCTCTTTGCCGACACGCTTGATGGCCAGCTCTCCTTTCAGGCGCCATCCAACAGCTGGGTCCTGGATTACACCATCCCCTCTATCCAGCTGCAGGATGAGGGTCATTATGTGTGCGAGGCTCAGAGCAGACGGAGTGGGGAAAAACAGTGCCTGTTTAGATACATCTCTGTCAAAGGTGAAACATGAAAGCACTAGACACAGACATAAACACATCACCTAGTGCAGAGAATAGTCACTGTAACTATAGCTAATTATAGAGGAAAGCTCAAACCCTGGTAGTGCAGCCAAGGGTTATACTAAACCTCGTGCAACATGAAAAGCAGGACGCTTAAAGATACTAGAAAACACCGACCCACACAACCTGATGTCCACATGTAATGATGCATCTACCTGGTGTTGGCTTGCATCAGCATGTGGCAGTAGAAAACGGAGCTGAGACGCTGCAAGGCTACAAACAAATTCATGCTTCATTCATGTTGTTTGCGAGTGTTAATGCCTGGAGGACTGATGTACATGTTAATGGGATTTTTTTTACTTTTGCCCTTTCTTCAATCCCACGAAACCCTTAGGCAGATATATATTGTTCATTACACTCCTTCAGCTTTTCCCATTAGTGCAGATAAGTTTTCTTCAGTTCTCTTTTCCCGTATTATAACCTTTTCCTCTCACTCTGAAGCTCTGGAGGCTCCTCGGTACAAGCGCAGTCTCACCAACCAGACGGTTAATGTGACTGAGTCTCTGCGGATGGAGTGCGACGTGGAGGGCAGACCTTTACCCCGGCTCTCATGGTTTAAAGACAACCAGCCTCTTCACCAAATGTCAGGTACACGAGTACACCTACACAAGCAAAACACATATGAATACAACAGCACAACCACCCACCTGTTAACACCAGCAGCCACAATGGAACCGCACATCCCAATTCGCTCAAAACATTTACATCATCACATCTTCATGTTGCCAAACTGAGGCTGTTCTGCCCAGGTGAGTTTCCTGACATCATGTTATGTAAAAGAACAGATGTTTGGCATAACAGTCAGTTTTGTTAATATTTATTCTTTATTCTGATTGACTTCCTGATGAAGGCTTGAATCCGAAATGCGTAGAAGTGTTTTTTGGGTCTAGATATGACCATGCCATGTTAATAAAGGCATTTTAATGTTTAAAGAGAGTGCCTTGGATTTTTCTTCCAGTTTGATATTTACTTTATGAATCCCTTTTTCCAAAGAGCACCTCAAACAAACTCTTTTTTTTTGTCCGAGAAGCATTCCTTCCCATGAATTTTTTTTTTTAATTTTTTGAATATTTATTCTGTTACTGACAACTTTCGGCTGACATTCCTATTTTTTTTGTCACACTTTCTACCGTGATAAATAGCCATCCAGCTATTAAAACCAAAATGGGCATATACTCATATATACAACCTCCCACTAGGCCACCCACACGGTTATATTGTTGAATAAATGTGTCAAGCAGAACAAGTGACAAAAATACGTACAGTGTCAAAGATGTGTGTGTGTCTGAATACACATACACACAAAAACCCTGCAGGCCAAAAGACACGGCTCATTACTTTCCTCAGTGTACGTCTCTTTTTAACATCTGAAAGAGAGAGCAGGGGTTCGTCATACTGGTGGAAATGACAGCTGATGCTCTGGGTTCACTGATACCCCTTTTCTCCACTGCCTAAATTTAAAGTGTTTGGAGCATTTCAACCAAAAATAAATTGGTTTAGAACCTGGAAGGTTAGTTCCCAGCCGGAACCAAAAAAAGTTGGATTTTTCTTGAACTTGTGGGGCATGTCATATTTTAGAAGATGTAAAAAGAGGAAAGAGAAGGCAGCCAATATTGATGAAGTCTGAGAAAGTCGGTGGCATTTGGTGAACTTGGTGAAACTTGGGGATTTACTGAGTTTAAGGAAAAGCTAGACAGCAAGTATTAATTTTCAGTCTATATTAATCGTGTTTCATTTTGCATGAGCAAACAGACTCATGAAAGAAGGGAATATGTATGCACTTAACTTGTTTATTAAACACCTTCAACAGTTTCAATAAAACAACTGCAAACAACTGTTCCATCTTGGGTTTTTTTTGTTCTCATATTTCCATCCAGAGGGTCAACGTGCTGTTTAACATCTTCCGTCTTTATGGGTCAGTTCTGCTTCCTGTCACTACTGGATCAACTGCCCAATTGTTCATGCACGATGGTAACTCTACTTGGGCAAACTGACCGAAATGCGTTGGCAGAGACGTTCAGAGTCATTCTGCACTGCAGATGGATTAATAGTGTTAACATTTTTAAACAGATTAATCATGATAATGGATGAACCCGTGTTAATGCGTTAATTTTGACAGCCCTACTCGTAACTAAAATAATTAATCTAAGTAACTAAACCCCTGGTCCTTTGATGATTCAATCTCTATTTAAAACACACCAGTTATTACAACTGAATAAAATACTATATTTTCCTGTTGTTGAATCTGTAGAGTTAGCATCTTCTCCCTGGGTCTGTATGGGTTCTCTCTGGTTACTCCTACACTGCAAATTATTTACCAAGATAAAAAAAAAAACTTAGATTTAGAAGTGTTAGATCATTTATCTCTTTTTAAGAGTTACTTTCTTATTTTAAGTGTTCATACATCTGAAGACATGCTTATTTCTAGATTTAACAATCTTAATTCAAGAAATCTTGTCAAGTGAAAATATCTTGCTGTGTGGACAGATATTTCACTTGCTTTGAGTACCATTTTCCTTAGATTTAGTGTTTTTATTTTGTTTTAGACCCCCCTTTTTTGCAGTGTACTTCCTCCCACTGCCGGAAGACATGCATTTAATGGGTTAATGGGTGAATCTAAATCACCTGTAGATGTTAATGTGTGAGTGAATGGTTGTTCGTCTGTATGTATCCGCCTTGTGATGAACTGATGCCAGGTCCAGGGTGAATCCGCCTTCGCTCATTGGTCACAGGGATAGACACCATCACCCCACAACCCTCTCTAAGTGATTCAGATTCAGTGAATTAGTGAATGAATCTGTTGCCATGTTTTGTCACCATGAACCTCTTGTGGGTCTGATTCCTCTAAGACGCTGGTCTAGTTCGCACCTAACCTATCAGTCAGCCTGTTTACATGTACACCAATACTCATTATCTGATTTCTGGAGTTATCAGATTATTTAAGTGACCACGCAAACAATATAATCTGATATGTTTTATCAGATAACAGCAGTAATCTGATCTAGATTCATGTATGGATAAAGGTTAATCTGATTTATTTCATTCTTTTTGTATGCACATGTGTAAAAACAATGTAAAATCGTAGAGAATGGAAGTCTACTGTCACTACATACTTACTTTGAAAGAAATCCAATAATGGACTGGAGTGTCTAAGCCAGGGTTTATTGATTATCACATTTCTTAAGCACATGTAAATGTGTTAGATGTGATTATCACAATTGTCCAATTAGCCCCAGTTGTTGGACTTTTATGGTCATGGAAACAGGCTCAGTGTCACTTTCTCAGGTTCTTTGCAACAAGACAAGTTTTATAAAAACTCAGTGCCAGTACTCTATATGTACTTCTGAAGCACAATGTCTCTTGCTACTGTTTTTGTTCATTATGTGTAGCAGCTAACTTTAACCCATAAAGAGCCAGTGCTACTTTTCCCAAATGATTTTTTTCTCTTTTTTTTTTTTTTTTTTAACTTTTCTTAAGTTTTTTTTATCACCATTTATTCTAATTTTATTATTCTTATTCTTAAGTGAAAATTAGGTATTTGATTTACTGATCATGATTGATGTCCACAAAAGCTCAAATTAAAGTTGAATGTTTTTATATCAAAAACAGAGAAAATGGAGGAAAAAGTGACTGTTTCAGTAAAATATATCATTAACTGAGCATAAACCCTGTGTGTCCAACCACTGTCATTGATCTACCTCCATGGGTTTTACTGGTGAATCAGTGTTGTCAAAGATGAGTTTCCACGTTAGCTACGGAGCCTCTGAACGTCCAAATGGGTCATATCTGATGACCGTGAACAGATGACAAACTGCATTTTGAACCATTTATTTACCTGGATTGATAGGATTAGTGGATCAATAGTTATTTAACTTTTTAGATCAGTAAATGATTTTGGTAGCCAGTGGATGTTTGGGTCTTTATGGGTTAAACCTAGGCTAGATTTTGTCTCTGGTCAAACTTTGATACAAACTCCACAACCATCGCCTGTGATGTTTTCATCAGATGTGAAATACTCAAATCCTGGAATCCAGTCATAATGTTATTATTTGCAAATGCAGTAACACACTAATCAGCTTGGCCATCTTGATGACAGCTTCACGTTTTATTCAGCTTCTATAGGCAATTCATAAAGTATAATTTTCCAACAGTTTTCAGAGGTTTACTAACACCAACTCCTGTGTAGTATTGATGTTCTAAACTGTCAACACCATGGGAAATCTTGTACCAGGACCAAAACCACCAACAAATCAACACTATGTATCCACAGACTGTATCACTCACTGAATAAAGTATAAAGCTCATTTTTTATAGACAGCTGCATTATTGTATTATCAAGTTATCTTCTTCAAATAACAGCTTATTTTAACTGTTGTTCAAAATAACACTGATGCTTATAATATTCATGGGCTGCATCAGCTGATAGTTTACATTACAGCTCTGTTAGCTTCGTTCTATTTTTTGACAGAAAGAAGCCACAGTAAAACCACAAACCACCTCTGTGTTCTGTACAATTTGTGTTGTCACATTAATCCGTCACATTAATCCGATTAAACCGATATAATGAATATTTACAATCCAATACAATGCATCTTTGGCACAAATACAGAGCTCTTTATTCTTAACACATTAATGACAGTTTTAGGTCATTTTTTGATGTTTGAAAGTTGAAATACTACATACAGTGCAGCCTGTTTTCTCAAAAATGATTGAGAAGTAGGCCTAGATAGGGTAATATGACACCATTTTATGATCCATTGTACAGTGTGTAACACCCTCCGCTGATGATGCATCTTTGATTATAGTTCCTTTGTTGAAACCTAACCTAGTTTACTATATGGCACCAATTTCCCAAGAATCCTGAATGGATGTGGAAGAACAAGAGCTAATTTAATGGAAAAAGCCTGTCTGAGATGCTGCTGGTCCCTGGGGTAATAGAGTTGTAGAGGTTTGCCGAAGAATTTAAAAAAGGTAGCAGGAGAAGTGGAGTAGATGACCTGCAAGCCGAAGAGAAGATCGCTTTTAATGCAGGGTTATGTTTGTATGTGCATCTCACTTATCTTTTTCTACGCAGGGATCCAGCTGCAGGACTCAAACCGCACACTGAGTATCCAGCGGGTGAGAGAGGAGGATGCTGGTCTTTACACCTGCATCGCCTGCAACAAACGCGGTTGTGTCCACTCCACAGCTGCCGTCCATGTCATTGGTGAGACACATGCACACACCAACATAAACCGACACCTGAAGGCACTCATATCTTCTCGCTTTTGACATGTGCTTTTTGAAGTGCACCCATGCCTGACATCACTGTTGCCTGCAGCTTCACTGATCCTCACACAGATAAAAGATGGACATGTATAGTTCACCGTGCTACCTGTTCACATCTCACACATTGTTTATCCTCCGCCCAGTTTTCTAAAGTACAATCAAAGTCACTGACTGCTGTGCAACTGAATATTCAGGATGAATAATGTAATGGCTTACTGGAGGGGGTTTCATGATGAATGAGTGGCTGTGAGGTACCTGTCTGTAACCTAAAGATTTAATGTGAGAACAGCTTGGCTCCATAGTTTGTAATATAGCACCCCCTACAGTTACAGCCGAGTAAAGTCATCAAAGTGAGATCAAATGACAAGACAGTGAAATGATTGTGTATAAAGCTGTTGCAGCTAAAATCTCTTTTGTTTCTTTAAAGGTTCGAGTGACAGGGCAAACGTGGAGATTGTAATCCTCATCGGGACTGGAGTGATCGCTGTTTTCTTCTGGGCCTTGCTGATCCTCATCTTCTGTAATGTGAAAAGGGTCAGAGGATACAACTATTTTATCATTAATCTCTGAGTGTTTGTAAGTGTGTGATAGTATGAGAGCAAAACTGACAGACTGTAATGGACACTTTCACCTTTGATGCGTTATGTGTCTGTAAGCACTGAGCACATTGAACACATGCTGTTTGATCTTAAAGTGTAGAATTTACTGCTGAGAGAGAATTTAATATCTGCTGTGATTGAACCCAATTACCAGTTTGCTGCTGTTAGCACAGCAACAAACACATCTATACTAAGGCTCTAAAAGGCCAGTTTTTCCACTTAATTTCTCTGTTTTTTTTTTTTTGTTTTTTTTTTTTTTTTACTATATTTTTCATATTTCTTGACATATTTCCTCCGTCTTTTCCTTATACTTCTTCTTTGTTAATTAACCTATATGGATTGCAATATAGTAACATTACAGCTGAATAATAACAACAATAATATTTTGATAAACATGTGGTAATAACTAAGTAATACCATGAACTGACCAAGTAATAGCCATGGGTATATATGAGTAATATTAGAGTAAAATGGAAATGGAAATGCAAAGATAGCAACAAAACCCTAAAATTGGATTTCCCTGTTGTTTCAGAATAATTCTTTGTAAATTATAATTAATTAATGCTATACTGGTAACATTTAGCAGTTTCTGTGTAGTATAAAATGCTAAGCTTCCTCTTTTCTATGGATATATATAATGCTTATATTTGTATGCATTACAATATTTACTCCAAATATTACACTGACATGTTGTATGTTGTTAGCAAGTCATGTAAGTATGTTGGTTATTTATATATAGTTAATTCATAATGGTTTGTTAAATCACAGAATCCCTCTCAGCTTCCTGTGTGTAATAATAATCTCTATATAGGTTTAATAACTATATGTTCAGTTTTTATATAAACACTGAATATAGATTTATTTTTAAGGCGGTTATTGTTAAAGTAAGTTGCTCTTGTGTAATAATGAAACGCCAGACTAAATATTTTGATTGTCTAACATTATATTTGGTGAACATCCAGTTATTTGTGTGCAGAACTCATAATTAGTTCCTTCGACTAATATCCTGAAGATGCTCAGGTTGTTGCTTCGTCAGCCTGATCTACTTCTCTAACCTGCTGCTGCAAAATAATACATCTGCATAAATCGGCATTTTCAGACAGAAATTCATCTCAAATATCTAGCCTTCAATGTTTACTCCCCTGGTAATCTGACTCTTTCTTTGTGGATGTTAGCCACCGTAGTTAACCTATCATGGTAGTTAACACCGGCTAACACTGCTAACTGAAATCAGGTCACCTTATTTTGCACAGTGAAAAGCTGGTGACATTATGCAGCGGGTTTTCCTTTTAAAACTACATGGATTCTGACTTTTTACCTAATACTCTGGAAGTGTAAAAGCTCCAGATGTGTCATTTCTTTTTTGGCTGTGGTCTGAATACTTACAAAATATACTGACATGGACAAAAGTACATTATGTCTGCCTTCAAGGACACACAGAAGAGGAAAATACTAGAAGCTGAATGTAATTCCAGAACATGATTACCCCTCTAATGGTAGGGACATGTCCCTAGAAGATGGCAATGTATTACCTGGGTTTTAGTTTTTTAGTTACATGTATTACCTAATAATGACACTCCTTATTATAAAAGTATTCCCCTGCTATTACCGAGTTGTTTTATATATACACAGGGTGGGGAAGCAAAATTTACAATGAACATTTAGTTGTTTTTTCTCAGCAGGCACTACGTCAATTGTTTTGAAACCAAACATATACTGATGTCATAATCATACCTAACACTATTATCCATACCTTTTCAGAAACTTTTGCCCATATGAGTAATCAGGAAAGCAAACGTCAAAGAGTGTGTGATTTGCTGAATGCACTCGTCACACCAAAGGAGATTTCAAAAATAGTTGGAGTGTCCATAAAGATTGTTTATAATGTAAAGAAGAGAATGACTATGAGCAAAACTATTACGAGAAAGTCTGGAAGATACTATTAAAGAAGAATGGGAGAAGTTGTCACCCGAATATTTGAGGAACACTTGCGCAAGTTTCAGGAAGCGTGTGAAGGCAGTTATTGAGAAAGAAGGAGGACACATAGAATAAAAACATTTTCTATTATGTACATTTTCTTGTGGCAAATAAATTCTCATGACTTTCAATAAACTAATTGGTCATACAGTGTCTTTCAATCCCTGCCTCAAAATATTGTAAATTTTGCTTCCCCACCCTGTGTATATATATATATATATATATATATATATATATATATATATATATATATATATATATATATATATATATATATATATATATGAAAAAAAGAGCTTTTCATCTTCCATTTTCTTCATAACAGGTTTTTCCTAAAAGCTTACTAATAGGGGAAATATTAAAGGTAATCTGAAGTAGTTTGGGGGGAGGGGGTTATTTTCAGAATGTATGTATGAAATACGTACAGCAGGGATCCCTTGAAAAATGGATGTGGTTACTTTGTTGTTGTGTTTTCAGTGCCTTGTTTGTGTGTGCTATTCTCAGCTCTCCCTATTTAGACTCACCTAATCTTTACCCTCCTCACTTTACATCAGCTCATTCTGTCTCTGTCTGTCTGTGTGTAATTCAGGTAAATCCAGCAGACATAAAGACAGGCTATCTGTCAATCATTATGGACCCAGGGGAGGTGCCCATGGATGAGCAGTGTGAATATCTGCCCTACGACTCCTCGCAATGGGAGATCTCTCGAGACCGACTCAGACTGGGTGAGAAACCAAAAACATCAGATGAGTGAACTAAATACATGAATGGATGGAGGAATATACACACATACGCAATGGAGATTGGTGTGAGGCAACAGTTACAAGGGAAGGGAAAAAAAAGATGGATGAGACCAAATTAGTTTTCCATTTTCAGAATCCTTAATGGCATGATTTTGGACTGTAGCCAGCCAGGCAAAGTGCTGCCAACCAAAGTGCTAATGTTAAATATGTGCTCATTCCCAGCACAGCTTTCTGAAAACGCCCTGAGGAAATGCATCTGTTCCACGGCTACGAATTATGGGAACATGCTGTTTTCCAACTGCCACAGTTGAGATTGTAATTCCACCCTCTTGTCTATATGGATGCCAAATGCATTTACATTTCACAACTGTTCCCAACAGCAACTGTTTGTGTATTCCTGTGAGATTAAATCCAGAGCTGCATAGATCAATGAATATGAATATTCTCTGATTGATCTTTTTTTTTCTGTCACAGGAAAGGTCTTGGGCCATGGTGCTTTTGGGAAAGTAATTGAGGCATCCATCTACGGCATCAGCAAAAGCAGTAGTTTGGACACTGTGGCTGTGAAGATGCTGAAGGGTGAGACTTGGCGTATTAATGCAATAGCGATATTCATGGATTAGAGCATGAAGCTTTCCAGGAAGCTACTGTTGCATAGATGCACAAAAACACATAATTAAATATTTTATGCTCTAATTTTGCATTTTGTGGGCCTATGTTTCAGAGGGAGCCACAGCCAGTGAGCACAAAGCCTTAATGTCAGAGTTAAAGATCCTGATCCACATTGGTAACCACCTGAATGTAGTGAACCTGTTAGGAGCCTGCACCAAACCAAATGGTGAGTACAGACTTATGCTGTGTGTGTTCAGGTTTCATCATTATTTCACTATAAAGTACAGCTTGCCAAAGGGGATTGAACAAGGGGATACACAGCAGTATGCAGCCTAATAGAGCATATAGAATGAAACAATGTGAATAGCTCCTATAGATGGATGATTTGACTTGTTTTCGCCTGAAAGATTCTGCCTATGAGTTGTGTTTTTCTCTGACACAGCAGGTTTTTTGTCTGATATGTTTTTGAACCCGTAACTGCAGTTTAAGGCCTTTTGAAAGTGCCTTTTAATGAAGAGTGTACTACATTTTGTCAACCCCCGGTGCTTCCTGACATCTTTTTCCAAGAGCAAATCAGTGGATATTGTCACCCAACTGAGGGA
Organism: Sphaeramia orbicularis; assembly: GCF_902148855.1. Lineage (NCBI taxonomy): Eukaryota > Metazoa > Chordata > Actinopteri > Kurtiformes > Apogonidae > Sphaeramia > Sphaeramia orbicularis. The sequence continues at coordinate 32,359,703 of NC_043966.1, read as the reverse complement.
GGTTGATGTGGCACCTTAGACGTTGGCAGTTCAGTGACATGTCCACACCTGAGAACAATGGACACAATGGCAAAGCACCTATTACTGAGGGTCTGAAAGATTTAGTTGGGGCTTTTTTTGTACCTTTGGCAGCAAAAGGTATTGTTGCCACCTGAAAAATGTCCACCTTAAAGCATGAATTGTTACCTGGTGGTCAGACAGGCATCTCCAACATGGAGCCTTGTCTGGAACCCTGGGGTGCTCCTCAATGCCACCAGTCTCCCCAGAATCTTTACTTTCCAAAATCAATGCCTCAGAATGTAAGAATGAAATTAAAATGGTTGGTAGGTGAACCCATTTTTTCCTCTGAATTTCATGAAGTAGTGAACACCTAATGCACTGACTTTTCAAGGCTCATGAATTGATGTTCTGAGCCATTTACATCCCACTAAATGCAGCTTTTTATTACTTTTATTAACCAGCTTTATGTTTCATCATAGTAAAATCTAATAAAATTTTATTTATATAGCTGTTACGCCCCGGCTAGGGGACCCTAGGACATAACTTGAAAAGAGCGGACACCTTTCCTCACTCCCAAACCACAGAGAGAAAACCCCGGATGCGGGTTGTTCATGTTAACAAAAAAGTGATTTATTTACAAAGTACATAATACAGGTAATGAAAACCGAACAAAAAGGCAGCTGGAACTTCAGGGTGGGCTCAGGCCAAAGTAACAAACAAAACTTTACTAAACCAAGAAACGAAGCTGACCTGCAAAGAACAGAAACCAAAATACAGAGACAAACCTCCCTTGCAAAAACAGGAGAAAACGAGACAAAAGAAAAGGGAAGCCCACCCCTACTGCTGATACCACGAACAATGACAGAATCACGCCAGGGTTGGGAGTGGAGGAACGGTGACCCTGGACCAGCCCACCTCCGTGGTCTTTATAGATCTGCCCCCCGGCTGGCTGGTCCAGTCCATGTGTGTTCTCTGGCACCGCACCTGCAAGATGTTAGCCACTCATACACAGATAGAAAGACACACCCACAGACTGACACAACGACCCTCCTATGGGTTGTAACAATAGCACCACATAATAACAAAAGTTATCTCATGACACTTTATATTTAGAGCTGGTCTAAGTGAGATGAGAATGAGAGAGACAGAGAGAGGGGGAGAAGGAGAGAGAGAGAGAGCAGGAGGAGCAAGAGGAGCAACCCAAACAGGACAGAACTGAACCAGGGTCTGCTCCTGCTGGACACTCCTACACTGTCTGTGGACTTTATTTATGCTACAAAAAACCCCAAAACATGACACTTTATATTTAGAGCTGGTCTAAGTGAGATGAGACTGAGAGAGAGAGAGCGCGAGAGAGAGAGAGATTGGTAGGGGGGAGGTGGGTGGGTGGGGGCAAATGGATACACAGCAAACTCAAATATAACTGTTGAAAGCTAGAACTGCTGTTACTAGTATAAGCACGAATACCTATAAATGTTAATACTACTTCAAGTACTAACAGTGGATATACTACTACTGCAGTAGTAATACAGTAGTAATAGTAGTAACTGTTAAATGAATACATCCCTATGAAAAACTACAACAGCATGAGTGAGTGTACAGTTCCTTAAAAGATGTGTTACATTAATTTAGTAATATGAAACAGCATATAAAACAACCAGAATATTTGCAAATTATTTATATTATAAAAGCCAAATGGCCTCTGTGTGCGTGCATGCATGCGTGTGTGTGTCCGTGCGTGCATGTATGTGTGTCTGGGATTTACACAAAATCCAGAAAGAGCTGACTGCTGCAGTTTGTCATATTTATGTATTTTTGGTCAAGGAGCAGACTAGCAAAAAAAGGCAAGTTGATAAGACCAATATTTTGGAAGATATTAGTAATTTTAGAATACAATAGCCTTACAGTCACGTTGCTATACCCAGAACACTTTGGCGGTGACTGCTGGACAAATGGGGTACAGCATGCACGAATACACAACAGCATAAAACTACCACATCTTGAACCTGTGGATCCCCATGGGTCAACGCACTACTTTTATTTTATTTTATTTGATTATGATGATTGCACATACACATCTTTCGTGTGTTTGGAGGGGGTTTTTATGTTCATACATGGTAAAACATACATATATACATACATTCATGTCTTATATGTAACATTGGTGATGAAAACACATAAATCAATTATGTTAAAAGCATCCAAATGGCCAGGAGCGACACTGATAAACATACTGATGCGGCAGAGGATAACAGTTTGAGCTGAGTGGCTTTAGCTCATGCCAGGAAACACTGGATCCTACATTTATCATAATATTACGGAACACCGTCTTTTATTAGATCCTTTGTATTACTGGGTTTTCAAATACTGCATACAAAACTACTTAAAACACAGATGTGTAAGGCTGAGCTCAATAAACATCTCTTTACTTTGAAATTGCCGGGGCTGTTCTATTTCTTATAAGTAAACTGACTTTCATCAGTGGGCTGTGTCTGTCAGATACGGTAAATTGTGTGAACACTTGTTATTCATAAACTCTTTGTACTTTCAGGTCCACTCATGGTGATCGTGGAGTACTGCAAATATGGGAATCTGTCCAACTTCCTACGAGCCAAGAGAGAGTTCTTCCTCCCATACAGGGTATCTAAAAACACTACAGAGAGTGAAACAACTGTAGCTCAGTGTTAAGAAAATCTGCCCTGTTTTTTGTCTTTGTTGTATGTGGTATTTCATGATACATTGAGGTGTTTTGTCTTGCTTAGGACCGCTCTCCTAAAACACAGAGTCAGGTACGACGGATGATCGAGGCAGGTCAAATGGAGCAGAGAACTCGCCACCCACCGCCTCGCTATGAGCCCCTGAGCAACGCACGGTGTCCAACTTCCAACACATCCGGTCAGAATCCCGCTGTGGAGAAAAGTGAGGCTGATGTGAATTATTTAACTCTGCAGTCTTTTTATGTTTTTTTTTTTTCATTACATTTCATCTTTTCTCTTTTTTTCTCTCTGCAGTGGAGGACTTGTGGAAAACTCCTTTGACAATAGAAGATCTAATTTGCTACAGTTTCCAAGTGGCTCGTGGGATGGAGTTCTTAGCATCTAGAAAGGTTCATTTTCAACACTTTTGTAATTAGTGAATGAGCTGTTTTTAATAAGAGGTTGGTTTTAGAGGCTTGGATGCTGCAGCCTCTCAGTCCTTTGTTGTGGCTAATTAACTGTGTGACCCTTAATAAACTAGAGCTGTGCACAGTTCCACTGCTGTACACTCACAAAGCAAACAAGAATAAATAAGCTGTGCACATATACATTTCAGTTGAATTTTTGATGTGCTGTTGAAATAAACAGTTGCTTACAGAGACTGAGACAAAACTAGTCAGTGGACCTTTGAACTGAAATCATTTTTCATGCATTTTTTCTCTGAACTGGCAATTATAGAACAAAGAAAACAACTGCACAGCTATGGAGTGATGTAAAATTATATTCTGCTCTTCATCTTTGATCTGTCAAATAAGTTGCCAGAACACAGTCTGATCATTTCCATCCCTCAGTCTCTGTATCTCATATATGAATCCACTGGTAATTGTATGACTGATGATGTGAAATGGACCAGTTAAAGCAGCTGTCACGCTCTCATCTGGCTTTAACTCCAACTCTTCCAAACTAGTTGTAACACTGCAGATGCATTAACCTGACAGGTTTGTTAATGATGGTGGGTTGTGTGAAGTGATTCACCACAGACATAGTCCAGTCTCAGTTAGAAACTCGCACAGGCAGACACACACACACACACACACACACACACACACACACAGTTTAAAGGTTACAGGTTACATAAAACATATATAAAATATTACAGGCAAAATGTATGGAGAATTAATTTAATCCTGTAAATAGAGAAAACCAGGCAGCGACGGTCCTATCCATACATACACAAACATACATATGGACATGCTGATTTCTCCAGGGTTATGATGTATGTGTGGTCTGTGTGTATCCACAGTGTATCCACAGAGACCTGGCAGCCCGGAACATTCTCCTGTCAGAGAACAACATTGTGAAGATCTGTGACTTCGGTCTGGCCAGAGACATATACAAAGACCCCGACTACGTCAGGAAAGGCAATGTACGCTGTATTCACATGCACACACACACACACACACACACACACACACACACACATTTGGGTTTATTGTGCATCTTTAAAACATCACTGGCACTAACTGGCTTCTAAATCATCCACATGATGATTCATTATTTCTGTATGTGCTGTTTCTACATTTGTGTCTTGCTCATTTGTAATATTTGTCTGATGTTTTAACATTCCACCAGGCTCGTCTGCCGTTGAAGTGGATGGCTCCTGAGAGCATCTTTGACAAAGTCTACACCAGCCAGAGTGACGTGTGGTCTTTTGGTGTTCTCCTGTGGGAAATCTTTTCTCTGGGTAAAAAAAAGAAAACAATCATAATTCTCTTATTGCATTTTTTTATGAAGACAAATGGAAAAAGCTATAAGCCAGTCTTGTAGAGCTGTTGATGTTTCTATAAAATGCTCCCAACACTGTCTTCAGGGCAAGTGGGATGTAATTCTTTGTGAACTTTTTATGTATACCATCAGCCCTGTTGAAAACACCAAACAGACAATGACTCTCTGTCCTTCTTGACATATTTATGAATACCTCCTCCTCCTTCTGTCCACCTCCAGGTGCATCTCCGTACCCAGGAGTGCAGATTGATGAAGATTTTTGCAAGAGATTAAAAGACGGCGTCAGAATGCGAGCACCAGAGACAGCCTCCCCTGAAATGTAAAAGCTTTAAACATTCTTTTTCATCTTTTTTTCACACCACCTTTTGAAGAAAATCCTGTTTTGCAGTCATGATTCACAACACTAAAAGCCCAATAAACACTAAATCCCCCAAAGCACTTGTAATCTGCTCTTAAATATCATGATCTTTACTTTGAGGCTACATTACAGTGATGGAAGCTGAAGTGTCGTGCTTGTAGTGACTGTGCTGTCCTCTGGTGGTAGATATGGGATCATGCTGGCCTGCTGGCAGGGTGAACCCAAAGAGAGACCCACATTCCCTGCCCTAGTTCAGATTTTGGGAGACCTGCTGCAGGACAACGGCCTTCCAGTGAGTCTGAGATGTTAAACCTAGCTACACTGTCTTTGACTTGTGAAAATACTGAAAGAGAATGCTCCTTGAATTTTGCTCGGGATTAATAAGGTATCTATCTATCTATCTATCTATCTATCTATCTATCTATCTATCTATCTATCTATCTATCTATCTATCTATCTGTCTGTCTGTCTGTCTTTCTTTCTGTCTTTCTTCTTTCTTTCTTTCTTTCTTTCTTTCTTTCTTTCTTTCAATTCTGATCAGGATGGGAAGGACTACATCCCCCTGAACCACTCACAAAGCTCAGAGGATGACGGTTTCTCTCAGGCCTCATCACGCCTTCCGTCTGAAGAAGAACTCCGACTGACCGCCAACACTCTGCCCTCCAGGTACGTTTCCTCTTTGTGAACCCAACCTGCATGTATGGCCATCTTAGACCTCTAACCAATAGTTTGTACATCTTACTAAATAACAAAGAAAAAACATGTTACAGTGTAAAGTCAAACGCTAACATCTCCAATCTACTAATGTTAGAATTAACAGGGCAAGAGTTGTTTAAACACTAGAATTCCTCCTGTAGCTTTCTCATCTCAGTCCAAATCAAAAGGCTAAATATACTGGTACACACTTATTTCATTTATTTCGGAAATTCCCAGATTGGTAGATACATACTTTGATCAAATCTAATGGAAAATAATTGTCAAATATGCTGGTTGGCAAATGTTGTCAAGCTATATGATCAAGTGTTATAGCTTTATGTTCATTTATGTAATAAATGTATAGATCTCACATATTAAAGAACCTGAAAAATGAATGTACTGTAATGTACAGACAATGTTTGAAGTAGACAAACCTTCCTTTTGAGTAAAACCCATTCTCTCTTTAATTTATCATCATTATTACTGACCCAATTTTGGTAAAGTTGTTCTGGAAGCACTTTACTTAGAGACCAGTGATGTGAATATAGATGAAGCTTCTCAGCATTGTGGAAAAGTGAGGCCAAGTTTCTGCGTCGAGACACAGAGTAAAGCAGTAGAGCTACATCCTGGTTGCATCTGACAGAATTTGATTGATTGGTATTCACAGCTCATACCTCATCATCCAATCTGTCTGAAAACATCTGCGATTAAAAACCTGCGTTATCAAGTAGATTTTCTCCAGTCTGATGGAATAGGAGAATATGAGGTCCTCTCAGACCACTTGAATCAGAATATGCTGAAAGGCTGATAAACTGGAAGGAACGCAAACACAACTGTTTTAGTCTAGACAATTCGTACAGGGACTTTCTGGACCTCTTTTCTATGGAACAGGCCCCACTTTTTTGGATGCTCCCAGTGAATTTAAAATACCAGGGCCACAGGCCACTGTCAAATCTTGTTTGCTTAAAAAAATATATTAACCCATAAAGACCCAGTGTGACTTTTGAGGTAGTTCCCAAAAGATTTTTTAAAGTAATTTATCACCATTTTTATAATAAATGGTAATGGTGAATTTTCAGAGAAAATCAATTATTTTCTAATATTTAATTTATTGATCATGTAGATGTTCATAAAAGCTCAGATTGAAGGTGAGGGTTATTATATCCAAAACAGAGAAAACTAAAGAAAAACTGGCTTTTCCAATAAAATATATCATTAACTGAACATAAACCAAGTGTGTCTATCCACTGTCATTGATCCAACGCCATGAGTTTTACTGGTGAATCAATGATGTAGAAGATGACGTGTTTCTATGGTAACTATGGAGCCTCTAAACGTCCAAATGGGTCATGTCTGATGACCATAAAAAGATGACAAACTGTATTTTACACCAAATATTTACATGTATTGATAGGATTAGTGGAACAAGAGGTATGAAACAGTTTAGATCAGTAGGTGGTTTTGGTTGACGGTGGATGTTTGGGTCTTTATGGGTTAATTTAATGGTCCTGTACTTTTTTGTGTAACAAATTGTACTAATATAAGCTCTGTAACCCCCCCACCCCACCCCTATCCCAGCCTTGTCTGTATATGTATGTGTCTTATTTTTATGTCTGTCAGAAATTATTAATAATTTAAAAAAAGAATACACTGAAAAGTAACTATTGATTTTTTTGCTCATTAATGCACCATCAGGCTTTGAAGATTTACAGTGGCAAAAACATCAAGGACTAGTTAGTGATGATTAAATAGACAGATGAAAACATACCGTTGTGAAATCATCTTATTTATAGATCAAACCCCACGTTATTTCCACTCTTGCGGACTGTTCAGGGTTGCTTTTTGCCACATATCATCAAAAGGCCCTGTCATATGTCTTTTTTTTTTTTTAATATGTTTGGACCAGGTATTACAACTGTGTGCCTTTTGCCGGTTGTGTATTTGTGGGACCCTCAAAATTATGCCAGCCCACAGTGAAGACATTTGACGAGTTGCCCCTGGAGATGCACCGACAGAAAGCTCCTCAGGTAAGCTCTTTATCCTCCCATCAGCTATTGAAAATGTGAATTGGCTGGTGACATTTTTAAATCGTACTTGAAATGTTCTCCCCAGATAATTACCTAAACTATTTGCCGCAGCTGAAAACAGTCACAACAGCGGCATCGATCTGAGACATTTATCTCACATGGTGTCTAACTCTGTCTGTTTTAAGGATAATCAGACGGACAGCGGGATGGTTTTGGCCTCGGAGGAATTCGAGAGATTTGAACATCGACATAGGGGAGCCACGTCAAAAAGGTTAACCAATAAAATACAATGATCCACACTAATGAAGCACCTGAAACCGAAAGAGACTCATAGCATGTAATTTAGACACAGTGACCTCTGCACTTATTTTGACTCACTATGAAGTCACACAGTGATTGGCAGGTTAAAAGTGTCAGCATTTAGTCAAGTGGATAGTAAGGTGCTTTTGTAGATGGCTCACCATTCAGTATCAATTTCACTTTCACTTCCTTATGTGTCAGCAAACATGACTAACACAACAGCTCAGCACCATTAGAGTTAGTTTCACTTTTATTCATTTTTACAGCTTGAATGTTAGATATGTGTTTGAACAAAACTGTTGTAAAGTTATCTGAGGGGGTATACGTATAAAAGAATAATAGTTAAGAACAGTCTTATACAAGATAATTATTATTTTATCACTTAAACTGTATAGGACGGTAATGAGACCAGCAATGTGGTATGGTTTAGAGAAGTTTGCACTGACCAAAAGACAGGAGGTAGAGCTGAGGATGGTGAGATTTTCTTGGGAGTGATGAGACGAGCAGATCAGAGGGACAGCTCAGGTTGGACGTTTTGGGGACGAAATGAGATAAGACAGACTGAGATAGATCAGACATGTGCAGAGGAGGGATAGTGAATATACTGGTGGAAGGATGATGGAGATGGAGCTACCAAAGAGGAGGTTCATGGATGTGGAGAAGGAGGACATGGAGGAGTGAAAGAAGATGCAGGGGACAGCTGAAAGTAGCAGTAGTAGAAGTAGTAGTAGTAAAAGTAGTAGTAGTAGTAGTGGTAGTAGTAGTAGTAGAAGTAGAAGTAATAGAAGTCAACTTACACTAATACAATCATGTGTTGAAGATAAGAACAGTTATATGTCCATTTACACATACAGTATCTACAAGTAATAATATGAGAATGGAACATGTATCTCTGAGCTTCCATCTAGTGTCAGATTTAATCGTCCATCATTAAATGACATCAAATGTACCTGTATAGGCCTACATATTTAATAACGGTCCTAGTTTGAACAGAAAAACATAGAAAATGTAATGAGTCTATATTCCCAGTTAAACTAATTTGATCAATGTTCAGTTTTAAAGGTGAACTGTAAACTGTATTATCTCAGTGTTCCTGTATTATATTAAAGTCTGGTCTCTGCATTTTACCCATCCTAACAAACACAACACCTGGCATTAGCATTAGCATTAGCACTGGAGGACCAGAACTCCAGAACCTTATCAGTGCTGCGGTCAACGTTTTATGACATACTATATGCACAAATATTGGGAGACATCAAACCTGCAGCTTGTAGGATGAAATATGATTGTGATAAAAATGTTCACGTCATATAAGTTTTATAGAAAATGACGTGCAGGCAGATAATTATTTCCAAAGCTGTATTATTAAACTATTATTAGTCTCATACAGTACTACAGGATTATAATGAATGGATCAAGACAATTATATTGTCATTTGTATAATAAATAACAGCCCCAGAGCAAGAAAAGTGCTGTCAACACCCATCTGACACGTCACACTTAGAGCAAATAAGAATAAGAAATGACAGTGTAAGCACAATTAACGCCAAAGATGAGATAAAAACATTCATTAAAATATTTATTTCAATATAGTATTATATTATGATATTTATTGTGACTGTTTTGTAGCCCAGCTCCTTGTCCATATCTTGTGTATATCTTGAAAACATCAGCCAACCAACACTTTTGGCTACTTGTTTTCTCATTCATCCGACCAAAGTCTGTGAGATTTAGCACATTTAATCTTCCAAGATGATAATTTATTAAAACATTTAGAGCAGTGTTATTCCTCTAATACCATTATCCAATGTTAAAAAATTGGTTATAAAACATAGACACATTCAAATGATTTACAACCATTATATTAACTATATATTAACTGAGTACAAATAGTCATTATCATTAGTTGCAATAAGATGAGTTCAGTAAAAGTCACTAACAGGAATATATTTACATTAAAAGTATTACAAAAAAATCAAACCATGACAAGAATCCTTTACAGGGAATCACTCAGAAACATAACAGTGGAAAATCTGATGCAGAATTGTCAAGTGAGATAAAAAATAATTTTACTTCTTCCTGTATCTGATCTGGCTCTGTCGACGGCTCCTCACTGTGATTTTTTGTGTCTTCTCAGTCGTATTAACAGCAGCAGCAGCACAGAGCCTCTCACAGCTTCCCATGGTTCCCTGGGTCGAAGCAGCGGCACCGGCAGCTCCAGGCACCGTCCCAACTTCTTCAGCCAGCTGTCAGGACAGACCTTTTACAACAACGAGTACGGACACCTGTCCGAGGAGGGCTTCTGCGACTTCTTCTCCTCACCAGATGCCCCCTGCTTAGCCTCGTCTAATGTGTAAATCTGACCAAAGACGCAGCCGGAGAGAAAGGCGAGGGTTAAAACCACAGACAGCTCAGGTCGTAGGAGGAGGGTAGGGGTCAGGTCATTTGCTGGATTGGCAATTGATAGTCAGTCGGTGATGAAGATCAGGTTTGAAATAGAAGGGCCAGGAAGTTATTCATCTCAGCATCCTTCCTTTGCATCGTGGGGCTGCAGCCTCAAAAACTGGACTCAAATATACTGTATGTGCCTTAAGTTCCTCTAACCAGCCACTGGGTGGCACCATTATGACAGAAACAGACCCTAACTATTTTTTATTTACACATTTATATATTTCTATCTTTTATATACAGAGTATTCTTCCTTTATTTGTACAAACTATGACTTATACAGGAAGAAATAAAGAAATTTATCTCATTACTGTTTCTCTTTGATTGTTTCAGGTGAATCTGTCATTGAAGTGCAGAAGTTATGGCACATTCACCAATAATGATGGTAATTGGTTAAAATCATGAAATGAGAGATATTTGTGGCTCCGTGTAATTTCACGGAGGTGGAGACACTTGGACACACGACACCATGAACAAGGAATAAGTGACGAAGGTAAACAGAGGGATGTGGGGCGAATAAAGGAATGAGTCACACTAAGCACCTCTTATCAGAGCTGTACGTAAGCATGATGACAGCTGTGACAGCTTAACACCCTCGACACGCTCACATCACAAATGACAACCTGCGCGCTGATAACTGACTGCAGACTGATGGAAATGACCAGCGTCTGGGTGCAAAGTCTGAATTAACACACACCTATGGCTGCTGCAGCGTGGATAAGATTATGGAACAGGGCCTTTTTCGATTCTGGGGATGAATATTGATAAGGGGATGTGGATGAATAGGAGCAGACTGGCTGTGACTAGTCTGCAGAAGGTAAATAAAACTGTAACTGCTCAATTTCAGCTCAAATGAAGACTGGTTAGCACGGATAATAAAAACACAGCAATGAGAAACTCAAAGACTGTACAGTAGTGACTTCTATAGTACCTTTACTCAAAGAGCACATAGTATTACAGAAAAATTAACACAGAACGGGAAATAGATGACTCTTAGAGTAAAAAAAAATCATTTCAACTTTAACCAGAGTGTCTGTGTAACAACAGTATAAAAGAAAAAATAATGACCAAAGAGGAAAAAAAACAACGTAGTCAACAATTTGACTCCTTTTACAACAAAACATTTTCCTTAACAATTCAAAACTTGGCAGAATATCAATACACAAATTCATGTAAAAATAAATCTAAATCATTATCCTTTTCACTGAAATTAAAAGTGACTTCCTTGAAAAACAGAGATGAAATATTTGGTGCAATGGGTTCAAATGTAAACAAGTGTGTTACAAAAGTGTCTGAATCCTAAACCTATACAGATACTGTAACATGCATGAAAGAGCCTATGATGAGAAATGAGAAAAGATGACAATCTTATGTCGTGAAACCGTAAACCAAGAAGACTCAAAGGCTGGAAAATACTGGAAACAACTGGCTGAATGAATACTGAATGTCATATGATACTAAAAGCAGTTTCACGGTCAGTGTGAGTAACAGAAACACTTGAAAGTTCTGGTCTGTTTGATACCACAATAGAAGTTTCTAAACCAGAAACAGATGTCCTTCAAATAACTATTCCCTTTAACCCATAAAGACCCAGTGCAACTTCTATGGCAGCTCCTAAATGGACTTTCCTCTCTTTTTTGATTTACCGTCATTTATTGTGATATTATCCTATGTATTTTACATTATTCAGTGTAAATAATGTATTTTTTTCCGATAATTAATTCACTGATCATGTAGATGTTCATGAAAACTCAGAGTAAATTCAAAGGTTATTACATAAAAACAGAGAAAACTGAAGAAAAAGTGACTTTTTCAGCAAAATATATCATTACTTGAACATAAAAACAAGCCTCAAAAACCCCTGTCATTGATTCAACTCTATGGGTTTTACTGGTGAATCAATGTTGCAGAAGATGACTGTGTTTCCATGGTAACTACGGAGCCTCTGAACCTCCAAATGGGTCATATCTGATGACCATGAAAAGATGACAAACTGCATTTTATACCAATTATTTACATGTATTGATAGAATTAGTGGATCAACAGGTATTAAACATTACAGATGAGTAGATGCTTTTGGTCACAGGAGCCTTTGTGGGTCTGAATGGGTTAAAGTTACTGGGAGACAAAAACACCAGACTAATCTACTTACTGACAGATATGTTTGGCTGAGAAAAAGTAAATATATTCCTTTCACCCTCATTTGTTTCTAATGATCAGTGAGCCTTGATTTCCCAATGATTGAGTTTAAGTGTATTGGACAGATTTTTATCAAGGCTTGTTTAATCGAAGTGAAAAGATTGAGTATCAGCAGTAACCAGCCACTTACTTGACTTCATTCTAAAAATATCAGCTGCAGCCTTGAAATATCCATACTTGTTGAACCCTGAAACGTGGTAGACTTCATTGGAGCCTCCATCCCCTCTCCACCTCCTGACACTGTAGACGGAGGAAGTGGACATCTGATATCCAACATCCATGCGTCACCAGAGCAGATGGAGCATAAGAGGAGCTTCAGAGTGGTCAGATGCAGCCGCGTAGCCTGGTAATTAGATCACGTGCCGGAGCCATCTCATTGGTCGCTGGGATATGATCTTGACGAGGAAGTTGGTTCGAGCAGGACTGGATTTAGCTAACAGGCTAGGAACTTTGCACTTCGAATTAAAACACGGGAGGAGTGAGGGGCAGTTCTCAGGACATTTTGCCTATCTGGATCTTCTTCCAGGCTTCTGAAGCTGTGAATATACAAGAGTCGATGATTCCTGCGACAGTGAACGTCCCTCCGACTATGGCACAAATCTGCCAAAAAAAAGACAAAAAAAAAAAGTTAGTGTCAACCAAGGTTATAATAGTTTTGGATTTTTCATTATAGTTTAGTTTAATTTAGTTTGGACTTTTTTTCTCTAATTCAGTTAGTTATAATTAGTTTTTAGAGCAGGTTTGCTAGTTTTTATTAGTTTTCGTTTTGGTCTAAATCAGGGGTGTCAAACATGCGGCCCAGGGCCAAAACCGGCCCACCAATGGGTCCAGTCCGGCCCGCGGGATGAATTAGTGAAACACAAAAATTACACTGAAGATATTAACAATCAAGAATGTCAAAATAATTTTAGGTCAATTCCATCTAAAGTGGGTCAGACCAGTAAAATACTATCATAATAAACTATAAATAATGAAAACTACAAATTTTTCTCTTTGTTTTAGTGTAAAAAAAGTAAAATTAAACAAAAATGTTAACATTTACAAACTAACCTTTTACAAAAAATGGGAAAAACCTGAACAAATATGAACAACCTGAAATGTCTTAAGAGACTTAAGAGTAATTGTACCAATATTCTGTCTGTTATTAAATGTTTTGTGTATTTGTAGATCCACTGTGATCTGTAATTTGTGATGAACATGTGAAAATGAGAAACCGAGGCCAAATAATGGCATAAATTGCTATAATTGCACTTTTTTTCTTAATAAATTTCATTTTGGTCATGGTTGTTCATGTTTTTCCACATTTTTTTAAAGGATGTAAAAATTTTGATAATATAATTTTACTTTTTCACTTTAAAACAGAAATTAGACATACAAATTTTGGAATTGATATTATTCTTGTATTATTGTGTTATTATTTTACTTATCCGGCCCACTGCAGGTCATATTGGGTTGTATGTGGCCCCTGAACTAACATGAGTTTGACACCCCTGGTCTAAATGCTTAGTTTTGGTTTAGTTTTAGTTTTTTTATATCTTTTATCAGTCATATTCAAATAAATCCCAGACAGGACTCTGCTGCTTTCTCTCAACTTTAGTCTCCATGTTTCCAGGTAGAGTGGGGATGAAAAGCTGACTCTATACAACAAGTGACGAGAAGTGACGGACCGTTAAATATCATATGGTGCCAGCAGTTAAAATTGGTTGAGGGAAATAAATCCATTTCGTATCAATTCGACATTGACAAAGACGAAAACGAAGGGATTTTTTTCCAGAATTTTTATACATTTTAGTTAGTTTTGTAAGCACACAATACAGTTTCAGTTATTGTTTTTTCTTTAAATTCTAGTTTTTATTTATTTGAGTTAACACAAATGTTTTTACAATTCTAGTTTTTGTCATTTCGTTAGTTTTCATTAACAATAATAACCTTGGTGTCAACATTATTCATATCAGTATCAGCTGTTTTTAATCACCACACAATACACTCACACTTCAGTATGAGTCCATCAAAGGGTCCAGCTCCGGCTTGACTCACATATTTGAGCTGTGACTCATAATCACACTATAAGCACAGTCATCTCTTACCCATGCCTTAAGTCATGATAAACTTAAACAACACAAAAGACTAATAATGGTGTAGCTCATCAGCCAGGCAGCCTGTTTAAGCCTGACGCCATTATCAGTCAGCAGGAAATCTTCCTGATTAGGTGGCCTGGGACTTGCCAAAATTCCTCAAACAACAATAGACAGGTGTGGAGCGGAGGGAGATGTAGATGAGGGGGGATTTGGCAGGTCTAAAGTCCCCAAACAGGTTTATGAGTCAACGTAAGAAAAAATACAACCAAAAAAGTCCACGTGATAAATGACATAGCATATATGAGCATTTTAAAAGACAAAAATGTATTTTAGCTCATGTGTTAAACACGTATTAGCTGTAGCACCACGTCTCTGGAGTGACCTGCTTCTACACCTACGGTCCATGGACTCTGTAGAGAGTTTTAAAAAACACCTCAAAACACTCCTGTTCAAACAGGCTTTTTTAATTTCCCAACTGACTCAGGGCCACCACAAACTGATTGCACTTTATGTATTCATCATATTTTAAACTGTTTTTAATGGTATTTTACTGTGTTCTATGGGTATTCTAATTGTATTTTATTTGTACTCTTTTATTCGTTTTTCGCAATATAAAGTTGCTACTTTACAGTGTTACATGTACTCCATGTGTCTCCTCCTACCTCCCCCCTTCTCCCCCTCTCCCCCAGTCTCTCTCTATCTCTATCACTCTCTTTTTTCTCCTTCTTTACTCTCGCTCTTTAACCCCAACTGGTCAAGGCAGATGGCCATCCTTCAGGAGTCTGGGTCTGCTCCAGGTTTCTGCTGTTAAAGGGAAGTTTTTCCTCACCACTGTCACCAATCACAAGTGTTTGATCCTGGAGGATTCTGTTGGGTTTCTGTAAATTTGATTTGATTTGATTTGATAAAGCACTTTGTGACTCTGTCTGTGAAAAGTGCTCTATGAATAAAATGTACTTACTTACGTATTAGTTCATTTTTAAAGGCATAAAGTACACTATATGGACAAAAGTATTGGGATATTTTGAATTCAGGTGTTTCTTTTCTAACGGGTCTGGGATGAAAAATAATAAAGACAAATGTCATAATATACAGAGTTCCTACAGGTTTTCGACAAGTTAAATTTAAGACTGTTTAAGACTACCTAGAACAGAATTTAATGCCCATTTCGCAGTCGTTCCCCTCCACTCGTGTCAACCAGGTCGAGGATGAACCAGACATTATTAAATCTGCACTTCCCCATTCTTACTTTTTGCTTACGATCTGTCTCTTAAACTTCCCAAAATCAGCTTTCTCAGGCGACGCGTGCACATGTGTTGGACTGAATGTTCTGAGTCATTTCTCAACGGGGGCTGTAAAGTTAGTGATCATTTTTTTCTAATTCAAGTAGAAATTGTCAGGTTGGAATGGGTGGAACTGAGTTGACTAATGTTACTGTCTTTGCAGTTTGGATATTTAACAGACACATTTAAACGCAACACAATGAACAAGTTTATGGCAACATAACTTAAGACCTACCATATCAAACTTAATATCTTTTAAAGACTTTTTTAGGTATTAAATGCAGATTTGTAAATTCAAGACTTCTAAGACTTTATAAGACCCCACAGGAACCCTGATATAGTTTTATATTGTGATAAATACCATTGCATTGGTTTTGATTAAATTGTTATCTTTGTTTCCAAAATGCGTCAGAGATGGTTTTTACTTAATTTCTCGATTTTTTTTTATCCATGACTATGATGTCAAATGTTCTACTTCTAAATTTCTAAAATATTTTTCCTGCTCTGACTATAAATAAGAATTTTCTACCACAACTAACCATCTACTCACTTAGGAAGAAAAAGCTCCCTTTAAACTTTCAGGATATACAGATTTTTATATCTCAAATCTGCATGAACAGGACATCTTACGAGCTGTAGCCTTGATGTGTCCCAATATTTTTGTCCACATAGTTTATAAACATTGTTTTGTAGCCCAGAACCCTGTTAGAGAAGAAACACTTGAATTCAACGTGTCCCAATACTTTTGTCCATATAGTGTGTACAGGGTGGGGAAGCAAAATTTACAATATTTTGAGGCAGGGATTGAAAGACAGTGTATGACCAATTAGTTTATTGAAAGTCATGAGAATTTATTTGCCACAAGAAAATTTACATAATAGAAAATGTTTTTATTCTATGTGTCCTCCTTCTTTCTCAATAACTGCCTTCACACGCTTCATGAAACTTGCGCAAGTGTTCCTCAAATATTCGGGTGACAACTTCTCCCATTCTTCTTTAATAGTATCTTCCAGACTTTCTCGTAATAGTTTTGCTCATAGTCATTCTCTTCTTTCCATTATAAACAGTCTTTATGGACACTCCAACTATTTTTGAAATCTCCTTTGGTGTGACGAGTGCATTCCGCAAATCACACACTCTTTGACGTTTGCTTTCCTGATTACTCATATTAGGGCTGCACGATTTTGGCAAAAAAAAAAATCCCGATTTTTTCCTCTAAAAACTCGATTTTCGATTTTGATTTCGATTTTTGGGTAAAACTACAAAAGACAACAGAAGTCAGCATGTCGCTTTCGTGAGCAGCCCACAATGCAAGGCACTGCTCTGACCTCAAATCTGTGATGGTATCACGTGATGAACCCACAGAAGTTTATTTTTTCTTAATTAAATCTTTATTGAATGAAATAGAGTATACAAACAATGTATGCAACAAGAAAATAACATAAGTTTGCCAGGGGGAATACACTATAATACAATGTCCAAATCAGAGCAAATACTTATGTTTTTTATAGCCTTTCTGTTTCCAGATTTATCTAACAGCTTTAAATAAAGTTCAACATCTTTCAAAAAATAAATAATATTTGTTTTTGTGTTACAGAACTTACATTTGTGAATGAAAAATTTAGCAAGTAAGAGGACTAAATTAATTATTTAAATTTTTATATATATATATGTGTGTGTGTGTGTGTGTGTGTGTGTGTGTGTGTGTGTGTGTGTGTGTTGTTGTTGTTGTTTTTTTTTTAATTGTTTTTTTTTTTTTTTCCTGGGTATCTGGGCCCACAGAAGTGATACCAATGTAAGTCAGTGACAGGCATCAGTCGTGCGTGCGTGCGTGCGTGGACCAGGTTAATATAAGTGATCCACATGCGGTTCTGTTTAAACTGAGGGATCCGTGCGTGGAATAGACTGACCCAGGACACGCTGGAGGGATTCTATCCTGGAGCCGGTGGATGTGTGTGGGCACAGGGCTGTGTGGGCTCCTCTGCTGAGGCTGATGACCCCGAGACCCGGACCCGGATCGGAAGAAGACAGTACGGTACGGATCCGGGACAACGGAAGATGAGTGATCCGCATGCAGTTCTATTTCAGTTGCGTGATCCGTGCGTGAAGCCACGGCTTACATTGGTATAAGTACTGCGGGCTCATGAACACATTTAAAGTCCGGCCATTGCACGGAGTTCTGTGACAGACCGCTGTCACTGATAGGAGGAGGAGCCTACGGGAGCCCGCAAGCGCACGGCCCGCAGGCACGAGAGAGATGAAATCGATTTTACCATTTCCCTTTTTTAAAAATCGTACTAATTAAAAAATCCGATTTCGATTTAAAATCGATTAATCGTGCAGCCCTAACTCATATGGACAAAAGTTTCTGAAAAGGTATGGATAATAGTGTTAGGTATGATTATGACATCAATATATGTTTGGTTTCAAAACAACTGACGAAGTGCCTGCTGAGAAAAAACAACTAAATGTTCATTGTAAATTTTGCTTCCCCACCCTGTATATATACAGGGTTCCTACAGGTTTCTACAATTTAAATTTAAGACTTTTTAGACTTCTTAGAACAGAACTTAATGCCCATGTCACGGCCATACTGGCAAAAATTTGTAACTCCTGGAATTTAGGAAAATGTATTTAGTTACTCCAACGCCTTGATTCCCACCATTCTGAGTCATTTCTCACCAGAGCTGTAAAGTTAGTGATAATTGGTTCGTAATTTCAATATAAATTGTCAGGAGTCGACTAACGTTACTTTCTTTGCAGTTTGGATATTTAACAGACACATTTAAACACAATACAGTTTATGGCAACATATCTTAAGACCTACCATATCAAATTTAATACCTTTTAAAGACTTTTGTATGGTATTAAATGCAGATTTAAGCAAATTTAAGACTTTTTAACACCCCATGGGAACCCTGTATATTGTAATAACACCATATAAAGCAAACAGACAATAATAAGCTCTAAATTGGACTTGTGTTTCTCATGCCATGACAACTATCTACAAGTCTAAAATCCACTCTTTCTCAGCCCTGCTTTAGCCTCTTTAGCTGCGAAACACTTTACTATTCTCACCAGCTCGCTGCTAAGTCTGTCTGGTATCAGTGCAGAGGTGTTGGCACCATTGGTTTGTCTGTGGCTTTTTGAGCTCTTGAAAACAGGATTGGTAATACCATGAAAATGAGACAAAACAAAACAGTTTCTGCTCATGAAACTGAACACTGTATTAAAGATGATACGAGGAAGTGCAGAGGGTTGTCGCTGTGAGTACACCAGGGATTTTCTCTTGTTCAAAAAAGTTACAAAGAAAGATGGTAAAGAACAAAACGGTTCACTGGAGACCTCTTCACTGTCCTGTTCATTTTTAGAGACTAGTGTAAAAAAAAAAAAACGCTGTCCTGTTCATTCCAATGGACACGATTTACAGATTACGACTCATTCTTACATCTTGACGTCACACCAGTAAATACTTAAAATACTTTCTCACATCTTGTCACGTTACAACCACAAACTTAAATGTATTTTATTGGGTTTGCAAAAATCTTGAACACTATGTATTAGTTTCCTTCCATTTCACAATTATGTCCTACTTTGTATCGGTTTATCACATAAAAACCCAATAAAACACATTAAAGCTTGTGGCTATAATGCGACAAAATGTGGAAAAATTCCAGGGGGGTGAATACTTTTGCATCTCCTGTGCTTCCTGACATTTAAACTGCATTCTTCAGACACACAGATCAAGTATAAATAGATATGGAGGCATGTCTGTCTAAGTATCATCCACTTAGAAGACGGGACGTGCACTATTTCATATCATTGGAGACGCATACAATGAAATATCTTTGCATATTTAGAGCAACTTTGGTTAAAAACATGTCCAGCTTCCTTTTTATGGACGTACTCTGAGATATAAAGGGTTCATATTGGCCCCTGTCCTACCCTTCCAAGAAATTGCAGTAGTTTTTGCGTAATCCTGCTCACAGACAGAAAGTGATCACATAACCTCCTTGGTGGTGGTCATAAAACAATACGTACTGTTGCATATTTAAGACAGTCAAACCTCAAATCATCACTTTTATTGCATAATTAAGACATTCTATGGCTTCTGAGTCAGATAAATTGACTTCTGACGACAGGATTTTTGTTCTGGCAAAGGCCACTCACTGTTGTAATGAAGCGGTAGAGGGGCTGCCTCCTCTCTGTGTACTTGACTGTGATTGGACTGAGGTCATATCGGAACCAGATGGCTGGGATGATCCTGCCTGTGTGACTGTAAGCAACATATTCCTGTGTGGGACAGAAACAAAGAGCGTGTTACGGATCCAGATGCCTTTTGGAGCCGTGCCTGGTTGAAACAAATGGATTTGGAAAAGCTGTTAAATCCCGTTGTGTGTATAAATCCGTTTAGAGTTATCGTTTCAGTCTTATCTGTGCAGCTGGGGGTGATGTTTATGTGTCATTACAAAAGTGGGTTCAGATAAAAAATCCATCAAAGTCATAAATGATTCATTCAAAATTAATCTTGGCTGATGAAGTGAGTAGGAGGAGGCTAGTGTGTTTTTCTTACATGATAACATCCGTGAATTCACACATATTAGATTTCAGCAAAATCCCAAATCCTCCTCTATCGTATTTAAAAATCAGCGAGAAATAACAACGGAAAGAGATGTTTTTGCTTCGGTCCGAGCCTCATTCCAGAGATTTATAAATATTTTGCCGATGAGATTTCAGAATATTTTCCTCAGGCGCTCATCGTCCCTCCTTCACAGCTGACCTGCACTGTTATTACTCCAAACCCAAACCCAGCTGTCAGTCAACACAGTTCTAAGAAGTGTGTTTATGGTTTGTTGACATCTAGAAAGCCCTTCCAGTTACTAGGGCTGAGCTTTCACTTCTGGGTGAGCGCACATGTTAACGGCAATACGTGCTTCGGCCATATGTTGGGATCATGGTCAACCTGATAGCATCAACAGTGTATGACGAAAACATGGGAGCGGGAAGAAAAAGGAGTGAAGTTGCCACGGTTACCTTGTTGGCTACGGTGTACTGGTAGGAGAACCTCTGTTTGCCCGATAGGTCTTCGTAAACTGTCGGAACGATCTTCAGTATGTAGTCATGTGAAGCTAGAGCTAAAAGATGAGCAAAAAAATTATTTCTGTTAAAAAAAAGTGCTTTCTCAGTGACCAGAAATAGATCTAAGTTTTGCTGTGATGTAACCCTCTGAAGCCCTTAAAGTCCAGATGCAGTGTCAGCTATTTCCATCAGTTGTCCAGTAGGCGCCTCATACTACTACATCATCAGTGTCAGCAGACGAACTTCCGCCACATTCACACAGTGGTTATAATGAGTGGAAGGGCCGGTGTGTATACGTACGGTTTGATGACAGCTTGTCAGCTCCTCCTAACGCGTTGAAGGCGCCTTGGACTTTATGTACCTATGTGACATCAGAGAGAGAAGTCAGCTGAGTTTCATAGTGAGCTGTGGAGAGGCAGATGTGTAGCTTTTATTTGTGAGATGTGTGACATAATAACCATGAACATTCACAAATAAATAGCACAATAATGAAAATGAATGAACAAAAATAGATCAGGATAAGTACATTAATCTAAATTTAACATAGATGATAATACCAAGGGGCTGGGATACAAAACAATAAAGACAAATGTCATAATATAACTTTGTATTACCATAAACATAATCAATAAATGTTTCATTTTCTTTAATAAACGTTTTATTCAACAGGGTTAATTTTGGATACTGTTGTTTACATTTACAGAATGCTTTGTTGGTTTTTACTTAATTGTACTCACATAATAATCAGCCTTAATCAGCCTTAAATACTGATTTGACATTTATTATGAAAATTATTGACAACATTTGACATTAATTTTTTTTTATCATGATTATATTTACAACAGGAATTGGTCCCACAACCTGGAAGTATGATGCGTTCCAGTATCTTTTTCTTTCTTTCTTTTTTCTGTTTTTTACATATAGGCTCAGATAGGCATTTAGTGTTGATAGAGCTTTTCTTAGTCTGTTTTTCTGTAGTTTTTGAGTCTAGGGCTGTTATTTGTTTTATAAATCACTGATTAACAACTTAATTGTCATGCCATGTTAATTTCATGCCCCTAAGAGGCCGTTTTACACGTAGCCGAGGGTTTTTGAAAAAGTAGACTTTTCTCAGCATTTGTGCCTATCGTTTACACGACGACGGGCACATGCACGAAGAACGAAGGTTTCTAAAGACTCTGGCCAACGTGGAGATTTCAGCAACTCTCTGTTCGCATTTGCATGTAAACAGAGTGAAACACTTTATCCTTTCTCTGTTTAGTCCAGTGCAGTAGAAGGTAAATGAAGTCATACTTTACATCCATGCACAGCGGTCTTCATGAACTAAAGACAAAACAGGACTGAAAAACAGACACAGCTGTTAACGACTACAGAACTAACACGGTTCGACTCAGCGTTAAATTCTTTTTTCATCCCCTCGCATCACAAAAGCAGTTTATGATTGTAAAAAAAGTCATCAGCTCATCCATCTGCACTGTAATGTATTGGTTACATGTCTCAGATGCAGAACCAGGGAAACTACATCTCCATAGGTTCATAGCGGAAGTAACGTTTCGTTGTGATTCTTTTCAGAATTCTGATTGGTTAATGGTACTCGATTGTCCCACTACACTGCAATCTACAAGCCTGGCATGCTGTTGATGGTATAGATATATGGGACCATATAAACACAGAGTTTTCCAAAAACAATCAAGTCTGCACATTTTTTTTTTTTTTTTTTAAATGGAGACTGGGAAATTTCTGTTTTTAAAAAATACTCGCCTATATATAAACGTAGCCTAATATGTTAAAAGATAAATAGTTTAATAATAAAGCTTTAGGAATCATTATTAGTAGCCCAGTAATTTTCTGTAGAAAGTAGCCTTTTAACATGATCTTTTCATACTCTGTTCTGGGAATATTAATGTAGATGTCATTTTTAAATTGGATGTTACTTGTAACTGAAAACAATGGGGTGAGGATTTTTCTTTTTTAAATCAGATTTGTAAACCAAACTTTACATGTGTGTTTTCTCAGATTTTTGACTGATTTGCACACGAGGAACAAGTCACATCTATGACAAACGAGGACTTTTCACTAGTTTGTCACAGTCCAACAATTTTTTCTGAAGCTCTAAAGCTCATGAAGAAGAGCCATGTGTAGGTATTAAACACTGGAACACAGATAAAAAGTTGGAGGTGCTAATTCTCCACTCAGGTGCTTTTAAACTGTAGAAAAAGAAGGGAATTCAATGTCACTTCATTAAAAGGGCACCAGTGAAATCTCAAATGGGAGGAAATGACAGAAATAGTGATGAAGTAAGACATTTTGGGTTATCCAGATGTTTTTTTTATACATGCGAATGGAAAATATTATGTACAGTGGTTGTGGCTTATTCAAAAAAACTGAGATATAGGAATTATGTAATAATTGTGACCTATATGTGTCTACCTGAAGCTTTTCACCAAATGCCAGCTTGTGGATGGTGTGTGTCATGTCAGGGCTTGTTGGTTGTGCGGTAGCACTGTGCGTCGACACATGGAAGTTTCCCGGTACCTGAAAACACACACACACACACACACACACACACACACACCTAGATTTGTTATTATCAGCTAAAGTAAGAGCACCTGCATCACATTTAGTTAACTAATGACCAGTTCTGAACACACACTCTGTTGGAAACTAAATGTTTCATGTCTCCGGAAGAACAAATCCACTCATTTAACACGTTTCACATATTTCTACTTATTCCACAAGCAAGAGTGTTAAATGTGCAACCACTGAGTTAATCATTTTAAATGTAGCGGAAAGACTGACGCACAAGCCAGCACAGGGAGAAAAAAAACAAGGCTGGACAGAGCCTCTATTTAACAGAAGTCAATGAAGAGCAGCCGCTGTGTTTAACTCAGGCCAAAGACAAATTACTTCTCATCCTAATGCAATTATGTGGCTGCAAATAAAGTGGAGTTTTGCATTTCTCTGAAGGCAACTGGCCCAAAGACAAAGAAAAGTACTTTGTTGATGGTGAATTCTCCTTCGAAGCGACATCCATCGCCTTGGTTTAGAGGAATCTTCATTGAGTTGTCTATGTGACCGACCTCATGGCGGCCCATTTCATCCTGGATGTCCAAACCCACCACTGAAAAAAACAAGGACAGACCGAGAAAATAGAGATTATGTAAAGACTGAGACAGAATATGAAGAAAAATAGTCATTGTTGAAACTGTGCAGGTTTAACACTTGTCAGCTTTAAGTGACCACATGATTAAACAAATAGGTTAAGAAAATCCATTCACCACAACTCATTAAAATGTACTACTCCTGTAGCTGTAATTACAATAATGTTTTAAATATGTATTGATCCATTATTTATTATTAGTTCTTTAAATAATAAAAAAGTCACTTTCATTGGATGAAGAGTCCAAACTGCAAACAGTAGAAACACCACAAAAAACAGCAGAGCAGTTTCTTTCTACACAACTGAAACATTTTTTTCTTTTTTTCTCTGAATGTAATTGCCTGGTTCCAGCTGCTCTTGATATTTGATTCTAACGAAATGATCAACTAATAATCTTCAGTTAACTGTTGAACATAAAGCAGATTTCCTTAGAGATGACTGGAAGATCACACATTCCGAGCCTGTGTGCAGAGTTTGACCCACATAATAAACACACAAAACCCAAACAGACACCTTTCTGCCTGTATCATTAGCGGCCCTCTGTCCCCGTACTTTTCCATCTAGACTTCACCATCCCCCCTCCCACAGCCCACTGTGTGTTGGCACATTGGCAGTGGCCTATTTTCAGAGTGGGTCTGAGTGCTGGCAAGCAGCAAGAGAGGGATGTCTGCCGGATCTCAATTAAAACCCCCTCGTGTCATGTGTGTGACCTTTGACATTCAAGACAGGTTTCAACCCCGTCCAGCCTGATCTCAAAATACAGTGTGCAAATATAAACAAAGTCTGCCACTGTGGCCTGGTTGTTTCTCCTTTTTAAGACATTTAGACTTGGAAGTGTGTTCATATAAAGTGGGTCCGGGGTGTGTGTGTGTGTGTGTGTATGGGGGGGGGGGGGGGGTTATTATAAGGTTACTACAGATGGATCTGCTTTTCCATGGAGTCACAAATCAAGACCTGGCAGCTTGTAAAGGTCAACAGAGAGCTGGTGTTCTAGTCTGATACATGGTAGCATAGCAGATAAATAATAAAAAACATGGAAATAGCCTATACATGTAAAGTAGCAAAGTGTGAGAACCAGTTTAGAAGCAGGACGGAGCGAAAAGGAAACTTTTGGCTCATTACAAACAGCTGCAGTTTAGCTAAATTAAAGTGTTTGAGCTGGTGCTGAAGAGAGACCCACTTTTCAGCAAAAAAAGAAAAAATTAGCAAATAAACAAAACCGCCATACAATCATCAAGAGCTTTAATTGGATATGGCAGGAGACGGCCTTTGTTTAGGCGCACCATGAAGGAACTGGTCTAAACACATGGCTAACAGCTGTGCGTCTGCATGCCAAAGCTTGGCTTGCACAAATCTGGACTCAATTTTTACCTAAGTATTTATTAGCTTTGCCATTTTTGGATATCACTTGAAGTGAACCACTGAATGTGTTTTCTTTGCCGGCGTGCACGTGAATGTGGTGTTTGTGCCGTTCGCTGCAGTCGACTGTGCGATTTGTCACAGAGCATAGTTTCTGAGGGGAGTCATGAGCAGTAAATATCCAGTGACTGCTCTGTGCTCTGGCACAGTTCAGCTGGACTGGCACTGTGACGCTGTAGTACAGTAGATGAGCCAACAGAGGGGTCTTTATGGCCAATGCAGATCTGGAGTGTGTGGCAGCGTGAGATCAAACAGGGGAAACATAGACTGGAGGCTGGACTAGTGTTATCTGGGGGCATGCCACAACAAAGCTGGGTAAACAAACCATTACACCGTTCAGATAGTCTGCTTTTTTTATCTAGGGCATCATTTATCTTTTGAGAATATGCCGTGTTATATCAGAAGTCAGGACAAATCATGCAAGTTATGGCCCTGATAGTGTCTGATAAGAACAGCAGTGTGAAAAACAAACTGTTAAGAGCAGACCATAAACAAGGAAAACACACAAACAAAATGTAAGGCAGACAAATTGAGACTTGTATATATGTATATATATGTATATACTCACAATCACAGTGTAAGTTTGGCAAACTGATGTTTAAACTCACATCTATCTTCCCACCACTGTCTTTATCAGGATCATCCACATACAGTTCATTTACACTGTAACAGAAAGAGGAGAGAAAAATGACATCAGATTAGATTAAGTCATTTCACTGTAACACTATTTTCACATTTCCACTATATACTGCACTTTTCTAACAGCTATGGATTCATCTTTTGCCAAATAGTGAGAAAAGGACATTTGTGCTTCCTGTGTCATTTCCTTCCTGTCACACCCTGAGCATGTCATCCCTTATTACACATTACCAAAGGGCTGACGCACACACACAAAAGCCAATTTCCTGTGAGAAAATTGACTCCATTTATTGGTTACACACTGGCCCGGCGGCATACATCATAATGAGGCTAACGACATTCACGATGAACCCTCTATCTTGTGTGTTTTGGGTTGTTTGTGTGGCAACAAAGAAACTCTATGTGCAGAATATTTCGACTACAGGATATTACGATGGATACACATTCGGGGGTTTGATACGTACATGTCAGTGGCTATGAATCCCGTTAGTTCAGACAGGAACAGGAAGAATATGAAGACACAGCAGAGAATGGAAACTGTGAACAGAGAGGAAGAACACACTGTTTACATTTAAGTCACTGCTGATCAAACAGGGTTTAAGAATGGTACTTTTAATATTACATCTCAAATTACACCAAAGGGTGATGCAAATCAAATGAACCGCAGTGTTCCACTGTGTTGGAATGGCTGACCTAAGCTGTTGACATTAATGAAATATGCTATAAAAATTTCCTCTAAATAGCTGTTTTACTGGTGGTGTTAAGCCTGCCATTACGCAGGTTTTTAAAGAGCCTCCTACACTAATTACACATTAAATACCAGCACAGCAGGCAGTCATTACAGCATATCTGCTTTCAGAGAGGTGAGCTCATTCTGCGTTAGTCCAACAAACAGCTCATTTTAGGTTTCTGCACACTGACAATCATCCAGACCAAAAATGGAGGCTACAGAGAAATGTGGCTACAGGAGATTGAACTAAATGAGGAATATTAACCTTAAATAATAAGCGTCCAGAGTGTGCCAAAATACAGCCAGAGCTTAAAAGGAGAAGAAGCCAGGCTGCCTGTTTCATTTCATATGTCAAACTAATCAGCCAAACCTTGTCATGTGTTCGCTAAGATAAATATGGAAGGAACCGATCTGTGTCTGAGCAACTGTGGTCTATCTGGTATGGCGAGAGGCTCAGGCAGAAAGCTCTCACTCAGCAGGTGAGTCGTGTTTACGTGGCAACTGTCGCCTAGGATCACACCGTCACATGACCTTGTGGTTGGCCGGGCGTCACAGGCGAACCTGTGGCTGGTGGAGGCTTTACACAAGGTAATGTTTAACTAACAAACAAGAGGGCGTGTTGCTATGACACATAGGTCACTAATTCAGGTTCATCAAAGGACTCGTACAGTAATTCTTCCCAAGTTTCAATGGAAGCAATACTGAAATGGGGTTAGTTGGAGGCTACTTACTGGTTTAGACTTAAACAGCTCTATAATGGAAATACTGACAGGACTACTGATGTACAAAGACATCACATGGGTAGTTTTTACTCAGACTAAAGGTGTAACCCTGCTCATCCTTCCTGTTTTCACACAGGAGACGCTTTGTTCTGACAGAGAGGAAGCTGTGATACAAAGTACCAGATAGAATAACACCACCAATGTGACATTTGATACGTGCCTTACATTTCCGTAATCAGATGTTCCTTTTTTTCTTCACTGACCGCGGCTCATTATTGCGCATAAAGCACGGACAAATGAGAATTTTCTTTGAGCTCAGGCAGGAAAAACAAATGCTACGACACTGTTTGACCAGTCAGCTCACACAACTGATTGATATCCTCATTATATCTACAGAAAGAACAGCTCCGGAAGCCACTGTGGCAAAAAACAGAAGTATTGTTCAAAGTAAATACCGTAAAAATTGAACTGGATGGAATGCAGCCTTTGTGGGGGGAAAAAAAAAGAAAAACAAAAGCAGACAGGGTCAAATATTTGGCCTTTTGTGAAAAGGGGGAGCCTGTTTCTGGTTCCCTCTGAGCCACACAAGCCAAAATACGACCTGACCGGCCACGGGTGAAGCTGCAACACTTGCTTCACATCCAAATCAACCCGATGCCCTCAGGCCTAGACGGTGAGCTCCAGTCGATGGAGACAGGAAGGGTGTCGACTGTGTACAGGAAGAACTTCCTTACATTTCCTCATGGGTGGAAACTGTGGCGTATATCTTTAGCACACTCATTCTCTTCGCTGTCATCCAGGAAAGTGTTTATAACCGGCTCGGAGCGGTTCATTATTCAGTGATTTCACCGCGTATCCATTCTGTCATCGTGGGTTGACATTTACTTCTTCCTTGAGCTGTCATCAGCTGACCAAGTTCAAAAAAAAAAAAAAATCTTGAAAATGACAGAGGGGCTAAAATTGTGTCATCCTGTCTTTGGTATTCAATCAGCAATGAATAATCAATACCATCCCTGATTACACAATGACTGGCTGATGACAAGCAAGAAAACACATGGTCTTACAGGAAAAGCATTCCGATTTCCACTGAAGACTTGTTCTATGCCTGTGGCAACGAAAGAGCTCAATCATTAACATTCCTAAAATACTAGCTGTGCTAAAACAGGTATTACTCCACCGCTGACTGACGTTTCCAAAACCTGTATCTGTCTCATCTGTATTCTATAAGGCAGGCAGGTACTTGAACTCATCTTTATCGATTCCTTCTCCTCTCTGACTAATGACTGGGACGTGTTTTCATTTTCCATATGGTAAAGGTGCACAAATATGCTGTATTTTACCTCTTTATCCTATGATCTTAAAATTATACAGAGGTACAGGGTTTGAAGACGTAACTTAACTTTCAGTGAAATTTAAAAAAAACAAACTCTAAACTATAATTTGGATTAAATCTGTAGGTGAAAAACATGTCAAAACCAGGACTAGTGCTACTGTGGTGGACAATATTGTGATCCGAGTCGACTTGTATGGTTACAGTTGACATTTTGATGTGTGTTTTTTCAACTCAAACATACAAACTTGAAGTGGTGTTTGAAAAAGCTCTAAAAATAAAAATGCTTGTTTCATATTTTACACAGTACTTCTCTCTGCTCAGTGTCACAGTTTCCAAACTATCACCATAAATGCTGGATTAAAGCAGTGTAATACATTCAATTAATGTAAGTTTTGAAAAAAATCAAGGGAAGGAATGCTTCTAGGACCCATAAAAAGAGTTTGTTAGAGGTGCTCTTTAGAAAAGGGATTGATAAAGTAGATAACAAACAGGAAGAAAACTCCAAGGCACTCTCTTTAAGCATTAAAATGCCTTTATTCTCACATCTGTGAGAATAAAGGCATTTTAATCTTCCTGTTTGTTATCTAATGTAAGTTTCGGTTTCTGAAAATTGTGAAAAATGCCTACATCGGAAAACACATTGTAATATTTCTCTGAAGACTCATCAAAAATTAGTCCCAATACATAATATTCCACTGGACCGCCTTTAGCTTTGTTTACAGGATGCATTCATTGTCGCCACACAATGGATATGGTACTGTCACACGAAATGTCACAACATAATTTTCCATCTAGACTTGGATTCATTTTTCACCCAGATCTTGCACTGATGACTGGCATTGGAGCACTGAGTAACACAAAGATTCTCAATGTGGTTCAGGTTCTGGACTCTGTTGTGTCCAATCCATGTGTGAAAATGATGTGTCATACTCCCTGAACCACTCTTTCACAAACCATATGAGCTCAATGAATCCTGGCATTGTCCGATCTTTATGCTGTTAAAAACACTGATGGTTGTAGAACCAAAAACAAACAAATAAACAGAGATTTTATTATTTGGCCATATTGTTCAAGTCTACACTGGACTTTTACACTGCAGCTTTAAATATACAATCGCACAAGCTAACACTGCAATTCATTTAACAGTGTAGCTCTAGTTAAAACCCACACACATTAAAAAGATTACATTATTGGTTAGGTTTGTTTGTTTGTTTGTTAACACTCTAGCACAAAACTATTTGTTGAATTTATACCAAGTTGGGTTTATAGATTGCCAGTGAGCCAGAATAGATCTGATTATATTTTGGGAAAAGTAGGTCAAAGTTCAAATTTTTAATGAATTTTTAAAATCTTTTTTTTCCCCATTTACTCATGATGAGCAAAATTTCACACATCTGTAGCAGCAAAAATGTTGGTTGAATTCATACTAAACTGGGGTTGTAGATTGCCAGTGACACAGAATAGATGTCATTACATTTTGGGAAAAGTAGGTCAAAGTTAAAAATTTTCAGGAACTTTTTAAATCTTTTTTTCCCACATTTACTTATAATGGGCAACATTTCAAATGTCCATAAAAACAGCAATTTTGTTTCAATTTACTTCAAACTTGGCACATATATAGCAGCAATTGATATGCTGACATCAGCACACGTGTAGACATGATGACATGAGGATTGATGCCGAAATAAACTACAATATGTGCGAGGGGCGGGGTTTGTTGTACCTGGCACCACATGTTACACTATTAGTGAATTTATATCAGTTTCAGCCCTTCGTGTTCATACAACATGTGAACCTCCAAACAAACTGGGACAGACCTGTGCAGAAATCTGACCAGACACTTGTTACAAAGATAATTATGTGGGACATTTGATTAATTTTGTAGAACAGGAAACATTGTGATACACAAGGGATTACAAGCAAAATGTTTCTCATGTATGTAGAAAAATGGTCTGTGTACACATGGTACAAACAAAAAGTACAATTTATTGTCTTGTGAAAAATAACTATAATGTGGAAAACCATTGGCCACAGAGGCAGTGGGCTTAAAACTATCCCACAGGACAGACTTTGACATTTTTTGTTCATTTTTGTTTTTCTTACAGAGATTTACTCTTTTGTAAGGTGACATGAATACTTGAGATACGCTTTTTTGTTGCAGATTTGGCTGGGTGAAGAAGAAAAGGCAAGAATATTTTGTTTGGGATCTAGCTGTAAAGGAACCGGTGATATGTTTAAAAAAAACAAAAAACAAAGAACAAAGAACATCGTGCGCTGAGATTATGCCTCTGATGTCTAGTAAATCAAAGAGCTGAGCGCCTTTGTGTGCAGAAAAATAAAGAATCAATATATCAATTTTAGGCTTTTCACACGAATACTGCAAGGTTGATTAGGAAACTTCCTTTTGTACATAAAAAAGAACATTTGTGGATGATACATGGATAACATCAACGAAACACAATAAAACGATTGTGATGATGTTGGTCTGTTGTGTTGGGGTCTACTCACTGAAGGCTCCTGTGTATGTGGGCTGGGTGAGATCTTTTGGCACTTTCCTGTAGATATCGAATCTGAGGAGAGAAAGGAAAAAAAGAGGAAAGAAGTTTAAAAAAAAAAGGAAAAGAGGGTGAGAAAAAAAGAAAGAAAATGTAAACATTACGTGCTGAGAAAAGAAGCACATTCTGTACCCATCAGGCTGTGCGATATTACAGAAGAGTGGTGGAATGTTAGCTCTGGACCCTCGCCATAACACACACACACACACACACACACACACACACGCACACACAGTCTTTTTACAGGGTTACACCTCTTCCTTTTTCAATGTATGCCTTGTAATTCTGACCTGACCCCGGGAAAGGTCTCGGACTCTCAACATACACACAAGACACAACACACAGAGCCAAGAAAAACACACACTGACCAATGAACACACACATACACACAGACGGATATAAACAGAGCTACAATAACAACTTCACAATTCACATTATGGCACAAAGTGATATAACACTGCTGACAGATTCAGCGCAGTAGGATCACGTCTGTAGATTTATTCTCACCTAAATCTTCAACTTTCACCAACTTCTATATTTTTAGAAAAGTAAACATGCACATAAATCAGTGAATCAGAGGCAGAGGAGTACCACGACCGCCTGACACAATCAACGTTCCTCTTGTGAAATACAGTTGTTGCCATTTTGGGGAGCTAAGAGGAGGGGGAACAAATCTGCTACTCAACACCAAAACTATTTGGGTTCTTGAGTTCTTGCGCGTGTCCTTTTTGGGCAGTGAAACGTTTTCAACCCAAACTCCATCACTGAGCGAACAAACCCCGCCCACTCGTCCTCTCATCTCCGCCTTTCACTCTCCCTCCTCATCCAAAACAGTCACATCTGTTCACATTTCTTCCATCCAGACCTGCCAGTGCGGTTCTCACAGTTGATGCAATGCAGGGAGGAAGCAGGAGGGAGGGGCTTCCTGTCCGGCCCAGACCCCGCTGCTACACTTGTTTTGCCTCAGCTCCTGCTCTGTCCCTTTTGTTGTTTTTTTTTTTTTTTTTTTATCTGAATCCTGAAAACCTTGTCCAATTTCCCCTCATCTCCTGGCCATATCCATTTCTACAAAGTCCTGCCTCCAGGGTTCGTACAAGTTAAATTAAAGTCTTTTTAGGACCTTTTTAAGACACTTACAACAGAATTAAAGCCCATTTCACAGTCTGGTGGATAATGATCTTTTCTCCAACCAGACATTATTAAATTTGTACATCCCCAAACTTCTTTTTCACTTGCAAGTCGTCCCTTAAAGGGGTCATATTTTGCTAAACCCACTTTTATTAGTCTTTGGTACGTTTATTTGTGTATTTGGACCCTAATAGTTCAAAAAGTTTGAATTTGAACCCTCCAGGTGCTGCAAAACTATCTTTATATTAATTTTGGCAAAGACTGAGTAGATTTTTACAACCTGTTTTAATTCCAGGCTTCCCTAATCCAAATGACAAATGGCATGGAATAATGGCCACTGGGGTTAGGGTTAGGTCATTCATTATTCCATGCCATTTGTCATTCAGATTAGGAAGGCCCTTTAATTCCTGCTTAATTTGTTGCGTCTATAACTACATTTGCACATATAAGGTCAAGACTTCCGATGAACATTTCTTCGAGTACAGAGAAACGGAACAGAGCAGCACAGTCAACAACCTGAAGGGGGTGGGGCGTGAAGTGGCTCATTTGCATTTAAAGGGCCAGCACTTAAAATGACCTTTCTGGTGTCGTTACTCAGAAATAGGATTGAAGATGGACCTGTGGAGTTGAATTAATGAAGAATTCAGACCCAAGCATAGCATTTACAGTTTATGTAGACTACAGGGAAATTGTTTAAAATGCAGAATTCCATTTAAAAAAGCAAAATATGACCCCTTTAAAGTTCCCAAAGTAAGCTTTCTCATGTGTTGAGCTGAAAGTTCTGTGATCATTTCTCACTGGGGGCTACAAAGTTTGTGATAATTAGTACCTAATTTCAGTCTAAATTTGGGGTTGGAACAGGTGGAACTGAGCAAACTAACGTTACTGTCTTTGCAGCTTGGACATTTAGCAGATACATTTAAACACAACTGAACAAGTTTATGGCAACATAACTTAAGACCAACCATATCAAATGTAATACCTTTTAAAGCCTTTTTTAAGGTATTAAATGCAGATTTGCAAATTTTAAGACCCCACAGGAACCTGGTACACATTTTTCAAGATCAAATTCAAACACTTCTCAAGCACTTTTAAGGGTCATTTTAAAATTTTCAGCACAGCACCTTATTGCTGGGGTATAATAAATATCTACAGGAATACATATACTCATGATTATTTTTTTTCACTTTTTTATCACAATGATGTACATTGTATTATGCTATAAATATCTAAAATTCTGTTTCATAATAGCAAAAAGTTTAGAAATTGAAGGAGAACACAAAGTTTTATCCAAAAAAAGGGAAGCCACTTGGCGTTCTTCAGACACACTTGCACCAAGATGAAGATTAAGATATAAATATACCTGGAGTCGACCTGAGAGCACCCAGTTATTTTCTTTTTTGATATAAAGTTTTATTTTTTAATATGTATCACCTCTCTGTCAGTAGCTTTGGCTTGACATCTTACCTGGTAAAGTTAATATTAAAAATAAATTAATTAATCACATCAGAGTCATAATTGCAAGCACTTAAACTAAAATTCCAGCACTTTCCAGACCTTGAAAACACAACATTGAAATTCAAGGATTTTCAAGGGCTTCAAGCCCCTGTACAAATCCTGTGCGCCCCTGTCCCACTGCACTGAGATCAGCTAATGTCAGGTCTGGCAGGAAGTGCAGGACAGACGAGCCGACAGGGGCTGGGTGGGGAGGCTCCGTCTGTAACACACTTCCTGAACGCTGAGAGGCTCAACACTGTGCTGACCTCCTCTCCACCCTCTTCTGAACTGTGGAAACCAAACAGGTGGAGCATCCCCTGTAACTTACATGTCATACAAAATCTACTCTCAAGCT
Source organism: Sphaeramia orbicularis (assembly GCF_902148855.1). NCBI lineage: Eukaryota > Metazoa > Chordata > Actinopteri > Kurtiformes > Apogonidae > Sphaeramia > Sphaeramia orbicularis. Next base: position 32,325,216 of record NC_043966.1, on the reverse strand, counting down.
GAGATGAGACCTCACATTTATTTTCCATTTCATATTCTGCACCTCCCAGCTGCCTCCTCTGTGAGCGGAAACACAGAAACTGTGTCGTTAAGGAAAATCTGATGACTGAATGAAAAGCAGAGTTCTTGAAAAGCAGACTTGGACTGCAGGACGACTAGCACTGACGCAAGGAAATAGGGATCATACAGCAACATCCATATAAATCATATCATTTCATCCCATTTAGTGCATTTTCTAAGTGATCTGTCCATTTTTTCCTCTTCCTTGTCTTTATTCTACTTTGTAGCTCACCAGCCGATAGGCCAGTGGTTACCAACCTTTTTTGGCTTGTGACCCCATTTTAACATCACAAATTTGTGACGTCCCCAGACATTCAAAACAGAGCCTTTTTTTTTCCCTAAAACTGAGATAGTTTGCTAATAAATGTATATTTTGTATTTGTCATGTCATTTATGTATGTGATTGTCTCTCAATTCACCATATATTTTTTATTAGTAAGTTTTTATTTTTATCAATTAATAGAAATTTCAGGCGACCCCATGTGGGGTCCTGACCCCAAGGTTGAAAAACACTGTGATAGGCCATGAGGTATCGTGAGGGTGCTGTGTCCAGCCTCATCTTCATTGGCGGCAATTTCTTCAAATATCTTCTCTGAAACTACTGGTTGGATTCATTTCAATTTTATATGTACCTTCATTGGGATAATGTCTACAATGTTTGTTCACAGTTTTCAGAAATTTAGATTTGTGCGTTTTTTTTTTTTACTAATTTCTGAAATATTAAAAATGTGCCTTTCCATATTTTTGATGGTTTATAACATGGAAATGGTTACAGATATCAATACAGTTACTATTGAGCACTGATAGGAAGTCATATATGGACTTTCATTTAATTTGTTGAGTTCTCCTCCAGTGAAAGTACCACCCACTTCTGTTGGGAGATTGATCTCCTGCATCAACACCACAAGACTCTAACATAGCATCAGAACTCGACAACCTTGCAAATTCCACCTGCTATTGATTCTTCATAGAACATGCCAGTGAGATACAGGGAAATTGGTTCTATTTTCTTTCTTTCCTTATTGTATTCCTTTGTCTCTTAACTTTTCTCTTTGCACTTTTAAAAATGCACACTTGTCACTTATAACATTGTAACTACACTTGTAATAATAATGAAGAATTTAAAAAATGGACTCAAGATAAGTAAACAAGTAAACATGTTGTAGAGCTGCATGAGGGGGTACCATCCCTAACTGAGCACAAACAGCACGATAAACCCCACACAGCTCAACAGTGGATTTGCCTTTAAAAGACAATTAAAAGTATGGGTCTGAGGTGGGGTTACAAATAGCTCCATCTCTAGTTACAGTACGTAATATGTATTTTTAGCTGCCAAGGTTTCCTTCTGATATATTAATGTGTGAGCGAAACAAGATCTTCTTCAAGATGTCACACAAGACTGAAACTGATGTTCATGTGAACAGCAAATAGCTTCAACCGGATGTAGGTTGTCAATCTGTAAATATCTGGTCATGACATGTAAATGACACTTCACTCTGGGTGCATGCTAATAGGACAAAGTGTATTTTGCAATAACTACTGTAGCATTAGTTATACAATGTTATGGTTTTTATATGAAAGGACAGGTTGTGATTTATAACCAAGTCTCTCCAGTTTCAAATATGTAGAGAAATTTAATAAGAAGATGTATTTTTAGGCAAAATGTATTATAGTTGACATGAAATATGCTGCCTTCACTGACTGCCATCGGCAAATAAAACAAGATGACATTCAGCGATCGCAGATATTAAAGTTGTTTCTTATTATGCGTGATTAAATATGACATTTGGCCTAAAAGAATTTAATGAAGATTTTGTTGTTTCCCATAAAAGTACACCAGCATCACACTGACTTGAAATGTATCAGTGTATATTTTTCCTATATCAGCTGATAAAATGTATGCACCTCTATTTACCAGCATATGACCACTTAAATCATGATTTCAAAATACAGATATGCATCCTAACCTTTTACTTGAATATTGATGTAATTTTGACTGACTTAAATGAGTTAAGCCATATATGTAAAATACACAATACACTGAAATGGATAAGATTCGCTCTTAAATTAATTTTTAATTCTTTAGAAGTAATTTTGTGTATGTGATGTAGATGGATCATTAATAACTGTGCATTTTTTCTTTAGGTGAAAATAAGGGCTGAACTGGGAAAAAAAAAAAGAATTGCAACATTTCCAAGTCACCGGAGCTTCAGTTTTCTGATGCAAGTAAAATGTGATACGACATTGATTATAAATGAGGGATTGTGGTGAAACAGAAGTCCCTGGTCTATAAATGTTACTCTGCAGTAGTGAAGTTTACATGTAAAAATTATCAATTTGACTAAAATCGAGACTATATTTATCAGAAAAAAAGCAATACCATTTTTTGTGCACCGTTCGAGCTCTGATGAGAACAGTGTCACTTCATTTTAATATTCATGAGTGTTCTGTTGAGCCCAGAACGTGCTCATGTATATTTACGTTGACTCTTACAAGTGCACCTCTTGGTCAACTTCCTGAATTACGGTCAATGCATCTCCCTCCATCACTTTCCACTGTTCTGTAAAGAGCCCCCACATGTTTTGTGATGAGTGAGGACATGTTGTACCACCATGTCTCTGTTGACAGCAGTAAATGAAAGCACACCGCTGCTTTTTTCGAGGAAGAGCCCTTACTAAATAAACTATATCACCCGTATGAGTCACAGTGAAGTCAGTTAAGTGAACCTCGAACGTACGATCCTCACACATCAAAACATACAATAGGTAACAGATATGCATGGTTGTAACTCATGTAGGTGTTCACCCAGTCATCTGTCAGGACATACACAACAAGCACCAAAACACTTACTGATCATGGTCACGATAACAGGGATGTGAAATCTATTCATGTGGAAAGGACATGAATAAATGTCACATCTTCACTGAAGCTCAAAAGTATTCATGACCTAATCCTCAAGAAGCAAACACTACACGAGCAGAGCAGACCAAACAACACCTACATGTGTAAATACATGACATAATCTGAAGGCTGCTGAAGGTCTGTCACCATAAACAGTCATTTATTTACTTTCTTAATCAGAACACACATTGTGCTGTCACTCTCAGGTTACTCAGTCTACAAGAATCTGATTCTTTTTTACTGTGTAAATATTATATTCGCACAGTTTAAAGAAAGTAAAGAGAAGCAAATCATCATTTAGGAGGTTTTCAATAAATTCCAATAATCTGATCAGTTTCAAAGGTGACACAGTGATAGAGATCAACATTTTTAAACTAAATGACCACAAGTTTATCACTGTCACAAAGCTAAATGCCACTAAAAATGAATAGTTCATGTTGATATATCATATTACATAAATGTCAGAAAAAATGAAATCATTCTGATGTGATGTAAAAAATATTTTCAAGACAAATTCTGGGAAAACACGTTGCACATACTGATGTCATCTACAGCGTTGCACACTCAGCTGAGTTGACTAACATCTCTGTGTTTCTGGGTGGTAGACACATCCACCACTAAATGGTTGGCCAATTGAGTTGCATCCAACTGTTGCAACTTTTGGACAATGAGGGCACACACCACCAGGGCATGACCCGTTCATCATCCTGTGACACACCCACTCACACACCTACCTCATGTGTTGTAGTAATGTAATAAAGAGTCATAGATGAAACAATTCACGTTGTGAAACCAAATCTTTTACTATATTGTATGAGTTAAAAGAAATGGAACGAGAATGATCTATCTATCTATCTATCTATCTATCTATCTATCTATCTTTAACCTGTTGATTATTAAATTGTACTTTCAGTGACAAAGAAAACGTCTTATTAGTCTCCAACAAAGGTGTTTATCTGACACACATGACTATGTTATGTCTCTTATTAAAGATAATTTAATACGTAACTAATTGTTTAAGCCTTTCCATAATGTGATAGTATTTAACCCTATGACTTAAATGACTTAACCACTTAAACTGTCAACTCATTGCTTAACAAATCCTGTTTCTTGATAAAATAATTATGTCGATCCCTTTTCTGATTCTAATACATGAATTAAATTAACATAAATATGATCATGTGTTTTTGACAGTTCCACTTTCAGGCAAACCTCATTAACCACATGACTCTGATGATGACAAATACAGTGAGTATGTGTCATTGCCCAACAGGATGACTGGAGCTCTATGTAAATAAAGTTAACGGCAAACATCCTTTCCATGACTTTGATTTGGGTGTTCTCTACTGACTGATCATCAGCTCCATAGGTGTGACCATTAGTTTAATGTCCAAGTGTCAGTGGAGAAAATGAGTTTGTGATTATAGCTGTGAATAAGGGCTCTATTTATGTACTGTAATAAATACTGTATTTTATTGCTACAAAAGCCAGGACATTACATTAGTTTAGTATATAATATTATTGACTCCGATAGTGGAAAGTGCTGCTGTGAACTGTTACTACTGTCATGTACAGCTCACATAAACATACATGAGTAAACCTGCACATGCGCAAATAGGAACCAGGACAAAAAGTCAGTAAGAATACCTGAGCATCACTCCCCCCACTCCACGCAAACCCTACTACAATGTAGCCCTTTCATGCCAAATGTGAAACACCTCTATTGCAAGTTGGAGCCGCTCATCAGTCCGCGATGCTTTTTGCTAAACCTTTGATTCATCTAGAGCTCCCAGAGTGCAACACGCCGCCTGCATCCCTCCACGTGCGTCCCCAAACAAACACAAGCCCCGTACTCACCTCCTAACATCGAAAGTCATGATGTTTTCACGTTTGACACAAGGGGATTAGCGGACAAAGCTACAAACAACGGGCAACCATAGGGATCCCTTCACCGCTACCGGTTGTTCATCGGTACCGGGCTGACGTCAGCTTAGGACGCTTTGCAAAATCTGATTGGCTGAGAGCTACTTCCGGTTTGCTGTGATTCTTCTTCCTTCTAGAGCCTCGCGTTAGTTTAACTCACTTAAAAGTGTTAAAAACATATGTGTAAGTGGATAAAAGTAGATAAGAGGTTGTTTTTTTTTTTTTTTTTTTTTTTTTTTTTTTTTTTTTATACAGATAATGTGTAGTTTATACTCAGAAGTCCGTTTTTTCTGTCGGTGTAATGTTTCACGAGCAAAATAACTAATTGTTATTAAGATATTGTAAAATAAAAATAGAAGAAATCCTTCAGCTTTGTTGTTTTTGCTTAGTTGAATGCATATTTATTTCTCTTTGTCTTTTCTTCAGATACCTTAAGAAAATTCATGAAATACGTGCATAATCTTAAAATACGTACAAAAAAATTAACTAAATGGTTTCTAAAAGCTAAAGTCAGTGTTTAGTGTGACCTCTGTCCCCATGACAAGAAACAGTTAGTTAAATGAAACCTGATATAAGTCAGAGCAAGTAATGTAAACAGCAGATACTCTTACATATTTCGTGTTTCACTCTTGAATACTCTGCCTGTCTTCTAGACTTTGTTTTCTCTATTTTGCTGCTGTAAACACTCAATAAAATCATATCTTACCTTAAATCGTCAGAAAATTAATGCAATAAATCTCCTAACGTCTGAACAAAAGGGTTAAAGATATGTTAAGTGCTACGGGAAGTCACACTAAATACAACCATTTTGGTTTATAGAAGCTGTTTTTCCCTGAATTATGTTTTAAATACTGTACATGCTCCCCATAGATCCCGATTGTATCACTGTGTGGCTATTAGAACTTTACTAAATCAACAAACCTAATGTTGGCCTGGACCTTTGTACAGTACTGTATTTTATCTACAACTAATGAGTATGGTGAGAAGCAACGTAAGCTACAATGCATTTTCCTTCATCTCATATGTATATATATATATATATATATATATATATATATATATATATATATATATATATATATATATATATATATATATATGTGTGTGTGTGTGTGTGTGTGGGGGGGGGGGGGGGGGGGGGGGGGGGGGTGCCTTTGAACATATGTATTCTTTTTACAGATAATAAATATTATTTTCTTTTTGTTGTGTACAGTGTGATTTGAATAGGTTTAAATCATGATCTACTCTGAACACGAGGAACAAGAATTTGTAAAAAATAATCAAGACCGGTTACTTATGATTTTACTTTTTAAAGGAGATAGATCCTTATATGCTTTCAGTGCTATATTTACCCAAATGATTTGTTGTTAACATGGTTTAAAGCAGCAACACAGCTACTATATGCTTTATGAATTCAAATAAAACTTTTGTTTTACATTTTTTAAACTGGCAATATATAGATACAATACCCATATTAACACAGATAAGTAATGACATTAATGATTAATATTAGTAGTAGTAACAGTAATAATAGTAGCAGTAGTAGTAGTAGTAGTACTATTTTATTTATTATGTTTACTATTTAATTTTAGTGTTTTCTCTGGTTATATTAACTGCCTTCCAAATTTATTTTAATTTTCTTAATATGTTTTGCTATGTCTTTTATCTACGCTGAACGTGTTATGTGTTGTGGATGCTCCACAGGGCAGAAACCAAAGGCAAATATCCCTGTATTGTGAGAGAACAAACTGAATCTTTTTTTGTCTATTTATTTCATTATTTTTAACTGATTAACTCGATAACAGAGTATATTTTTAAAAGCCATGTGGCCCTTGTGTTCCTTTTGTTCAATAGCCACTTACCGTGATTTACGTTTTATGAGCTGACATAATGGGATTACATGCCTGATATTGGTAAGTATTTTGGGAAATCTTGGACTTTATTACCATCGTAACCGAAAACACAGAGGTTTATGTCACATTAAGTGTATGGAAAACTATTTATATCATGCCTAAAAATCCACTAACTCTATTAGCTATGATTTTCCCCAGCTTTTTGATGTCCTCATAATCACATAATGAAACTAACAGGGCTCCAGTAATGTGCCTGTTGTTACGCCATAAAAGACAGGACAGACCCTGTGTTTTCCCATGATGGCTCAGCTGTTGCCCGTAGTGACAATGACAGTAAACAGACACAAGTGACAGCAAGTGACAGCGAGGCTTGGACCACAGGAAATGCCTCTCTGTCATCTTCTGTTTCATTTCCCTTTCTGAATGAGAGTTTGGGCTGGTTATGGGTCATTATTATGGGAATGAAAAACAAAGGAACACTGCAAACTCTATTTTCAGCCTCCAATTTCAACTTTCGGTCACTTGCAGTAAAACACAAAAATACACATGGGGTTACAGTATTCTTATATTCTCATGCTGGGAGGACATGTGGCTTTTTTTTTTTTAACAAAAGTGCACATTCGGGTTTCATAAGCCGCCCTTTTGTCAAGCACAAAGAGTTTTGGTTTTTTTTTTTCTTATAAGACACCAGATGATTTGGTCTGGTGGGAAACCAGGCTTTTCTACTGACAGTAATAGAAACACTCACTTTATGGAGTAACTTTTCCACTATGTGTCTGTGATCTCCCCCCTTCATCAGGTGTCTAATTTCTTCCTTAACCTCTAGCACGTAATCCCATCACCAAAGACGAATTTACAGTGAGAACAAAATGTTTGGGTACAGGCTGTTTTCAGTGCCTGTTTGACCTCCCTCTCTTTCCTCTTGTATAGTGTAACATTCCTACTTTGTTGCATGTGCCTCACAGTTGACTCATCTCACAGGAGTGTGAGGTTAAACCGGCTGGAGAGTTTTTGCACTCTGTTGTGACTGGTTAAGTTTCTGTCCTTTAAGCTTCCACTCCCATCCCCCTCTTCCTCTATCACATAGCACATCTATTTTTCTTACACTGAGGCAGAACAGAGGGCCAAAACAGTATATATATGGGAAAGTATTCACTTGCTTGTGAGGATGACGACATGGCCTACACTATGGGTCAGCTAGATCTTTTGAAGCACAATATATGACATACTGAAATATGATCCGACACAGTAAAGTACAATAGGTTTACCAGTAATTACAGTCTTACAGATGTTCAAAGCAGAAGAATAAGATAATCTGTTCACAATTAATCACTATTGAACTGAAACTGAAATGGGATTTTGAATGAAGCGCCATGTCGCAACACCACCTGCTTAGTAAACATTCATGCCACAACAAAACAACCCTGGTGTGTGTTGTGGGGCATGGTTTTAAGAAACAAAGATTTACACAACCTCCCGTCAGCAAACGCTTGCTGTCCGTCAACAATGATCCTCTTGCTTCCTTGTGGGACACCACTGTAACCCTCTCTGAGTCAGCAAACCACAGTACAAATCAAAAGGGTTTCCCAGAGACACTATTCATGTTTGCGTTCTCAAATGACACACTAATTTTGTGAGAGAAAGAGAGAAAACACCCTATCTGTGTGTTTCAATTAGGCCACCAATGAAACAAAACTGACAGGTCAACAGATCTCCATCTGCTCTGGTTTTCCTGGTAGACCAGTGTTTTGTTTCCAGCATGTGGAAATTTACTGGACTTCAGATTTCTATACAGTGATTAACTTTTATGGTTAGCCTTTGCTCTCGGGGCATTGAACACTATGTACCTATGGCCAATAAAAACAAAAGACTGAACTTTTATGGCCCCTGTGGCAGATATTTACTTATTATCTTGTTATTTGTCAACTCTCAGGTGAAGAGGCAAAATAGAAATCTAATTAAACACTAACATCATGGAAAATTTGGCAAATTCCTTATTTGCTGACATTAGATTAAACAAATAGGCTATTAAAATTTGGAATCATAAGGGGAATTATAAATGTTTGATAATGGTCAGTTGATGAGTAAGTGTAGCTTATCACAAATAAAAACAGAGCAGGTAATAATTAGACTAAATGAGTGAATAAACTTATTAATAACATTAAGCAGCTGTCACAGGAAATCCTTTAACCATGAAAGAACTAAACAGCTGCCAGCTACCAGCTGGTCTAAATTGGTTAATAAATATTAAACCATTAATCCTATCAATACAGTTAAATAATTCAGGCAAAATGCAGTTTGTCAGCTTTTCATTGTCATCAGATATTACTCACTTAGATGTTCAGATGCCCCATAGTGAACGTGAAAACACCAGCATCTTCTGCAATATTGATTCACCAATAACACTTGTATAGTTTGACAATTGACAGTGGTTGTACACACTTATTTCATATTGAAAAAGTCACTTTCTCCTAAGTTTGTTACTGTTCTGATAGAATAACCTTTGAATTTACTTTTAGTTTCGATATACATTTACATGATCAGTGACTCAAATATAGGAAAATACCTAATTACCACTGAAAAATGCAAAATACAAAGAATAATATTATGATAAATGGCAATAAATCACTTAAGAAATGCTAAATGAAGAGAATAATTCACAGTAAAAATAGTCCTAGGTCTTAAAGGGTTAAGATGGATTAGGAAAAAAAAACAACAAAAACAGGTAAGTAAAATCACAACTGTGTGTGATTCTATGAAGCACAGATATGTATTTTTAAGTTCAAAGAAAGAAAGAAAGAAAGAAAGAAAACACAGAGCAGTGTCACCCAGTGGCTGTAAAGTTGGCTGGACGTGCTCGCGTACGTGCGCAGCGCCTGTACAGAAATGTCCCGCATGTGCACGTTCTGCACGGCTGCGCAGAGGGCGGGCGTGATGACGTTAGCACGGTTGGCCGTTAGCCAGAAGGGGCGGGCCTCTGACGTCAGTGACCTCTCATTCACAACCACGGGTCGTATATAAAAGCTTTTCAAAGCGTTCAGAGACAGAAGCTGCTCACTGTAAAGTAGAAAAAAAAAACTAAGCTTTAATAAGAAGAACCGCAACAACCGGATACACTTAAGAAGAGAAAAGAACCTGCTTGTTTAGTCTTAAAACTTTTTTGTGTTACTGTGTGTGACTTTTTCCGTCTGTCATTAAGCTAATCTAACCGGAACAAAGGACTGTAACTTTGGCGGAAGCCTCTTCACCTCAGCCTAAACCTCTGCTTTCCCGTGGGTCGAGCTTTATGTATTTGGATTTAACGTTTCTCTCCCGCCGTCCTACTATGGTCATAATGGAGGTTCCCACCATCGACTGTGCGTCCCTCCGTGGTTTGCTGGAGGGCGACGTGGCCGGCTGCCTGGTCCTGGACTGCCGCTCTTTCCTGTCCTTCAACTCGTCCCACATATCGGGCTCCGCCAACGTGCGCTTCAGCACCATAGTCCGCAGGAGGGCCCGGGGTGGTCTGGGACTGGAACACATAGTCCCCAACGAGGACACCAGGAACAGGCTCCTGTCCGGGGAGTTCCAGTCCGTGGTGCTGCTCGATGATCGGAGTTTGGATTTAGGTCAGGCCAAGAAGGACGGGACCCTAATGCTGGCTGTTACGGCCCTGTGTCGCGACCCATGTGGAGCCGGTGTATTTATTCTCAAAGGTAAGGGGGAAAAAGTGCTTTGACTCTATAAAAACCCCAAGTGCAACTGTTTGGTTGTATCCTAACAACGGGGCAACAAATGCGGATTACAGCTGTCACCACACCAGCTGGTGTTGGTGTAAACAGTATTCCAAAATAGCCTCCATGAGCAGTTGTCACCCATTTTAAGACCCATATTTCTATGTAAATGCAGCTCTACGGTGATTTGACCTTGCCTACTTTCCTTTTATACAGGTGGATTTGACACATTTTCCACAGAGTACCCAGAGATGTGTACCAAGCCCTCCCCTCCACAGGGACTGAGTTTGCCCCTGAGCTCTCATCCTGAGAGTGCTGACCCAGGCTGTAGTCCCTGTAACACACCTTTATATGACCAGGTTTGTGTCTTTATTATCTGTATGTTTATAGATCACACACCATGACACTTTGTTTGTGCTTCACTTTCTGTTTTGCTGTGCTCCACCTGACTAAATCGTGTTTATCTCTGTTCTCTGTAGGGGGGTCCTGTAGAGATCTTGCCTTTCCTGTACCTTGGCAGTGCTTATCATGCCTCCAGAAAAGACATGCTGGACATGCTGGGGATCACTGCTCTTATCAACGTCTCTGCCAACTGCCCCAACCACTTTGAAGACTCCTATCTGTACAAGAGCATCCCCGTCGAGGACAACCACAAAGCCGATATCAGCTCCTGGTTCAACGAGGCGATCGAGTTTATCGGTGAGTTTATTCACTATTTTAACTCCCTTCACACTCCTTCAACTGCCAAATGTGAGCACCTACCACAGCTGTCACCTCTGAGCCTGTTGATGAACACAAACACCCAGCCCCCCTCCCGTTCCCCTCTTCCTCTGCCTCACAGATTTAAATGTTAAAAAGTTCCCTCCAAAACTCACCAGCTGGCTCGACACAGGCTCCCCACTCCACAACAATGGTGCTTACATCATCATCTCTCAGGCGTGGAAAAAGGGATCCCCCCCTTTTAATCAATTGTGAGGCAGCGTCCCCAAACTGGTTTTGTAGTGGGTAGGCTGGCTGGGTTTGAATAGCTCCCTCCACACCGCTCTTTGTTCTCTCTGAACAAAAGGCAATTTCTCCTCACTCACTGTCGGCCTTCCTCCCAGATCAATACCCCCAGCAGGAGACAGTTCCCCTCCTTTGTCCAGATTCAGACTACCTCCTCTGGGAATACCACCCCCTAGGCTCACACCGTGAACCCCTATTAACGGTGTTCCTGTGTCTTAATGAGAGGCGCTGAATTTAAATAGCAACTGGAAGTGTGCAGTTGAAGTTGTGTTTGTGCCTTCCTCTGACACTAGTTTAAGCTCCATTGCATATTTCAATACTGTATTGATGTTTATGTTGCACTAATCCTGCTTTGTTTTTTCCTTTCCTTTCAGACTCTGTCAGAAATAAGGGAGGCCGCGTGTTCGTTCATTGTCAAGCAGGCATCTCCCGTTCCGCCACCATTTGCCTCGCCTACCTCATGCGAACCAACCGCGTGAAGCTCGACGAGGCTTTTGAGTTCGTCAAGCAGCGCCGCAGCATCATCTCCCCAAACTTCAGCTTCATGGGTCAGCTCCTGCAGTTCGAGTCGCAGGTCTTGGCTTCGTCTACCTGCTCCTCTGAAGCGGGCAGTCCGGCCATCGGCAGCAGCAGCACAGTCTTCAATTTTCCCGTCTCCATCCCTGTGCACACATCAGCTGGGCAGCTCTCCTTCCTCCACAGTCCCATCACCACCTCTCCCAGCTGCTGAAGAAGGCACAAGGAGCAGAGACGATGCTAAAACACACAACTAACTTTGCAAACTGAACTGCACAGAACATGATCCTAATCCAAAATCCTTTATGGTGATACTGGTATCACTGGACACAAAGGATGGTTGGGGTCATCATCTGACTCTGGCCAAATCTCTGGCTATAGGTGGGCCTTATCATTTCAAGGGGAGACTTGATGGCTACTGTCGGGCAGTATTTATGTTTAACCTCCTGCATAAATGTGAAAATCATTCACAGATTTAATCCTAGATAGCAGGGGAAAAGGCCGAAATTAAAATTTAGGTTATTCCTGTAGTGGAAGTTGGAAATATTTTGTGTTTTTTTTCTTCAAAAGACTTTTTTTTTTCTCATGAAGGCAACTGCTTTTGATAATCACAATCATTTTGAAAACAAAAGTAAATGGGCAGGGCTAAATGTTGTCTCAGGAATGTAAAATCCTTTCTCAGTCAGTTTTTTTTCTTCATAATGGAAGTAGTACACACCACTTAGCCAGTCTGGCATGGAAGTTACTCTTCGTTTGACGAACAATGAATGTATCCCCCTCTTTTTAATGTTTTTGTGGCAGAAATGCTCAGTTCAGTGTTGCCATTGTTGTAAATACCTGCCTTTCAAGACATCACGAATCCTTGATGATCTGACGCATTGAGGAAAACTGACCATTAAATACCTCATGTTTCTGTACTGTGTACTGCAGCACTGAGACAGACAGAACCCCAGAACTACTAAAATGGGGCCACGTAGTCATCAGTGACTACATTCTGACATATTTATTGAACTAAAGTAATATATTTCTTTATCATATCTATTTTTGCATATGTTTGTTATATATATATATGTTGTTTTTATACTGTTGAATAAATCTCATTTGACTTTTGTACTAAGTTGAACATGATGATTTTTGTCTTATTTTGTGTTTGCACAAGTTAATGGCTTTAAATAATGATTTTTAAGAGCATAAGCCAAGATAATCCTTTATTATTCCCACAACAGGGACATTGTGTTAAAGCAGCCTCAGGGATAACAATATTAAAAGTAGGGATTAAAGTAAAGGTAGAAAACATATCTAAAATAACATTCAGTAAATACAGTAATAATGATTATATACAGAAAGATATTTGTAAAAGAGAGAAGTGTGAACAGTATTTACAATAAGTGATGCCATATACTCATTGATTACAATGCAAAAATGAGTTTACACAGTCATAGAAAAGGTCAGTACATATTTAGTCTTATTATGAACATCATGTATTGGATTCATAACCAATAACTCGTAATAATTCACAAATATTGTAAATCTCCCCTTACTTGTAATATTACAATATAAATACGCGAAATGCACCATATCAGCTTTCAAAGTGTATTCCTCAATGGTACATTATGATGACAATAAAATTCTTTGTCCAGATTCTAAAGAAATCTGGGATGAAAAATGTTCATAGCTGGGAGACATTGATCAACTGGATTGTCACAGATTTCAATGGGTGCATCCTTTCTTGTGGTGCTTCATGCGATGGAATCCTATCATATATCTGCCTGAGGTTTTTTGCCCACATAAGAAGCATGACATCATGGTGTCTGCCATTGTTTAGGCCACACTCTCTTTCTGTGAACCCATCTGAGGCCAGGGCAGCAGCAGGAGGCCTAAAGAATCAGCTAAGGAGCCCTCCCTCTGCGGCCACAATAGGAGCAGCTGCAAGGCGTTTGGGAAAAGTGTGACAACTAAAGAGCATTCAGGACTCAGTCAAGCACCGGCCTTGTGTCCTTCGCCACACACACCAATGGGAGGTGGAGACGGGAGACGGCTGTGAAAGGGAAAGGAATATGTTTGGGTTGCAAATTAGCCAAAGCATTGCTTATGACCCTTGGTGGTGTGTGAAAAAACAAAAAAACACTTCCTCTATAGGTGATAATGATGATACCTCAAGGCTTCCCCTACAAAACAATAACATCATTTATTCAATTCAGTGAAGATAGAAAATATTAACAGGGAGAAGCACTATTTTAACTAGGAACACACACACACACACACACACACACAGATGTACAGATACTGAATTGTATAAAACCTGATGTCATGTTTGAGTGTAACGCAAAGTTTTTTGTGTGGAAGAAACACAAGCAGCAGCAGTGTTTCTGTGATGAAAGGCTCTTTCATTACCTCACCGGCTCCCTTAGACAAACTGCGGTTTTGGTGACATATGTGCACCCCCTTTCACCCCCTCCCTTCCCCAAAAGCAGCCCCGACCTGCCCCCAGCCTTTGTGTCTTTAGATTTCCTGTTGTCAAGGGGGAGGTTGGCAGGAGCGTGTGTTTGTGTCTGTATGTGTGTGAAAGTCGTTAGCTTGGGCGTCTTTTATGATCTGATGAGGGTGGAAACCTTGGCGGGTTCGGGACATTGAAGCTGTGATTGTCACTGTGTGTGAGACAGTGTGTATTTGGTGTGAGACAATGTCAAGGGGATCTCAAAATGAAACCTGAAACGAGACGGTTAATCAAGAAAAAGTTTATTAATTTCCCTCTTCTGTTATTAAACCCCCTATTTTTCATAATATCCTCCGTTTATCACTCGGGCTCAATGGGCCACAATGTTATTTGGCAGTTTTATTATATCGTCACTCGCATTAAACTCTCAGTTGGCTGTTCCATTTAACAACTGAGCTCTGACTCAACTTCAAAGTCATTTTAATTAACACGATCCTAAGAAAACAAAGGTTGCGTAACGTGTCAGACCCCGCTGCCTCGACTAGAAGAGACATGGTCCCACTTCTTCTTTTGACATCATCCAGTGTAAATCGAATCTGTGCGACTTGAGATGTTTCACACCAACTGTGTGGCTGAAGAAATTTACATTAAATCCAGGCCTGATCACACATATAGTAAAACTGTGCATTTCCAATACACACTCTAAAGACTCAAAGACCTCCTTAACCCATACAGACCCAAACATCGACTAATGGCCAAAACTATCTGACGTAAAATGTTTAATAACTGTTGATCCATTAATCCTATTGATACATGTAAATGATTGGTGTAAAATATGGTTTGTCATCTTTTCATGGTCATCATATATGACCCATTTGGACGTTCAGAGGCTCCTTAGTGAATATGGAAACATTATCATCTTCTACAACATTGATTCACCAGTAAAACCCACGTAGCTTGACAAATAACAGTAGATGGAGACACTTGTTTTCATGCTCAGTTAATGATATATTTTACTAAAGAAGTCACTTTTCTTCAGTTTTCTCCATTTTGATATAATAACCTTTGAATTTACTCACAGCTTTTATGAACATCTACATGATCTGTGAATTAAATATAGGAGAATACATGATTTACACTGAAAAAACTCAAAATAAAGAGGATAATATAACAATAAATGGTGATAAAACATTTTTAGGTAGGTTTAATATAGAGACAATTTCATTTAGGAGCTACCACAAAAATATCACTGGGTCTTTATGGGTTAATGATACGTTTAGCTGAAAAAGTCCCTTTATCTTATTTCTCATAGTCAGGGAGTCTTTCATGTGTTTTTTGGGAAACTCTATGTGGGCTTCATGTGTCTCACCCTGGTGGAGGGCTGCAGTGATGGTTGACTTTCTACAACTTTCTCCCATCTTCCCACTGCATCTGGAGCTCAGCCACAGTGATCTTTGGGATCTTCTTTACCTCTCTCACCAAGGCTCTTCTCCCCTGATTGCTCAGTTTGGCTGGACGGTCAGCTCAATGAAGAGTTCTGCGCTGCAAAAATCTAAATCTTACCAAGTGTATTTTTCTTATTTCTAGTCAAAATATCTCACCACACTTAAAATAAGACATAATCACCTAAAGAGTAAATTTTCAGTGAGATATAAGAACTTATTTTTAGACAATAGATTTTTTGTTTGTTCATCTGACTGTTAGCATGATAACTCAAAAAGTTATGGACGGATTTGGGTGAAATTTTCAGGAAATGTTGATACTGCCACAAGGAACAAATGATTACATTTTGGTCGTGTTGGGGGGTGTGTGGCACTGATCTGCCTTGGCAGAGGTCTGCGCTCTCCTAGTGCTTTTCTAGTTTTCACTTGTTCCATTGGCTTGAGTTAAGCAAAAAAAATCTTGAATTAAGCAAAAAAATCTGCCGATGGAACAAATGAAAATTTTCTTGGTAAGATTTCTTGAAATAAGATTTTCAAGATCTATTGTTATTACCTCTGCCAAGGAATGATGGAGGGTATGTTTTCATTGGGGTTTGTCTGTCTGCTGTCTGTTTGTCTGTTTGTTTGTCTGTTAGCAAGATAACTCAAAAAAATATGGACAGATTTTGATAAAATTTTCAGGAAATGTTGATACTGGCACAACAAACAAATGATAACATTTTGGTGGTGTTGGTTGGGGGGGGCTGATCTGCCTTGGCAGGGGTCTGCGCACTTCGAGTGCTTTTCTAGCGTAAAAATAAGTTCTTATATCTCACTGAAAAGTTACTCTTTAGATGATTATGTCTTATTTTAAGTGTGATGAGATATTTTGAGTAGAAATAAGAAAAATACACTTGGTAAGATTTAGATTTTTGCAGTATGGTCATCCCAAATGTCTTCCATTTAAGGATTACAGAGGCCACTGTGCTCTTAGGAACCTTAGGTGCAGCAGAAGCTCGTACCTTGTAACCTTGGCCAGATCTGTGCTTTGCCTCAGTTCTGTCTCTGAGCTCTTGGGGCAGTTCCTTTGACCTCATGACTCTCATTTGCTCTGACATGCACTGTGAGCGGTAAGGTCTTATACAGACAGGTGTGAGCCTTTCCTACTCAAGTCCAATCAATTTAATTAAAC
This sequence comes from Sphaeramia orbicularis, assembly GCF_902148855.1. NCBI lineage: Eukaryota > Metazoa > Chordata > Actinopteri > Kurtiformes > Apogonidae > Sphaeramia > Sphaeramia orbicularis. The sequence goes on along the minus strand of NC_043966.1, from coordinate 32,308,196 downwards.
ACAGCTGTGATATTTCGGTTTTTCTTTTTTAAATAAATCTGTAAAAATGTCTACAATTCTGTTTTTTTATTTCTGTCAAAATGAGGTGCTGTGTGAGGAAAAAAATATTACTTAAATGATTTTAGCAAATCGCTGCAATATAACAAAGAGTGACAAATTGACGTGGGTGTGAATACTTTATTATCTACCCACTGTAGATAAGTAGATTAACGTCAGAGTAAGGAACTGGTAACTGAAACATATTTGTTGCTGAATATTAATGCTATTGTCCATCTGTGTGTAGTGTGCAGCATCAGGGATCGTCTACAACTTTTATTATTTTCTTTATATCTTTGCAATCACAAAGCACATTTTGCTTTTATTGTCATTAAAACAGTTCCCCTTTTCACTCTGAGTTGATGAGTTGATGTTGCGCTTATATTGATTAGCCCCTGACGTGTCTGTGGTGAGTGTTCTGAATGTATGATTTAATCTAAATATTCATAAAAAATCTACCATTTGCTCAATAGGAAAAATTTCAACAGGTGCTGATAGAATAGACCTTCTTCTTTCCATAGACATCTGAGCATGCTCAGTTCATCCTCTGCTGCCTGTGGAATAGGAGGTAAAACACAGAGTAGTGAGTGAGACCGACTCATTTAGGCTTTTTTTTTTATATATACATTGTTTTCTTTGTCTTTTTTTGTTTTTACTGTTGTTTGCAGTGTTCTCATAACTTTCCTTTTTTCTTTTTTTTTGTTTTTTTAACTGTGTTTTTACTGAGTTTTGGCCATGTAACTGCTTTTGGCACCTGGTTGAACTCCAAAAAGCAGTTACACAGTCAAAACTCACTATAATGATTTAGAAAAAAAGAGTGCAAAAACAAAAATTAATGGGCCAAAATTGATGGACATTCTGAATGCCTTATTCAGTAAAAACCTGTCAAACTTCAGTTCCTCTCTTTGTCTTTTTTCTGTTTTTCCGCCCTGTTTTGACCCTAAAACACACAGTGAAACAAAACCACTGAAGAAAAAGAACACAAGCACATACTCACAGCAGCTTTTATGACACGTCCACAGATGCAAATTCACAGTAGCCTGTTTCACTGACATAATGTCTAAGAGGTTAATGGGTTAAAACATAGAAAGAAACATGTAAAAACACAGTGTTTGCTGATCCAAAGTCCTGTGGTCTCAACCATTTGAGGTCTTACAACATCAGTCTTTATCACATGAAAAGCATCTGAACCATATGCACTCAGATCCTGTACTTAAATGAACGTAACGCCACATTACGAAAAATACAAGATATGTATTATTAGCAAAATGGACTAAAGTATGAAAAGTACAAGACGTCACTATGCAGTAAAGTGCCCCTTGAAGCAACACTTAACATTTAGTTTATTGCAGACATTATAAGTCAGTGTACTTAGATGTATAGTTTTCTAAAGAGTGGATTTGAAGAGTCAAACTGTCAAATACAAAGGAATAAAAAAAAAAAAAAGATAATATATAACTATAAATGTAGTGAAGTATAAAGCCACACATAATAGAAAGCACCTCAAGGTTGCACTTTAACTTACAAAGACCCAAACATCCACCAGCAACCAAAACCATCTACTGATGTAAGCTCTTTAATACCTGTTGATCCACTATTCCTATCAATTCATGTAAATAATTGGTGTAACACACAGTTTGTTATATTTTCATGGTCATCAGATGGACCCATTTAGACGTTCAGAGACTCTGTAGTGAACATGGAAAGACCGTCATCTTCTACAACATTAATTCACCAGTGAGTTGGATCTATGACAGTTGTTTTATGTTTAGTTAATGATACAGTTTACTGAAAAAGCTTTTTTTTTTTCTTCAGTTTTCTCTGTTGTGATATAATAACCTTTGGATTTACTCCGAGTTTTTTTGAACATCTAAATTAAATAGGAAATTAAGCATAGGAAAATACATGATCTACAGTGAAAAATGCAAAATACAGAGGATAAAATTACAATAAATGGTGACAAATTGCTTAAGAAAGGTTAAATGTAGAGAAAAATTCATTTGGGAAGTGACACAAAAGCAGCTCCGGGTCTTTACAGGTTAAGTACAGACCTTGAACTACAATACATTCCAATGCTGACTACAACATTAGGTGTATATCATATGAAGGGCATTTCAGCCACACAACACAAGCATCGTCTCTTTAGAACATGCTTGAAATGCAGTTATATTGAGTAAATGATTAATGAGTGGGCTCACTGCCACAAAAACTACAGCAACACCATGAAGAAATCATGTATAACTGGATCTACATGATGATTTAATGGTGAAAAGAAAAATTAAATCCAGAGCAGCACTGTTTTTGTTAATGAAGTCACTGGATATGTTCATATGATATGTAAACATCACCACTGTATGACAGAAACATGACCAGGTTCCTTTTGTGAATGTGAATGTGATTACTAGAAATTACCGGATGCGGCTGAGTAATTACACCTCTCTCAACTTCATAGTATCCTGAAATTGGATTAAAGTCTCACTAACACACTGGCAGACACACACGCACACACACACAGACACAAAACTCTGGCCGAGAAGATTTAGTCCACACACTGATGTCATGGCAAAATACTCACCTGCTGTAAATCTATAAGAGGATTATGAATGAGACTGGAGGCCTGTGTGACATCCTGTGGATGCATTGTAACAGCTTGTTCTAACCTTGACATCAAGTCAAAGTGTATGCACCCACAAAAGCAGTCAGTTTTAATAAATGCCATATCTCCACTTTCCTCCAGAAAAAAAAAAAAAGAGGTTGAGTTGAGGCAAATGGCGTCATAAACGTTGACGTACAGAGCAGAGGCCGATAAAGAGCAGGAGAAAGACAGGGTTGCATAGGCTGTGATAGTGTGATAAGCTGCATTCCACATTTGAAAACGTTTTCTTTAATGTTTTTCCGCCACTTACACTGAAAAACCGCACCTTTATCTAACCCTGTAAAAGCGGCCAGACATGCTGTGGTTGCATGACAGGCGCTGAGATAAGACCAGATCCTTGACATGATAACGGAGGCTTGTATAGCTCAAGGAATGTCAGGATATTACATATGGTTGCGCTGTGAAGTGGCTTTTCCTTGCCAGCAGGGCTCCCCTTCCTCTAAGAACCCTGTCTGGAATGTGAGACAATGGTGGAACTGTGTGGAACTCAAAAGTGTGCACTACTGGAAGACATGTTGTACCTATGTGGAATGTAATTTAATATGAATCTACAAGTAACACACATAACTTTAGCCTCAGAGCATAACTGCTTAACCCATAAAGGCCCGTCGCTGCTTTTATGTCAGTTCCCAAATGAAATGTTCTTCATAATAAACCTTTCTTACATGATTTATTACCATTTATTTATAATATTATCCTCTGCATTTTGTATTTTATCAGTGTAAATAATTTATTTTCCCATATTTAACCCTTTCATGCATGAATTATGAGAACCTAAGTCAATATTTTTTTTTTCTGGAGTGTTTTTATTCCTCTTTAGGCATGAAAAAAACAATGCAATAATTTTTTTTTTTTTTTTTACCTATTTTTCATGGAGTTAAAAAAGTCCACTCAGCTGGACATTTTTTAACTCCATGAAAATGTAATTAATTATTGTAAAATACAGTTCTTCATCTTTTCATGGTCATCAGATATGACCCATTTGGATGTTCAGAGGCTCTGTAGTTAACATGGAAACACTGTCATCTTCTACAACATTGATTCACCAGTAAAACCCATGGAGTTGGATCAATGGCAGCGGATGGAGACATTTGATTAACGATAAACTTGCTGAAAAAGTCACTTTTTTTCCTGTTTTCGCTGTTTCTGATTTAATAACCTTGGAATTTACTCTGAGCTTCAATGAACATCAACATGTTCAACAGATTAAATATAGGAAAATACCTACTTTACAATAAAAAAAACAACAAAAAACGCTAAATACAGAGGATAATATAATAATAAATGGTGATAAATACTTAAGAAAGGTTAAATAGAGAGGAAAAAATCATTTGGGAACTGCCATAAAAAAAAAAAAAGCGCTGGGTCTTTATGGGTTAAACATTAATAACATTTTATTTCCTTGCCTTTATATTCACTCATGCAGATATTATGCAGGTACTGTTATAGAAGTTCAGGTTAAATTACATTGTAGAATAGCTGTCCACTGTAGTGACGACTATGCAAGCTCAGATTAACCCATAAAGGACCCAGAGCTACTATTGTGTCAGTAGTACCCAGTTAAATTTTTCTCTCTATTTAACCTTTCTTAAGTGATATACCACCATTTATCATCATATAATACTCTCCATTTTGCATTTTTTCAATGAAAATCAGGTATTTTCCCATATTAATTTACTGATCACATACTTTAATCATCGTGCTGAGATTCCATTTGAGGATTATCATACCAAAAACAGAGAAAAAGTGGGAAAAAGTGAGTTTTTCACTCAAATAGATCATTAACCGAACATAAACCCAGTGTGTCTATCCACTGTCATGGATCCAACTCCATGGGTTTTACTGGTGAGTCAATGTTGTAGAAGATGACGGTGTTTCCATGTTTACTACAAAGCCTCTGAACATCAAAATGAGTCATATCTGATGACCATGAAAACATGACAAACTGCATTTCACACCAATTATTTATACGAGGGCTATTCAATAAGTTCATGGCCTCACCCAGAAATACTGGTTGTTATAATACAGGATGTTACATTCTTTCGTGATGGGATAGTGATGCTTGAACATCGATGGACCAAGTGCATTGCATTGCATGGAGATTATGTTGAAAAATAAAATATAAATTATCAGTCTGTGTTGTTCTGTTCTGGGTGAGGCCATGAACTTATTGAACGGCCCTCGTATGTATTGATAGGATTAGTGGCTCGAAAGTTATTAAACATTTTAGATCAGAAGATGCTTTTGGTGACTGGTGGATGTTTGGGTCTTTATGGGTTAAAGTTGAGGGTTATTATGTCAAAAACAGAGAAAATTGCAGAAAAAGGGACTTTTTAAGTAAAATTTATCATTAACTGAACATAAACCAACCATTGGCATCCACTGTCATTTGTCAGACTTTTAGTTGGTGGTGGATGTTTGAGTCTTTATGGGTTAAATCATACACTATATGGACAAAAGTATTGGGACATATTGAATTCAGGTGTTTCTTTTTGAACAGAGAAAAAACAATAATGACAAATATCAAAATATAGTTTTATATTGTGATATATACCATATTGATTATTAATATTGATGTTCATATGTCAAATCTGCATGAACAGGACATCTTGTGGCTGTAGCCATGATGTGTCCCAACATTTTTTCCATGTAATTTATAAACATCAATATTTCCTTTTAAAGTTTACAAGGATATTTTTCTTCCTAAATGAGATGTGAAGAAAGTAGATAGTTATTAATGGTAGAAAAAGATTATTTACAGCCAGAATAGGAAAAATATTTTTAGAAATTTAGTGGTAGAACATTTAAAATCATAGTAATGGATAAAAACAACAAAAAACAAAGCCAATGTTGAGAGGAATTAAGTAAAAACCATCTCTGAGGTATTTTGGAAACAAAGATATCAATTTAAACAAAACCAATGCAATGATATTTATCACAATATAAAACTATATTATGACATTTATCGATCATGTTTTGTATCTCAGACCCCTGTTAGAAAAGAAACATCTGAATTCAACGTGTCCCAATACTTTTGTCCACATAGAGTGTATGACTTGGACAATTATACTATGAGGTGAATGATAAGATACATTTGTGGTGTGAGTTGAACAAACTAGTAGCTGAGAAAAAACCCACTCATACTCATAATATTTGAGTGATGGCCAGAGGTCAGACACCTTTGGATCCTCACAGAGCCTTTTGAACCCCTCTGACCCTGAACGCAGGCTGTATTTTTCCACTCGCTGAAGGTGTAGGGTTGTGTTCACAAGCAGAGTTGAGATCCTGTGTGGAGTATTCATGGAATGTCTGGCATCCTGTCTTCTGCACTGACTGCGCTCTGACTCGATGATGTCACATCCAAAGAGTATTTGTACGAGCAGACTTAGACCCTGAGGCCACGAGCAGATGTGTTTGGCCCATAAACGTTCAAAAGGTGAACTACTTTGACTCTCCATCAGTATTTTCTAATTAAAGTGTATGCTCATGTGGCTTGAATAATGGTTCACACTAAGTTAACATCATCTTTGTGGATGTGCCGCAGGAAATAAGGCTGTTTCGTCTGGTTTCCATCAGAGAACTGTGACCTGAAACAAACGTACAAACCTCCCTGTTCTTATCCAACCCACAGCATGCACTGCAAAAAAAAGGGACATCTAAAAATAAGATAAAAGCACTAAATCGGAGGAAAAAGGTACTCAAAACAAGTGAAATATCTGTCCATGCAGTAAGATAATTACACTTGACAAGATTTATGAATTAAGACTGAAAAAGATAACAAGATAATTTATAGATAATTTATCTAACACTTCTAAATCTAAGTTTTTGGTTTTTTTTTTTTTTTTTGTAAGAAGCAAATAATTTGCAGTGTGGAACCCATGTTTTCTGATGTTTGCAGAAAAGGCTGATATTGAACAACAATAACAAAGAGGGAATCAGTAATCTTATCCTTTCATATTTTCCCATGAGACCTGCTTCAGACATTTGAGTATTAGACAAAAACAATCCTGAATCCAAACTTTTAGATACAGTGGTTCACAAATGGTTTCAGTTCCCACATGGCTCTTATGTTTACAGCTCATATGGTCTGCCAATGGTTCTACAAATTCATGCAAAGTCTTTCCATGATTTTATTTTATTTAGTTATGTCATGACTTTAGTTGGTTTATTAAGAAAAAAGAAGAAAAAAGTCTGTAAATGACATAACATTAAACTGACGCAATGCAAAAACACATCACAAATCAGTTTTTTGTGTTCCTTTAAGAGTCAACATGAAGCCTCATGTCCTCTCACTTTGTTTTGACATCTCACATTAATTTATTATAAATATTCTAACTCTGAAAGTGGAAAATCCAAACCTTATTGACAAAGAATCACAAACTTCACATAACAAAAGATCACATAATCTGATAATACTCTAAAACCTCATGGTTTAGCTCTATTTATTTGTTAATAGAGATATTAATTTTGCATTTTTACACAAAAGGTGATACAAAATATTATACAGCTATGAAAAAAAACAAACAAACCATGAAACATTTCAATGCAGTGTCATTTCATATGACATCATCATATATTTTTGGCTCATGGCCATCAACCCAGGTGAATTTTTAACCCCTTAGCAGAATGACTTTGGTGACCTTTGGCCACAGTGTAATGTCACAGATTAACCTGTGACAGAAGGGTCACATATATGGAGCAAATGGTAAACTCAGGTTGAGTGTCACACATATGACAAGACGCTGAGCAACTGTTTCCAAGTTCACTGTCGGTGAGCGCCACCCTGTGGACAGTAGCTGAGCTCCATGTTGAGAGGAGGATCAGTTCTCTGTCCTCTCCATGGAATCAGAAATATCAACTGGATCAGTTCTCAAGGTCTGTGTTGACATTTGATGATCACAGTGGGAGGACAAAAGTAAAGTTCAAACACATGAGTGGAACTGTGGGATGTTGGATTAACCTGACCTTAATGTGGGCCAAAGAGAAGAGCTGCCACACGTTTCCACAGTCTCTCAGTCATTTCATTGAGCTGCACTGTTAATTAGAAGGCAACCCAAAACCAGAAGACTCCAATAGATGATAAACTGAGTGCACTGACAGACTACACCTCTACTGGACTAAAACAAGTGAATCTAATTCAAACTGTTGGCTTTTGACCAGTGATGTTAATAAGTAATGTTGTTGTCAGTGGGTGTTGCAGAAATCCAATGAACAACACAAACACTGAAAGAGTTGGTTAATAATGAACCTTTGAAAACTGCATACTCAGCATTTCAGAGTTTAAAAAAGAGTTTGTAAGTAAACCATTAGCCCATGCATTGTTTTTTGACATAAAATGTTCATTGTCATCTCTTAAAGACCAAGAGTATAAGTGAATTTGGTTCTGTAGTTGAATTAAAAATGATCTTTTTCAGAGCTTTGAAAGTGTAACAGTGAGCCCACATGTACCATGTACAGTATTAATGTGCTTGCATAAGTTCATGCGAGAAGATTAGCAAAATGTTTACGGTTAAAAAACTCATCTCCATTTTCATTTTAGCCTGTTATTTCTATGTGCTGTTTGTTTTCTGAGTAAAAGAATTTAAACACTTATTCCCCCGCTGATTCACCAAATCAAGATGCCTTTATAAAGCCCCATTATTACTATTTACACCATGCAAAAATAGCTGGGTAGTGGGCGAGGTGATGAAATAGGCTACAATGGACTGTCTTAGTGGTGAGTAATTTGTGTTGTGTATTAGCTGCAGCTTTGTGTTTAATTTGGAACATGGCGCTGAATGTGGTATGTGTGCGCAAACATTTGAATGGCCACCTTCCCCTCGAGGACGGGGGTATTACTGAACCCACCCACTTCACCTTTTTAGACACTGTGCGGTGACAAAAGTCAGTCATATATATCTATATCTTTATCTATATCTATCTATCTATCTATCTATCTATCTATCTATCTATCTATCTATCTATCTATCTATCTATCTATCTATCTATCTATCTATCTATCTATCTATCTATCTATCTATCTATCTATCTATCTATCTATCTATCTATATCTCCCTATTTCCCTATGGGGACCCTTTATTGACATAATATGCTCCCTGGTTCCTTACTCTAACATCACAACTGAATCTTTGACTTTAAAGTTATTCTAACTCAAATCCTCAAACTGAGTTTTCAAAAAGCAGCCGGGAAACATGAAAAACTTGCTTTCCCCTCAGTGACTGGACACTAACCCTTTGTTAATGAGCACTTACAAAGTCCCCACTGGGATATAGAAATAGAAACCATGCAGACACACACACACACATACACACACACGCACACACACACACACACACACACACACACGCACACACACACACACACACACACACACAGACAGTTTCTCCACGTGCCAACGTCCTTCCCCTCTAGGCCTGGATTTTATTGGACAGAATGGAGAGATAACAATAGACACGTGCTCATGTTTACACACCTTCAAATTTCAGGCGGGATTCGCTCTTGTTGCTAAAATAACAGTTTCAGACAAGCAGAGCTCATGAACTAGAACCAACAAACAGACTGGACTTCAAAACTGAACTTATTTTAGCTACTTTAGCTCAGGCCAGTTTACACTTTCATTACACAGGTTGTGAATGGGAAACAATATGGGAAACAATCAGTCATCCAACGTGTGTACATCCTTTGGTTTGTGCAGTTTGCCTGTTTCTAACAAAGGACAGAAGCTGAATTTCAGCCCAAAGGGTACGTCAGCATTTTCTTTTCCTCTTCTATTTAATGTGTTATTCACCTCTAAGCTTGTAAGTACTTTCTTAGTCTAAGAGTATTTTTAATTTTGTGTATTTTGTGTATTGTACCCTTACATAACCTTATATGTGTGTGTGTGTGTGTGTGTATATAGATAGATAGATAGATAGATAGATAAATAGATATAGATAGATATATATAGATACATATATATATACTTACTGTACTGACCTGTTTTTACATCTGTTGTGTTCTACTTTGCTGCTGGTGTCCAGTCTTCCTCCTTGCGTAGCTCCTTTGTGAGACACATTTTACATACATATGTGTTCTTACCACATCTTATCTTCATTAAACTGAGATTTGTTATTTTAGACGGACAGGAAATGCCTGTCCCTCTTCTGTTGCAGAATCAGCCACATGTGGGTGAGAGAGGTTCACAGAGACCTCTAGTGATGTCATAGCTTTCCCAGACCCCTGGGGGATGATGGGAATGGTTGGGAAAATAGAAAAGGAAGTCACTGGACAAGAACCAATGTAACTTAGAGGAAATGAAAACAAACTCATTCTGGTCTTTTATAAACTTCTGGAAGGTCCCTCACTATCTGTGTCTTCCCCTTTCCTTTATATGTTTATGTAACTACTATAGCACTATTGTCTGTACTATTTGGTCTTTCTACTATTTGTACAGTTTTGTTATTTGTCTCTTTTTTTACCATATGCTTTTTACTTTTATTCTATATTTCTATGTATTTATTCTGGTTTACATATGAGCTAAGGATATACAGCGTCAAATCTCCTGTTTTGTGCACAAACTTGACACACAAAGCTGATTCTAATCCTGATTCTAGATAGTTTATGCTGTGTTTATGTGATAGTTTATGCTGTTAAAATGAACTCATCTACCATAACTGGCCATGACAAATGGGCTCGTTTCATTCAGTTCAAAATTCATGATATAGTACACTAAATGCAGAAAAAATGTTACATTAATTTTATATCTTATTATTACAGAAGTAAATGTTGTCTTTCAACTACATGATTCAGTACCCTTCAAGGTCAAAAACACAAAAAAATGCTGAAATTCAAGATACAGACAAGGAAGAAGGCATTAAAAAATATATATTATTATACCATCCACTAGAGGGCGCTAGTATGATATATTTGTATCCATAAGTGGGGGAAGGCCATTGAGGGAGTACCTCGGGATCTAACTTTGGCAAGTCAAAGGATGAGTTCATTGAATTATTGTAGCCAAGCTGCACTGCATCTTTCATCATTTTTTCTCCTATATTAGATCACAACATAAAATATTAAACATTTTCCCCTTTGAAATATCAGTGCTCCAGAGGCAAATGCACATTTTGTGAAACGGGGCATTATTAACACATGCTGTCCAGGGAAAGTGTTTGTCTTAAGCAACAGGTGTGGTTGTGTAACATCCCATCAGGTCTGCTCTGTACAGTACAGGGGGACCTCTCCTTAGAAATGTTATGAGAGTGGTTTGTTTGGAACATTCAGCCCAATGTCAGTAGAGAACTTCATACCATCAGACAGAAAAAGTGTTTTTATTAGAGGACGAAGGTGGAGAAAGACGTAATTAAGACCTGAGAGTAGAGTTTCAGGTCAGACAAAGATCCATCATCATGACTGCCTCATCTGTTGTTTTCACTTCACATCTGTTTGCTTAGTTTATGTCATGTTGCTCAACTGTACGCTCAACCAGGAAAATGAGGATGTAACCCCCATCTGTGTGTGTTGGTGTGCATTTTAGTGTCTGTGTTTGTGTGTGTGTGTGTGTGAGTGAGTGTTATTTGCGTGATTACGACCTTGGCTATTTCCCTCACATGTCATGACCCTCTTGAGGGAGTCGGTTAAACATTCAGCAACGTCTTAATTATTCAAGACTTCTGCACTGTTTGTGTGCAGAGAAGGAGACAAGGAGAGAAAGATACACAAAATGACTCACAGTGATATTATCATTAGAGCTGCAGTGATTGATTATTATTGTAATCGATTAACCTATCGATTATTTTCTTCAATTTGATTCGATTAAGCAATTATTTGAATAGGCAAAAAGAAGAGTGAAAACATGAAAAACACATATCTGAAAATGACAAACAACTGGTCCCTTATTCCAGAACCAGCTGAAACAACCACAAAAAGTATAAAAGTAAAAGGATATATAAAAATATCTGCATAAAAATAACAACAATAACAACAGTATAAAAGTAGATATAAATATATCTACATATACACACAGCAAACAAGTCAAATAACATGACACAAACTATGTACACCACTGTGTTCAACAAATTAAAAAAAACACTTCCAAACAGTTTATGATGTAACTAACATACACCTTTGTGTTGATCCTGCCATCATGTGCGTCACAATAAGTGTCCGTGTGAAACTCAAAAGTGGAACCAATGTTTAACGGCAGCGAAATTACGGAAACAGAGTTTTGATTCAGGAAAATTGTAATCGAATAATTCTTTAACTGACTTGAGTTGATTTATTGATTAATCATTTCATGTTTAATTATCACATTGTACTTCTCTATAGTTTCAAACAGAGTGGATTACCTTGGATTTCTGTGGAGGTTAATACACTATTGTATATCATGAGCCACATTTTGTGTCTTGTTTTATGTAAAACCAGTTTTCGGCTAACAGACAAAGAAGACTAACCACACAAAAAAATGGTAATGTATTTGAGAGGTTTTAGCCCTAGAGTTGTTCTTGTTTTTAATAATCCTCTGGGATATTAGATATACTTTAGGAAAGGAAGTTCTCATATTTACGAGATCCAAAAATAGCCTCGTCACCCAGCACTCTCAGTATATCAGTGTCCTTGTCCAAAGCAGGGGCCCCGCTGAAGTTTCCCACACATGTCACAGGCCACAGTCATGACAAGAGGACCAGGGAGGGAGGACTGGGCCCAGGGAACAGGCGGCCGTAAGGGCCGAGGAAAAGAATGAGTAAGATAAATAGAAGCTTACAGTCATGTTAAAAGTGCAAAGAGGTTGCGATAAAAGGCTGGAATGGTAGTTGACCTGACGGCAGCAGAGGGACTTTAGGAACAGGAAAAAGGGCACAGATGGGCGGAAGCACTCAGTGGTGTAGAAGTGTTAAAGGTGAAGCGAGTGTCTGTGAAACTGACCCGATGTCAAATCAAAGACACTTATGTAAGGGTGTTTAGGGGCCCAGGGCTTTGTCTTTCATCTCACAGATAAGGAATGAAGGCGCTGTCATTCCTACCTGTTGCTTAGTCGAGTTGTTTACCTGTTGGAGCAGGTGCCCGACATTATTACATTATAATATGTGAACGTCCTGAACATGAGATCGAGTTACAGAACGAACGCCCGTCGGCTCATACCGTCGCATGACAGTTGTCTTTGATGTCTGGTATGCAGTCCATCTATGGAGTGAGCCCCCAGCGTCCAATCTATCATAGTACACGCTCCCTGGAATTATCAGGTACATTTTAACGACAGTTACTGGAAACCACCTCATCTGTGGCCTAAGATAATAAAAATCACACACATTAGAGGTACAGGGGTGGAAATAAAGAGGAAACCACAAAGCAAGGACCTTGGCTCCGAAATCAAGTCACTATGTTAATACATTAAAGTCACATTAACACTGACGACTACTGGATTCTACAGAAGAGGATTAGGGCCGCTGGAAAAAAAAAAAAAATTAAGGTCCAAGATATTTTTTTAAATTATTTTTCTGAGATTAAAGTCAGAATTCTGAGAAATAAGTCAGAATTCTAAGATTAAAGTCCGAATTCTGACTTTTTTCTCAGAATAATAATAAGAAAAAATTTATTGGACCTTAATTTTTATTTCTTTTTTCCTGTGGCCCTCATCCTCTTCCATAGAGTTCTGGCTCTAAAATGGATCTCTATTGAACCTGTCTCTAAAAATACTGAGTCAGTGCATTCCTTCCAGGTGTCATTCTGGTTTTTGTTTATTTTATTTGGACGCCAAAGGGTTCTGGTGGTCTGTCATTAAATTATTTCTCCATTGACAACATACATAAAATAAGCAGTGATGCCTGCCTTGTGGTTGTGACAAATAAGTTATACTAAAAAGACTGGAAAATTAATTAGCTATACCAGTGTTTGAAGATGGCTACCAGTTTACCATAGCGTTAACCCAGCCATCTGCATTAGTTCACTCATCATCACTCATACTCCAGGAGCTCCACCTTGTGTCCAAATATGGTCACTTATTAATCAAGAAAGTCTACACAGCTATGGCCAAAATGTAAAGCTCTTTTTTGAAAACACTGAAAACCAATGGATTTCACAGTAGCTGCAGGATCAGGGGTAAAAACTTATGACAGACCGTAAACAGAGTCCAGAGGAGGTGCAGAAGTCTTGTTTCCTCTTAGCCCCTCGAATTATAATACTGTCACTTTTTTTTGACAAAAGTGACTTTTTTTTTTTGATAAATCATCATATACTCAATTTGTGGTTAAGTTTTTTGTGTTTCCTGAAAAATATAACAAAATTGTATAGGCGATTATTTTAGGTAGGTGATGATATGCAAATGCAACTATGGATTTTTTTTCCCCAGAGACTTTAAACACATGTAAGATTAGTGTGTGCTTGTGTGAAATTTGTGTTGGAGTCTGTTTTATAGCTGTCATCTGTTGACATTGGCCACATTACATCACACTTTTTTCTTTATTTATTATTATGATTACAATTTATGTCATTTTTAGTCACTTACGCAATTTCAGATTTTTTCTTTATCTTCTCTTTATTTTTCTATATGTATTTGATGCCTCTTGTCTTGTGCTGCTGTTACATTTGCATTTCCTTTCTTGGGGACAAATAAAGTACAGTATATCTAACAACGGTCTCAGTCACCTTCACCCTGTACTATGACTTTTTTTTTTTAGATGATTTTATGAATCCTTCAGTGCCTCCATGTTATGTTCCTTTATAGCAGTAACACTGTTCAACACAGACTATCGTTGGCTTAGAAATAGTCAACAACACTAAAGAGTCCAATACAAACTCCACATAAGCATGACTCAACACGCAAGTCTAACAGACTTTTAAGAAGTATGTTGTTCAACATAAAATAGTCTCATCTACCCCAATATTTTCTAATTCATGACACATATGTTTACTTTGAATGAATCAGTGTGCTATTGTTTGGAGCTCAAGTGGAAGTATCCCATCAGTCATCTGTCTCATTTTTATACAAAGAAATGCCTCTTTTCTTTAAAAACAGATTTTTGTCCTTTAACTTCAATTTCAAAAACTTGGTAATAATGTTGTTTTTTGGTCTGGTACTTCAGATGGGTTGGCCAAAACAAGTGGATCTGAATTATAGGAAAACAGAGCCAGCTGAGCCTTTTGCTGCTGAGCTGATCTGTCTGTTTCCTGGTTCAACTGCAGCTTTGGGTGTCACAAGTCATCAAGAGTTTCTGTAAATGATTTATCTTGTGGTGGCCTGGAGACCTACTTACAGCTAATTTTTTGTTTAGTGAAGATTAGCATCGTAAGATAAATAACCATGATGGCTTTAAGAAGGAAACAGATAAAGACATTTTTTAAATAAACCACAAGTGCGGATCTGGAATGCATGTTTTTATTCAGTTTCGGATGATGTGTACTATGTAAAGCTGTAGACACGGTCTCTTAGTGATGCTCTCTGGTACTGTCAGAATGTGATGAGGATAAAGGACCCCGTGGGGTTACCTCAGGTAGCTCTGCACAAGGACACCACAGTGTGCTCAGTGAAGGGCATTCATCCAGAAGTGGTAGCAGTGGAGTCGCTACACACCTTAGCTTCAAGCTGCTCCAAGGGAACAGGGACAGACGGCAGCCGTTTCCCTGGAGACCTGAACTAACACGACCCACTCTCTAATTACCTGCACCCACCCAAGTCGGCAACAGGGCAGGGGGCATGTCTTCGCTCAAGACCCTTCACACTGAAACAACCAACATCTCTTTGACTTCATGTTGTTCTGACTTTGCTCTGCAAGAAAAATACAAAAAAAAAACAAAAAAAAACCCTCCAGCATTTAAATCCATGGAAGCAGGAAAGGAAGCAACACAGGAACTTGGGATACAATACAGTAGAACTGAGCTGACAGGTTAAAAAAAAAAAATACAGCAAAAATAAGCACTGAAGTTGCTCATTTGTGAAACAGGTGGCAGCATGATTTGCATTATCACGCGACGGATAAAACTACCTTGCATGACGGGGGGCTAGCTGTGTAAAATAAGCTTGCAACATGTGACATTACGCAAGCTAATTAAACCCCAGCATGACTTCTGCGCTCAAGTCAAAGGGCATGATTGTTGGCATGCTACATAAAGTCAGCCAATGATATTCACATTCATTAAAGCCTAAGTAAAAAGAGCTGTAGGCCTTGAAATCATCCCTGATGTAAAAAAGAATGGCATATTATTACCAGACCTGCTGCTACATTTCTGTTAGTGGCATGGATGTCTTTTATGACAGTTGACTCATGCGCCCCAGAGATGTAGAAGAACAGAATTGTGGCCCTCAGCGTGTCAATTATGTGTCCTTCACAGTCATGCACAGTCCAGTGGAAGAAGAAAAACCACTTTGTGTCATGGCTTCTGTTATTTGTGCTCATACTTTTTGATCCTGGCTTCTGTTTTTGGAGTTGAGCCATGACTGAAGGACAGAGTTTTAATGATATCCTGAGAAAAAAAAAAAAAAAGAAGAAAAACACTGATCATGATTTATCAGGTGAAACCTAAGTGAGACATTTCCGCCCTCACTTGGATAAATTCTGCAGCGATGCAAAGAAACAAAATTACTTCTGTGACCTTTGACGTGTGCAGATCCAATGCGATTCTTCTACCTTGTAAGGGAAATGTGGAGCTGGGCAGCTTCTGTGCCACTCGTAACCTTTACAGAGGAATGGGGAATGGAGAACTCAAGAAAAAAAAACAAAAAAAAAACATCAGACAGGAAAGCTCGAATTGCACAGAGGTTACCCTAAACTCAGATCTGTCTTACTGTCCGTTGAAAGGAAATATGCTATTATGTAATGTGGTACCTGGAGCCCCCGTTGTCCTTATATGCCCTTTTTCTTGGAGACCGTGAAACAAAGCGAGCACATACTAATTTTCAGTATATACGTATGACAGCTGCTGGCTGGTCTTGGACTTCTCCTACTTCGTGGAAACCATGAGTTTATCCTGTTGTTGACAGGGAATTAGACAACTTTTTCTTTTTTTTTTTTTTTTAGCTTACCTAATGACTGGATGTGGTAATAATAGCAAAAGTATGTGGTGTCACAACCTCCAGGGCCTTTAGTCTGTTGCTGAGCCCTTCACGGTCAAGGTCTTTATCACCTTGACCACCAGCTTCGTGTAAACATGTTATAGCAACGTGGGAAACATTATATTTGCCTCTGACTGATGTGCTACATATGAACAAAACACTTTATATCCTATTCATAAAGCTCGTCCTCTTGTTATTTTTTATAGCATTCATTCTGTGACTCAATTACTTTGTACATTTTAAAGGAAATAATATAATATGTATAGTCTTGGCTGAGTTTAGTACTTTTTAATTTTGTGTACCTATCTGCTGCTTTGGCTTTTTTTTCTCACATTACAGGATCAACACATGAAAGAGAGTTACATAAAGAAATTGATTAAAATGGTAATGGTTGTGGCTGAAAAGCTCTAACCAGGGCCGCTCAGCAGTTCCTCAAACCACTCACATTTCTCTAATGAGATTTTGGATTCTTTTCTCCCAAATATTTGAGAGTGAAGCAATTTAGAGGTTAGAATCTGGGAGCCTGAAGGCAAATTCTGACAAGCCTTAAATTACTTGGGAAACGGTTTCCTTTTGAACTGTGTCATAAATTGTAATGATGTTAACGGGCTTAATTGGGTTCCTCTTAACTATAGGTTTTGTTTTTTAATATGCACCAACAAACCACAAGAATCCACTGCTTCCCCCTGTGTATGCCCGACAGAATTAATATGAATATGGCACAAGACATTTTACAACTGTGGTACAGCAATGAAATGCTGTGGGTCAACAACATCCATCCCTCTTTTATAATATTATGCCACAAAAACACACACAGTAATACTCTTGGTGTAAATATGCACACCATTACAAAACTCTTTCATTGTTAAACCCGTGGAACTTATTTACACACTTGGTCTTTACTTTCAATTACATACTACTAATGTTTACAAGAGTTCATTTAAGTTTTATCTGTTTTCAAGAATGATTAAAAATATATGGCTTCACCTTGTAAATTTTAATGTTCGAATGGGTATTTTTGTCTGATGGGCTGTCTGACTAAGCCTGTTATTTGTATGGAGTCAGGCTAAAGATGACAAAGACCTTGACACGGACGCCTATAAAACCTTGCTATTACTGTTTGCATAGAGACCCGACACCCCCCAGAGCCACGATTAGCTCTTTTCATGAATGGCCTGGATCCATTACGTTACTTCGCTTTAGTTCAGTCTCTTGCCATGTGTCTGACGCCACTATGCAAAAGGCTAGAAGAAGTTGGCCGTGTTGTTCTGGGCCAAGAGTATTTCCTGCATCTCCTTCGGTGGTGCATCCGCTCCTCATCCCAGAAAACACTGAGACAATAGAACAGATGGAGGAAGAACACTGTCCGTGCATCTGGTTTAATGCATTGACAGGCCATTTTTAGCAGGTCTCCTACTGACAGCGAGGCCTAAAACAACATTTTAGTGGAGCCGAGCCACCCTTTGATGCTTCTGTAGCAGAATGTGAAAATTATAGCAAAGTGCAACAGTGGATTAATGACATATTGTGTAACGTGAAATACTGTTTAAAGGCAAATGCTGCTTGTGATATTGTATCAGGGTAGGTGGGGTCTTTTAACCCATAAAGACCCAGTGCTGCTTTTGTGGCAGTTCCCAAATGAATTTTCCTCTATATTTAACTTTTCCTAAGTGATTTATCACCACTTACTCTAATATTGTTTTCTGTATTTTGCATTTTTCAGTGAAAATCTATTTTCAGTCATTATTTTCCTATATTGAATTCACTGATCATGTAGATGTTCATTAAAGCTCAGATTAAAGTTAAGTAGTATTATATCCAAAACAGAGCAAACTGAAGAAAAAGATACATTTTTCAGCAAAATATGTTGTTAACTGAACATAAAATAAGTGTCTCCATCCACGTGTGTTTTTCTGGTGAATCACTGCTTTAGAAGATGATGGTGTTTCCACATTCACTACAGAGCCTCTGAACATCCAAACAGGTCATATCTGATGACCATGAAAAGATGACAAACTGCATTTTACACCAATTTTTTTTTACATGTATTGATAGGATTAGTGGCTCTAAAGTTATTAAACACTTTAGATCAGAAGATGCTTTTGGTCACTGGTGTATATTTGGGTCTTTATGGGTTAAAGTTGAGGGTTATTATATCAAAAACAGAGAAAAAGTAACTTTTTAAGTAAAATTTATCATTAACTGAACATAAACCAAGCATTTCCATCACTGTCACTGTATTGTACACCAACTATTTACATGAATTCATCGGATTAGTGGATCAGAAGTTATTAAACATTTTAGATCAGTAGATGGTTTTGGTTGTCGGTGGCTCATTGGGTCTTTATAGGTTAATTTTAGAGCCTACCGTGTTATGTAATGAATTTGGAAGCTATAAAAATCTCAGTCAACTTTTTTGTCCACTTCCACAATTCAGATCACATGCTGTATGGTCACAATGTCCACAGCCACAGGGAACTTCAGTCACATGACATCCTTGTGCATAAGTTTCCTCTTAGACTATTTGATCTAAAGTATAACAGACAAATAAACTTCTGAATAAGGTATCAGCTGCCAACATAACACTAAACACTCAATCAGTGTAAGTATATTTGAGTATGATAATAATTCCTACATGCTTTCTTCCAGCCAAACAAATTTAGTTTCATTTTATGGCACTTTAATCAATAACACGCTGTGCTTGTTTTTTGAAAAGAAAAAAAAAAGTCCAAAAAAAGAAAATCAAAAGTTCATACTATAATGAGGTGTACTATTCTTCATATTTAATTTTATTTTACTGAGCTAAAGGGCAAATGAACTTCCCTGAGGGGAATCAATAAAATTTATGTGAATGTGGATCTAAAATCTCAGCTTCTTCCTCAGACAATGGTTTGCTCTGTCATCATGGAAATACTGAAAGTATGAGCAATAAAGCTCCATCGCCATGGCAACTGATGAAACATTTGCTGAAGAAGACTATGAGATTTGATTGAAAGTTGAAGAAAAAGCAAGTAGTGAAACCTGCAGTTCTTTTTTTCTTTAGCTTGGTTGAGAAAACAGGACATTTTTTTGTCAAATGAAGAAGAAACAAATCATTTTCCCCCACAGTCTTGGACCCAACCCATGGTGAGACTGGATAGTTAAACTGCCTGAGGAGGGGCTGACATGCCATCTGCTGTTTCAGTGTTACAATTTCAATGCAATCTGTGAACAAAATGAGAAATCAGCAATATGTTATTCCAAGTCTTAATACTATTCATCAGTTCATGGAAACAATTTAATAAGAAGAGCACTTGGTGGAATACACGCCCCAAGTACCACTGATGTTTCATGAAAATGGAGCAGTAATTTTTACGTAATCTTTCAATGTTTAAGAAAAAGTAAATCAGTGATAAACAAAAATCCAGCCCCCACCCCTTTTAATGAATCTGGGGTTTGTCCTTGGCCCTTCCACCGTGTTTTATGAAAACTGGTGTCGTAATTTTTGCGTCATTTGTTGACCGATAAACCAACCAGTAACCTACCAACAAACAAACCGACAACCAGATGTGGCCGATTACATTACCCCCTCGGTGGAGGCAAGAGATACTTTTGCACAATTAAATTATACGTTGAGCCTGAACGTCAATTTAAGTCAATTTACAGCATTACTGTGCAGCATGCAGAACAGCGGCAGTCCTTTGTTTCCCCAATTTACACCACTTGCCAATGATTCAGTTGTTAGTTGTGTTTTTAATTTACTGGAATCTGAAATTGCAGAAGTGAAACCAAGCATGCATCCATTTTGTCTACTCAACCCTGCCACAGCATTCACTCTCATGATCTGAAGATTTTGGAAATTAGAACAATCTGTAAGGGCACATGAGCACACAAAATCTCTGACTAAAATGAGTCCAATTAAAGGCAAATGTTACAGAGTTGCTTTCATTAAGAAAAAAAAAAAGCACTTTTTACTAAAACACTTCAGCTTACTATGTCTCATCATCACAATGAGGGACTTTTACTCACACAATGGCTTTGGCAGCAGTTGAACTCTGAGTTCTCAAAAAGCAGGTGCTTGACTCCAATGGTCTGTTAAGAGTCGACTTAATGAAAAGACAGGAGTGCATATTAAAAACAGATGTGAATGCACTGTAGTAGAAAACAGCGCTAGAACAAAATGAGGTGACCAGAAAAACATTGTTGTATGAAGTGGCTCATTGTGTTGGCCCATGTATGTTTGATGGAGATGGTTGTGTTCACATCGAAGGTGGGTATGACTCACTTCATCCATTAGATCAGTGGCTGGGGTTTGGACAGCAGCCCTCCCCTGATACCGAGACCACCACATACAAACTTCCCAAACAACCATCTGCTCAGCATTTCTACACTGCCTTTGAATCTTTAAAGAGAGTTAAAAAACTGCAAATGTAACACTTTGCTGTCCAAGGACCAGTCACTCCTCTGTTCTGCATGGCAGCAGTCACACTGCTGTGGGCCAAGTTTCCTTGAGCAAACGAGGCATGTCTGCCCTCCTTCTCTGGAAATAACTTCATTCGCTGTGGGGGCCCTCGTGAGATCGCTGCATCACAGATGCCTGATACCCAAAAAGGGGACAGTGTATATTATGGTTCATATTAGAGCAAAGCATTGCAGTTGAAAAAGAGATGCAGCTTTCTAGGAGTGGTTGTATAACACGTCCTTCACCCAGTTCTGTTAATGTAAATCACAACTCTTGCCCCCTCCATTTTCACAGTAGCTACTCACACTAACCTCACGGGACTTTGGCAGAGGGGGTACCTCTGTGTAGGTTAAAAATATTGTGTTGAACTGTACGAATTTGCGATTCTGCCCTAATTCTGTTTGTATGAGTGGTCAAACCAACACTCTTTGTTCTCCGCATCAACTTCCAGAGGCTTCTTTGCCTTTGTCATGAATGTCAGAGCAATCGGACTGACATATCTGTGTTGACTGTGTCCAGGGGTCAGGGCTCGTGGTAATGTCGGGCTGTAATTGAGGCTTTGGCTGATGAGGAAGAAAACCACTGACATGCTTTCTGAACCACTGACTTGTGTTTTCTGTCCACAGACCTTCAAAACATTGAGTGACATTTAGATAAAAATATGACAAGTACAGTATAAATATAGAGCCTGATAAGAGTACACTATTATATTTGAGTGTTTTGGCCAGTGCATGCAAAAGGATCTCAACTGAACAGTAGCAGTCCATGGGAGGTGGTAATGTTAACACTTGTAGGTATTTCTGTAGACACCCAAATATTTTTACATGATTGTGCTGAGAATTATCCTTAAAGTACTGTTCTTGCCTTTGGAATAAAAGTTGCCCCAGTAATCATGATGCTTTCATTAACACCCCATAGTCTGCGCTCAGGCAGTAAAGCAAGCATCAGGGGAAACAACACTTGTTACTGCGGCTCTGCTGTGTTTACAGGGAAGGCTTGATTGCAGACTCCATCGCAGCCTCATATTCACTTCCTGTGTTAATCCCCTCTTTCTTTTCTGGAGCGACTGTGAGGGTGTGGGGCGGGGGTATGTGTGTGCGTGGGGGTTTCACTTCTGCTTCGCTTCACCCCAAACACCATTCACCCAAGGCTCATATAAGGACCCACCATATCCTGCTAAAACAAACACAACTGAGGAGGTAGAAACAAATGCTTTTGTCTTTGAGTTATATTTAGTTTCACCATGCCTTCACCCAAACGCCACCTCTCACTATAGACCCTCAGAATTAGAAAGTTAGATCATACGTGACCAAAGTGGCAGCTGTGGAAGCCGGGGAGCACGTTTCCTTTGTATGCCAGATAGATCATGTCAGTATTATTGGCCTGCATACATGGACAAGAGAGTGAACCCTCGAGTTCTGCCATATAGTTGTGATAGTGTTCATTATATAGTTACATAGATGGTAGTGGCTTCTATTATTTGTACTAACAACTGCAGTAGTAGTATATCCACTGTTAACCCTTTATAGGGCACTCACAAATACTCTGAAATACAACATTTCAGGATATAACAAGAAATTTTTTTAATGTTATGTAGAAAATCAAGGTCAATGAAGATACCATATTTGGTTCCTTACCCATAAGTGGCAAAAATAAATAAATAAATAAATAAATAAATAAATACAACAAGCTAGATATTAGATACAAGTAAATATAAAAAAATACAAGAAAAATACATATGATGTGAAAGGAACGTGTATTTATAGAACAGTAGAACATCACTTTTAGAACATTAGACCAATGTAAGTGCTGATCCAGACACCTGTCCACATATACATTATCCCTGTAAACATCATTACTTACATTAGTACCATTACTTAATGGACCTGAGATTGTTGTCTCACTGTCCTCACTGAAACTGTTACTGTCACTGTCTGGTAATGTATGTGGAAATGACCAAAAATAGCCCTTTGCCTGATAAAGGGTTAATACTTGTTTTTGTAGTAATAATATTAACAGTTATGGACATTTGCTCTGGCTATTTGTAGTTATACTAGCACCAGCTGTTTTAGTTTTTAACAGCTCTAGTTCAATTTACTGTGCATCCATGTGCCCCCCCAACCCTCCCCCAATCTCTCTCTCTCTCTCTCTCTCTCTCTCTCTCTCTCTCTCTTTCTCTTCCTTTAACCCTCTCTCTTTAACCCAACTGGTCACAGACAACCATCCTCCATTAGTCAGGCTCTGCTCCAGGTTTCTTCCTGTTAAAAGGTAGTTTTCCTTCTATTGTCACCAGGTGTTTGCTCCTGGTGAATTCTGTTGAGTTTCTGTAAATTGGCTTAAGCTCTAAATGTAAAGTGTCATAAGATAACTTTTGTTATGATGTGACACTATATAAACAAAATTTGATTTGATATGTTATGAGTTCTATTTTCTAATAGACACAATCTGTCAGACATCACATAGATCAGGGGTGGGCAACCTGTGGCTCTGGGGCCACATTTTGCTCTTGGGCCCTTTTCAAATGGCACCATGTAGTTTTGTTTAAAACATCTGGAAATGAATAATGCTTACTTTTTACACATTTTGCTTTTCCTGTCACAACCATAAAGCCATTCTGCTGTAATGCAGATGTAAACATGTCCACTCCAAAAAACAGAAAATAAATAACAGTAAAAAATAGAAGTAGTAGTTGAAACAGACTGCTTTATTTTATGACATTGAATATATTCATCTGTATTCTTCATCGCAAAGAAAGCCTTCACATACCAGTCCACAATAACAAAAATTTTGCCATTTTCTTTAGTGTATTTCTGTAAATGCACCAAAACTTTGATTTCTTCCGTACAAACTAATCCTAAACATCTTCTTAAAGAGTCCCCACTTTGAGGTAAAACATATAAGGATATCATTTGGCTCCAGACAGCTTTATTTTTCTATTTTTGTCCTAAAATGGTTCTTTAGAATGCAAAGGTTGCCGACCCATGACATAGATGAAATAGAATAATTTGCATTTATCTCTATTTCCATGCCTTTCATAACTTGGACCCTATATTCAGTATGTGTAAAAAAAAAAAAACACAGCTGCTTTGACGCCTAAGGCTTCTCTAATTCTGCACTTGGGGAGTGAGGATACACGCTCCCAGCCCTCCCTGCTCTGATGGTCTCGGTCCTACAGTGCAAACCCTGCAGGCCATGGATCCTCAGAGAGCAGTGTGGTCCAGAAGACAGGAAACAGCTTGAGAGAAGCCCAACAGTCAAGGCTGTGGGAGGGTAGAGGATAGGGTGGGAAAGAGGGGATTTCCTCATATGCTGCTTGGACTTTAATCAAAACGGTCTTTATCTGGCTGTCCTAATATGAATATAAAATCAATCTGAGCGCATGATCTATATGTTACTGTAGGTTAACACAGGCATAGTGAAATGAGAATGGAAGTTGCAATATCCAGGTTTCTGTATTAATTTTAAGCACTTTAGGATGATACATGAGAGAAAATGTGTCGAACAACCACAGATGATTGTACAGTCTTCATGCTGTTATCAAAGTTTGCACCATACTGTCTGCACCAGCCTTTATATGCAAATCCACTGTCATCCTGTCATCCTGTAGATTACACACATCCTCTTCAAGCATGATGTTTGGTGACAGACCTATAGGCTATGCACTCATTAAGCTCAAACAGCAGGGTTTGAGTAAATTATTAAATGAATTATGCAGAGGCTGTGTGATGCTTTTGAGAGGGATCCCTGCTTACTGTGTCTTTAAAGTCGTGCAGAGGGGAGCCTATACTAAAGAAAGGAGGGGGCTGCTGTGCGCCAGTTGGAGGTGTCTGCCTGTCGCAGCGGCTCGGGGTTGACATTAAGAAGAGCGCGTCCATGCTTCAGCTTGGAGATAAAACGCAAAATTGAAGGCAGTGCTCCTAAAAAAAAAAATTGATCTTGGTTATTCTGAGCAGATACTCAAAGATAAGACGCACCAGATCGGAGATACATGGATGGACAGACGAGGATTGCAATCGGAATTAAGTTATCAGCCGGAGCGAGGAATTTCTGGAAATAATGGGGAATACGACACCTAAACCTTTAATAGGTGAGACTGCTTATTCGTTTTTTGTTTTATCTTATGGGTTTGTAACGCACATATGTAAGCTGCCTCTCCTCCTCACACAGCTCGGTCGAGGCAGATATACACATGGCTCGTCCTAATTCCTGTCGCTCTCTCTGCGTACAGACGCGCTTCCCATCACGGGGGAGCCGAGCGTGATTCCCAGGGAACAAGTCCAAAGCAGCGCTCCTGCAAATCCACTTTTTCTCCATCACTCTAAAAAAAAAAAAAAACAAAACAAAAAAAAAACAAATCAGTCATGCAGTACTAAAAAAAAAATGCTGAACTAAAGTGTGCACCACTATTAACAAATGTGACCTTATAATGTTATATTTATCATCATCATTATCATCATATATGTCTGATTTGCCAAATTAATACCTGTCAAACTGCTGGGAGTTTTACTATTATGCACAATCCATATCCAGTCTTACTCCTTGTTGCATGCTCCTTGTCACTTGCTGTAAACATATCAATATGCCTTTCATTTCATCCATTTTTCCCCCCCCTCCCTCATCTGCAAATGACATGCAGTATTATTTCCTGGTGTCAAATCTGCCTTATATAAAGTACTACCTCAAGTGATTGCCACTGAATTATTCCTACGACTTGATTGTCAGTACTGGTTCTTGCATAAAACTGTCATTACGAGCTCTCAGAAAATCACTTTATGAACCACTTTGTCATAACACCTAAGCACATTACTTGATAATCAGTTCCCCATATCACTTTGATTTAATGTCCTTCACACTCCCACGCCCCTAACAGACCCACTCGGTTAAATGATGTGGTTACTGCCACCAGAGCCAGCTGACGTAGGGTTTGGACTGAGAACAGTTAGTCACAGAAGAGCAGAAGCGCTGGCAGCTTGGGTCCTATTGCTTGCACTGTATGGTTTCAATTAACATGGAATTGATAGAATATCTGTGTTTGTTAATGTTGTGTTCGATGCACCAGGCAGTGCATGTTTGTTGTCTTCATTCCTTTTAATGCCCAGGCTGTTGGTGTGATGAAGAGGTGATGATGCCAGCTATAGGAGAAGAGCTTCTAGTGTTGTTATTGAGCTGCTCCTATTTCTTTTCATAACTTCTCAGAACAAAAATGCAGCAAAACACATCCTGACATTTCTCTAATTCCCTTAAATCCTCAAAGGCTTGTGTTTTGCTCTGCACATACAGCCTCAAGATATGTGAGAATAAAGAGCCTGATCATCTTGTGGCCGAAGATGACTCTGACGCAAGCGCATAATCAGTTTTACATTGTTAAAAGCTTTTCCTTTGCACAGTAATGTGTCATGTGCAGTCTTATGATTGCATTTATATATGTATAAGGCTTTTTCTTTCATCAGCATCAAGCTATGGAGACACAATTCCCACATTTCAGATATGACCCACCGGTGTCAAACGTGAAGAAAATAAATCGTGCGTTTTGTAGGATTTGTAGGGTTTGTTTTTGACAGTGAAACTCAGCCGAGGTGTGCACAGTGAAGGGGCCTCTGCCTTTTTCATGCCTTTTTAAGTGGAGTTGAAGTTTGTCTCATCAGTTTCCAGGCATACAGAGGTACTGTTTATCCTGTTCTCTAGTACTATTCATCTCGGTGGTCTTCACAAGGACGTTCAGGCACGGTATCATTTTCTCTTCACATCACATGGTGGGCTTTTTATAAATGCTTTAAAAAAGTTCACACACAAACAGGCTTGAACTAATGTCTGACATTAACCCATAAAGACCCAGTGCTACTTTTGTGGTAGTTCCCAAATGAATTTTCCTCTATATTTAACTTTTCTTAAGTGATTTATCACCATTTATTGTAACATTATCCTCTTTTACTTTGTGTTTTATCAGTGAAAATCACATATTGTTCTATATTTAATTTACTGATCATGGAGATGTTCATAAAAGCTCAAATTAAAATTGAAGGTTGTTATTACACAAGCAGAGAAAACTGAAGAAAAAGTGACTTTTTCTGCAAAGATATCAAAAACTGAGCATAAAACACATATCTCTATCCACTGTCATTTATCAAACTTTATGCGTTTTACTGTTGAATCAATGTTGTAGAAGATGACGGTGTTTCCACGTTCACTATGGAGCCTCTGAACATCCAAATGGGTCTTATCTGATGACCATGAAAAGATGACAAACTACATTTTACACCAGTTATTTATATGTATTGACAGAATTAGTGGATCAACAGGTTTTAAACATTTTAGATCAGTAGATGATTTTGATTGATGGTGGATGTTTAGGTCTTTATTGGTTAACCTCATGGTTTTAGTGATTATCTGTATCTCACTGACCAGTCCAGTGAGCCGTGACCTCTTGTGCTGTGCTTTTTTATTTAATAATGGCCTAAAACACCACTTTTTACCACAGACTCTCTGGACGTCTCTGAGTCAGATGCCTAAAGGCTGGTGTTCTTCACTATACAGTTTGACCAAAGTATATTTTAATCCCTCGAAAGCCAAATTCCCAGAGTAGCCTGAGTTGTGCTTAAAAAAAAAAAAACAGGGGCACCCACATGTCATTTGAGATGTTACAGATGTTCTTGCTGCCGCTTCATAGTTTAGAATATAATCAGTGATAATGTCTAATTTGGGAAATGTACTGTGGAACATTTCACTGAGTTATTGTCTTTACCCAGATCACAGTGAATTTTAAACAGAAATGTAATCACTACATGGCCCTGGGGGAGTAGAAACACCGCCTTCCTTTCAATACTGGATTGTAGCCAGTCTATACCATGAACAGTCATCTGCAGCTTTCATTATATTTAATATCAAAACCAAATAGTCCAAGATTCACTGTTTATCTTGTTTGATTTCTGATCTTTGCTAATTGGATGTTTAAGGCTGTGAAAACAAGCAAGTATGGTACTGACTCCAGTGAAGATGGGATTAAAGATGAAGCCTTTTATTGGGGTGTTTCTATACCGACCAGGCACCGTGTGATTCATTCTCCACTTCTGAAGATAACTGTGAGGAATGAAAGGGGCTATTCAGGGTTTGTTTATGCTGTAGGCCAAGGGTGTGTGTGTGTATCCCATAAATAAGAAGAAGATTTAACCCGCCCGTTGTCGATTTTCTTTAGATCTTTTTGATTATTTAGCCCTTTCCTAATACCCTTTTTTTTGTTTGAGCTAATATTAGCATTGCTCAAATCTGTCCTCATGTTATATAAGCCATCATGTTGTTGTACATTATTTTTCAGTAATATATACACATGGGTTTGGTCTAAATTTACAGAGTTATATTTCTGCGATATAAATGTTCCATATGGATGTGGTAAGGGGACTGAATTGGGACACTTTGCCTTTTTAACGCCGTAAATGTAGGTTACATGTTAAAAGAGACTCTTTAATGCACTTGTTGAGAGGAGTGGAGTGTCTTTATGGTGTCTGTGCGGGAAAGGAAATACCTCAGACTGTGGGCTCCTTTACAGAACTGGCCCCTGCTCTCTAAACCAACTGTCATGGACCACTTGCAAACGAGTTATAATATGCTGATATGTTGCCTCTTTTTACCAACAGCTGCCGTCTCTAACATTGTGGTTTTGACCTTGTCTGAGTCATAAAAGCAGACCTGCTGTTCACATACCAGGCTGTTCTGGAGTTGTGTTGATCAGGTCATTGATGGGGTTTCTTTTCTCTCACTGTGCCCTTGATATTTTCATGTCTACAGATGCGACTCTTCAACCCCGCCCAGTGGCAAACAGGCAGTACTACACCCTTCCTAACAATGGTGTGGAGAGACGCACCTCTGCTCCTCCAGTCAACATCAACGTGGAGTCACCTCGCTTTCACCCCCACGCCAAAGGCAAAAATATCAGGCTGGATGGGCAACTTCGCCGTGCAACACGCAAGAACAGCTTCTGCAACGGCATCACTTTCAGCCACAGGCCAGTGCACCTCTATGAGAAGGTATGTGCTCATCTCATGTGTCATCCACTGCAAAAGATAAAAACAGTCATAATTCAACAAAGTGTCATCCCCTTCCTGCAGGTGCGTCTCCGGCTGACCGGCGTGCACACGGGCTGGAGTGGAGCTCTGCGTTTTGGATTCACTAGCCTTGACCCCAGTGAGTTGGTTGCTACTGATATCCCCAAGTACGCTTGTCCAGACCTGGTGACACGACCCGGATACTGGGCCAAAGCTTTGCCTGAGAGACTCGCCTTGAAGGACAACATATTGTCATTCTGGGCTGATCGCCATGGACGGGTTTTCTACAGCATCAATGAAGGGGAGCCCATCCTTTTCCACTGTGGGCTCAGCATCGGCTGCCCACTGTGGGCCATCATAGACATATACGGCATCACTCAGGAGGTCACACTGCTTGGTGAGGAAAATATGGCAGTCTCTCTCTTTTGTTTCATCTTGTCTCATAACTCATCCCTTAAAGACCCATAACTATACTTTGGTAGCGATTGTTTCTCTACATCAGGGGTGTCAGACTCATTTTAGTTCAGGGACCACATTCAGCCCAATATGATTTCAGCTGGGCCAGACCATTAAAATAATAACTTAATAAACCTATAAAGAATAACTCCAAATTTTTCTCTTTGTTTAAGAGCAAAAAAGTGCAATTTTTACAATATTATGCGACATCTTCTCATTTTCGCATAACAGGCATAATATTGTTAAAATTACACTTATTTTTTGTTACACTTTTCCGGGTGTTTGTAATTGTTCAGATTATTAACATTTTTTGTGAAAAGATAGTTTGTTAATGTAAATATTTTCATGCAATTTTACTTTTTTCACACTGAAACAAAAAAGGAGAAAAAATTGTAGTTCATTTGGAGGTTAATTGATAGTATTTGACCTATCTGATCCACTTGAAATTAACTTGGTCTGTATGTGGCCTCTGAAATAAAATGGGTTTAACATCCTTGACTGTTATAATATCTTCAGTGTAATTTTTGTATTTCATAGTCATCCCTGGGCCACATGTTTGACACCCCTACTCTACATTTAAACTTTCTGAAGTGATTCATCACAGTATGTTATTATAATATGATCCTCCACATTTTGCTTTTTTTTTTTTTAATTTTTTTATTTTTTCTACATTTAATTTACTGACCATATATACAGGGGTTGGACAAAATAATGGAAACACCTAACATTGTGGCATCATAGAAGGTGTTTCCATTATTTTGTCCAACCCCTGTAGATGTTCATAAAGCTCAGGGTAAAGGGTTGTTATATCAAAACTAAGAAAACTGAAGAAAAAGTGAGTTTTTTTAATCAAAATATATCAAACTGAACATAAAAACAAGCATCTATAGCTATTGTCTTTTATCGAACTACATTGGTTTCACTGGTGAATCAGTGTTGCAGGATATAATGGTGTTTGCACTTTCACTATGGAGACTCTGAAAATCCAAAAAAGACAGATCTTAGGATGCTTACAAGCTGAGAAGCAACGTTTTACTTGATTCTTTTAGGTTTATTGATTGGATAAACATAAATATGATAAACATTTTAGATCAGTAGATGCTAATAGAGGCCAGTAACTGTCACTGAAATATATCCTATAAAACATTAAATGGGCATTTGTTTTCTTTTGACTTTTGACTGACTTCAAGAGTCAACCAGAAGGCCATTTATTTTGAACATGGCTTTGACAACCCTGAAACCACAGGAACTTATTTTTATAGTGTCCACACATTCACAGCTAATTTAAGCAGCTTCCTGAGAGTTCAGAGAGCAGCTGTGTGTAAAGCTCCACAGCAGCAGATTAGTTGGTGGGGCCTGTGGCTGCCCACCAACTCAAGGATCCACTAGCTCTGGGACAAAACTAGTCTGGGTTTGTCTAAAAAAACACACACTGAACAGACTTGACATGATGAGACGGACGCGGAGCAGGTTTGAATGTCGACCCCGATCTTTTAAACGCTTTCTCCGAACCCACCCTCACGTTCCCGCGCTTTGTTGCTTTATTCTGTCCTCTTTTCCATCACCCTCTCCCTTGTGGTTCCCTCTCGTTTTCATTGAGGCTGTTTATCTTCAGTTTGACAGGAGCTATGGCCATGTTTGGTCAAGGCGGCAGATCCCAGGAGCTTTGGTGAGGGGCCAGTGCTCTCAACTGCTCCAGCATCCCTAGAAATAGTAATAATGGAATGTATCATAAGTCAGAGGGGACTACTAGCACTACACTTGTTTATATTAAGCCTTAATAGATAGATTTCAGCCGTACTATGAACCGTGTGCATAAACATAGCAGAGGAGAGCTCATGTAACCAATATTTTATATTACTTAATAAATATTATATTAGATTTTGTAATCATACTGAAAAATTCAGAGGAGATGAGGCGTGGAATATTAAGGAAAATTTCTTGGTTCGTGAGAGATAAAATGATGGCTCAGAATATTTAATTCAGCAAGTATGTATAAAGCTGACAAAGTCAATGTTGTTATTTTTTCTCTTATTTATTGGTTGAAGTGTCAAGTGAAGTGTATTAACTAATAAACTGTCAGAGAACAGTAGTTGGAAATGGATAAGCACATAGTCACAATACTGCATTTAAAAGACAGCAGAAATACATATGAATGCAATAATATGTAAATACAGTAAATAATTCAGAATGTTGTTACTTAATCTACATCTATACAGAACTGTCAAAAGTATTATCGCCACCATTAGCTTTGTTGGTTTTGCAGGGTTGAAATGAGCATACATATTTATTTCTCATTCATTCTTCTTCAAATATAACAAGTAAAACAGCAAAGATGTGCCATAGAAGACACACAACAGACTGAACTAAATGGGATGTAAAGGTTTAAGTCAGCATTTAGTGTGACCCCTGACCCCATGACAACAAGCAACACAAACAGTAAGAAACATCTGACATGTGTTGAATGAAACCTGGTATAAAACATCAGCAAATTAACGCAATAAATCTCATAGTGTCTGAACAAAAGGGTTAAAGACATGTCAAGTGTAAAAGGGAGGTCACACTAAGTATTACCGCTTATTTATAGAAGATATTTGTTCCTGAAACCTCTTTTTACAGCTGTTCATGCTTCACATATGTCAAGATTAAATCATAATACAGAGACTGGGAAAAACTTTACTAAACCAACAAACCTAATGTTAGCCCAGACTTTTACACAGTACTGCATATAATAAGGAGCAGAGGTGTGACGATTGGCATTAACAAGAAAAACCCTGTGTAATCAAAACATGTTAATTTCTGATTGCTTCACAGACAAATAAACACACAGGAAATGTTCTAAAGGGAAATAACTTTATTAAACTAAAAAAACATAATGTTGGCCTCGGACTTTTACGCAGTTCTGTACATGATCATTTGTCCATCAAATATAACCCTCCCCCCGCGCGCGAAGGGGAAGCGAGGAGTATTGTTTTTGGTATAGTTTGTTTGTTTGTTAACACTCTAGCAGCAAAGCTATTGGTTGAATTCATACCAAATTGGGTTTACAGACTGCCATTGACCCAGAACGGATGTGGTTACATTTTGGGAAAAGTAGGTCAAAGTTTAAATTTTTAATGAATTTTTTAAATCTTTTTTTTTTTTTTTTGCAGTTTGTCATACTTATGTATTTTTGGTCAAGGAACAGACTAGTGAAAAGGACAAGTTGATAGGACCAATATTTTTAGGAGATATTAATAATTTTGGAATACAATAGCCTGACACTCACGTTGCTATACCCAGAATGCTTTGGTGGTGACTGCTGGACAAATGTGGTACAGCATGCAGGAATACACAACAGCATACAAACTACCACATAGAACCCATGATCCCCACAGGTCAATGCGCTAGTTTATTTATAATGGACAAAATTTAACATGTCTGTAGCAACAAAATTATTGGTTGAATTCATACCAAATTTACTTTACAGACTACCAGTGACCCAGAATGGATCTAATTACATTTTGGGAACAGTAGGTCAAAGATAAAAATTTTTTAATGAATTTTTAAAATCTTCTCATTTATTTATAATATGCAAAATATGTGCAAAGGGTGGGGTTTATTGTGCCTGGCACCATTTGTTAAAAATTGTATTGTAGTCACAAAAAAGCACATATAGCAAATGGACCTGCATGGAGATAAAACATCCAAGAATGTAATGAAGCTCAGTGATCCTGGTCAGGGATGGTTTGTAAAATGTTAAAATAAACAAATAAATTATTTTTTTAAAAGGAAAGGAAAGGATGGATGGATGGAGCGTGAGATTGACAGACGGATCGGTGCAGTGTCTGCAGTGATGCAGTCGCTGTACCGGTCGGTTGTGGTAAAGAAGGAGCTGAGCCGAGAGGCGAAGCTCTCGATTTACTGGTCAATCTACGTTCCTACCCTCACCTATGGTCATGAGCTTTGGGTCATGACCGAAAGGACAAGATCCCGGATACAAGCGATCGAAATGAGTTTCCTCCGTCGGGTGGCTGGGCGCACCCTTAGGGATAGGGTGAGGAGCTCAGTCACCAGGGAGGAGCTCGGAGTAGAGCCGCTGCTCCTCCGCGTCCAGAGGGGCCAGCTGAGGTAGCTCGGGCATCTGTTTCGGATGCCTCCTGGACGCCTCCCTGGGGAGGTGTTCCGGGCATGTCCCACCGGGAGGAGACCTCGGGGAAGACCCAGGACACGTTGGAGAGACTATGTCTCTCGGCTGGCCTGGGAACGCCTCGGGGTCCCCCCGAAAGAGCTGGAGGAGGTGTCTGGGGAGAGGGAAGTCTGGGCATCCCTGCTTAGACTGTTACCCCCGCGACCCGGCCCCGGATAAACAGTGGATAATGGATGGATGGATGGATGGATGGATGGAAAGGAAAGGAAAGGACTTGATCTTATTTGGGGTAAATGACATGACACTATATGTAAACCATGTATTCATATTGTCCATCTGTTCTTCCACAGAAAGCACGTTTGCTGAGAGTGTTGGGTCCAGCTGCCTGAGTGCAGCCCGTCTGAGTGCCTACCTGCCCCAGAGTAGCCACGACTCGGCCAATTACAGCAACAATCAGCTGGAGAACAACCAGGCTGCTGCCAAGATGGCCGACCTGCAGCTCAATAACTACACTCAGCTCATCCCCTGCTGCTCCACCACCTCGTCCTCCTCCACACCGTCCTCATCTTCTTCCACTGGATTCAACGTCCCCAGGGTGGTCCGGGGCCTTCCATCCCCCCTGGACAGTGACTTGCACTTTCACCCTGTGCGTGGCTCAGATGTCATACTGTCTGCAGACCGTTCAGCCGCCTGCATTCACTTTCTGGACAGTAGTCGGACTCTGGTGTTCAGTGACCGGCCGCTGCATTTGGGTGAGACTTTGTACGTGGAGGTGGGTCACCTGGGCCTGCCCTACTTTGGAGCGTTGTTGTTTGGTTTAACATCATGTGACCCAGCTAGTCTGCACGCCGCAGACCTGCCGGCAGACCCTGAGGTTCTCCTGGACCGTAAAGAGTACTGGGTGGTCCACCGGGGCTTCCCCATGCCTTGTTCTGGAGATGTGCTCAGTTTCAGCCTGCTGCCCACTGGAGAGGTGCACTATGGGGTTAACGGGGTGGGACGTGGCAGGCTGCTCTGTGTGGACTCGTCTCAGGTCCTGTGGGCCTTTTTCACCCTCCACGGGGCTGTCAACAGACTCAGGATACTAGGTAAGACCAGTCTGGAGGCTGAGTGTATTACTGCACCCAAAACCATTTATACTGAGATGGTATCAAGAGCAACAACAGATCTTTTCGCTTGTTGTTATTACATGAAATGAGAAATAGATTAATTGCAAATGGAATTCAATTAGAATACTGAGTGCTTAAAGCTACAGGGGAAAATCAGGGTGAAAGCACACCAGATACCTATCTGCCATGCTGCCTCTGTGACAAGACTCAGACTACAGCAGCTGAGTCACGTCTAGCAAAGCCGAGATAGAGATCGGTAATTAAAGCTGTCAGTCACATGTTGAACCAACCTGCCTCTGTGAAAACAGCCAGAACTGACCAAAATCGTGCAGTGCAGTGTAGATTTTCCACACAGATCAGAGGAATTTTCTTGTCAGATGACTTAACTCACAATGTACTGAAAGGTAATTATATCAATCAATCTGTCCAACTATATTATAGACTTAAGTAAAAACAACTGAGATGTTAAAATAATAACTGCAGAAGAATATAGAATATGTACCCACTGATGTCTGAAAGCTACAGCTAAAACAATAATGTTTGGCATATTTAAACCATTTATCGTCAGCCTGTTCTGGAGCCTGTTCAGCTCATGTAACTGATTTTTTCCCAGACAAGAGGAATGCATTTGAGTGGTTTATGTCTGCATGTGGCTGTGCACTTTGGAGCTGGGACCTTCTGTCTTATTCCCACTCCTCCCACATGAACTCCTATCAATGCAGAACCCGTTTTCAATTATTATGGATTTAACCCTGTAAAGCCTGAACCATTAAATCATTGACAGAAAATGCCAGTTCTTTGAAACTGGAAACTTTATTGGTCCTTCTGAACAACCCTAACTTTTTTTTTTTTCAAACATCAATTTCCTTGTATGATTTTCAGTTTTGTATCAAAATTGATACGTTGGGTCTCAGTGCTCATATTTTATTATTTTTGAACAAACAAAAACATAATATAACACAAACATGTCTAATAAATTGATAATTCCTTTTCAAAATTGGCAAAGTTCTGCCTCCTTCCTCATTAATGACAATGTTGTTGTGTCACTGGAAAGGCCTCTGGTGAATGAATTCCTCCCCCCTGGTGGATTATCCGTCTATTGCATGTATCTAATTATATACATCAGGCTTTCAAGAAATAAATATCACACTGATCACGTAGAGGGCTTCAAAACTCACGTATCAAATATGATATGTTTGGCGTTATAGGGTTAACAACCCCACGCTCAAGCAGCACTAACTAAAATAAAACCACCATGAAACTCCAAAGGTGCATATCTAATCCAACTGGTTCTGAGTGGTTGGTCCCAAGCTCTGAATTTAGGTTGAAATCCCTTGTTTAGTTCAAGGACATGTGTGGAAATGATGACATGAGTCTAAGTATCTGTGGTTTGTTTATATGTATTTATCGTGGTGACACAGGAACACTGCAATCAAGTCCTCCCTCCACATCTCCCAGTACTTCTCAGAGCAGCAGCCCAGACGACAGTGACTCAGACCTGGCGTTCAGTGTCAACAGATCCTCCTCTGCCTCCGAATCCTCTCTGGGTAGGTTTCCAACCGATGACAGCACTTAGGCTATGTTCTTGCGTAAATATACACGCCACTTTTAATTGGCGTGTTATCTGTACGGATTATAAGATTTCCGCATGTATGTTCACGCCGCGTCAAATACAACGCGATTAGCAGTTAGGGTTTAGTTTAGTTTATTAGTTTAGTTTATTAGTTTATTATATCGGGGACAATCCGAATTAATCAACTATATCAATAACAGTAAAAAGAGGCAGCTTTAGCCAACATGGTTAAGTATCCTGCTGTAGTCCCCTGATGACAATAGGCATCCTAAAAAAACCCAATATATTACAGCACATTCATTAAAAAGAGAGAGTTAAGACAGCTAATATACTAGATAAATCGATAAAGATAAAAAAGATAAAAGAGAACAGTGAAACATCAGTACATTCATACAGAGACAGCACACAGGGTTAGCGGTTACTGATATGTAAATCAAAAATGTTGGCATAAGTTGACACGCGATCAAATGGCATTGATTAACATGCAAAAGGATGAAAATGCGTACGTATAGCATGCCAAATGCCATAAAAACTGACGTGACATACAACGCAATTTCATGAGATCTGTCTGACAGCAGGTCTTAATGCACAATTTGGATTTTTTGGTGAAATCCGATTTTTTTGTGTGCTTGTTCATATTACACATTAAATGCAACTCAGTTTTGGGTATCAGCTGAATGCGACCCTGAAATGACCCGCATGTGCAAAAAATGTCCTGATATAATATGTGAACATGCAGGCACGCACTGTGTTAACGGAGGTAAGTATGTATTTCCCGCCACACTGTTCTGTTCTGTTCACAATTCATTCACAAATCATTTAAAATAAGTATGCAGCTTGTATTTATAATTTACAGCAAGATATGATTTTGTAAAAAGGGTAACCCCAGAAGCATTGCAAAATATCAGATATGTATCAGATTTAGGACTGCATATGAAAGTGGCCTGGGTCGGATTTGAAAAAAATCTGACTTGTGCTGTTCAAACTGGCTTTAACAGATCGGATACAGGTCACATATGGGCAAAAAAATCGGATTTGGGCCACATTTGCCTGCAGTCTGAGCGCAGCTTTAGAAACTTTCACATGATCCCTGCAGAGGTGTTTATAGTTTTCAGTTGCAGTAATTCCTGACGGACACTGTTAATTTCTTTAGTAATGATTTAGCACACATTCTAAATTCAGATCAATCTTTTAACCCTTTAACCGCTGAGACATTAAAACAGGTAAATGTCCTGCTGTGAATTTGCGTTTGTAGAAGTGTCATTAAAGCTGCTGTGAGTATGTGTTTGTGTTCCTTATGTTCAGTGGTTTTGTTTTACTGTGTGTTTTAGGGTCAAAACAGGACGGAATAACAGAAAAAACAAAGAGAGGAATTGAAGTTTGACAGGTTTTTACTAAATAAGGCACTCAGATTGTACATCAGTAAGAGATTTAGGATGGTGAACATGAACTGTGAACTGGAACACACTGAACAACAAGTATTTGACCCTTTTATGCATGAATTATGAGGTCCTTAATCAAGATTTTTTTCCTGACTGTTTTTATTCCTCTTTAGGCATGAAAAAAACAATGTGATTTTGTTTTTTGTTTTTTTTATGAACCTATTTTCCATAGTGCTACAAATATGTCCACTCAGCTGAACACTGTTCGTTTATTTTTTAAGCAAAGAAACATGCATTTACTGACATACTGTGTGTAAAATATGAAATAAAAGCATTTTTAACCCCCTGAGACCCAGCAATGCATTTCTGTCCTCTGTAGGGGACAAAAGTTTGACAGTTTTACTTAAAAAAAAATGCTGTCCATTGTAAAGGACATCCCATTTAAAGAAAAAAAAAAAAAAAGTCTCAGAAAAACAAACAAACAAACAAACAAAAAACTGTTGCATTATGTAGTTTCCAATCAAGACAATTGTTAAATGGAAAAAAGCTAAAATTTTCCCTTTCCTGGGACTCAGGAGGTTAATGCTGTTAATATGATGTTTTGTCACATTTTAACATACTCTAATATTTGTTATTACTCACTTTACGGAGATAATATGCAAAAACAAAAAACAAAAAACCTTTTTGTTAAAAAAAACCCCTGTTAATTACAGTCTCATAACAATAACAAGGAACTAATTTACAGTCAAACATGTTCCTGCAGATCAGGAACAGCAAAGTTACAGCAGTTATATAGATTGTAGTGTATGGGATGGTGCATAAGCGTCCACTGTGTCGGCTGATATGGAACTAAAACCATAAAATCCATGAATATACAAAAGAACACCATTGAATAGCTGTCCACTGGAGTGACCAGTATGCATGAAAGGGTTAAATTTAGGCCCAATAGTTTTTGTTTTGGGGCTCTTTTTTTCTAAATCAGTTCTGCTGCTTTATAGGCACCTGGTTGAACTCCAACATGGTCAAAACTCAGTGAAAACAAAGCAAAAAAAAAAAAAAAAAAGGAAAATCACTACAACACTGCAAAAAACACAAGGAAAACAGTATATAAAAAAAAAGTCCAAACCCTCTATTTTTATTTATTTTTATTTTTTTTACAGTGAGTCAGTCTCACTCACTGCTCTGCGTTTTGCCACAGATCTCAGATGTCTATGGAAAGAATAAGGTCTATTCTATCCGCACGTTTTGAAATTTTTGCTATTGAGCAAATGGTTGGATTGTGAGAAATATTAAAATAAATCATACATATAGAATGCTCACCACAGACATGCCAGGGGTTAAAGGGTTAACCTGGAATTTTGTATGTGATGTGGTTCATAAATAGATAAAACCCCTCAGTGCACATGCATGGACTGATAAAAGGCAGACAATCTAAAGGAAGCTGTAGGAGGACAAAGCAGGGACATTAGTCATCCATGTTCATGCGTTCATGTCTGCTCCATTTCAAACCATGCACATGTTGTTTCTTTCTTTCTGTTCCTCTAGTGACTGCTCCCAGCTCCCCACTCAGTCCTCCGGTTTCTCCTACCCTCACTGCCTCCGAGCTGCCGCCTTGTGGTAAAAATGGAGAATGCACCATTTGCTTCGACCACGAGGTGGACACTGTCATCTACACCTGTGGACACATGTGTCTGTGCAACGACTGTGGGCTGAAGCTGAAGAGACAGATCAACGCCTGCTGTCCGATATGCAGGAGGCCGATCAAAGACGTGATCAAAACCTATCGGCCGTGACTGACGCGTGTTTAAACCTTAGGTGCTGTGACTTCTGGATGCCACCTGCTTTCTCTCTCAGGCTCGGTTGGACGTGGATCTTAACTCTGGAGATTTGCCACACCATGCAGGACAGAATTGTGCCTAAGGGAATATTTCCATTTAATATGGGTAATCATTTCTAGAGGTAGATGAATATTAGGCTTAGGTAGAACTGTGATGATGCTCATCTACATTGACTGCATAATTGCCTGTCATACTCTATGTGGACAAAAGTATTGGGACAAGTTGAATACAGATGTTTCTTTTCTAACAGGGGTCTGGGATATAAAACAATAATGACAATTATCTATTGTGATAAATATCATTGCATTGCACTGGTTGCTTTTGTTTAAATTGTTATCTTTGCTTCCAAAATGTCTCACAGATGGTTATACTTAATTTCTCTCAACGCTGATTTTTTTTTATTGATGACTAGGATTTTGAATGTTCTACCTCTAAATTTTTAAAATATTTTTCATGCTCTGACTGTACATAATAATTTTCTACCACAACTAACCATCTACTTTTCTTCACATCTCACCATTAAACTTTAAGGAAATATTGGTGTTTATAAACTATATGATCAAAAATATTGGGACACATCATGGCTACAGCATGTAAGGTGTCCTGTTCATGCTGATTTGACATATAAACATCAATATTAATAATCAATATGATAATATAAAACTATTTTATGACATTTGTCATTATTGTTTTGTAGCCCAGACCCCTGTTAGAAAAGAAACACCTTAATTCAACGTGTCCTGATACTTCTGTCCATAGAGTGCATTTCTTAGGCAATTATGCCAAGAGGCAAACAAAATGTGAGCTTCTATATTTTGACTAAATAAGAAGACTACATGCACCTGTTTTGTATTTTCCATGTGATTTCTCTTCTTTCACAGAAATTATTTGTATTTGCTGAGCAGAAAACCCTGCTGTGAATATTTTTTTCCGTACCCTCATGTTCCCAGATCTATGTGTGCTTCAGCAGAATATGCCGACCGTAGTATCTGACTCCTAGTGCCTTAGATTTTTGTCACATTTGTGTCCAAGTAATTATGCTACCAATCCTAGCCATATTTTCAGTGTATTGTGCTGAAGGTCTGTGGTAAGAAGGCCACAAAGATACAGAGGTGTAAAAAAAAAAAAAAAAAATAGTGAAAGGGTGTAAATGTATGGCAAGTGATTTCTGTAGTGTGTTTTAAGGAAAGTATGTTTGGAAAATGATGAGAAAAAGTTTTGCACATTGAGAGGTTCAATAAAAGTGGAATTATATATACCAACTTGTTGTTTTTTCCCTTCTTTTTAATGTGACTTCAGGATCAATGAAGTGTATTATTCATACTGATGAGCAATGAATTTGGAAATATTCCCAAACATAACTTTGTTTTTAATTTTGTTTATGAGCTAAAACAAAACTATTTAAGCACACTCATTTAGTTGTTTTTAAGCATTTTTTGTAAAGCCACTGACCAGAAAAAAATAACTTTACAAACAAGTGAAAAAATGCAGTGGTTTTAACTTTAATGTCATTTCACTGTTTGATGAAACACATTTAATGTCCTCAAGGAGGCATCCAGCTTCTGTTGCAGAGCACTGAATATTTCTTTTTTATTAGCAGGGTGTTTTTAATGATAGAGAGTTGGAAAAGAACGAGATGACAGTATTATGGTGTGGAAATTTTGTGTAAAAACAACAGCACATTTTGCCTGTTTCATTAAACATTGAACACATAACTTATTTACATTTCCATCCACTATTGATAGTATTAACCCTTTCATGCATACTGGTTACTACAGTGGACAGTTATTCTCCAGCTCTTCTCTTTTATATTCATTGGTTTTGTTGTTTCAGTTCCATATCAGCTGACACAGTGGACGCTTATGCATCATCCCATAATACACTGTAAATCATACCATTACTGTAACTTTGCAGATCCGGTTGATAAACCTGATCTGCAGTAACGTGTTAAATCAATTGCTAATTGTTATTAGACTGTAATCAACAGTTTTCTCAATCAAAAAGGTTTTTTTTTTTTGCATATTGTCTGCATGAAGTTAGTAATAACTAGTATTAGACTATGATAAAATGTCAGAAAACATCAGATTAGTTGCATGAAAAATGTTTTTATTTCATAGTTTTCACGCAGTTTATCACTTTCTGATGATGGGTTTTAAATACATGATTTTTGCTTCAAAAATTGGTGTATTCAAAAACATATGCAGCAGCCGTAGCTAAAGTATCTACTGATCTAAAATGTTTAATAACTATAGATCCACCGATCCTATCAATACATTGAAATAATTCAGATAAAATGCAGTTTCTCAGTTTTTACTGGCATCAGATATGACCTATTTGGGTGTTCATAGTGAACATGGAAACACTGCCATCTTCTACAACATTGATTCACTAGTAAAACCATGTAGTTTGGCAAATCACAGCA
The DNA here is from genome assembly GCF_902148855.1 of Sphaeramia orbicularis. Taxonomy (NCBI): domain Eukaryota; kingdom Metazoa; phylum Chordata; class Actinopteri; order Kurtiformes; family Apogonidae; genus Sphaeramia; species Sphaeramia orbicularis. The sequence goes on along the minus strand of NC_043966.1, from coordinate 32,266,089 downwards.
GTTGCAGACACTCAGTTAATGATATATTTCATTGAGAAAGGCACTTTTTCTTGAGTTTTCTCTATGTTTATTTAATAACCTTGATATTAACTCAGAGCTTAAAACTTTTATGAACATCGACATATTCAATAAATTAAATTTAAGAAAATACATGGTTTTCACTGAAAAATACAAAATGCAGAAGATAATATAATGTAATATAAATGGTGATAAATAACTTAGAAAAGGTTGAACATGAGGAAAAATGTAGTTGATGTTTAAATAGTTCTAGTTTTTTGATGGTTTATGTACGAGTGCTACATTAACTATTCACACAGAACACATTTATAGGATTATGTTTGACTCTCGGACACACATAAGGTTCATTTTAAAGCCTTTTTACTCACTTAAGCAAAAATAATTGGGGTAGAGAGACATGAGTTTGTGGGTGTTGATGAACTCTTTATAGGGCACCAATAAAATTCAACCTTACTGTTATTGGAGGACATAACAAGACTTTATTACTTCTGTGAAATTTTTCAAAATGTCTTATTGCCATGTACAAAATCAAGGTCAATGAATTTACCATATTTAGCCCTTGGCCATAAGTGGCAAAAAGAAAATATCCCAAAAGTACATATAAACAAGTGGTTCCAGGCACAACAAACCCCACCCCTTACACATACTGTGGGTTATTTTGGCATCGATCCAGCTGATGTCATCACGTCTATGCATGTGCTGATGTCAGCATATCAATTGCTGCTATATATGTGCCAAGTTTGAAGTAAATTGAAACAGAACTGATGTTTTTATAGATGTGTGAAATTTCGCCCATTGTAAGTAAATGGGAGAAAAAAAGATTTAAAAAATTTATAGAAAATTTGAACTTTGACCTACTTTTCCCAAAATGTAAACGCATCTATTCTGGGTCACTGGCAATCTATAAACCCAATTTGATATGAATTCAACCAATAGTTTTGCTGCTAGAGTGTTAACAAAGAAAGAAAGAAAGAAAGAAAGAAAGAAAGAAAGAAAGAAAGAAAGAAACAAACAAACAAACAAACAAACAAACAAACCAAACCAAAAACAGTACCCCTTGCCTCCCCTTGAGGTTGCGGGGTAAAAATACAAGAAAAACCCATGTAAGGTGAAAGGAACACTTATTTTAGAACATTAGAACATCACTTTTAGAACATTCGACCAACATAAGTGCTGATCCAGACCCCTGTCCACATCCACATTCTCCCTTTGAACATCATTCCTTACATTAGTACCATTACTTCCTGGTACCTAACAAAGCAGGTACACTCACTGTTCATGCAGAGGTGGACCTTACAGACCCTGTAGACCACATTGGACCTGAGATTGTTGACTCATTGTCCTCACTGGAACTATTACTGTCACTGTCTTGTAATGTGCATGGAAATTACCAAAAATAGTCACTTGCCCGATAAAGGGTTAAGATACAGAACACGTTTTAAAGTGTGAACAGCACAAATACAACTATTCATTACTGTTGACATAATGATTATGTGATTTCAACTTTATAAAGGACCGTTTTATGCAATACATAATAGTTTTATTCAGTTTTTCTCTACAGTGCAGTGTGTTCAGCACATGACTTGTTTAAGCTCAGTGTCACAGCTCATATAATCAGTTCCATACAGGACTAAAATAACTCAATAAGTGGTTTTTCTCAGCACAACTGAGATGTTATTATGATGACAGTGATGATTATGATTATTGTTGTTGTTTCAGATATTATACTGTTGTTTCTTAAAGTTGGAATAATTTTATCTTCAGACACATTTCCTTTTTATTCCTGTTTACACACATCAGTAATCACTTTTGACCAGGTGCAATAATTACATACTGAGTTCCTGTTCTAGAATAAATCACATCATAATCATTTCATGACAGGAAGTAAAAAATATTTTATTCCAACATTATGGACAAAAGTTTATTATTGTCATTTTTATTAGCATTTTGTGTAATCTATTATTTTTAGTGCATTTAGAGGACGCATTTTAGAAACATTCAACACAAGCACATCCCAAAAATGTAATATAAATACAGGCATACAGGTTGATTTGAGTTAAATATCCCTGTTATAACACATAATGCTCACTTTGTGCAATAACTCATTTTCTTTCCACATACAAAAAATGTTCAGTTACCTTATTAAAGAAATGACATCTCATCTTCTTTCCTTATTGGACACGCAAGATAACATGACGATCTTCACAGTGGTATATGGTCTATGTGCAGCGGTGGTTTCATTGCACTGTTTTTCCTCTGCAAGATCATGATTGGCTCCAGAATAGTTGCAGTGTCATGCCTTGAAACTCTGCACGGAGGTGAGCACAGATATGCTTTCTCCCATTAGCAGATAAATGTGAAAACATCCTGGCGGTGTCAAACTGTGCACAGACATGACAGTGAAACTCCAAGATAACAGGGAGGCAGGGAAACGTAGGCCTGTGGAAGAACAAGTGACAACGACTCAATAAAAATGTTATTAATAAAATGATATTGATCGGTTTTGAAGCTGCTCTCAGGAAATGAACCATTATCCTGCAGTAAATAAACATGACAAACTGAGGGAATATGCAAACATGAGGAGGAAATACAGGGAGGACATTGATTCTTTTAACATCATATAGTCTATTTAACTAGTTGGGTGACACAGCCCCCACTTTAAGACCAAACAATCACTTTGATAAAGATAATAAATATAGTTAATTCGGTTTCAGCTGCAGAACAAACACACATTCATGCAGAGATCATCACTGAATTACAGCCCTTTTTAATATAGGGGATATAGTTGTAAAAGTTTTGACATTTTTGTCTGTATCTTGGAGCTCTTTTAAGTCAGTGTGTTCAAAATGTGACACAAACAAGTTACAAGTGTCTGCTATAAAATGGCAACACTGCAACACTGACAGAAAAGGCATGGTTTAGTCTCAAACACAAGGAGAGAAATGTTACAATCCACCCCATCATCTGGGTTAGTTGTAACACACTCCAGGGTGAGATGTATACTCAGTGCCAATGAAAACGCAACACTTGAATGTGTTTTATTGTTCCTGAGCTGCATCAATATGTTAAAGTTTCACCTGTATAAGATAATCCCAGACAATTTCTCAACAACCTGAGACAGGTTGAGCTGTTGTCACGCTTGAATGAACTTGTCTGCATTCATAAGACTTGTTTTTCTCATTGCTCAGCAATGAACTGCTCAACTTAAGGAACTGTGGTCAGTTAAGGAGTGGTCATGTTCTGTATATAAAGGCAAGCTGAAAAGCACGAAAATCATTTGCAATAACTCAGCGATGCCTAGACTGACACGTGACCAAAGATGCCATGCTATGGGGCTTCTGGAGGCCGGAATCTCTGCTCGGCAGGTGGGGCGCCGTTTTGGATGCAATGTGTCCACCATAGTCAGGATGCAACAGAGGCATGAAGAAACTGGCTCAACTGCAGACAGACCTCGCCCTGGACGAGCACGTGTGACCACGCCACAGCAGGATCGCTACATTGAGCTGCAGCACCTCCGGGACCGCTTTGTGACTTTTGGTTTTGGGGGTCCTTGAGTTTCTTCCTTTATCCTTATTTTTTGTCAACAAATTTGGATGCGATTTTTTATTTTTACTGTGAAGAAATGACCTATGATTAATTCCAAAGAGCTTATGGAATAAAAATCCTCATCGATTTAAAAAAATTTAAGAATCTTTAAGTGTTGCGTTTTCATTGGCACTGAGTATAACATTATTAAATAAGTATTATAACAAAAATTTGATTTTGAAAGCTTTTAATTGCACACTTTCATTCCTGTTTAACATAACTTGTGTGTGTGTGTGTGTGTGTGTGTGTGTGTGTGTGTGTGTGTGTGTGTATGTCAATCACACTTTTTACTGTGAATCATTTTAGTTGCAGGTATTTTAAATGAGCAGCCCTCATCAAATAATTTGTCAGTTCTGTTTCTTGCTCTGTGGTGAAGACTTTATTTCCACTGTGGAAGCCAACACGTGGAAGCTCACTGGATCCCTTCTCTTCAAGTTTCAGTTTTTCTTTACAAAATCTGTATAGAGTGACATGGCATATGCCGTACAGTTTTGCCACTGCTCTTCTTGACTCTCCCTGCTTCTTCACATCATTTGAGGCCCTTTCCAAACTGCTGAGAGCCCCCCCCCCCCCCCCCCGCAGTCAGTCTTTTGCTTCCAGCTCCTAGGCATACTGAAATTCAATTAAAAAATGCACATGCATGTTTAAAATGTTGGTTGGGGTAGGTTGTAACATTTTTCCTTTTCGTTCCAACTAACCCAGAACCCTTGTACATAGTCATGAACTAGCTTACCTTACAGCTAACAACTAAAACATTAGCACTGACCACTTGCATGAATAATATCTACATGGAAAGGCCATGGCTCAGGTGGTAGAGCGGGTCGTCCAATAACCGAAGGGTTGGTGGTTCGAATCCCGCTCTATCCTAGTCAGTGTGTTGTGTTCTTGGGCAAGACACTTCACCCTCCTTGCCTCCAGTGCCACCCACACTTGCGTATGAATGTTTGGTGGTGGTCGGAGGGGCTGTAGCCATGAATTGGCAGCCATGCTTCTGTCAGTCTGCCCCAGGGCAACTGTGGCTACAGATGTAGTTTACCACCACCAGAGGGAGAATGTGAGAGCGAATGAATAATGGATCAATAATGTAAAGCGCTTTGGGTGTCTAGAAAAGTGCTATAGAAAATCCAATCCATTATTATTATTATTATTATTATTATTATTATTATTATTATTATTATTACATAGACACACATATACATGATTTAAGTTTGATTAATTTAACTGTAAACCAGGTCATACTATAACAAAGCTAAGTTAAGCAAAATAAATAAATAAATACTTTCTTACCTCAAAATTTCTTTTTCCCTATAAAATTTTTTCTGTGTGAGACAGGCTGCTACTTTTTCTCATGTGGGACAAGGACTAAACTGAGCATGTGTGGAGTGTATCAGGTGATTTGTAACTTGTTCCTGATTGGAGAAATCGAGAGTGTTACAACCAACCCATGTTACAACTATCCCCGGTCTCCCCTAAAGGTAGAGGAAAATATAAATTAAATAACTACACTGGTAATATCTGGTAATAAACTTTGCATAAGTTATGAAAGATGAATCATTTTTGCGTCTCGTGCGTGTTTTACTGTTTGCAGGAGTGTCCACTGGACGCATGACGGCGCCATTTCCACGCACATGACGAGGCTCAAAATGAAGATGAATTAAGCAACTAACAAGTTTGTAGTGACAGCGGCTGCAAACCTCACCGTTCATGACAGCTATAGTATGTTTTTGCCGCTCCACGTTAAGCCCGCCTGGTTATTTCCTCCCGTGGGAGTGGATGACAGACACCTGTCAGGACGCAAAAAACGCGCAACCATATAGTTTTAACGCACGACTCGCACGCCAGATTTGATTTTACGCAAGAATGTTAATCCGCCTGCCTGAAGACACAGCTTCGGGCAAACAATGTTTTATTAATGGCCGCAAAACCCAACACCTCAGTCTGTGTTGCCGTGTATATGAGCCTTGTATACTTCCATTACGCACAGGAGAGCGTTCACATGCCTTTTGGACGGGCTCTCCAGGCAGAATGGAGCAGCGCGCAGGAGGAGACTTGGTGATTCATGAGGACCACACGGAGGGCGGCAGTGAAACACGAGTATGAGGCATCTTTATCACCTTATTAAATTAACTTCATAAATTTCCCTTCGAGTTGAGGCTATTAATATTATACCTATCTGATCATGGTGCGCGTACTCGTGTTCCACAGGCTCAGGAGTAGATTTCGTCCTCCAAGAAGTTCAAGACTCCCTCCAGTAAAGTCCTTCTGATTATTTGCTTGTACATTTCTTTCTTTTATTTTTTTCTTCAACTGAACAACGGAGTATTTGCGCTATGGCAGTTGAACCCTGAGGGGAGATGGATTTAGAAGTGAAGGATGGGAACGGGTCGAACTGTTTGTCCCGGAATGAGAGCGACCCCGGACTGAGCGCGTCCTCTCCTGGAGTGTCCACTGCGCTGGCCAGCGTGCTGATCTTTACCATCGTGGTAGACATCCTGGGTAATGTCCTCGTCATCCTGTCCGTGTACAGAAACAAAAAACTCAGGAATGCAGGTGAGGTTTTGAGAGGAAGAGATGGAGAAGATGCGCAATTCTTCAATTTTTATTATTTTATTTTATTTATTTATTCATTTATTTATTTATTTATTTGTAAAGGTGTAAACAGCTTTAAAATAAATGCATAGGTTATATTAAATGTAAAAAAAAATATATATCATAAAGGAAATTATTTTCTTAGTTTAGAAGTCCTTACTTAACTAGTTTTACATTAACATATGCTTACAAATCAGCTCACATTAAGGGATGTTTCAGTGAACTACAATATCTGGGCTGCGTCCAGCTTTCTGCCTTCATTCATGACTACAATTATGTAATGTAACGTGCAGACTGACCTCTGTGTTTGACAATAATCAGCAGACTCACAGGCAGCTAACTAAAGTGAGCCTCCAGTCTCAGTGTGATGGACTTCCCACAGCCTTGCCTGTCTGCCTTCATATTTCTTCATAAATAATACCATTCCTTTCCTGGCTTTATCCTTGGTTCTTCAGCCCAGATAAATCAAACGCCTCCTTATATCAGGACCTGTAGTGTCCCACGAGCTGTCAAGGTGAGAGACGCTGTAGCTTGCATGTCCTTTTGTACCCCTTTAATGTTCAACACAACCTCGTATTTTGTTGTGTTAGATTGACAGTGTGAAGGTGAGTGAGACATTTGTTATGGTCATCATTCAGATGCACGTTTTCAGTCCAATCCAGCACTCATCTCAGGCCACTGAGTTCTTCTATGCCTTGCAGTATTTTGAAAAATCTGTCACTAATTCAAGTCTTAAAAAAATGTAATTGTCTGCTGGCGTATTAATATGTGGTGATGCACCTCTCATTCCATAAAAGATATCTTTATATTCAAAGCTGGCTTGTGTTTCTGGCATCTGAAGAACAAAACAGTCAAAGAAATAGTCACAGGACAGTGTGAATATAAGGAAACCCTACAGGGTTTATGACGCAATTGTCATAGAATATATACTTTACCATGTTTGATTTCCAGCAAGAAATCAGAGGGTCATATCTTATTTCAGTTATGATTAAATCTTGTGATCATGCTATGGAACTAAACATAGAAATGAGACTGAGAATAAAAACAGTATGTTGTTAAAGCTGAATTTGTTGAATCTTTAAAGTCCTGAAGATTAAACGCAACACAAGTGGTTGAAACAAAAGGAAAGGAAGTCCTCTGCTGAGACAAAAGACTGAACTCAGTGATCATAAACCTATGCTAATGAGAACATGCGGATAAGGCAGTGGGATTAGGTCAGTGAGCGTTTGGAATAATGAGCTTTTAATTACAATTTCAAAAATATTATGTAACACATCTAATGTGCTCCTGTGTACACCAACAAAAAGCAGTTTGGTAAAAATCGTAGGGGCCCCTGAAAATAATTTGATTATCCGGTTTGCAAAAATGACACAGTCGACTGGTCTGAAACAACAGGGCAGGAGTAAATGGCCTGTTCAAAAGTCTTCTCCACACACTGATTACAGGCCTTATGTCAGTGCTCTCCAACACTAATTGGACTGACTGACAGGTTCAGTCACACGAGAGACCTTGCAGTGTCGAGCTGTCCCGCTGCTCAGCATGTTTGAGTGGAAACCTGAAACTCCAACAAGAGCTTAGCACCTCTGTCCCCTGCTATGTCTTTTTTTTTGTTTTGTATGTGTGTGTGCGTGTGTTTCTTCATGGGTGTCCTTAACTGACTGAAATGGTTACCTCTGGTAGCCCATCAACAATCTCTGCTCTGTTCATAAGAAGCTATTTATAGTTTTAGCTGAAGTTGTATGAATGTTTAATTGTAGAGTATCTGAAAGGAAAGCATAGATGTGGCAGAAGAAAGTAACGCTGGGTGTGGAACACATGCACAAAACAAAAAACAAACAAAAAAAAGCAACCTTGCTGGGGTCAAGCTTTGTTATGTACAGTCAAGTCCTCTGGGCCTTCACACCCACTCAGATTAATACACGGATGCGTCGTTTGTGATTGACAGGGTAGTAAAGAACACATACCCATATTCTTGTGGACTCGGGCGTGTCAGGCAGGCAGCTGAAAACATCTCCTCTCTTCATTACCCCTCTTCACACTCACACAGTCTCTCACACAGAAACACACACACAGCAGGACCTTTCCGCTCTGCTTCACCCTGACACACTCGCCTTACACACTGCTTCCATATATTCTTCTGCTTCCCACCACTTAACCTCCAGTCCTTTTGGTTTATGGACTTTGATAGATGTTTTTTCAAGTGACAGTGCAGTGCAAACCTGTATCTCTGCCATAATACCTTCACGTATTTGGTGATAATAAGAAGCTTATGTTCCATTTTCACACATTTGTTGGCTCTGTCAAGTGTGTAAACGTACCACAGTCATTCAACTGAGGGTAGAGTTATACACTATAGAACTGCCAATAGGGTGTTAACATTAGAGTTTCCCACTGGGGTTAACCATACTAAAAATACACTCACCAAACACACTCATGAGAGGAAGAGCAACAGAGGAAGAAAATGATGGGGAGCAGATGGATGAAGGAATTAGTGTGTCCATGTCTGTGTGTCCATGTATGTGTGGGCTGGCACCTTCATGTCAGGAGCTATGGCTCATGGAGTGTGTGAAGCTGTGGATGGAATTCAGTTTTGTGAAATCATGCATTGCATCCTCGTAGTCACTCGACGGTCATGAATAAAAACCTAAAAACTGGAGTGTCCAGAGGGGGGTTAATTGAGTCAGTGGACGTAGTGACTCAAAGCAGAAGCCGATCTAAATTGACAGCACAGATCCACAGGGAATATCACTTAGCACACTACATTAAACATGCCTTCTTTTCCCGAAAATGAAATAGCAGATGACATTTAGGTTCCTAATGTTGTAACTGAGGAGGTAGATCATGATTAGATTAGGGTGATGTGAGTGAACCTCACCTGGATGAAAAATTCATCTCATGTTTACATAACTTGCAGTCGTCCCTTCAACCTTAGGAGGCGTTTTAAGGCAGAATCTACACAATTGACTATCATCCTCGGACATTTTTTGGGAACGTGACTAACGAGTGAATCCCAGTCTAACCAGACGCAGTGTGTGTTCCGATGGTTTGATTTTCTCTCCGGGCGAGTGAGTCTTATTTTCTCAGACATAAGAGGTCTGATTGGTAGATGAACTTTGATGATGACGATGATGTTTTTGGCTGGGCTCATAGCAGGCTGCATCACCAAAGGCAGCTTGTGTCAGTTTAATGTTAAACTTCTTAGAAAAAATTCTCTGGCCCCTTGAACATGAGTTCATGAAGTAGTCACTATTAATTCATCATTGCTTACGTCCTTGCCGAAAGGTTATTCTTCCTTATTTCTGATAACATGTCCGATGTAATCTAATTTGGTACATACACATGTAGTAATAGCTGTGTGCTGACATTCAGCCGGATTCAAGTAATGCCAACACTCCTACACATTTCTCTGAATTCGTCTTTCCTTCAAAGGTGTGTAAATATAGCCTGGTGAAGCGAAGCACAGTGTATCACGTTTCCAGTATGAGCAGTGAGAGTGATGGGATACAGACTCTAGGTTGACAGATCAACATAAGCCCTTGAGATTTTCAGCCATGCGAGTTGTCAGATGCAAAGTTGACTTGGCCCGCGGGCTTTTGCTTTATCTTCCTGAAATTTGTTTGTTTCTTGCATCATGCTTATTATGTACCTATTATTACAGCAGCATAACTCCCATACTATTCCCTACATTGTTCTTTTTACTACTCAGAGCTGTTCAGCGGGAATGAAGCAATGTGCCATAAATACGGCCCCATTGTACATACACACAGATCCTATTTTAATACATATCAGGATTTATTTGAGTGGGGGTGTGAGGCAGCTTTTGTCTGATATATTTTTGGATACCCTGTTGTGCATTGGATTATTGTGGTGACAAATATCTGGTTTCACTCACGCAGAGCTGTGTAGTTTTCGGCTGTCCAGTTTTGATAAATGTTTCATCTGATTTATGTTGTTAAAAGAGCTGTGTATGATAGACAGACAAAAAGTGTAATACGTTTGAGTACACTGGGATTGTTGCCTAACTCTGTGAAAGCATTTGAAGCTGTCGTGTTAGACAAGATGATTACAGAGCCATTGGTGAAGTTGAAGGAGTCTAGTCAGCTTTCCCTGATGGCCTGTAACCAATCAGCTATCAGGTTAGGCTCTTCTCAGCTCACACATGTTGATAATAATAGCTCCCAAAGACAAATGACAGTGGGTATGAGTCTTCTCTGCCACCTTCTCTGTGAACCTCTGTCATGGTGTGTTTTACACTAAAACAATAACCTGTTGGCTGTGATGAGCACCAGACTGGCCAAGTCAGTCAATTTAACATGGAGACGTAAGGGTTGTTCCACTGTTTTAAAAATGGACGCCAACAAAACAAAGACACTCATCTGGCTGTTTCATATAGCAATCCTCTCAGTGGTGTTTTAACACTTACCTCATCCTCTTGACGATAAGGAGGAGAGAGGGTTCAGCCAGAGAGAGCTAACACTCTAGCATGCCCCGTCCAGTGCACATGATAACACTGAGCTGCATGATGTCAGTGAGGAATCAAACCTCTGCACAATGACAAATGCACACAGCGAGTACTGTGAGCATCACAAATACAATCTGACAGATTTGCCCACTGAGCTGACTCGAGGATGAAGAACAAATGCTTTTATTTTTATCTCAACAGGCTGGAGAGATAGCTCACACTGTTTTTGTGACTTGAACATTTTCTAAATTACTGAACACATGAGATAGCCTTGTGGAAGAATTGGACAACAAATGTTTAATTTTGCTGAAAAAAAAATAGCATAAAAGGTGTAGGTGCAAAATATATCAACATAAAGTTTTGGACTCTGGCAACTTTCTGATAATATTTACAGTTTATTATTCTAGTTTTATGACATTTTAAATCTACTAATCAAGTCCAAGACAGTAAATTAAAACTGCACTGGTTGCTAAATAACATGTACTCTTGGGTACAGGGATTATAACAGGCTTTGAATGCTGTGGACGGATGGCCGACATATGTTTTAAATCCACCGCTATCGTATATGCCAATCAACACTGTTGTTTCAGCTGTTGTTTGACTGAGTAAGTAACTTGCGCCTTCAGATTTCAGCTTCAGAAGAAGGTTTATGTTATATTGAAACAGGAATCTCCCCAGTGTCTGACGCAAAATGTTCTTAAAACGTGGCACATTATATGTAATCCATCACAGAAAACTAAGAAAAATCATAAACATTTATGTTGTTATCAGTGATGTAATGACCCACAGTACAACCAATATAATGGTATATTTTACAAATGTTTCTCGTTATTTTTACACAAATTTTGTTTGCATCAGTTTGTTGCTAAAATTAAATTAATATAAAAATACATTATTTCATTGTACAATGAAACTTATGGGAAGAAAATCTTCTTTTGTTAATTGAGTTGTGTCTCAGCTGTATGTTATTGCCATCTTTCTTCTTATCTGACCTTACATTACAATTTGATTTATAGTTTTCCCCCCACCCAGAACAGCTGCACTGTAACATTATCAGATGTCATTTTTTATGATTCATGTCTTGTGAGGAGATCCAGTGTCCCTTCGGCTTAGACCCCAACAGGAGGACAGGAAGTTGTTTGGATGTAATCAGACACTAAAATCACCCATCTCCCCTTTTTATGCACTTTAAATTAGTGTTCATTTCTCCCTGGAGGCAAAAAGAAAACTTAAAACAAGAAAAACACAAGACCTGGCCAAATAAAATACTGTTTGATTAAATATACATTTGTGCTATATGTATTGTGTAGCTTAGTCTGGTGAAACTGTTAGTTTTAAAGACAGTTAGAAGAAGAAAAGCGACACTGTGAGCTGTGATTATAAAGCTTTAGCCTGGATCCGGGTCTGAGCAGTCAAGAAGAGTACATGGTAAAAGCCTCATCAAAATGAGTCTCAGAGGGCACAATGAAGCTGCTCTTTTATGATGGGGAGTCAGTCTTACCTCCAGTGACCCGGTTTATTTTAAGGGACATAACCTGAAGCGCAAAGTGAAAGAAGAGTGGTGTATGCTTTAATCATAAGCCAGTTGGGGTCATGTTTTGTCTTATATCTAAACCTGTTCTGTTCCTTTAGGCAACATCTTTGTGGTGAGTTTGTCCATCGCAGACCTGGTGGTGGCGCTGTATCCTTACCCTCTGGTCCTGACCGCCATCTTCCACAATGACTGGACCATGGGCGACTTGCACTGCCAGGCCAGCGGCTTCATCATGGGCCTCAGCGTCATCGGTTCCATCTTCAACATCACAGCCATCGCCATCAACCGCTACTGCTACATCTGCCACAGTCTCCACTACGACCGTCTGTACAGCCTGAGGAACACCTGCTGCTACCTGGGCCTCACCTGGCTGCTAACCGCCATCGCCACCATACCAAACTTCTTCGTGGGCTCACTTCAGTACGATCCCCGCATCTACTCTTGCACCTTCGCCCAGACCGTCAGCTCGTACTATACTATCTCCGTGGTGGTTATCCACTTTGTAATCCCCCTGCTGGTGGTTTCGTACTGCTACTTGAGGATATGGGTGCTGGTGATTCAAGTGAAACACAGAGTTAAGCCTGAGCAAAGGACTAAACTCAAACCTAGTGACGTGAGGAACTTCCTGACTATGTTTATGGTGTTTGTGTTGTTTGCAGTATGCTGGGCTCCTCTGAACCTCATAGGTCTGGCTGTAGCTATAAACCCCGTGAAAGTCGCACCAAATATACCCGAGTGGCTGTTCGTCACCAGCTACTTCATGGCGTACTTCAACAGCTGCCTCAATGCCATCATATATGGACTGTTGAACCAAAACTTCCGCAAAGAGTACAAGACAATCCTCCTCGCTCTTTGTATCCCTCGCTTGCTCATCATGGAGACTTCCAGATGTGCCACAGAAGGCCTGAAGAGTAAGCCTTCACCCGCTGTAACAAACAATAATGTAGCAGAAATAAATGTATGAACTCAAGTGTCACGGGGAAACTGACATAAAGTTACACTGGAGCCTCATTGCTGACGTGTGCCACAATCCTCTCAGTGCCTTTACCACAGAGCATGCTGTTTTTCCAGTTGTAAAGATGTAATTATGTTTGGACAGGACACTGACACCAGCCTATTTCTTTCTTTATTGACTGGGAAAACAATTAAGTATAGCACCAGGGTAGTGTAATGATCTGTGAGAGTCCGGACAGGAGTCACATTAGATCCACTAACTGGTTAAATAATTCAATTAAAAAAATACTGACGATAATAAAAACAACTCTCCTCTGCTGTGATGACAATCTTCTTGAAAGCTTTAACACTGAAAGTAAATATATATCCTGGATATGTATTTGCATCCTGGATCTCTAAATACATAACCTGGATAATTGTTTCCTCATATTCTAAATACATATTTGCTGAATCCAAAACAAACCATCTTAATGTTATCACATCGATCCCTGTATTTGGATTGGAACACTATTTCAGCTACATCTGAGCATGGGTGTATCACATGCACACAAATGACTTGCTGCATATTTGCACAGATCGATTATGAGTCCATCATCAACATTCTGAAAAGAAATTAAACATTTTTCTCCATTCCCACTGTGTCTTTCACAGTCTTAAATGCAGCATTAATGATGACAAGCCTGAAGGTTCGTTGTTTTTCTTCAATAGAGCACTTAATCTAATTTTAAACTGAATCGCTTTCGTTCACCGCTTAGTCCAATTACCAGGGATCTAATAGTATTATTAGTATTTTTGCTCGTGAATATTAAAGTTGGAACAGCGCCAGGTCTAGAAATACATTTTAGCTATGTGTTGTGAAGTTACAGTCCCATATTTCAGAGGGGTATTCCGTACAAACTTTGCCTCCATTTCACTGAGAATATAAGCTGTATTAATACACCGTGATACTGTTTCACCCTCAGGCTTGTCTTCTGAGCAGCGATGCCTTCACAAAATACACTAGGAAGATTGTAGAAGCTTTGGCTCTGGTTGAATTCATGGGTGAAAATGTGAGAGTGGTTTTGTGAGCTAAAGGAAGATGTTGTGCCTTGCTGCAGAACTTCTCTCATTGCTGTCACTTCTTCCGGTAAACAAAATTCTCTGAAACTATATTGTGCATGTCTTAAAGTAAACTACCTCCCCATGGTTAAGTACATCAGACTGATTAGTTGGATTAATGAATTCAAAGCCCCAGGCATCCCTCTTTCAGACCTTCAATGATTCAGGCATTTGCAAAATTTGAAGGGGGAAGAAGAGAAAATAAACAAAGCGATGTTTCTTGTTTATTAAATGCCTTCAGGATAAGATATGATATCAGGAACCAGATGTAATTTTGTGATAGTGGTAGTGTGCCAGAGCACATGTCATCTTAGCCAAGATCAGCTCTGACAGCCTCCAAGCAAAACTTCAACTAAGCAAATAGACAAATAAAACTGTGAGCATGTCACCTTACAAGGAGTTTCAAAATTGTGACACATTCTTGATAAGATGCACTGTTAGCGGAATATTAAAGAGATTACACATCTCTAATGTCTAATTCAAATGATTTATATATTTACAGATTGGTGTCGAGTTTGTGATTTATGATTTTGCTGGTGGAAACTAATCTTGGATAGGCTACTTGAAACTATCTCCACAGACAGTGTATGTGATCAGATCTGTGTGTCTGTGGGTCTTAGATCATTACAAGAAGCTGCAAACTATCAGGTGCTTTCATATTACCGAACAACAACATTGCACAAACTGCTCAATTCCACTTGCAATCTTACAAGTCAGTGTGTGTGAAGTGGAGAAGATGCAGCCCACATGCCAGTGCAAGGTCAGCCACAGATGAGTGGCGAAAGGGACTCGAGGCAAGATGACAGTGTCTGCTCTACTACACCAAAGAGTCACCGACTAATGACAGGGTCATTCTTCATCCTACTGCTGTCTTCATTCTCTCCTGTTCTTCCTCTTTTCACCTGTATTTATGTGCCCTGCTCTTTTAAGACCCCGTGACCGTGAAAAATCTTTACATTAACTATTTAACATTAAACCCACAGTGCAGGCATCATTTATCCAAGAAAACTGAATTGGGGGTAGCTTCTGCAGTACTGGTGTGATTTCCAAGATATATGACCTTTATGTAAAACATAAGCAGACTTTTTTATTCTAAACATGTTGACAGCACACAGTCACATACATCGCACTACATAAATCAAAACCACAACACAGGATCCACAATGAATAGCTGAAATGACTGGTTTGTCCACCCACACTGTTTGTCATTTCTCCTGTGATTTAATATGATGCTGATGACTTGTGGAGACATTTTTCTTGCAGTTATGTTCAAAGACAGTGTGATTTATACACACAGCCCTATGCTGCAAGATCACACATAATTCATGGCTTTATTCAGCCAATTTCACATATATGTGGTTCTGTCCATGTGTGAATTATGTCCCTTTTCTGAACAGTCTTTTGCAATCTCCTTGCTTTGTCTTTAACATTGGCTCCATTTGCCTTTATCCTTGTTGCTGTGATGTGTCAAAAGTAATATCTTTACTGCCAGACCACAACATAAATATACTGTCAGAGTTTGATATATAACACAAATTAGAGAAAGACTCTGATGAAGATGGTGTCTTGAAGGATGGCAACACCCCCATCTAATGGGTAGGAGGGGTCAGTGGTTAGACTAATGAGCATAAAAAAGATGCAAATCATGTGCTACCTTTACAACTGTCAAATATCAACCCAGCTTAACTCCCCTGGGATTTTCTGAGGTAACATGCTATACAGCGCCCTCCAACATCATCATCAAAACATCACGAAGAAACATATTTTGGAAAAATGATATTCATCCCTAGAGTAGAGATCTGACCGTGACCCAACAACTTTGATTCTTCCTTTAAAGCAGCAGCAGTCAAAATCAAGAGAAAAAATATGCAATGGAGAAAACACACCTTCCCTTTGCAGTTCTCCTACTTTGGTCCAAGTCAAAAGTATAAATGTAGATCAACTGACACTTTTTCAAAACATCTGTATTCAGCCACAGGCTAGAGCAATAGATTCACCTCTGACTGAATCTTATCAGTGATTGGTAATTACAGCTGTCAATCATACATTTAAAGTTGTTCTATGTGGTATTGATGTTCCTTAATTCTCAACAGCACAGGGACGTCATGCAGTAGAACACACTAAGGACCAAAACCACCAGCAAATCAACCCTATGTATCCACCGACTGTATCACTTCAAAAAAAAAAAAAGTATGAAAGTCATTGTTTATACACATATTGACATTATGGTTCTTCTTCCAATAAACAATTCATAGCTGTTTATTTTGGCAACAACAAAAAAAAAACCACTGAGTTTTATAATCTTTACATCCTCCATTAGTTTACTCTGTTAGCTTAACTCTTAAGCTAAACTATAGTAAACACAAATCACCTCTGTTTTCCATATGGTTTGTGCTGTTACATGATATGATTGAAAGCTATAGAAATAAAACTGAACTGAAGTGAATTAAATTGTCAGTAACTGCACTAAAGATCTATTTTGAATTGTTCAAACCGGGTCATAACTGTCACCATTTAGTCTGAACTGTGAATCAACAAATGCTAAACTTAATGAAGATAATAACTTTATAACTTCATAAAAGCTTGTATGTAGAAGAAACGTTGCCATTTCAGCATCAAACTCCATCGTTTTCATTTAGAGTTGTGTCCAGTGGTGAAAACAACAACAGTGCTTCAAACTTCTATCATTTATCATTTTCTTTTATTGTAAAAGTTGTTTCTTAGTGGTTCTCATGTCATCTCATCACTTTTTCATGCTTTGCTCAAAGGCCCTGTGGCATTAGTTTTCTTCACCAAGGGAGACCGGAGTGGCTCACTACTCCCTCTAGTGGACACATAAATCTGATGGTCCATCAGGCTAAATAAGTTTAGTTCATATGCAAACCAGTACATTTGCACCTGTAGTAAATTTTGTAACTGTTCATGCCCAACACTCTAATGTTATGTTTAGTTCATTTGCATATTTAATATTTCAAAGTAGAAATAGTAGCCCCTTTGACCCCCTTTACCTGTCTGAAAACATCAAAGCAAAGTCTGTGTCACAGGGTACATTTTCTACAGCCTGAAAACAGAGTCTTGGGAAGGAAGAAGTATTGTTTCCTGTCAGACTTGAATTACATTATGCTGTTAAATATGGAATTTTTTTCACAATGATGCCAAAAAACTATCTAGTGCTGCAGCTTCAATTCATCACCCAGAGGGTGCAATTGAGGTATCTCTGTTAATCTTATTTTTTGTAAACATATATCTAAAAGCTCTGCATTGCATATCACTGAGTATTTATTGCCAGAATCGGATAAAGTGTTAGAGGAGCTGGGCATAAATATGATGTTGTCTAAAGATGGGATAGTCTTTTCCTTCCACTGCTGTGTTCGTACATGCTAATTTTCTCCTCCTGCTCAGTGGCATGTGAGCAGGAGAGGCCTTGAAGAAACAAATTCTCATTTATGGAAGATAAAGATTATTTCCACAACAGCAGAACGCTACCGCAAATGTGGTTAACACAAAACGGTTGAGCAATGAGGCATTATATGGCCTAACAGTAGCATGACATGATGGTTTTCGCCCGCTGGTTGAAGCCAGTCACAGCTCCCTCTTTGCACAGAGGAATTTCAACATCTCTTGCACATCATTGCATTTTACAGCAGTGGGGTCTCACTGTGGGCCTGCTGCCACAATAGCAAGTCTCCTAATGGATTTGTGCATCGGGTTTAGCACTGCCTGTGTTTTCATGCATATGATGTGTTCCTACATGTCCCGATGGGCTGTGGGTCACAATACTACCAGGAGGTTTTAGGTGTCACGGGTCCAAGGAAGCAACTAAGAGCATGAAATAAGGCTGATGATTATTATTTGTGTCAGATTTTTTGACTATAAATTTAGTGAGTCATGCTCTGCTAAGGGGATTATAAATGCATTCTAACATGTTTAATAAATTCTTCACCGTGTTCATACGCTCTATGTGAGTTGTGTGCCACGCGAAAGTGCACACCAGTTGACATGAATTAAGGTTTACAATACTTTCACTGATGGTGATTTTAGGATTTCAAATGGAAACTTTGTGTACAGTTATAGCTCTGTTATGGCGCCTTAAACACTGTGTTGCTTGGTCAGAGCAACAGGTGTAGAGTGCGGTTTGTGTCATGTTTGACATAGAGTACTGGTGACACAAGGAATGCAAAAGGCATAGCAACAGGAACCCAGACAAAGAGAGGCATGGGAAAAAATACAGACGGCCAGAGGTCAAGATCCATGGGGAAACACAGGCTAGTATTCCATCTACACCGTGTCTTAAGAACATGGCTTTTGTGAAGCTCTTATTTTGGAATCTGTTGTTTTATTAGTATTAGTAACAGAGTTGTGTTTGTCTGGTGGGTGCTTCAGCTTTGCCCTCTGTGTGTTTTACACTGATTTCCAAAGTTCAGTGCAATAACCTATGTAATTTAATTAATATTTACTTTTGTATCTGTGTCCAGGAAAAATAACATCCTAATGTTTTGGGTGGATGTCATTTTGATCTGGAATTTGATGCTCTGTTTTTGAAAACAGACGGTTTGTTTTTTGGCATTTGTGAAAAAAAAAAAAAACAGTTGTCCTTACTGTGGGACTGTAACATTTGAGATGCTAACCTAAAATATTGATTTACACCAGATACAAAAATGTTTAATCAGAAGCTTTGTATCTTTTCTTACATGCAGGTGGATTTTGCATAGGGCTGATCAGAGCCCTAAATAAAGGGAGTTGAGTCACTGTTTTTCACTTAGACTGATTCATAAAGTATGACATCTGATGGTAAAGTTGCACATTGCAAACACATGGATAACCCCCTTCACCCTCACTTATGGTGGCCACAAAAACATATAATACCCTTGCTAGAGTATTTAGTTTTATTTGTTCTGGACTTTTTCACGAAGACGATATTAATTCTGGTCTACACTCAAACATATTAGGAAATACTATAATGCACTTAAACTGCCGTCCGTCCATCCATCCATCTTCTACTTATCTGGGTCATGAGGGCACCACAGTGCAGTGCCTCCACCTGATATAAAAAAAAAAGGTGTGAAAAGGTTAAAAGAAGAGGAAAAAGTCTGTTCTGAGCTGTTGTAGAAACATGGATGGGCATCATGACCAACTTTATGGAAGCGACACCTGTTCCAGCCTGTTCCAAGGTAACATACACACAACATTTCTAATTCTAACACTTTTTCCTTTTAAATGCATGTACTCACAATGCTTTAAATTTAAGCTCAATATCTTTCTTTCTTTAAAGATGAAAACAGTCTAATGATAATAATAATGATAATACATTTTATTTATAATAGCCCTGTTTGTTTTTTTCTTCCCTTTTAAAAAGGTGTATTCAAATAATATATTATAGAAATATGTTGATTTTTCCCTGTTCCATCCAAACTTTGCCTCTATTGACAGACAGGTTATAAAAATAGCGCTCATCTACATGTGGTGGTACTTTAACTCTGTACTTTATTCATGCAGTCTGTTGTCAATGATGGAGGGTGAGAAGGAAAAGCTAAATAACAACAAACAACAAACAAAAAAAGCATAATGTACTTCAGAAGTAGTTAAAATTATTCAGTGGCTCAACCAGAATGTGATTTACTGGGGCACTTCTCTGCAGCTGAAAAAGTTGGTGACATCCTGGGCTTTTTGTAACTACTTGGGGGTGAACTTACTGCAGAATGCAAAATGATTATTTTGAACACACATCACTGAATTGTTCTTAGTGGTTCTGTCAGGTCCCATTGGAGAGTCTTTTCAAATGAAATGTGTCTTGAGGAACCTGCTGAGCATGGGACCTGTGAGAAGAAAGCCAACTGGAGCAGAAAGTGCCACTCCTTGACACTCAGCCAGAGAGACTTCAACTGGAAACACAGCCAGTGCACTGACACTAAATGTATACGCTACGCACGAAATGGACTAAATGGCTCTCTGTTACCTCAGCAATTAAACAAGAAACAGTCCAAGGTGTTCCATTATTCAGGAGTGTGGCGTGCAGATACTATACATGACATGTACACTTAAAGCATGTCCAGCCAGTGGGAAATCAGATCGTTTCATGCTCTTTTATGTTGTTTCCCTGAAAACATGCAATTATTTAAGAACGTGTGCAACAAAAATTATGTTGAGCTTTGTTTTTGTATGCTATTAAAAACTATTGTGGTAACAGTATGTTAGATATGGATCATGACATTACTTCTCTATCTTCAATAATACTAAGTGTTTGTTTTTTCCCTATAACTTCCACCCTCACAGTGGAAACATAGATACTGCCTCAGTGAGGCTCTCCAAAACAGGGCAGTCAGTGTTTGCATCACATAGAGCTCTATTTATTTTGACCATATTTATTATGCTATTCTGCAACCTCTGTAACGGCTATAGAGGCTATTTTGATCTCCTCCCTCATTTCATAACAAACATAAATGTCATGTTTTACAGCAGGTCCTGCAGGATATCTCCTCTATATTAAGGAACTGGAAAAAGTTCCAGTAGGCTGTAAAATTGCGTTACTGCTAATATCGAGGATTAAAAAAACAGACAAAATGCTTTTAACACTCCTCTGCTCTTCTGATGTTCCCTGGATAAACCTTCACACCTGTATTCAGTAATATTACCTGTTCATTTTTGAGGAATTAAGCAGACTCTCGACGCAGTCTGGCATCGCGAGACTTCTTCCCTCTTGTGATAGTCGCGTGACGTAATGCGGAAGAAGGGATTTCAGTTGTGACAACACAGTGCAGACTGGGGTAAACGCTACCATAAACTAGCTTTCCTTAATCTCTTTTATCTTTATTTTGCCTCCCATCGGCCCTGCAATGGACGGATCCGCAAGAGCGTCCTCAGACGCCGCACCTGGACCCCCTCCGTACTTTAGAGGGTGAGAAGGCCACCACTTTTAATTGAGCTTTTAGCATTAGCATGCTAGCGTCTCATCGAGTTTGCTAGCTTTTCTGTCTGAAGGGTGACAAGTAGTCTGAAAATCCCAAAGTCCTCGGTTATTGTGGTTTGCTGTTAGCCAGCTTGAACTCAAATTATTCTTGCAGACAGCACTAATCATCGCCAAACCACAGTCCCACATCAGTAGTCAGCATGTTGGAGTACGGCTGCCTCTTAACAGTAGGTCTTGTTGTCTTGCTGTCTTGTTTCATCTTGGCTGAGTCATGAACTTGTATTCCTCTGCAGAAATGAGAGCTCCTTGGTTTCAGCCCTGAAGACACTGTTGTTCTTCACAATCCTGATGGTCACGCTGCCCATCGGACTATACTTCGCATCAAAGGCGTACATCTTTGAGGGTGAGGTTTGTTACAGCAGCACTGAGTGTTCACATGGCACTGAAGCTTTTATGTGTTCATGTTGTGTCACTGATTTTAGATGAAAGGAAGAGAACACCACAACATTATTTTCACGTACTTTGATATCTAACATCTCATCTTTGTTCCTATAAAGAGAACAGTGCCTGAGTTTTGATGTCGACTTTCAGATTATTTTTACTGCAGTAAAATTAACTTGCAACTTCTTTCTTGTGGTCAGAGTAAACTGTGTCTATATTTCAAAGAGCATATTTTTAGGCAGGTTCTATCCCTCTTTTGGAGGCTAGTGTTCATTCTATATTATTTATATTAATAATCATTTATCTATCTGTAATGACATTGTATTTGTTGAGGGACAAAAGTTAAGTTTTTATTTTCTTGAATTTCTTGACAAAGCATTTATGTGTAACCCAGGCTGGCTTTAAATATCCTTTCTCAGTTATTGACACTATCCTCAAGAACACAGCAGAACCCCACAATATCTAAGGAATATTTTCCCACACAGCAGTAAAGAAAACGCTTTGTTGTTAATAAATGACAGACTTTGCACTTGAACATGATGGATTGTATATGCAGTTGTGTCTCATCACTAGCTTTCCACTTCCTCTTCCCAGGTTCGATGAAGATGTCAAGCTCTGACAGCTATTTCTATGCAGCCATTGTCGCGGTTCTCGCTGTGCATGTGGTTTTGGCTTTGTTTGTTTATGTGGCCTGGAACGAAGGCTCGCCTAAAGGGAAGGGCAAACATGATTAAGACTGTCCTTATCAGTTCATAAGACCGGAGGAGACGGACAGACAGGGGCATGGATCCACCCCCCACCACCACCACGGACTCCAGCACTAAACACATTATCTACTGACCAGACAGCTTGGGGATCTGGTTTGCGCTTAGGCTTTAACCAGAAGTTTAAAGCATGAAACGGGGGAGTGGAAGCTGTTGGGTGTTTTCTCACCAGCCTCAGTGGGCCTGCTTTTTGACTTTCTGTTCTCTGAAAATGGTACTTTTGTTGATGGAGGACGGACCCTGTTTTTTAAGAGGCTTTGTTCTAAGCTGTATTTGGCTAAGAGCTATAAGTCCCGTCACTGCAAAGTGTTTGTCATGCAGGAAAACATCTTGGGTTTGTGATGTTTGCTTGTGTGTGCCCAGACACTGTTTGTACTTGTAATGTATTTTTATGAAAGATTAGATTCCAAAATGTTTTGCAGCCATTCTGTGAAACTGTGCACTACTGAAATATTTCAAAATATTTGGATCCCGTCAATCAATCTGTCCTCAGTTTTAAGTTCTTCATAAACAATTTGTGACATGACTGTTCGTCAGTACAAACCTATAATGTGATTAAATTTCATGGCGCATTTTGAGAAAAAACTCTGAATGCTGTCTGTCATTAAAATAATCTGATGCATCTGTTTGTCCTTGTAAACAAACATTTCTCTGTTTTAGTGTTTGTGTACTGTAGTTAAATGTTGTTTTGGAGCCTATTGCAACAGCAAATAGCTTTTAAAGAAATCATTGCTGTTTTGTGTTGAAGATGTCTTTTTGATTTGAGATTGTACATCTAAGTGAAAATGCAAAGGAGAATGACAACTTGGTTAAATAAACTGGAAAAACTGTACATCTCCCTTGTACTTATTCTCAAAGGCATTTTTTTCATTACAGCTGTTATCTATCCAAAAATGAATAATACAGCTGTTTATCTGATCTGATGAAGGAAAGAAGAGTACTGTAAATCCTGAAGAATATTTCAGAATGTTGAGGAAATGAATTATAGTTATTCACAACGAAGGAAATAAAAAGAGCCCCTTTTATGTGTGTTACTTGTTTAAAGAACAGAAGCATCTAAAAAAAAAAAAACTTGGTTTAGGACTTTCCAATATGACCAACCAGTCACATTATGTCTTTTTCAAATATGGATTCTTCTAATGGAACATATAAGTCTATCAAACCAATTCAAAAATCGTCAGATTTCATTAAACCTATCACAAGCATATTACACATAAAATATATATATCTGTGACCTAAAATGCAACTATTTGAGAGGATCCTGTGATGAAATCCAGGATGGACATTTTTTGTAGGTGAGCTCTGCGTGTGCGATTAAACAGGCTACATCACCAAGAGGCCATGGTTTCCCCGACCATCTGTTGTGAAAGCCACACCAAAGTAAAATGATTTGCACAGAGATGCACGCACTGTATGTGTTGATTTACTTGGGGACTTTTTTGTTATGAGGATTATCAGGATAGCTTTATCTATGCTTGGGCAAACTCACTGCTTCTGTTTGGACAAAATAAGGCAGAAAATCTTTGTGGTTTTCTGGGAAAGATAGCTTTGTTGTTGTAGATTGTTTATCCCAGTGGTCACAACACAGTCACAACAGGAACAAGACTGACAGGCGGCAAGAAAATGATTTAGTGAGAAATATTAAAAATCAGTTACCGTCTTTATTCTCTTTCATCTCAAAATGCACGAACAAAAAGGCATTGTAGTGATAAATAATAGTTTTCTGTGTGAACGGAAAAAAGCCCTTTGACTTCTAAATTGATTACCTTGATCATTCCCAGGCTTAATATGGATTATCTGGGCAAAAGGTCAATAAGAACAGACGCCTATTCTCATGACTGCTGAGATGACAGTCCACGGGCTGCAGGAGCATCCTGTGTAGCGTAGAGCAGGGGTCTCCAACCCTGGTCCTCGAGATCTACTATCCTGCATGTTTTAGATGTAGCCCTCTTCCAGCACACCTGATGGTCATTATCAGGCTTCTACAGAGCTTGATGATAGGCTTATTATCTGAATCAGGTGTGTTGGGAGAAGACACGGTGGTGCAGTGGATAACGCTTGTGCCTCACAGCAAGAAGATCCTGGGTTTGATTCCAATACCAGTTGATGGGGGTGGGATCTTTCTGTGTGGAGTTTGCATGTTCTCCCATGTCTGCGTGGGTTTTCTCCAGGTACTCCGCTTCCTCCCACCATCCAAACACATGCACTAATTTAAATCTAAATTGCCCATAGGTGTGAATGTGAGAGTGATTGTTCATCTCTATATGTCAGCCCTGTGATGAACAGGCAACTCGTCCAGGGTGTACCCCCCCCCCCCCCAAAAAAAAGGACCTGGGATAGTCTCCAGTGACCCTAGTGAGGATAAAGCAGGTTCAGAAAATGAATGAACGTTGGAAGAGGGATACATCTAAAACATGCAGGGTAGATCTCGAGGACCAGGGTTGGTGACCCCTGGTGTAGAGAATTTCAGCTGTCACATGGTGGCAGCACACAGTCCTGTTCCCAATGTACAGACAACAAAATATTGAAGCCAAGAAAAAATGACAGATGCCAAGGCTTAATGACGTTTTCTGCCTCAGAAATCATGTCAGCAGCTGATTTATGCTTGTTTCCTTCTGCGTCGTTTGAGTCTCTTTCCAACAGCTCCCCAGTACAGCTAACACACACTACATTCAGCCGCGTTTGCTGTTTGGATGTGAGGTCTGCATTGAGTTTAACAAGGCTGGTGTTGGTGATGAGGTGACAGGCCTGCAAGCAATCAGACTGAATCAGTCAGCAAACATTAGAAGTCCTATTTTGCTTTTGGCTGATATTTCATAAGCTCACCCTCACGGCACCACAAAGTTGGTGCAAGGGCAGGCTTCGCTTCTGGCGTTTTGTCATTTATCACACATTAGCAGGTTGAGTGCATAATGTCAATGTGATGAAAACCAGACCAGAACGAGCTGAGCAGTTACTAGAGTCATTAAATAAACTCTACAGCTGTTCATTGATGATTTTATGCAGCCTGTCCTGTCTATTTTACATTGACGTTCACATACAGCACAGACCTTATTTCCTTATTACATGACTAGATAATGCATGCACAACTGCACTCTTGCACTTAATATACTCAAACACAGAAGGCACTGGGAAGTTCACATTTCCAGTTGGACCAGGATTTATATTCCTAAATGTCCAGCAGATGGCGTGGTCAGCTGATGTACAAACCCTGTCAGTGTTTGAGAGGAGGCAAAGGGAGAGGGCAGTAGTGCACTGTACTTCAGATGAGGTGAAACAATGGCAAACAGAAAACCACAGGGAACAGGATAAAGTGATCGAATAAGTCACCTGGATATTTGAAATGATATCTGTCATTAAATAAAACCAAGACGCTGTGTATTGTTTTAGTCTGCTCTGTTTTTTCCCATGACACTTGAAGATGGTTACTGCTTTTGTTTCAGTGGTGTTGCACTAACAATGCTGGCATTTTGATTCCAAGCATGGAAAATGCATCACAGTGGGCACAAATGCTAAGATGTGCTATTTGGATATTTGAATCATGTGCAATCTCAGACCATGTGAGGTGTCACATTTATTTAACCCTTTCATGCATGAATTATGAGAACCTTAATTAAGATTCTTCTTCCTGAGTGGTTTTATTCCTCTTCAGGCATGAAAAATAAAACAAACAATGCGACTGAATTTTTTATGAACTTATTTTTCATGGAGTTACAAAATGTCCACTCAGCTAAACACCATGTGCTTAATTTTAGAAGCAAAGAAACATATATTTACTGATATATTGTGTGAAAACTATGAAATAAAAACATTTTAATACAGCTAATCTGATGTAAGTAAAGTTTATTTATAAAGTGCTTTTTACAGCTAAAAATCACAAAGTGCTGTACATAAAATGGGTGCAATAAAACAACATAAGAATAATGCATAATGTCCATATTTATCTATATTTTCCTTTCAAACTTAATCTGAATATACTAGTGTGTGTGTTTTTAACCCATAAAGACCCAAACACACAAACTATCTCCAGATATAAACTGTTAAATACCTGTTGATCCACTAATCCTATCTATACATGTAAATAATTGGTGTAAAATGCAGTTTTTTCATCTTTTCATGTTCATCAGATATGACCCATTTGGACGTTCAGAGGCTCCATAGTGAACATGGAAACACTGTCATCTTCTACAACATTGATTCACCAGTAAAACCCATGGAGTTGGATCAGTGACAGTGGATGGACACACTTGTTTTTACATTCAGTTTGCAATATCTTTGCTGAAAAAGTAACTTTTTCTTCATTTTTCTCTGTTTTGATATAATGAACTTCGAATTTACTCTGAGTTTTCATGAACGTCTACATGATCTGTGAATTAAATACGGAAAAATACATGATTTACACCAAAAAATGCCAAATACAGAGGATAATATTCTACCAAAAAAAAAAATGGTGATAAATTGGTTAAGAAAGGTGCAAATAGAGAACAATTAATTTGGGAACTGCTACAAAAATAGCCCTGTGTCTTTATGGGTTTATATGTGAAAAAGTCCATCAAAGATAGCTTATAAAGACAACTAAACTAAAATCACCCAAAATCAGTGTGAATGTAATAGGCGGTTTTGATTTGGGAGTAGGATAGTCAAAAAGAGAAAAAAAAAAATGCCAGTAGACACTACACACATGCAAATATGACTCATCGTATCTTTCTCAGTGCAGTGACATCTTCATGTTGGGTTGGTCAGGAAACCAAATATCAAAGGTGATCATTCCGCTGGTAGCTCAACTTGAACTGCAGCAAAACACAAATAGGGTTTCCCTTCAGTTTCTGGAGGGATCATGAGCTGGATGGGTGGTGGTGAAGTGTATGATCCCCCTGCCCCAAAATGTTATTTGAGGAAACACAAGTTCGTATTCATGCATCTTTACTTAACATTTTCTCATAAAGTTGAAAAATATAGACAAAATTAAACAGAAATTGATGATAAAGAGACAATATTAGACCTGTTTTCATCTCAGTGAAACAAGAAAATAAATCTGCAAAATGATGATATAAGCACACAATTCCAATATTATAAATAAATACACAATCCCACTTATAAAACATAATTTTCAGAAAATAAAGCAGTCTGTTTTGGCAGATATCATTTCTATTTCTTCAGTTTAGGTGCATTGTAAAACATACAGGTGCTATGCTTAAGTCTTAGGGAAAACATTCAAAGAGCTGACACTTTTTTTTAATAACTATGTTGGACTTCCTTTAAATTATAATATAAAATATAATACTGCAATATGTAGTGAAATATACTCAGACATCTGTGTTGGTCCAACTTTATGATAGAGTTGATACATCTTGGCTTTTCACTAGAGGGATTTAATTTCAAAGTGCTGGATATCCGCATATAACCATAACTCATATCTATTCAGCTGTCAACATTAAAAAGCCCATATGATTCCTTTCCCAAAGATGACCATTTATATTGTTTTAAGATGATGTATGTGTTAAAGTGACTTTAAATAACCTTCATGCTTTATTAGACTATTTTTTTATGAATTAAAGACTATTCTGGTTTATGATCTGATTGATGGTGCTTCACACTGCAAAAAACGCTGCCAACTATTTTATTTTGTTATATTTGTTTTCTCAAATGACATATACATAGGGAATGTGAAACATATTGTTTCTGGCACCAATACACATTAAAGCAGCATGTTCAGACTACTCAGTCATATCTCAAAACTGCAGTTTTAGGACAGAGTATTTCTATTGAAAATTTCTAGTGTTTTTATTCCATTTATATCTAAGTAAAACATTGTGTTTTTCTTTGCCCTTGAAACTTTGAGTGTTTACGGGAAATAATGAAGGTCAGCCCTGAGATTCCTTGTTATGAACATGCTCATCTCATTCAAGGGTTTCACACAAGGGGTGTTGACAGGTGACATTTTCCTGCCATGGATGATCTGCATGTGTAGGACATGCAGACAGTAATGGCTTTACACATGACATGTTTATTCCCGCTCAACCAGGCAGAAATGAGTGTCTGTATATGACTGAAACTGCACCTGTTAGATTCCAATTTCAGACTGTCAGCA
Organism: Sphaeramia orbicularis; assembly: GCF_902148855.1. Lineage (NCBI taxonomy): Eukaryota > Metazoa > Chordata > Actinopteri > Kurtiformes > Apogonidae > Sphaeramia > Sphaeramia orbicularis. Next base: position 32,237,646 of record NC_043966.1, on the reverse strand, counting down.
TCGCATTCAGTAAATATATATAGAATATATATATAGATAAAACTCAGCCAATATTATAATGTATACTCCAGGGATAACCTTGTATTAACCTGTTAATCTATTTGAAAACAATTAGGGAGAATAAGTAAGGATGAAAACAAAAGAAAGTCATAATGCAGCATATGTTCCAGTAAAATGTGTCTATATATACATGTATTTATATTTCATGATAAAGACTTGAGATTATAAGTGAACTGCTAACTTAAGACAGGTTTATTTCAAGCAGATTTACAAATATGGTTATCACCAAGTGCTTTACAGACAAAAAAATGACACAAACAGGATATAAACAATGATAAACAAAACAATGTGCTTATAATTATGTACTTGCTATCTGGCGCAGTAAAAAGAGACAGTACAAATCTGTGAACTCCTGAGACCAGTGCAATTTCTTTTTGAGGCACGTCCTGGAATTAGTTACACTATTTCCAGTGTCCAATATGTTGTAAGTTATTGCACAACATTTCATTTCAAGTCTAAGCAAGTGAACTATGTTGGTTGGTGACCTCAAAACAGTTAAGGAAGTTAAAATTAACTATTTGCCCTATCTTATTTCCTCAAATGAGGTCAGGTCAGAGCAGAGAAAGTCTCTGCCTTGGATTTTATTCTCAAAGTTTGGGCAGCTTTTTACAAGGAGTTGTATTTTTCACATTCATTCATATTCATCACACGTTACGAATGAACAAAAAGTCCATTTAAAACCTGAACGCACCTCTGTCATTCTGACTTTGTGGATGTTTTTGCTAGATTCTCTTTGATGAGATTTCATTCACATAAAAACCAAAATATATTACCTTTCCATGAACGGTGTTCCATGAAATCTAATTAAGTTTTCAGAAGGGCAAAAGGAAATTTCAATCGATTACGGGACATTCTTCAGTAAGGAAGAAGTAGAAAATACTGTTCTGAGGAACACCATCAGTCTTTACAAATTACAGTACAAGTTTCTTCATGTGCCCTATAAATCTCACTCCTCTCTAAGCTGGAATGAGTCAAACCTGTGCCATCTTAAAGAGGAGAGTCAGTCAGACGTGCGAATGCCTCCAAACAACATCTAATCCTTCACAGCAACTTAAGACCCCTCAGAGAAACATAAACCTCCTCATATCTTCAGATCGTCTATTCTAGTCTTGTTGTTGCTGTGTTTGGCATTGCGACCGGGCCTGGCCTGCGTAGGTGACCCGGGGGCAGATCCTGCTCCCTTCTTTCCTTTCAGGTCAGATTCCTCAGGCCTGGTGCTGCTCCTTTCTACCGCCAAGTTGTCTTTATTCTGTTTGTAGGCTGTTTTGCTGTGATAGGGGTGAAAGGACGAGTCTGTGCCCTCAGACAGAGGTGAAAGGTTGTAACTGGGCACTGGGGCGTACGGAGGCTGGACTTGCCCGTGGAAGTACTCGTCATAACTTGGAACAATGGGGACCGCGGCCTCACTGGGCTCCTTGGAGTAGGTCCCCGAGGACTGCTCACCTCTCCTGAAGGTGATGCCCTGGCGACACTTGGTGAAGCCCAGGTGGTAGATCTCTATGAGGTTGAGAAACAGAGACACACTGGCCACTCCCAGCATGAAAATGATGAAGATGGTTTTCTCTGTGGGACGGGATATGTAGCAGTTCACCACATTGGGACAGGGCGGCCTGTCACAGGTGTACATGGGCTTAAGCTCAAAGCCATACAAGAGGTACTGGGCTACAATGAAGCCCACCTCAAACAGGGTCTTAAAGATCACATTAAAGACATATGTGCGCAGGAGCTCCCCCTGTAGGCGCACTCGCCCCTTTTTGTCTCGGATTAAAGCCTTCTTGTGTTTATCCCCGATGAGAGCCTGCTTCTCCGAATGATGTGCATGGTCTTTTTCCCTTTCCGTTTCTTTTTCTTTTTGCTTTTCCTCCATCCGCACCAGATGGAGGATGTGTCCTAGGTAGATCAGCGTTGGTGTGGACACAAAGATGATCTGCAGCACCCAAAACCTGACATGGGAGATGGGGAAGGTGATGTCATAGCACACATTTTCACAACCGGGCTGTTTGGTGTCGCAGGTGAATCCTGACTGCTCGTCGCCCCACACCTTCTCTGTCGCAGCACTCAGGATCAGAATGCGGAAAATGAACAGGACAGTGAGCCACACCTTCCCCACCACAGTGGAGTGCTCCTGGGCTTTTTCTAGAAGTTTTCCCAGCAGATTCCAGTCCCCCATGGCTATGTGAGGTCAGGCCTATAATCAAAGGCATTGGAAAAGAATTTAAGAAAAAAAAAACAAAAAAAAAACCCACTTGATTTATGGCTTGAATCAACTTGTCTATAATTATCTATAAAGGAAATACATGACATGCCTAAAATAAAAAATTATCTGCAGGTTAAGGTAAACTTCAATGTTCATGACGACTACAGATATTTAATATTTCTTCTACACTAATATGTCTTACCAAGTTCAGCAGCTTAGACTAAATGAGTCTCAAGGGAGCCAAGCTCTTAACGGACTGTACAAGTGGAAGACTCCTGCTGAGCAGGTAGTGGCCTTTTGCCACGTGGACGCAGACTGGATTATATTTACTTTAGGAGGGTATATATTTGGTAAGTGTGGACAGGGGGTAAGGCAGCTTCTCGTCATGTTTGTGCAGCTCCTGGCCTTCACAACCTGAGTCACAGCCACATGATGTGAAATAAAACACCAGGCATAAGTGGTGGAAGTGTGAATTAGGGGCAGTTGAGTAATGCTAGTACTGCCACATATTAATGGGGTATAAATACATCAGAATGACTGTACTGTACAGTAGCAATCAAAGGTCTGGATGTGACATCTAACTACATACTGAACAATAACTTCATACAAAGTCTGAAACCAAATTATTCTGACAGACAATGGAATTCTCCAAGGGATCCTAAGGAACTTCCTATGAAGGAAACAATCGCAAGCAAGAAGCTGCATCTTCCCACATAAAGTAAACAAACTATTCTTTGTCCTTTTCAGTGTCTAAGGCCTAATTATGACCGACATCTTCTAGAATGACTTCTTCAGGAAGGTTAAAGCACACCGTCCCAAAAATAAAACATACATTCTTATTTACTAGGTAACCCACCTTGTCAACTTATACATCCCCTGTGGTGAAGCGCTGCTCGTCTTCGAGGATCCATGAGGCCGCCTGCTCTGCTGACAGGCCTCAGTGCAAGACTGGTCTTGGACTGGCCCCCCACAATGCCCTTGAATGGAGAGGAAAAGTGGACTCCTGCTAGCCGCAAACGTCTGATCCACACCAACAAACCCCCTGACTCAGCCCTCAGTCTTCAAAAACAGCCGAGGCAGGATCCAGGCCCTGGGGGTCTTCCACTGACCACAACACACATAACCTCTGGCCACTCTCTCAGCCATGTCCGGCCTGGCCTCCTGCAACCCCCTCCCCTCCATGGTTAAATTTGGCACAGAGCACACTCTAATGTAAACTATCAAAGCCCGTCTACTTGCTTGTTACAGTGAGTGACACAGCAGCTGGCCAATGATGTTGTCTGCTAAATCTGTCTGACATAAGTGCTCCTGCAGTCTAATTATAACACAAGGGTCTCTCCTATCATGGGGGTCTAGATGTGTGTGTGGGTGGAGGGGGGAGTAGATGGAGATGAGTTGCCATCTCCATCTTCAAGCTTCAAATCTCAGTGATAGGAAAGAAAAAAATCAGTGAAAAAGCTCAATTTAAGCCTATTCACCTTAATGTGTACAGGCACCACAGTTGGACATATTGTTATTGTTAATTTCTTTTGACAGAATTCATTGGATTATCCTTCCAATGCAAACCATTTCATGATACACTAAACAATACAATGACTTGTCAGTGCTTGTGTCAAATTAACAGGTAGTTTATTTCTGTATACTACATAATTACACATTTCAACCCATTGGACAAACTGACTGGATTGTTTACCTGGATGTAAACTGATATATGTACATATCTGCACAGATGTCAAGGCATCTGCTTTCATTACAGTGTGTAAAAAAACAGGTTAACTTCATACCAAAGCAGGTGCATAGATACCAGCGTATGGGATATTTACAGGACCAGAGAGACATCGGATGATAAACAATTCAAAGAGAAGCAGGTGACAGTGATGGAGTTCTGTTAAAACACAAGTTAACATCACACATTTCTCTGAATGAACAGACAGAAGCTGCAGTGAAGTAACTAATCTAATATTCCACACTAAAAGTAGATGTGCAAATCTAATAGGTTAAATTCTGAAAGTGAACCAGCAAAGAAAACACAAATAACTTTTTTTTTTTGCTGTTTTATCAGTTGGAAACCATGTAGCATCTTTAACAGGTGAGTCTAACCTGGTCAGTGTGTCCAGGATGAGCTTTACTGAGGTGTCACAGTGAGGATTAAAACAGTTTTGGGACATATTTCTGATAATCACTTAGAATGAATTGAACTAATTGTTAAAAACAGTACATACATTTTTACCCAAACCAGAATATTCACTGTGTTGTACATCTCCATAGTTGGACAGTACTTTATTTTAACCCTGAAAGACCTAGAGCTGTTGTTATGGTGACTTCCAAGTAACATATTCTCAACATTTAACTTTTTTAAGTGATTTATCACCATTTACAATAATATTACACTCTGCATTTCACATTTTTCAGTGAAAAGCAGGTATTTTCCTAAATTTTGCTTTAATGGCTGTGTAAATATTCATAAAACCTCAGAGCACATTCAAAGGTTAAAATAAAGCTGAGTGTAAAAACTAGCATTTCCAACCACTGTCATGTAAAATGACATAGGTTTTAATGGTGAATCAACACAGCAGAAGATGATGGTGTTTCCACAGTCAATACGGAGCCTCTGACCATCCAAATGGGATATATTTGATAACGGTGAAAATCTAAGAAACTGCATTTTACCTTAATTACCTCCGCCAAGGAGGTTATGTTTTTGCCAGTGTTGGTTCGTCTCTCTGTCTGTCTGTGTGCAAGATAACTCAAAAAGTTATGGACGGATTTGGATGAAAATTTCAGGAAATGTTGATACTGGAACAAATGATTAAATTTTGATGGTGATTGGGGGGGGCACTGATCTGCCTTGGCAGAGGTCTGTGCTCTCCGACTGCTTTTCTAGTTATTTTAATGCATTGATAGGATCAGTGGTGAAAAGTTAATAAACATTTAAATCAGTAGATGTTTTTGGTCACCAGCAGCTGTTTAGGTCTTTGAGGGTTAAGTTGTCTTTGGTTTTATAGCACCATGTGTAACAATATTCCCATTGCAGTTTGCTAATACAATGATCTTATAGTTGCTGCACAAAGGTTTGCATGGTCAATAACTCATGACATCTGTGCAATAAAATCTAACCATTCCATTCGTGGTTTAAAAGGATTGTTATTAAAAATCCTTTTACCCACATCAACATTTGCACTGGTTTTGACTCAGCTGGAAAGATGGATATTTCTAAATATACCTTAGCAATATTTTAATGTAGATGAAAAAAGTTCACTCTCCTATCCAGCATTTAAATGTCTAAAAGGACCAAACCAGTGTTTCAGAACATTATGGCCAATTTACTGGAAATGCTATTTGTTTTACATTAATAGTTATTATTCTCCAACTGCTTTCATGCCTTTCCAGACTTAGTGTATTTGTAATAAGTATTTCGTCATCACTGTAGTAAAAGCTCAAATTTAGTTGTGTTGTAAAGCAGCTGAAATAATGGGGAAATCTTTCAGATGGTAACTACATTCAGCTGCCAAAAGCAACCTATATGATACAGATATTTAACCCTTTTTAAGCATCTGATTAACTTCATATTTATCTAGGATGTTTGATTTTTTTTCACATCAAAACTCATGTATAGAACTGTATGACAATAACAAACACCAATTCGCCAATATATTCCAACGTTATAGTATATTACACCACATTAACCAAAATACAAATTAAATGAATCTAAGATGGGATGCGAAAAAGCATCTGAAAAATGGGTCAAATTGTTTTTCAGACAAAATAATTTTTCGGTCATCATATCTTTTTTCACACACAAAATGCTTTTCCATTATTTCTTAATGTACCAAATGGCATGCCAAAATGTCTTCTAGATTGATGAGTGAATATAATACCCTGCTTTGCTAACGTGAGGGGTAATGATGCAGAAAGTCGCTAATGTTGACAGCAATGCCAGCTATGTCGGATTTGTAGTAAATTGACTATAAAACATAAAAAACACTGCTATGGTCCTTTAACCTTTACATCTGGTTCCAAGTACTTCAGAAGAACTGCCAACAGCAACTAAAGCTTGTGTCAGTCATGAAAAGAAAAAGAACAGTAAGTGAAAAACAAAATGGCATGCGTTTGTAATACTGATCAGATATACAGTATAAGTGACATAATGCTGAGCACCGCGCTCTGAGGACATATGTGACTACTGCTGATTAGTGTGAAGGGAATATAAGAGTCTTAGAAGGCAGAACACCTCTCATCCTTCTCAGTCGGGCTCTTTTTCGTCACAGCGAATTTAGACTTGAGAGAGTGATCTGCTATCAGCTGATTGATTTCATTTTGCTTATAAGAAGATAACCTTTGACTTATCCATGCTACTTTGGACTCATCATCAGATCCACGACAGCACCGCTTGCAGGCCCGGCCTATCAGGTATACCACCTCAGCCAGATTGAGCAGCACACACACCCCAGACACTGCCAGCATGAACACAGTGAATATGGTCTTTTCTGTGGGTCTGGAGACAAAACAGTCCACTGTGTTGGGGCAAGGGTACGAGTCACATTTCACCAACCGCACCATCTTAAAGTCAGGATAGATCAAGTAGAAGATGTAGAGGAAAGCCACCTCGAAGATGATTCTGAAGATGATGCTGATCATGTATGTCCACCACAGGGCTCCAGTGATCTGAAACTTCTGGTTCTTGATGTGTTCTAGCTCCTTGGGGCTGCCGCGGCCTGACCTCTTGAGGATCTTCTTGTCAATGTGGCGCCGGTGGGCCACATGCATAGCCACTAGCAGGGCGGGGGTGGAGACCAAAATGAGTTGGAGCGCCCACAGGCGGATGTGCGAGATGGGGAAGAACTGGTCGTAGCAGACACTGTTGCAACCGGGCTGCTGGGTGTTGCAGGTGAAGCCCGACTTCTCATCTCCCCAAACACTCTCGGCAGCAACTACCAGCACCAGGATGCGAAAAATGAAGATGACCGACAGCCAAATGCGTCCGATGCCAGTAGAGTGCCTGTTTACGCCGCTGATCACGGCATAAAAGGTCCCCCAGTTCATTTTTGACTCCAGGTCTGCAAAATAATAAAAGAGAATCAGCCAAGGTTACATTGATAGAAGATTGGCTACATTTAAGGTTAGGGTCCACAGCTACTAACACGTCAATAATGTGTAGCAATATTTTGAAAATTGATTTAACAAAACTGAATAGTTGGCTAACCAAACAAACATTTGCTCTTAATATACATTTAAAATAAAATTGCAATAAATAACTTTAGTACTAACAACATTGTCATAGTCCATGACAGCATAATGTAGTAACTAAGTCACAGTCTAAGTGTTGTAGCATTTGTGTTTGGAGGTTTACCAGGCTCAGCCGGCGGTGCAAGCGGCGTAAGCAGCACCGGGTCCAAAGATGACCATCATGATGTGTGGCCTGAGCATCAAGCTGGATTTGGCAGAGTAAGGAACAACAGACAAGAATTGCCAAGTAGTCTGCTGGCCCTATAAAAGCAGGGGCGATGGCCTACCATCACGGACCGTCATAAGACGCAACAGGTCAAAGCCAATTGCGAAACATTCAATGAGCCACGTGATTTTCTCACCCTGTATTAATACTGTACTCCCAAACTGACCTACAGCCCAGTTGCAGACAGACTGCCAGCAAATTTCTCCAAGGAATCAGCAAGACATCCATCTCATTATGAGAGACCTCTATTGTTTGCATGAACAGCTGAGGACCAGATTTGCTCAACAAAACCAAAGAGATACCACACTGTATCAAAGCTGATTCAGTCAAATATTAATTCTTAGAATAATTTCACCAACAGCATGCCAAGTACTTGTCATCACATCTGGAATTTGTCAGCAATCACTCATATAAAATGACAACACTGCACACTGGTTGTTAGTATAAAACAGAATTAAAGTATAGAACATTTATTTTACCTTCTGTTGTGGTGGTACACAAATATGTGTACAAAAAAGGCAGAAATGAATTAAAATATTGTGCTTTTTAGCCAAAAGGCCGGACTGAGAACACCATGCGTTTGGAAAATGCTAATCATTCCTCCGCCACTAGCCACTGCCCTGCACCGTAACAGTCATATGCTCTTATATAAACTATTTACATACAATGGCAGCCTTTATTGGGCTGCAACAAGACTCTTTAGAATTCAGATCAAACGCCTCGATTTCCGCCTACCCCGGGCAAAAGAAGGAATCTGTGTGGACACAAAGGCCTTAGCCTGCCACATTATTTATTGTGCTTGGCAGGGCAGGGAAGTGAAGGACTCTTTTGACCTGAGCCACTGTCACTGAGAGCAGAGTCACCAACAGGTCTGCAGATTCATCCAGAAAATAAATTAACTGTTGAGCTACTGCTAACACTAATATACTGGGTAATCATAGACTGAATGAAAAGAACCAAGATGCAAAGTATGCTGTATCTATAGGGGTGTTTTCAAGGTTCAAATGTAATCTAAACTATGCTGACAAATTGAATGTTGCATTTCACAAATTTTTTTTAAAATTCAGAACAGGAAATGATTATTTTTAAATTGTTTTAGGCCTTAAGATCTTAGTACTAGTTTTTAGGATCAGAGTATTCCAACTATAAGTTCTATTCTATAATTTCCAGTATTAATAATATCACTCCATGACATTTCTGATTGTAAGAAGCCAAGATTACTTAAGATCAAGAGTAATTATTTACATGTTAACTAGTGCAACAATCTCGGCCTAATCACAATCAAGGTGTACAAGTATATTTGCATCAGTTATTAATCAGTATTGCAAAAAGATACCCCCAAAACCATTCCCAAAATGATTCTTTGGCCATCTTATTACTAGATCTTGCAATCCTCCAAATTTGAAGAAAATCGGATAAAAACTGATCAAATGGCAACCCAATGAGTGTGAAAACGTGCACAATTTTATTGTTATAAGAGACCAAAATTATTGTATATAATGTTTTGTAACACAATAAATACTACTCAACTCCTGTGTCTTTTTTATTACAAAATACACACATCACATTGCTTTTCATTTATTGATCATTTTTGTTGAACAGCTGTTTGATTGTCTTAATACTGAAAATAAAAATTGATAATCAACCATTTTGTTCTGAAAACCATTCTTTCACAGCCCTTTAATTGTAATAATAGAACGGGAACCTATTATTTAAGTATTATTATGACTAAATATGCACAACTAGACAGATTTTGGTCTGCTCCCTGGCTGCAGAAAATTTGGGAACAATGTGGCAAATGGATGTTTATGTCGAACCGCATGTTTTCAGTGGTGCGTTGTTCACCAAAATTCATGTAGTGTCTGTACACCAATATACTTCCATCAATAATATTGCGTATATGCCTTATAGATATATTGTTATAACTTGTTCACAAATGTTTATTTCCTCCTGTACCAGGAAGACTTAGTTACAGATCTAACACAGATGCGACCCTGTGGTAAGCCAGATTTCCATTCTAATCTTGTAGAGTCCGTACACCAAGTAGTGTCTGTACACCATATTCAAAATATGTGGGTCTAATTTTATTGTTTCTGTTAATATATGGAATTTTTCAGCACGCATGCTCTGGACACGACATCTTTGCAATAAACAATGCATGATTATCCTGAGTGCTGAAACATTTGTATATCTTTGTAGGCATTAAATATGGAGGCTATTAGGCTGTGGTGTCTGTACACAGAATAATTTCTGATTTGACAGGGGTACAAGCCTGCGAAATTTTTAGTAGACACCATAATACAAAAATATTTTGGGCTTTAAAAGAGAAATATCTGACAAATAAAATGGCCTGTCTGATTTTTTGATGGAGCATTATTATTTTTTACCTATATGTGCACCCTTTCTGGTACCCTTGATTGTGATCCGGCCGTCTATGTTTTTCATGATGCCAGTAATAGGAACCCTAACTTTTACGATTTATCTCGAGCCTCATACTTTTTATTACTATTATCACTGTCTATTAGGTTTAGATTTCTTTATACTTTTATATTGTTTCCCGACTGTGCTTCTTATAACCCTTGCCTGATGAAGCACTGAAACTTCCCCTCTAGAAGATCAGGGAAATTCTATCCGTCTCTGCTCCAGTTTAAGGCAACTACTTAAGTATAGTGTGATAGACTCACTTTAAATACTTTGAGAACTTCAGAATTAAAACACTCATATGCAGTGAAATGTAATCTCTATTCATATCAATAAGAGTCGATTTGTTTTGGTCCAACTCCTCCCTCTAACAGTACAAACAATTTACAGTAACAACAAACTTGAATACAAGTGAAAACACAATGTAACTGTTGTCATGTGCTATCAGATGACCTACAGCGGTGCACTATGCCATGAGCGTTTCTGCGTCACTTATGACAAATGTAGTAGGAGGGTTTGGGTGGTTTGGTAATTCCTTGAATGAAACAGATCGCATTTATATTCTCTCCATAGGCGATATGCTACTCGAATGGAGAAACAAGGCGTAGAGTTCAAGATACACATCTTTATTTAGAAAGCAGATATTAAATAACACATCTGCTACTGCACAAGAACTTCGTAAAACCAACATTAATTGTAATTAGAGGAAAATTACATTAACTTTTCATACAAAGCAAGTATAACTAAACTGAGGACAGATAATCTGACTGACCTGGCATCATCTAGTGACTGCTACTATGGATAGCTTTCACTTTTACAAACTTAAAAAACAATGTCCAAAACAAACAAAAACAATCTTCAACAAGATATAAACAGCGCTGCAGTTCAATATCTGAATACTTTTCGTATACAAAAATTACTAAACATTAAAATACCTGTTAGAAATATAAATTGTGCTCAAACTTAATAGAGAACATTTGCTATGTTCACTTGACATATTGTTCTTAATTGTAAATTGCTGTAGTAAACAAAACAAAACCTACACATAGCACATACAGTGTACTAACAGTCGAGGTTTTCCGTTATAATTCAAAATTGTGTGTTATTTGTGGCGTTTTATAATTTATATAGTTACAGCAAAGTGCTAGTCACAGCGGTTTGCCAACATGTTGCCATTATTTACTAATTATTATTATTATTATTTAATTAAGTCCACTGCATTTACACATGTATGCAAATGGTTAAATGAACATTCCATCCATCATTAATTAGACATGCTCATTTGCCAATGTATCAGATTTGTCTGACTCACTGAAGAAGAGGCATTTGCATTCTACTTTGAGTATAACACGAGATGAGGTATTTCTCCCATTTGGACTCCTGCTTTTTCATCTCAAGTTGAGCAGTATCTGAAAATCAAAAGATACTGTATTAAAAACAAGCGTGTGCAGCACTGTTTACACGCAAGAAACACTGGTACTACTGTATATGCACAATTTTGACAGTTACTCACTTCTTTTCATGGGACCAGTAGTCTTCAGTTTATCGTGTTTGGCATGTCCATTCTGGGTCAGTCTCAAGGACAGGGAAGCGCCCCTCCTACAATGAAGATGACAAAACCATGGCATACCTACTATTGCGTACAATCCCTTGATAGTAAAGCACACTACATACAGCTATTCAGTCATTCTTCATTTATTTATTTAAAAAAAAGGAAAAAAAGAGATATTTGCAAGTGCACTTGTTCCTGCGAATAAATCACTGATTTAATCACCATTTTTGGCGTTCACATTTTTCACAATGGATCATTTAATACTTCCCTACCTCATAGCCCCCAGCTGTCCCCTTTCCAGGAAGAGATCGACTGTAACTTTGGGCCCCTGTGGGTAAAGCCGGGCATAGAGTGTCCTGTTGTGTACCATTGCTCTGAACCAGCCCAATGCCTCCTCAGACCAATGTTTTCCATTCACAGGCATTACCTGAGGGGGGGGTTTCACACACAAAATACCATGAACTGAGATAATTCACTTCCTTTTATCACACAACAGGAGATAAGACTGTGACTAATCTTGTGGACAACTGCCAATAATGCAGTCTACAGTCAGAGCAGACAATATTAACCGTTTCCATGTATAGAAGTACTCAGAGGGGTAATCTGAGCGGTTTCTGAAGATCCAAACTGTTCTTCATTAACAACATTTTGCATACATGTTGGAAACTCTAAATCTGACAGCTGAGTAGTCCCAGTATGATTCTACATACATGTGCCAAGGTGACCTGTATAGCCTGGACTGGTAGGGCAGCCATTTCTTGGGTCAGCTCCTTCATGTTCCTCAGTGACAAGCAGGAAGTGTCCCCATAGTCCAGTCTCTTCACCTCAACTTTGATGGACAACTCACTCCCAGTACATTCACTGGTATTATCGCCTTGCATTCAAAAGTCAGACAGCAAGGAGGGATAAGCTTAAAATGGCTACATGCAAGCAAAGTGACACTGCCATCTAGAGGATCAGATTTGTAAATCCATTCCAGTAAACAAACACTGGACCTACCTCCACTTACTCCACATATCTTCATCACCTGAGACCTGCACCACTCTTCATGCTGAGGGAACCAAGCCATGACTTGGGTTCCAATGTCTGGTATGCAGTTCTGCTCAGTGTATGAACTACTTGGTTTCCAGCTGCTGCAAATGAGAAAAATAATGACAACCAGAAACATGTGGAATATTAAAAAGAAAAAAAGGAACAGAATCTACAAAGAAAGCAGTAATGACCAATACGGACAAATGGGTCTTTAAGTCATGTGAATGTGATCAGACAAATCAGGGAGGGTTGTGAAAAGTTGAGAAAAAACAGACAAGAGATTAGACTAAATGCAGAACAACTTACTCTATGACAAGAGCCTGCAGCTTGGTGTTGGAGTCTGCATGCTGGATATAGAAGCTGCCAGGGCTGACGATATGAGACACCACAACCTCAATCTCGTCAAATCTCCGGTTCTGAAATTTTGGAATGGTTACATGGTTGATGGCTTGTGTTTTTGAACCAACACAGCTGCTCTCATGTTGAGGATTTGTGACAGACTTGGTTTTCCACTGGGTGTTTTCACAGGAGCTCTTCACTATATTTTGGCTGTCTTCACTCTCCAAAGAGCTGGTTTCAGAGTAACCCTGTCCTGTCTCTGTGACGATGTCTCCTACATCCCACAATTCAGTCTGTGATGCAATCACACAGGTGTAAGTCATGGAGCCACTTGATTCCACTCGTTTCACTCTGAAAACCGGGCCTTGGTTTTCAGCATCTGAGAGCAGTGTTTTTGGAGCTAATGCATCCACTGCTTCATCTGCCAACTCATGTTTGAATTGGTAGCTTTGTGCTTCTATGTTGGGAGATGCTGGCTGTGACGAGCCTGAAGTGTACATAGAAGCGTTTCTATGCTTGACAACAGCGACATCCAGAGAATTCATGCTTTTAGCCTTTGTTCTAATTAAGGACAGGAGCTGGATGGATGATTGTTTTTGGTGTGGTACCTGGACCTCACCACTCTGTCCCCATTCCGTTAACAGTATTGTATGTAGGGGTTTGACGTTGCCATTTTCTGGGAGTGTAGTTTTAAAGGGTGGCAGAAGTGGCGTATTCTCTGTAACACTCTTGTGAGCGTCAATAATGGCAGGTGGCAGCATCACTGCATTTGGAAGGCATTTTTCCTCAGAAGAAACCGCTGTGGCTGCCGTTTCTTCTTCAGCCTTCAAGTGGAAGGATGGGGTTGTTTTGTGCTCACTAGAGTCGTGGCTAGATGAAAGGCAGCAAATCATATCACACTGCTCCTGGACCACTGATGCCTGAGGGATGAGAAAATGTTTTAACTGCTGAAACGACAATGTGGCTCCAACCACCTGGACTGCTTTGGCTATAGAGCTGGCCATCAGCGTATTCTGCAACAGAGGCCCAAACTTGATAACATCAGTCATCAAGACAGTTTTGTCTTTGAGTGGAAGACAGAAGGTTTTCATCCCATTTTCACCAGCACGCTGGACACAAACTTGAGGTTCTGTGAAGAAGAGAGCGATGCTGTTTGACAAATGGATTTCTGAAATTTAGTGAAGTGTAGTTGAAAGCCAGAATTGTGCTACTCTGTTTTTTTGACTCACCAAGTGTTAGGTCCTTTAATAAAGCTGAGAGCTTGTCAATAGCTTGAGATTTGGCATCCAAGGCCATTAGGAGATCACTGAACACAGTGAAGGGAAAAGATGCATTCAAAAAATTCTGGACATCTTCATAGGCCTGATGGAAAGATCAAACAAACTTAAAATTACATTGGATGACCTTGGAAGGAGATAATAGCCTACTCTTTTTTTTTTTTTTTTAACAAAATACACAGGAAACACCAAAAGTCAGACAGAAAATCCAAAGATCTGTTGAAATCCATTTTTGTTTGGTTTTATAAAATGGCAAACATCCACTTTAATTCCTCTAATGTGACTGTGTTATGCTTTACTTAGTGTTATCAAATATATTTAACATTAAATTGGGTCACTTTGGAAGCAGATAACACTTATGTTAACACAATACAAGTAAAATGGTATTTAGACAGAAAAATAAAATGATTTGTTGTAATCAGTGGTCTATTTGTACAATTACAAAAATCCACTCTTAATTCCTCTGATGTGAATGTGTTTTGCGTTTCTGTCTTACATAGCAAAAGTTTAATATATTGAGGTTTTACCACAAACCTAAGAAGAAACAATATTAATTCATCATTAATACTAAATGCTCTTTGTTAACGAACACAAGCACATTCATTGTAAGCTACACATAGTAATGAAGAGGGGAATAGACTGGTGATTACTCACCTTATTAGTGAAATTATTGAGTTCTTCATTCAGTGAATGACGGGCATTTTCCAGCAAAAACAGCTTGTGAGTCAGCTGTACTTTTTGGGCGGTAGTGCATGCGGGCGGCTGCAGCCGGACACGCCGCTGATGTGAAGTCATGGTCGGCCGGTGTCCGTTCCGGAGCCCGGGCTTTGATTAACTTAGTTAGCTCCTGTTAGCCAGCTAGCTAGCAAGTTAGCAAACAACCGCGCACGAAAATTGTTGGTAAAGTTTGCAAATACCTCTTATGACAGCAGGTATAGTCGGAGAGCTTGTTATTTCTGTTCTCCTAGCAGATGTGCTGAGGAGTGGATGGTGAAATGTACCTTGTTTTTTTTCTTCAGCCACTAACAAACCGCCGGAGGAAAACTGGGCCTAGGAGTGGAGTGGAGACCCGCCATGATGAAACCCCCAAACCTGACACCGCTGTGGGCTAATTCAGGTAAAGACATCACTTTAATTGAATCTGAGGTGCCCTGCTCTTTCTTCAGCTATCCTTAGGCTGTGTGTGGCTTGTTATGAGCTGCTGTTAGTCGTATTCACTTTTTTTTTTTTTTTGACGTGACCTGGACTAAAAACTAATAGAAGATGGGGTGGAGTTGGCTGTTGAAGGTATTGCATTGTCTAGAAACAGTGTTGCTAGATAGGAAATGACAAATTATAGTACATTTCCGATTTGACATTGCTCAGGACCATCTGCTACAGTAAAACATTACCACAGACTATGTATAGTGGAGCTAATAATGCAGATGTACCTTTAAATAAACTAACAGCACTGTTGGAAAAAAGCTGCCAGTGGCAGAACAGCGCCCCCACCTGTGTGGCATGCAGTACAGGATGAGTCATATTTAACCATCTTCTTAATCATCATGTATCAAGGTCCTGTATCTTAAATATTTTGGGACTTGATCTGTTTATACATTTGGAATAAACATCAATCAATCCACATAAACTACGAAAATGCTTGATAATTGAAGAACTTGCTGAAGAAAGCTGTTTTACAGTTTTATTGTGTTCAAAACACACTTTCTAAATCAGAAATTAAAATCATGTGTCTCTTCAAACAACACTTTACATGCGCTACTGAAAGCTTTAACTTAAATTAAAATCACAATCATGTGTCCCTTCAAATAACATTTCACCTGAGCTGCTGAAACCTTCATAAACTGTTGTTTACGTTGCGTGTTGCCGTGCTAAGTGTTGCATCACTCGTACAACGTGTGTTGATTGGCTGTAAAGAGGAGCATGAGACAATGTGCAACATCCAGTGGAGGATGTATCCTGTTTGTGTTTGCTAATGTACTGAATGGGTCAAATTATTGTACATTATGGTATTTTTGGAATTATTGATTGTATATCGTACAGAGGATGAAATTATCATACAAATACGATAATTATCATATGTCTGGTAACGCTGTCTAGAAAAGTTAACACACAATATGTCACACTAAACCACCAGGGGTGTCACACTCATTTTATTTCAGGGGACCAGTGAAATAATACCAGAAAACAAAATAATAATAATAGCAACTTTATTTTTTCCCTCTTTGACTATAACAAAGTAAAATTACGTTATGAGCATGTTTATATTTACAGAATGTCCTTTCACAAAAAAAATGTGAATAACCTGAACAACACTGACAACAACCTCACATTTCTTGAGAGCAATATTATGCCTCATTTCAGCATTTTCACATGCACATTACAACTCACAGGCTGCAGTGGATCTACAAAAACACAGAGCACATAGTAACAGGTAGCCTATAAATTTCAGCTTGTGCATAGGTTAGCTGCATTTTTTTTTTTTTTTTTTTTGTTAAAGGGTAGTTTGTAAATGTAAATATTTTCATAATGGGATTTTACTTTTACACTATTCCACACTGAACAAAGAGATAAATAATTGGAGTTGTCAATATTTATGGGTTTTTATGCTATAACTTTACTGGTCTGACCCATTAGAGATCAAATTGGGCTGTATGTGGCCCCTGAACTAAAGTGAGTTTTACACCCTAGACTGTTAATATCTTCAGTGTAATTTGTGCACTTTGCAAATACATCCTGTTGCCTGGATTGGACTCTTTGGTGGGCCAATTTTGGCCTTTCGGTCATATGTTCGACACCCCTTGGTTGGACTGTATACACACAGCCTGGCCAACCCAAACAAACAAACAAACAAACAAACAAACAAACAAACAAACAAACACACAAACACACACACACATACACTGAAGCCTTCTATTGAATAATTACTACAGTGATCAGTGTGTTTCAGCAGGAAACAAATTCTTTTAGTAACTTCTCATTTCTACTGTGTAACAACCACTGCTAGGAGCATACATGGTCTGATGAGAAGAAAGGTGCCTTGAGTAATTACCCATCATGCCTAGTGGCTGTAGTACAAGCCTCATGGGGGCAGTGTTATGACCTTGGTCAGGTGTAGGATCAATAACATGTCCAAAACATCATGGAAATGAATGTAACACTGCATAAGCTTATTGAAATGTTGCCACAGTCAAAGCTAAAGGAGGCCCAACTAAATATTAGAGGACAGGACCAGTCTGCGTAAAAAATATTTATGTGCAGTGGAGTGGTTAGAACCATTATTAAGAAAATCTATATTGTGGTTGTATTTATAGGTCATGAGATGTTGGTGATGAGGAAAACATGCAGTTTCTTTAGCTGTAAAACCTGGTTAACCTTAAGGACACATATTCAGCCTGCAGACACAGTTTGTAGCTAATATTTTCAGGGGATAATCTTTCAACTCCTCTCTCTCTCTCTCTGTTGCTTTGCTATATGACCAGAAATATACTAAAACTGTCAAACCACATTAAGATTTATGGATAAACATTTGACAGTTTTTATTAGAGACACTTCTTTGTTAACAGTAGGCTAGATACTTTTCATGTACTGGGAGGACAAGGCAGGATGCATTAGGAAACCGCAGTTTAGCATCAGTGTGTTTCTGAAATGGAACAAAAACACTGTTCACGGGTAGAACAAACAGCTGGTTGCTGCGTAAGCATTAAGAAGTGAATAAACAGAACTCAAAACCATGACTTGGAACAGTTTTATTCTGAAATTTGCAGCAGAAAGTTATTTCACTAAGAATGTGACAAAAACTATCTTCATGGTTACAGATTTTAGTATTGTCAGGCTGAGGCTGATTAAGAATAATTTTACATTTAAGGTTGGCCACTTTCACTGGAAATGTTGTAACTCTAGGCCATTTGGGAGAGATTTTTTAATACTGCTGTAATGTACTAACAAACAAGCTGCTGCGAATGTTTGGATGCCAATACCACTAACCACCGAATAGAAGAATGAATACAATTTGCTACTTGCATTCCTATGGTTTTACACCTAATACTATCTACACAGTGTTCTTTTCTTTGAGTGCTCTTTTCTTGAACTTGTCAAGCTGCTACTTGATCTAGTACCTAAATCTAGTGGGTGGGGCAACAAAGACATTTCCAACAGTTATATTGCTCAAGAGTTGATTAATATGTATCCTGGCACTTTTGACCCTAATGTTGAATCTTAAACATGGCTCAGGCTCTGGCCAGTGTCTAAAATGCCTGAAATTGTCTATGAGAAGAAGTTTTTGTAAAGAGGATATCCTTCTACTAAAGCAGCTTCTCTCTAGTGGACCCATAGTTGTTGCTTTGTCCCTACTACTACAACTATTCACTATGAGTTTTCACTGCATGTCACCTCACACTGCTGCCTGTGGATTAACAGTGACACACAATGTCAAGTTTATAAAATCTTATTTGGTCAAACTGATTTTAATGACAGTATACTACATATATGGATTTTCTTAAATAAGAATATTCAGCTTCACCAGTTGCATCATCTGTTCGCACATCACACACAGAACCACTTCATCAAAGGCAGAAACAGGGTTTTATACTTGTACACTGCAGTTAAAACCAGAAGAACATTCATATTAAGTACAGCAGCCTTGATGGTTTCAGTATATTTATTATATATTGTGTAAAAGATGGCATAGTTAATATAGATTTGTTCCAACTAAATCACAGACATATAGAAAGTGCACAGCAAAACACAAACAACTGAAAAAAAAAAAAAAAACTGTATTAAAATGCTTCTTTTGTAAACCCCTACTGTGAAATATGTCATTTGTACTAATACATGTATAAAGAAACTCTTACCAGGTTTCTTATTGACGTTGTGTTGTTCAGTCCTAAGAAACACTGTGCAAGGTCTCACAGGCGCCATAAAAATTAGAGCCAAGGATGAAGCAAACATTTCACAATGACAGATAGGCAGCGTTCTCTGCCTGTTAAGTAAGTTGTCATGCACTGCAAGCAAACAACTTGGGAGTCAATAAAGCCAAATTCAATCACAATATTTTATCTGTTCAGGTCACACTATGTGATGAATATTCTTCACAGTAATTATGTAGAGTAAGAATACAGTCACATGCCAGATTACAAAGTCTTTGCTGCACGTTGTCTCTGACGTCAGAAAACTGGTAAAACTGTAAATCTTAACAGCCAGCCATTCAACTGCACTTCTCTTTATGTAAAATGGTACTCACAGGAGTTACGCTTCAGTAACTGTACACTCTTCTCCCCTGAGTGCATTCCATTTACTCACTTGATGTAACCCGTATTGATATGAAACAATAATGATAGTAATAATAATAATAATATTAATAATAATAATAATAATAAAACAAAAAAAGGTTAAAATCACACTACAAATGATGTTTGTGTGCAACACAACTTTCTGCTGAACATGATCAGTGCTGTTAATGTTACAGCTACAAATAAAATAATTATGAACATTTGTCCAACATGGATTTTCTGTGCATTTGTATGAAATAAACAATAATTTAAAGGGTTTTCCAAGTAGTCTGTCAGCAGAATATTGTTTTCACTGGTATAGCATTCAGCATTACTGATGTCAGGCAGTTTTATCTTCAGCTCATTTAGGGTTGTCAGCCATCGACTGTCGCAGCAGTTAAAGTTATTACCACTAATGTACATAATTTGAAGGTGTCCAGATAGATTAAGAATCAAAGAGTGGTTTAAAGATCCCAAAATATTGTTTCTAATGTCAATTTCTGTTAGAGGAGAGCAGCTTAAGCTGTTTGGTATGGTGTCTATGCGGTTGTTGGATATGTTGAGGTGGGTCAGTGCAGGCATACGGGGTAAAGATAGATCAGAGCCACTCATGTTGATTTCACTAATGGTCAAGGACTGAAGAGTTCCCTGCACTTCTTCCAGTGCACCTGCATGCATTACCATATGTGCATTTTTTGCAAGGTTAAGGGAAACCAAGGAGGTCTTCTGAAACATGTTTACATGAAGCTTCTGTATATTATTTTCTCTAAGATTTAGATGTTTAAGACTCCTTAAATTACCAAATGTAACACAGGAGATGTTAGGATTCAGGATGGGATGTTCTGCGGGGGCACAAGGCTGCAGAGAATTCCCTTGCAGATTTAGTGTCTCTATTTGTGTGAGCGCCTTGAGAAACAGAGGGGAAATATGTGTGAGTCCATTGGCCTGCAGGCTGAGGTATTTTAAGGAGGAAAAGAAAATTTGTCGATTGAATCTGGATTCACTATCATTTCTAATATTCCAGACAATGTTTTGGACACAGTTATGACTAAAATTTAGTATTTCTAAACTAGAGAGAAGGCTCAGCGTTTCCAGTGGAAAAGTCCTAAAGTGGTTATAACTCAGGTCAATATAAGTCAGTGGCATCAGCCTCCAGGTAGAGTGTAGATTATTTTTAGCAAATGGAATATAATCCTGATGTACAATCTCATCATAAAGAGAATTGGCCTCTGATACCATTTCGGCTTCCGAAGTCAAGGCACCAACCATGTTATTCTGTAAATGAAGATACCTCAAACGGTTCAGCTTTGGAACAATTGGAAAGTAAAGGAGTTTGTTGAAGCTCAGATCAAGAATCTCAAGCCTGTACAATCGTTCGTCTTCATGTGTAACAAAGAACTCGATTGAATTTCTGCTGAGATTCAGATGTTCGACTTGATGTAGTTTAAAGTCACAGATGTGGGCGAGATTATTTTTGGCCAAATTCAACACCTCTAATCGGCTCAACGACTCAAACGTCCCCTGTTCTATCACTGATATCAGATTATTGTCAATGGAAATAGTCCTCAGGTTGTTATTGTCTTTAAACATGCTACGTGAAAGCCTTGTTAGAGCATTACCAGTCATCTTTAGCTGATCAAGAGAAGATTTGTTGCGTAGGTACAATTCCACTGCCTCATCATTCAGCCTGTTCATGGATATGTCCAAACTCTTCAGTCTACTGATGGATTGGAGGGCTTTGCTGTTTCTGCCAAGGTTGTTGTTTAGTGCGTTCCTGGACAAATTCAGCTCTTCAAGTCGAGCCAGGTTTTCAAAAACCCCTTCGGAGATGAGATCCAGCTGGTTGCTGCTCAGGTCCAGCTGCTCCAAGTATGGCAAACCAAGTGTGTGCAACTGTCTGATGAAGTTATTGGACAGGTCGAGTCTTCTAAGCCTTACATCCAAATCCAGTGGGACAGAATAAAGGTTCTGGTTGCTCCAGGACCGCTCCTTAAAATGAAAGCAACATTAATCATAATCGGGGAAATAAACCATGGAAACCAACAGATTTCGAAACAAATAACACTGAATCTTTTTGATAAAGACATGAATAATGAAATACCAATGATTTTTCTGCTTTAAATTTGTTCATCTTACCTTTGGGTCATGGCATGGCAGTCCATTTATATAAATCTCTTGGTTGAGAGACCAGAGTAGCAGGAGACTGGGCAACATATGTCTGACCATCCTGTCTGTGCTGCTTCTGCTGCTGTACCACTACTGTTACTAGACCTCACATACACACACACACCCTCTTATAGCATGCTTCATAAAAAATAGAGCGAAAAAAAAAAAGCAGCTGTGGACTTTAGATAGGCACTGATGACACTATATTTAGACAATAAATACTGAAGCTGTTCATTTTGTGTTTGGAAAATGTTTCTTCTCAAGCGAGACTGTCTAACTTTGATAAAAACTATTAACTTTCAGAAGTTGTTATATTAATGTGTAAAGTATGACACAGATACATATACCTAAAATGTGCTGTGAACTGGAGATCCACTTGACATTTTTGTGGTACTACTCAGACACAAACACTCTGTATCACAATGGTAAATTATGATATATTTAAGCATTACATTATATTGCTTTATTTCACGTGGACCCCAACAACGCCTCCTGAGAGATATAAATGTATGCTTTTGTTTGTCTTAGGAAAACGGAAACCATTTTAAAATAGACGAGAGGAACAAATAAACAGACGGTGTGGAGGTGGAGCTGGAAGGAAGCCCCCAGCGAGGTACAAAGAGACAAGCTAAAATAGACTGATGAAAGGAGGTGGTAGCAGATATAAACAATGTTAAGGGACAGGCCCAGGCGGACTACCTAAAACACACACTTTAATGCTTTGAAGCCAGAAGGATTGTAAAAGTAGTTGTCTTCAAATGGTTCATTATGTGTCCTCTGGAGTTAAATGGCAGTTCATAAGAGGCTGCGAAGTTCAGCTGTTCCGCGGCTGTCACTCTGTCCTTTATCAGCCTCCCGTCACACAGCTGTGTGTCAGTTCATCCTGCTACACAGTTATCATTCTGACACGCTGATCACGGCGTTGTTTCAGTTGAGCTGTATGACACCGAAAAAGGTTGAGTCTGCATCCACAGAGATAAGGGCTTGTGGTCTGTGCAGTATGACCAATTCGAGCTCATCGTCCTGATGCAGCTGGAATATCCCTGCAAGAGAGGATACGTAACTGTTCAAACAAAAGCCATCAGTAACAAATTAATGGAAAACCCACCTGCCACCACTACGAGCAGAATTAACACTCCCAAAGAGACACTGAATGTCTCTTTAACTCCACTGGAGGAGGACGTTTTCCCCCATAAGATTTTCCCTCATATCCCTTTGTTATTCATTTGGGATGGGATGCGGTGTCTGTGAGGGCCTTAATGTGAACAATATTACCATTGTACTCAACTAAACATGTTGTGACGTTTTAAAAACACCAATATGTGCGTTGTTGTATTTTTCCTTTAACTTGTGACCTGTTTTGTATTGGACAACAGCTGACATTTGACACACAGACGGGTGAAGACTGCTTATGTAAAACATTTGATGTTGGGCAGTAGTGTCTCACTGACCTGAGGTGTAGCAAGTATTGGCAGGAGTTGCATCTGGCATCTCTTGCAAGCAGCGCAAGAGCTCTGTTGATTTTGTCCCTGATGCAGCGGAACTCCAACATTGTACAACATAGCCCATAACTGTGCGAGCGCTCTTGAACAAAACCTGTGAAATATGCAGAACATTAACTGAATAGTTGGAACAAATCAAAGGCAATATTAATTTAGTTATGCTTGAGTTACAGTGACACAATACTTGTCCAAACACCAAGTAATAACCATCTTCTTGGACAACAATTCTGTTTTCTTTTGTTGAAATTGTATTTCCTTGCTGCACAGAAACAGTCCAAGGGATCACTGTTATATTTCCTGTGGGAAAAGGCAAGTTACACTTATTCAAAATAATGGCAGTTGTTACGATATTAAAGCCAAAGTCTTGAAAATAGTTTTACCTCTTCTGACTGGCTGTTTGTTAGTGTAAGCTGTTAACTGCAGAAATGATGTCGGAGCTGGCGAGAGGAGGAAATAAACACAGTACTTTAATTTTATTAACTTAGCATATACTGTTTATGGTCTCACTACCAGATTAGATCGTAGCTAACAGATACATTTCAGTTCTCAGCTCCAGCCCACCTCTGCAGCTGCCCTGTTCCCGTTTTACTCTCCTAGAGGACATGTTCAGAGAACTCTGAGCTTTTTGGAAAGCACTTGACTTTAAATCCTTAGAGAAAACAAAGCATTGAGAGAAAAATTATTATTGCAGCGCTATCTGAATACTCACTAATAGCATAAATCTCAGTAGTACAATGTCCAAGATGACTCCATCCTGCATAATCAGTGACATACCTCCCTTGTTTTAGACATCTTGGCCATTTTCCCATTGACTCCCTCAGAACGTGGCTGATTTAATTGTAGAATTATGTCCCCTTGGAGTTTTTGAAAATCGTTTTGTAAAATACTGGCTCTGTGCACCAGGAAAAGACTAAGACAAAACATAAGTGCTGTTAGTGATAATAAAGCATTGTGAAGCATATTGAGGCTTGCAGCCTGAATGTCTTCAAGTGACTCAAGTGGGTGAGGTCACACATCAGTTAACCCCGGAAACCTAAATGTTTAGTTTCAAAATTTGTTTCTAAATGAGGAACTATCTTTTCTCTGCCTCTCAACATGGAACTCATTTAGATTGTGCAAAGATTACAGCCAAATTTGCAGTGTATTGTGAAACCTGCAGTCAAAGTAAGAACCACAGTTTATTAAAGACAAAGGCCTCACTCGAGAAAATACCATTTGTTTTTGTCAGCACTTGTGCCAGTGGAGGCCGATGCGAAACAGAAGTTTTAATCTTTCAAATCAATACCACCAGCTGCAGAAACACAAGACAGACAAATGCATTTAGACAGAAAATGAAACATTTTAATCCATCAATCAACTCCATTTACAAAAGTATATCCCATTTTATATACAATATGTACAGAGACGTATAAACAACTATCATTTTTCCACATGGATTCATTCATACGGTGACTAAACAATAGCAATGTAACAAAACATATCACTGATATTCTGCAGGGATGCTGTAGTGCAAATGTGCGCAAAATATATAGTGCTGTTGCTCGGTGAATACCTTATAACTCCAATTTTAATGGGGTTTCTCAGTTTTGCATAGATACCTGTATACTTTCTTTGAATATTTATATGATCTTATAATTTTTATGAACACAGGGGCGTGAGAATATTTCAAAGCCTCTGTTAAACCACTTATAACTGTTAATATAACCAATTAATACATGAAATTAAGTAAAAAGGCCAAGTACAAACAAACTGCAATTAAAATATCTTGAATAGCTGGTGTTTTTGGAGATACAAGATTATCATTCAACAGCACTTAGAAGTATGTAAATATTAAGTATCTGTCAGCGCAGTGTCCTTCCTTGTCATAAAGAGAGATTCTGTCTGTGTTGACACAAAATGGTGAATATAAATAGAAACGTTTGTTTGATGAGTAAAAGGACATGTGGCTCATCAAGGCTTGTCTCTTTACACAGAATTGACATCAGGGGAGGCATAACAGTCCATATTGTCCTTTTTAATAGAGCTGTGAAGGTAAGCTAAAGTCACCCAGGGGCCTCCTCAACTTTAATAACTCAACAGATTAATTATCTTCTTGACAGGGTCTCAATGGGCAAGACTTGTGCTAGAAGTTGCTGCTCAATGCAGATCTAATCAATTCATCAATCCTATGACTGGCAGGATGAAAAGACAGGAGAACTCTGGGCTGCTGTGACCATTAAGAGCAACTTGAATTGCGTATCCTGTAGAGAGCTGGTTGTTATGTAGTTATCAGTTCTGTCCAGCAGATGGAGCCTCTCCCAGTCTGACACTTCCCAGGAATGTGGTGTGGTTGGTCATACTGATGAGCGTGTCCTCATAGACAATGCGTATGGAGATCCTTTGGCCAGCACGTAGTAAGCTCACCCCGGCAGTGTAGCAGGTGTTGAACTTACGCTGGCCTGTCTCGATGCTGCAGGTGCAGCGAAGGAAAGGATTGGAGTCCACCATCACCTCATAGCTGGCAATGTCTGTGAAGTTGAGGTAGTACACCTGGAGGGTAGGGGAGACATAAAATTCACAAAAGACTGAGAGGGGTAGTTAACACAAGCCCACATGATACTTGGGGGCTTACTTAAAGCTCAAACAGCTGGAATATGAGAGTAGCCAACAAGGATTTGAGTTACAGAGTTTGACATTTAGCCACAGAGAGTGGAAAAGAAGAAATATGTTCTATAACTCAAACACATTGTCATGGATAAGTAAAGCTTAACTTTTTAAGCTCAATTACAGAACAACTGCCAGATCTTTTAGCTTTGAACTCTAAATTATAAGAGTTACGTCAAGGACCGTACTCACTTCTACCTGACTATATATGAAGTAGACACCGTCCAGCAGCACCTCTAGCTCTCCAGAGCGAGAGTGCATTTTAAACACACGGTGATGGATGGACACCATCTTCCAGTTCCTAAGGATGCCTTCAGACAGATCTAAATATTTGACAACAAACAAGAGGCAAACAGTCAACATAAACAGCTTTCAGTGATGTTTAACTACAACCAGAGCTCAGTACACAGATGTTAAATATCAACTTGCTAATGATGCTTATACTCCTTTCAGACTGACAAAGTGGTATAACATGACCAAAGTCTGCCTGCGTGCAAGGCTTTTGCTCTTGAGCAGTGATAAATACAGGTTTGACATATACTACAGCGTAAACCTAGAATTCTATTGAACTGTATTATCTTTTCTTTGGAAAATAATATAATGTTTTGTAACAACTGCAATAAGGAAAAGGCTAATCTAATTGGTGTGGTGAAATTTTGGGGTTTAACAGACATGTGTGTCAGTTCAAATGCAGACCTACTGTGGTCTTTGAAAGAGGGCACTGATAGGAAATAAATACTTTAATTATCTTATGTCAAACACTGGGTTTTCTACATGAAAACAATGGAAACACAACTAAACAGACAAAAGACCAACCTTCTCTCACTTGGATGGTTGTTTCCTGGCCCTGCAAATGCACCACTGCAGGCTGAAAAACAAAGATGACTGTCAACTAATGTGAATACACAAACAGATAACATGAGCAGCTGTTTCATCAGTGATTGTATGAGGGATAAAATTATAATTCAAAAGGTGACATAATCTACCTGGAATTCCTTTGTTTTTGACTTATCAGGAACCCCTGCAACAATAAAAGAGACATCCTTCATCACTGCTCAAGAACAAAGAAATCACCATTATTAAAACAAAACAAGCCCCGAAATAGTTTAAGGATACATCACTGCTATCCCACACAATGTTTGACATCCTGCATCAGAAACTCTCACTGTTAAGGCAATGAGTTCATTGATTTTGACAACTTGAGAGCCCCCTTCTAGTGTGGGAACATGTCTACATCCAGGCAGATCCTGTGTAATCTAAGAACAAATCTCTCAGCTTGTGGGTGTTTTCAAGTTTTCTGGCTTGTTACTCGAGTCTTGGCTATCGCAGTGCAATAATGGTATCATTTCTATTTTTGAGCTTTATACCCGCTGGACCTTGAGCGCCCGGAGGTCCCTGTGGCCCGGGGGGTCCAGGAGGTCCTGCAGGCCCCACAGCGTTGCTTCCTGGAATACCGGGGATTCCAGGGATGCCCGGTGGCCCCTGTGGACCCGGGGGACCAGGGGGACCAGGGGGCCCCGGCACAGACCTTTTCTTCCCTGTAAAGAAAATGCAAAAAAAAAAAAAAAAAAAGGTTAGAAAACACAAAACCACGGGCAAGTTAATCACTTTACTGTCAAGTTAAGTTGATAATATTTATATAGCTCAAAATCACAGCTTCTACGTTCCCTCACACAGCTTTCTGTACAGCATCTGTGCAGACAGTAAATTATGGTAAATTAAAGAGACAAGAAGCACGGAGAGTGGGAGAACTCTTGTCTTAATGGGGAATTTCAAATGCTTCACACTGACTTAAGGCCAGCACAGTTCTTGGATGACATCTCAAGGATACTGCCAGAAAGTAGGCAGCAGGTAGCAAAAGAATCAATGATCAAGATAACTGAAATTTACGTCGAACTTCGCATTACCTTTTTTCTTTTCTTTCCTTTTTCCCTTGTCGGTCGATTCTGAAAGAAACAAAAACAGTGTGATTAAGCTTAAAATGGTCTCCTGTACAATTATCATCTCAGATAACATCTAGAGTATCCAGCTCATTCAGTGTAGGTATCTTAAATAGGCGAAAATAACAGATTCAGATGTTCTGCAATGAGCAATGGAGTGGAGGTATGTCAGTCTGTGGTATCTTCTAGTGTAGTAATTTGTAAGTGTGGTTTCACCTCCTCTGTATGAACAAGTGCCTTAAGCATTCACAGGCAGTGGAACTGGAGAAGATCATTAGAGAGATACTTTATCCTGCCAAAATCCTTTTCTTTGAATTAAGCCCAGATGGAGAATGTAGATGAAAGTGTGTATACATGTGTGTGCGCATGTGTTTATGTGTGTCTCCCCTTTACAACCATGTGCATGTGTGCGCGCATGGATGTTTGGTGGGGCATCGATGTCAGTGCATGAAAGACAAAATGCACTCTAGTGTGTTTCTACGTGTGTGTGTGTGTGTTTGTGTATGCCTCTATGTAGAACTGAAGAATCCTTTTCAAAAAGCCGTCTCGCTGCTCTTGTGTTTACCATGTCATTACAACTACAAAGGCCATTTAACCTTAAAACCTCACAGTTTGAGTCCCCCTCAAACATATGGCCAGTGTTTCTCCTCTGGCTAAATGACTGGATGCATCCGCATAGATTTCTCTTAACGAGCAGCCCTATCTGGAATCTGGTGCCCGTTAGGAGTGCCGAGAACGCACACATACGCACACACGTGCAAACACAGGACACACACATGCACACAAAAACACACTTCTAAGGCTGAGATTACAAAAGCCTTTGTCTGTGCGCTCAGAGCAGAGGAGAGACCTGGGAATGATTAGTGTTTAGAGGCTCGGGACTTTACTGATTTATGTAGAAAGTCTCAAAGGTGAGTTTTTTCTTCTAATTTAAACACAATCACTAAACTTCCCCCCAAGTATTCAGTGTCACGCCACAGACATTGGAATGCTTTGTGATCATGCTGCACTTGTTGCACTCAGACATGAACTTCAAAGGCTCACTTTTTTATTTGCATAGCTCACATTCTAAACAAAAACTACAAAAGCAAATTCAGACATATTGAGCATATGGTTTTCTCTTGAGCTATTGATTACGATAAATCAATTCAGTTAATGAAAGCCATCAAGGAGTCGGATAATGAGCTTTCTGATAAAATGACCACCAGGTTCCCTAAAAATGATTGTTTGTTCTACTAAGTGCATTTTTAGATCTTATTTTCTGACAGTTCAATCCCGATGAATAGTGCAGCTGGATTCAAAAGTCTATATCGGCTCGGTTGACAGATACAAAAGATATTTCTGGGACCTGCTATTATTTTGAGACGGGGAAATCAACACAGGCTTGTCTGTCTGTTTCAAATTGGTGAAACCCTTCTAAACTCCTTTGTGTCCTTGTTTGCTATCCAAGTAATAATCAATCCCATTCTGTTTAATCTCTTGCTCTATAAACTCTGCAACACTATGTGGTGGAGCTGCTTTGTTAAGTAAGCACAAAGCAGTAAAAAAATCAATTCCACAAAGTGAGAAACCATTAACAAACTGTTTCCAAAATTTAAGAGCTCTAAGCCCACCATAAGCCTGTTATTTACACTGTCCCCAATCTCCTCCAAACAAATAAAAGTTGGAGAAACCATTGCTCAACAGCTGACCACGATGTTGCCAATGGCATTTCCAGAAAATGATGCAGGTGCACTGTGCTTAACTAGTCGTATTCCACATTTTTTGATGCGCAGAGCATGAATCTGTTTTGTATGAAGACACCCACCAATGTACTTCTCATTTATTTGTGTCTGAGAAGCTGCACGTTCAAGAAACAAAGACGTTGAATATGAAAGTCAGTTCATACCTGAGTCTGACTGTTTGCCGGGACTCCTTTTCGCTCGCTGTGTTATGCCCCTGCTGTCTTCTTTGGCATGAAAGTCGCTATTTCTGTGTAGTAACTTCTCCTGATGAAACAAAAGAAAAATAAATAAGGATCTAAAAATTAAGAGAAACATTCATGGGAAAAAAAAATATTACTGCCATAATTCAACAACACAAGAGTTCTGCTTTAATCAGAGAATCTCCTGTGAATATTACTTAAGAGCACCTTGTATTAATTCTGGGAAGCAAACATGAGTAATGAGTGATACAAGTTTTTTGGGAGCAAAAACCATGTCACAAGTGCTCATTCTATTCTTGGGGTATAATGTTTGCACAGAGACAACTTGGGGCATTTGAAAAGATGTGAGACACTGTCAGCCAGTACATTCACTTGTGGCCAAGTCATTGTCTGTCCCATTGGGGCTGTAACCTATCCTGTAACCCAAGTCACTTTTGTCTGTGTTTCTGCCGTTTGAGACAGTCACCTGGACATGGCTGCTCTAAAATTCACCTTTTTACACAAAAGGACGACATGAATTGTGGTTAATTTGAGAGCAATACCCATTCATATGGCACCTGGTCCCAGCCCTATTCAGGGGTGGCATGAATAAGCTAAAAAACAGAGTCAAAGAAAGGATGATGGAGCTGGTCTGAGCTCATCTGTAAAAACAGGAAAAGCTGTACTACAGCGGAGGGGGTGTTCCCATGGGCGAGTGAGTGGCGGGACAAACCGCATGCCGTCTAATGTGACTGGTTCTGGTCGACCTACATTCACACGAACTCTCTAGGACATGTTGCCCTGACTGTAACCGTCCAAAACACTCTCAGACATGACCAGCTCTGACAACCCAATGTTTCGTGCTAAGGATTCAGAGTTCCTTTTAAACGCACATTGTTCAAAGTCACATTGTGTTAGAAGAGCCAGTTTGTGATCACATCTTTGGAGGATTCCCAAAATCCGATAGACAAAGAAACCCAGCACTTGAAACACAACAAGACCACCCAATGCCTTCATTTCGTCGAGCCTCACAATATACCAGATCACTTTCGGTCACACTTTGGAGTGTCAACATAAATAATGGTGAGGGTGTGCGACATAAAGGCTCTAAAACGCTGAGGACAAACGACCATATAACATGTATTGTGCTGGACATCTGCTCGGAGTTTGGGCGACTGAAATTTCACAAGCAGCGGCGTTGTGCAGCACCTTAGTGTAGATCAGCAGATAATAAATAATGTTATCATTTAGTCTAGGAAACCCAGCAGACATCCTTTCTGGCAGACACTTCAGTGGAGGCCTATCCCATTTGGGTACAAGATACTCCATGTTTCCACCTGTGGCGTTCAAATGAAAATAGTTGCTACACTGCAAAGACAAGAAATCTCCTTCCCTGAAAGCAGCGTGAACTCCCAGTGCCTCTTTGTGTGGTTTCAAGGAGAGCCACTGAAAGACAGACAAGAAAAGTTATGTTTCGATTTTCTTCCATACCTCGTCTCAGATGTGGGAACCCCACCTCCTGCGGTGTGGGATGAGCTGTATCATGTCAAACACCCCCCGCTGGCTGTGTTGGGCAAGCTCAAAGTAGTTAAAGTCTACATCCCTGACCAGCTGCCAGCCATGTCTGACCTTATAAGCATGGGAATTCCAGCCTGATGGAGAAGTATGTGTTGGAATGGTTTATCGACACACAGACCTCCAGATGTTCCCGCGAGCAGCGACGTTTGCTGTTCATTTGGTGTGCAGGTGTCTCCACATCTCCTCTCCAGCTGTTGGCATATAGGGGGCTTTTACCTCTCAAAGGATTCTGGGTGTATGTTCGGGCATATGGCATTACACTTTCGTCTGTTCTGACAGCCAAACATGATTCAACAGCCAATTTCTGGCCTGAGATTAAGCCCCATCAGAATGACAAAAAACAAACAAGCAATCTGCTAGGCTACTACCAAATCTGGTGCGGCTGGTGCTTAAGATGAAGGCAGCAATAAAGAAAAGATATTTCATTATACGTCAATGAGAAATGGTTTTGTGTCCTTGTTTGCTTCATTTCACTTCATTACAACATTTACAGCCTTCATCCCCTTCAAAGGCACGCAGAGTTACAGTAAATCAGGATGACAACGTGTTGGTATGTATGCCAAGTGCCAACTATTGAGTAAACCATTCTTTTTCAGCACAAGGGAAAAATGCTATTAATTAGAGGGCTTTCAAATCTTCAAAGCATGTGGGGAGGGGGGGTACTGTTGCGAGCAGAAGACGCGATTCCCTGTTGCTCCGTGAGGATATGACTAAAATTCACTCACCCCAGGGATGTGTAATTTAGTGATCACAAGATTCTTTTGGCCCTATTAACACTTATTATTACAAAGGCGCGTATTTTTTTTTTACCTGTTTGCGTACATAAACTACCGAAGTTCCTTGATATTCTGTTACACTTCTATGAAATTTATATTTCTTTTTACACAGATGTCTTCAGTACACTGTCCTAAATTAGTGTTTTCCACAAAAATACAGAAATTCTGGTTGTCGTCAGCCCACCTCTTCTAGACGTAGAGGATCAATTAAAAATTAGTCACTACATTGCATCAGACAACATGAGGTTACGAAGTTCAGGAGGTGAAACTGGGGGCTCATGGATGCGAGTGCCAGATGCAGACGGGGAGAAACTGGCATTACTAATGTAACTGACATGCATTCTGTTGAGAAATTAAGGTTCATAATACTCCTGTGATTCATGCCGGAGAGAACAATGATAGTGTGTTGTTTTCTTTTTAAATATCATAAAAAAGGAGTGGTCACACCTTAGTCAGTATCAGCGGCTGGTTTCTGACAGGCCATCTGTTTTGAACCACAACTTGAGTAATTTAATAATAGCATCCATAAGATTGTCATCTAGAAAAACTGTGGAGCTCAACCTAAGGGAAATGTTCCCTGTCAACAGCCAATCACATTTGAGATTGTTGCAACACAGTTGGCAAAGTGAATTCAAATAGAATGCTGTGAAGGTCTTGAGAATTTATTATTTTGGTAAATGTTTGTGACTCTGGACTTAATCTTGACTGGGCGTCTACACCATCTGTCTGTCAAGATAATTCAGTCTTATACGGAAAAGTTTGCAGCCTCTTATCTCTGATGTTGTGTCCTCCTCCTTCTTGTGCTTTTCTGACACTTTTGTCCATTATGATTAATTTTTGATATGGAGGCCTACTCTTTTCTGTACATACGATATCGCTGTTTTAACCGATCATGCACTGGTCACAATTAAAGCAGATGTTGGTGACAGCCCACCCTGGCGCACCAGAGCATGTATGCTGCTGAGGACTTTGTGTCCCATCAAACT
The DNA here is from genome assembly GCF_902148855.1 of Sphaeramia orbicularis. Taxonomy (NCBI): domain Eukaryota; kingdom Metazoa; phylum Chordata; class Actinopteri; order Kurtiformes; family Apogonidae; genus Sphaeramia; species Sphaeramia orbicularis. The sequence continues at coordinate 32,204,555 of NC_043966.1, read as the reverse complement.
GACTTTTTTAATAGCCGTTAACTAGACTCCAGATGTTTCAGCATCTGTTCTTTGCAAGACTTTGAAGGCATACATCAGAGGAGAAAATTATTTCATATAATGGTTATAAGAAAAATGTTAAGCTCAAGAATAAAACTCAGTCCAACCTTTCACAATTACATAGTCAGAGGGGCAACTTTTATTACGTTCTACTCACACACGTCAGGTGAACAAAGGTCAGGCTGACTGAGAGTGGCACTTGTTCTCATTCACCAGCGCCCCGCATCACACTTGTACTTCAGAATTTGGAAAAAACACACCTTCTCTGCAGGGAGTTTTACTATTGGGAACTGCGCAGATCTGTTGGACAGCTGGGATTTACTGCCTTGCTCAAGGGTATAACAACTGCAACTGCTGATGGGAAAGCTGTTTGTTCACTTCCTTGGCCTACATCATAAATGACCAAATCATTTGCCCTCATTACTAAGTAACCAGAATGATCTAAGCTAGTGTGAGATGTTTAGTGGTTCATGTAATGAATCACTTTCTACTATCAAGATCTCACGAAACCGTTCATTACTTCCAATAACATATCATATAACTTATTCTGTTTAAATATGAGTGAGTGTTACTGCTAGGAAAAACTCTCTGAAAGAAAACTTGCATGTGGATGTTTGGCCTGGAAAAACACTACTGTTCCCATTTCTGAGGAGTAAAGTTAAATCAAATTTTATAGACATCCTGACATATATTTGACATTCTCATACTCTTGTTTTATTGTCTCACAAGTGCTGCTAGATAAATTTGGCTGTGCCTTATTTAATCTGCCTCCCATCACTCCAAATCCCTTTAGGACACTGTAACTTATGAGCAGCTCCTCCGCTGTTCACAAGAAGACTGAAAACTGATGACAGGCTTGTCGTATTACATGGTACAAATCTTCATCTGGATGTTTTCCACAGTTACTTTTTCAGATCAGGTGTCTGTAATTATAAGTTCTGCCATACCCCCCCACACATAAATATCATCTGCTCTTATTACTGGATAAAGTAAAAGCAACAGGTGATGCCGTAAAACCATAAAGAGACTGAAATTGCATTTTTTAAAGATTGAAATGAATGGTGACAGGATAAACACAAAGAGAAATGAAGTTAAAACTGCTGCCGAAAACAAACCACTTTTTCTTCTTTTCATGTGCACAGTTATTGTGCTCATGACAACATTGTGGTCTTGATGGAGCAAACGTTCTCAGGGCAATGCCATGTCAAGTTAATTTACTTTTGATGCTGAACATCAACATGAAAACTTTCTGACAAGCACAGAATTTGACACCATTTGTGTTTAACAAAATATAGCTGTATCAGAACAGAGATAACCTGTCTGTACTGTCCTACTGATGCCTATGAAGCCATGTCTCATCAGTAGGATGTACGTAAGTAAATGTTTGTGCTTCTCTCTAGTCTTAGATTGACTCTTCATATTCCGTTTCAGTTGTCTGTGTACCTGCACTTCACTTCAGATTTTCAATGATGCTTCTGAGATGCCTTTGATGAAGACTTGTGTGAAAAATCCAATAAACAATTTTAAGTCGTACAAGAGACATTCTTCAAAGGGAACGTCTCAAAAGTTAACAAGTGCGGCCGCTGCGTCCAAATGCCACATGCTCCTGTTTCTCCAACTATGTAAACTGTGGGATGTGTAATCAGAGTTGTTTAATGCAGACATCTGGCAAGGACAGCATCACAGCGCTGTTAAATATTTACAGCTGGGCCATAGTCTTTCACCTCATGAAGCGTCACCATCTGGGTTGAATACCAGGACCATCTCACTCCGCTTTAACTAGGGAAACCACTACTATCTAAAATAAGCTGTGCAAAGGATATGGCGAGATCTAAATGAATAGGCTTAGCTTCCCACTTCTGTAAGGAAAATGTTATAATGCGTCTCCATCCTTGAATTCCTCTGGGTTACTATCAACTTGACGGTTATGCACAACTAAATGTCCAGCCAATGCTGCCCCACGCAGAGGATCATTTTCTCCGTAAAAGGTTACACAAGCCATGACATATGAGCTAATTGGGCAAGCAATACAAAGTTGAGACCTACACTTGGTCCCTTTGTACTGATGAAATTAGGGAGTGTGTGGAGTTGGGGTGGAGGGAGGGAGGAGGAGGAGGGGGGGGGGTTGTTGCCAAAGCCACAGACAACACAATGAACATTCAATCAGCCAGCTGCCAGAAAAGAAAACACATGTGAGACGAAGCTGGCTCAACTCCAAGTACCAACTGCCCCATCTAAGTCCTGATGAATTTACATCAGCCCTTGGGCTTTGCACCTGCTGGTGATCCAGTTAATTTTCCGTCCACCTGCTCCAGCACACTGACTGACCCATCTCTGTGAATCCAGCTGGGCACACTGCCTAAGTTCTGTGCATCAACCTCTGTCTGTTTATAGGGGGGGGGGTCTCTCTGGAAATAAGACAAATTGAGTTAAATGTGGTTTGCTTTACAAAAACAGCTTACAGCCGATTCAGAAGTAGAGTTAAATTCCTTGTGTTGTTCAATAGCAGTTTCTTTTATTTAGGTGCTGGCAAACGTGGACCACAACTGTGCACTTCCTTCTTGATATGCCTCCCCTGGATGTGCTGACCTGAGCTGGCACGGCAGGGGGATTTGGCCAGGTGACAGATTTTAAGCTCATACCTTTGTGCATCTTTGTCCAAGAGGCTGAATCACGCAAACGGGAGCACTAATTCAAAACATATCTGTCTGGAAACTGAGCTGGCAAAACTTCGTGACAGGCTACTGTAAAGTAAGTTGCCCAGAAACATGCCATAACAGAGCAGACACAAAACCTGACACCGTGATAAGGGAACAGGAGGACTGAGCGGAGGTGAATGAACACGAACAGCCTCCGTGTGAGGAATGAAAACAATGCCGCCTTGGAGGAACTGCTGCTGTTCTTCATTTCTCCTCTCCTACCCCCTTTCTTTTTTCTGCCTGTTTTTAGTTACCTCATGACCCTCCCCGCCGCGGCTGCTGCCGGAGTCCAGTCGCGGGTGGCCGGGCGAGAACACCGCCGCCGGGTCAGCCAGGTCAGTCCCCGCAAGTGTCAACATGGAGTCCCGCTTCTGGTGGATTATTTCCCTTTTGACTTCAGACCGCAGATCCAAGTAGCAGACGAGAGTGACAGCGTGCAGAGACAGCGACAGCAGGAATAATCCCAGGAAGACAACACTGCTGCTCCTGTTCCTGCACTTCTTGTTGCACGTGCACGGGGCTGCTCTGGGCATCACTTTGTCCGGGAAATCCTCCCCAGAAGAACCATCGCATGCCATTATTGGACAGAGCGCGAGTCAGATGCTCCTTATCTCGGCATAATCGGGTCGTTTGTCTCGCGCGGGCCGCGGCTATTCATTAACGTACAGACTCATAGGTGCAGCAGCAGGTCGGTGCAAACTTCTGCGAGTATCTGTAGTAACAATGGAGACACGCCCACAACTTCTGTGATTGGTCCGGGGACAATTACAAGACAGATAATCCGGGCCAGAGGTTGGGCGCTGGATGCACGAGACGCAGTGATCGAGCGACACCTAATGGACAAACCCCGTCGCTGCAACTCTCGCGGGAGAGTAAGAGAAGAGGATGTTTTGAGGATATCTACTAGTTGTGTGATTATTTGGTTAGGAAAAAAAGAAAGAAAAACCTCTCGTGACCTTCAGTGATTAATGTTTTGCTTTTTTTATGTCAGTGTGAATGGAAGGGGTGGTCACTGATGTAATGTATGTTGTTTACGCATATGTTGTAGGCTTTGGACATGCTATTTTTCATGGGTGTACTTTGTTTGGCACTTTGTTTTGTTATGTGGGTGGCACATGGATGGTGGTACATGGAGTGGTGGTCCTGTGTGAAGAACTGATTCAGAACTGTGGTAAATATTGTAAAGTGTTGTTAGTGAAAAGGAATATGCGGTTGATGATTTCAGCATATCATCAAAGGATGGAACAGTGTTGCAAATTATATTTTTAAACAGTACACATTATGTAATTATATTTAATTACATCTGGACCCTGTCATGCTGAGGAGCATGATAACCGACTTGGAAGAAAATCAATGTCATAGTGAGGTCAGCACCACTCTGTGTACAACACCATCAAACAGTCCAAACACTTGTCATTCAGCCGGACTTGGGGAATAGTTTGACATTTATGTTGCCAAAAAGCCAGCTGAGAACAATACTTTAACTAGATTGACTGTGGCATTGTGGTTTCACCTTTTTCAGCATTCAAAGACCAACCTTAGTTTTGTTCTTTCCAAAGACAGACACTTTGATCTCTGAAGCAAGGAACCAGCCAGAGGGTCTGCGGATCAGTCTGCCCTTGAATCCCGAATGATGAAACCCGTGCACTGACTGAGCAGGGCTGAAACTTGGTGCTTGATGGATCACCAGCTTAGATTAGTTTTCAGGCAAGTGCCACAAAACATCTATCTTTATTTCTCCGAGACAAAACCTGACATTTGTGTGCACTTGACCTACAGAAAGGTACATCCTTTCAGGATATGGGCTCACGCTGACAGACACTGAGTAATTGTTTGTCTTCATATCACCATGTGGAGAAAAATAATGGAGAGAAATGACTTTTGGAGATCAGAAAATGGTATTGCATCTCTGAGAAATGTTTTCAGTATGAAGGTAATTACTGTAAAAAGGTAAGAATCTGTTATTTCATGAGGCAGATTCTGTTTCTGTTGCCTATAGACTGTTTCTCCAGAGCACAGACTGATTCAATCCTCGAAACCCATCTGCAGAAAAAAAGTGCTTCTAGTCAGCTGCCACTGAAGGGCAGCATTGCCAAGCCATAAATCAATAACACTGCATACCATAGTCCTGTTGAACTTTACACATTAAACAGCCCATTTTGATCGAGTAATGAATTCCAAGTAATGCCTTGCTGTTTATATTCCGTATGTATCTTTATATAGCTTCTCTGTGGACTACTGATCTCAAATTTAGCATCCTCCCTCTTTCTCAAGGGAAGCCAATTCTCCATTGTTAGAATAGGAGATAGTGAAATCGAAAAGAGAAAGACATTCAAAGTAACCCTCACAGGGCTTGTGACTGAGAGCTCAGTCTAAGCATGTTTGCCACGCTTTTCATCTGAGCAGCAATGACTTTGAGAAGCAGTGAATTTAGGATTGGAATAAGTTAGGCACATGCCTTTTTTTTTTTTTTTTTAAGAATAATTTCACCCTATTTAATATTTATAATACTTTAGGTTAATATGCTCTATATGAGGAATTTCTGCAGGCTATTTAAGTGATTGAATTTTATGTTTAATTATTATTGCTCTGAAAAGAGGGAGCCAGATACCCTTGAGTCAAAGGTCAAATGTCAACATGTCAACATCGAAGTCAGCTTTGCGTCCACAACCCCAACTTTAAAGCCTGATGATAATTAAAACAAGTTTTGCCATGATTTTTTTCCTTGGCATCCAAAAGAGCAGGAATAATTCTTATAACATCCCCTGGGCTTCAATGCAGCATCCATAAATGGTGTGGGACTCTATCCTCTCTGAGCTTATAACAAGATTTAGAGGCTTTCCCTGCCAGATGATAGAGTTTTGCAGGAGGAATAGGCTGTCATGTATTTTACCATGAAGGGTTGAGTGGTGGGCTGTGGCTGCTACCAGAGGGCGCTGGCTGTTGGTTGTCACCTAAAGAGGTGCTCCAACCTTCCTTTGGTCACTCCCACTTTGCCGCTTCCCCAACACAAAAAGCGCAAAATAAAATGATGTTTGATGAATCACAGATGTTCTAATGTAATTCATGGTCATTACATCTTACAGTAAATTCAATTCAGTATCATAACATATTACAGTAAATTGCTTTAGACCTCTCCACCCCCTTATTGCCTTCTCAGGAGTCATTGTTTCTCCGCATTGAATTGCGGAGGTGTAACCATGGCTAATTGATATGCTGTGGCGTTTGATTTCCAACCTATAAATCTCCAGTAAAGTGGACCGTGTCTCCCACTTCCCTGAACAATGATTAATTCACTCTCATTGTGGGTGTCTGTCTTAAGAGTCTTTATCAAGATCAGAGAGCACACTCTCTGCTCCGTCTTTTTGTACTGTGCCTTCACACTTTCCTCCTGCCTCCATTTATTAACTCACTGTTGTGTGGACCTCAGTGTATCGCTTTAGGTAAACTTAATTGATTTTTTTAAATTTCGCATAGAAATGCTACATTTTAGTGGCCTTTTTAGCTTGCAAAGGGTAGGGTTGTGTGTTTTCTCAAAGTTTCAAGAGAATCAATAAACAGTGACATTTAGAAAGTGACTTACTAATTGTTTGGAGCTTAATATTATTTAAGGGGATTAAGCCTTCATTGGACAGTAACACAAGGGAAAAAGACAGAACATATCGGGCCAGAGAGAAATGTAAGAGGAATAAGTATGCAGACCTTACAGACCAGACAATACTAATAACAATAATATGTTCTAGTAAAAGTTCTGCAATAGAGTTGAGTAGAATACATTCAAAATAAACTAAAACTAGAGATAATGTACATGTAAAGGTGGAGTACAAATGTAATCATATGCCTATGCTTTAGTACTTCAGTCAGATACACAGACCTGGATCAAACAGGAAACATATGGCAGAAACTAGCGATAAACATAACAGTGGTGTAGTATCACCTTGATATGCTGAACTTGCAATATGTACACATTCAGAGGAAAGAAACACTGAATTCATTTGAGACGTGTTTATTGACTCTTGACAAATGTAAGTCCTACAATTACTCTCAATTAGATCTGTTTTGGACTCGTTTTTCCCAAGCAGGGAGATTTGGCTCTTTGGCTGCAATACTTCACCATTCTCACCAGCTAGAGGCTACTCTTGTTTGTCTGCAGTGGGTCTGGACTGGCAGTTTACAGTGGGTTTTTCATACAGCTGGAAATGAATCAGCAGACGCTGATGAGACAGTGCACTTTTGATGAAATGAAGGTTTCAGAATCTAATGACAGATATTTGCTGTTACTGTATGTGGAGGCGATCAATAAAAGTTTTCTTGTTTTTTGTGTTAATGCACCTTCATGAAAGTTTATGTCCCTGAAAGCAACCCTGTTTGAGGTAATTTATTAAACAGTGTTGCTTTTGCTGTAAAGGCTGTATTTTTTTTTTTTTTTTTGCTTTGCCTCAAGCTCAAAAGTATTCCTCTGTGAATAACCTTGTCTGTTACACTGCTGCACCATCAGCAAAGACATGATTTTGTAATTGTGTTTATTAATGAAAAGCAGAGGAGGTGAGACACATACATGACATGCAGAGAAAAGCTGAAGAAAAAGGAATACACGTGTCAGAGGAATACAACCATGCTATTGATCAACAGGACACCCAGAATAACATTTGACATGACTGTTCACGGTCCCCAAATGCTTAATTATAAGCACACTGTGTTAACATGTTAAATATTGTACATGCATTATACATGGCTTTAATGGGGGATTTTAATATTAAATGCAAACAAGGATATAATACTTACACAGAATACATAAATGTCCACAGATGCTAAATTTATATGTAAATAAATACCTGGCCTTTTCTATCATGTTTGGATTTAGAAAATGACAGTGAAAATCTTGTCACCGGAAACAATTTTGAAGATTAAAATCAAAATACTGTGGATCATTATCCCACTTAGGTTGTTAGAGCTTTTCTGGCAACTCTATCATTGGAGGAATGTTTACGTTTTGGGTTTTTAGGCATCAAATTGCTCAGTAACCCACAGCCACAGTGAAAAAGAGACTATATTCTTGTAGACACTTGTATATCTTGGATGTGCTACGAAGCTGAGTCCAATAAAGAGGTGAAATATGAGTGAGATACATGTTTATATGAGCCTTTATATGTGCCAAGATGATGGTTTACGGCCTCTCTGTTCCCTGGATGTTTTCCACGCTGCTTGTTTCTGAGGCTCATGTGAGGCTGCCACCTCCGAGAGCACAACCTCTGCCAGCTTCAATAAACAGTCACTACCCATATCAAAACCTCTAAGCCAGACCAACAGCATGATCAAGAGGCGCACCTGAGGTGAACCCAGAGGTAATCTACCCTTCAGCCTCTCTCCTTGTGCTGCGTTTTTTTGTTTATTTCTCTATGTCTTGTGTGTTTTGCCTATTACATTTCCTTCTGGTTTGGAACGAGAGGAGTATTTTTTTAGTAGGTGCCGTGTCACTGTTTAGATTCATCTTTGGTAAATGATTAATGATATCATGATATTCAACAGTCTCATATGACATGTTTTTCCATTTCTCACCAAAGATGTAATGACATTGTCATTTATCACAAACTTCACACTTCGTAGCACATTTTTTCTTTCTCTCAATCGCATTTTTATACATAACTTATGATCCTGCTTCCCGGTATTGCTGGAAAGGAAAATATCCACTTGCTTAGGTCAGAGTTCATATTTTCTTCCTCATGAGATGAATTCACCTGAACTCTACAATATGAACAACTCGAGACCTCTCAGGGAAACGGCTGTAGTTAAACAATACAACCCTCCTTTCTCCGAACAGCTGAATGGACAGGCTCAAAAAATGTGAATGGGAGGTGTGAAAAGGGCAACCTCCGAAAGTAATTGCTGCTGTGTTCACCAGAGAGAAGGAAAACAACTTACAAAGAAGCTGTTTGCAGCACACTATAAGAGCAACACATCAAACTGCCCAAACACAATCAACCCAGGTTTGACCACCAGAAACCCACTAATTAATTCTTAATTGTAATTGTTAAAAGCATTAATTCTCATTTTCTACATATTGGAGGCTTTAAAGAGCGACAAAAGACAACAGTTTGCAGTTTGACCCTCATTTGTAAGCATACCAGATGGACAACAGTAGGAAAAAAATCAACATTTTTCCAGGATACAGCTCTTTCCTCAGATTTTTACTAAAACAAAAAACAAAAACAACCCTGTTTCACATACCGTTTTCCATATCCTGACATTTATGAGCCACTACTACACAACATGAAAGACATATTTCTTTCTTTGTTTTTATAGGGATTTTATAGTTTTGAATGTCATTGCCAGCAGTTATTATAACAACTTCATGACTGAAATATGTGAAAGCAATGACTCTACACTGTGCAACAGACTGTATACGGCAACCGTGTGAGTGATATGACAGGCATATAAACTACCACACTCGCGTGCACAGAGTTTAAGTACCATTACCAGTTATAAATTACAGTTTGTTTGTATTCCAGTGTAACATAGATAAATGGGCCAAAGTGTAGTTCTGTCAAAACTTATATGACTGTTTGTGTTTTGGTTTCAATGGGCCACGTTCTAAGGCCTAGACATGACACGGCATACTGTTATGACTTTGTGCCTGAAGTGCAAACTTATCCGAATAGATTTTAGTATTGAAGTGGTTTTGGTATTTTGGTTGTAATACATTTCCGTCATTTGTTTAATCCTTGTTTGAGAATTCAAGAAAAGATCAACAAGCAGCTGTTAAAGGTTATTATTTTTTTTCTTAGAATTGTTAAGATTCTATAGAGGATTGACTCTGATATGAATTCCTTTGTCTTCTGTGCAGGGCCGTTATGTTTTCGATTTTTTCTTCCACGTTTGAGACAGATGAGGCCCAGAAATACCTGTCAACACTGCACACCCACTTAGTTGCAGGTGTCGCATGTAGTTTTCATTTTAGATCCAATTCTGCATCGACCACCCCGCATCTGTGGTGATATTACTAACACTCTTCTTTACAGGTATCGACTGGTGGAAACATGTAGTCTATTACATCTGAGCTGGAAAGGACTGTGGTTATTTATAGATGACTCGAGGCATCACAGGATGTATTACCAGCTAAATTAACAATCCAATAAGTAAACCTGTAGTTTGGATTTATTGTAGGTGCCATGGAACATGAAGGTGGGGGTTCTTTTGTGATGTAGTTTTCAAACTATCAAGATTTAATGATGCCAAGTCTTAGAAACCTGTTAGTGAACTACAATGGCCATAATTCATTACATCTATAGAATAAGACAAAGTACATGTGGGTGTGAGAGCATACGTTCCCCTGTGATTTGCAGTGTGTCTGTGCTTGATAGGAAAGTAAATCTGCAGTGTAGCTTTGATACACAGGTGAAAGTACAGCGACCACACAGTGGTTATAGTGTTGGAACATCATTACTGTAACTCATAAATGATGGCTGAACAGCACTGGAAAATAATGTTATCCAGTTTGTGAAATGCTTACAGCCCCCAGTTTACACTATTTTTTAACTTACATTTTAAGATTTTTTGTCTTATTCTTTCGGAGGGGATTTTTTCATAAACAGGAAAATTAACCTTGAAAAAATGTCATCAGTAAAACACCACTTAACTCTATTACATGTAAGTATAAAAACATGCCCACTACCAACTAAGGGCATGTGAGCCTGACATTAGTTAAATTATATTGACTTTTGCGAGTTACAAAAAATCTGATTATTCAAAGTGGAAGTTTTTGGTCTGAATGTTTCTGATTGACCTTGAAAAGTACCTTGAGTTAAGACTTTTCTGCTGATGATCTCAGCTCCTTCACACCCTCTATCTCCTTCCCTCCATCTCATTATCTCTCCAAATATCATAACTTATTCAGAAGCCCTTAAAAGGCAGACTATACCCTGACACAGCAATATCCACCAGGAGTCCACCAGTTCATTAAAAAACCTCATCAAACATGCACAACACAAACACATAGGCACACACTCATGCACACACACACACACACACACACACACACACACACACACACACACACACACACAAGCTAATTCAGCTTTCCGCAAAGTGTTGCCCTGTGGTTCTAACAAGTTTCCCTTAGCTCTTATATAGTGCCTTATCAGGGTGCATGATCTGGATTTGGCCCGTCTGAGAGCTCTTTGTCAAAATATACTGCATTAAATATATCTTGGCTTTCAGGCTGCGGCAAAATTGATTTTACTGAACAGTTTGGCAGCACATGCTGGCCACAACCTGTGAGCACCTACTCTACTTTTAGTGTGTCACAGGCACAGCGAGTTTGTGTTACAAGAGAGAGTTGCTAACCTGCAAACTTTTACATTATGTTGTCAAGTGTCACATACCCTGATCATTTTCCCTCTTGGCAGCCAGGGTTGAAATTATCCGCACCTGGTTGCCATGTTGGTTGCATGTTTTTGATGAAAATCACTTGCCAAGGAATGCATTTCAATACTCTCACAGTAGAATAGCTCAGGGCTTTATTAGGGACCATACGCCTGTCTGACAACACACTCCCGATGTTGTGTTAAATCCCATATGCAGCTGTGTGTTACTCAGAGCGTCTTAAGACACATGTGTGTGCGCATGCTGTTGGGTAAACGGCCCTCTTCAGCTTTATTACCTGGCCATGAATCATGAGCCTTCATTACAGCCTGCTCATTGTGCTCTGAAGGTTAAGCAAACCAATTAGAGTTCCCCACACGCCGTTGGGGTTCTCAGCAACAACTGCATCCCCACGTCTTGCATTTTAAATAGGTAGATGTGGGCCTGGGATTAAGGAAAGGCAGAAATGTAGGAAGTAAGATGGATGTTTAGAGTAACAAGGAGAGTGGGTGATGATCACGGTTGGCAGGGCAGGATGGAAGAAAGAAATTGTGGGAGAAGAAAAGAGGGAAGTAGGAAACAGACTATAAGAGAATGGAAAAAGAGAGAAAGAGAGAGAAAGAAGCCCTATTAAAAGAAATGACACCGTCATGGTTCACTGAGCCCCTGCACTGGGCGGCAGTACCCCTGTGCTTAATGCTCTCTGGCTGTCAGCACCACAGTCAGCAGCACTGCCTGGCTGCTCCCAGGGGGAAACTGTGTTGGTCTATGCTCTCGATTAACTCTGCTGCTTATTAGAATAGATACTGGGAAAGGGCTCAGCCAACCAAAGAGCAGATCCGATTGAGTGCAGACATGGCACACTATAATCATAATGGGGAGTGTAATTTTTGAGAGTTCCTCCACAAGACAGATGAGGTTTAGATACAACAGCCACCATCAGATTCTTTGATTTACTCCCACATTTGATCTCCTTGTGTATTGGATTTGACTGATACACAGACCGTCACGGGCACTTTCAAAGAGGCCCTTTTAATTGTCATCATTTTCATCCTCCTCCATGGATGAATGAATAGTTAGATTTGTCTGTCAGGAAGATTTAAAGCCTGTGTGTACCTGCACTGGCACATTGTGTTGAGACTGTGAAAGCACTCGTCTCATAATCTGGTGAACACCCTAGAGATTCACCTACACTGAATGAACTGTCAAAGAAAGTTTTGAGAAACAGCTGAAATTATAGCTTTCATGCGCCTGCAACACAGATAAATTTACGTGCAACTGCTTCTTTTCAGAACCGTACAAAGAAAGGTCACTGTGTTGTAGGATTGTGACGAGCTGGTTAATAGAACATGACTGTTTTTTTTTTTTTTTTTTTACCTCTCTCTTATCTTTAAGAGGGAAAAAAATGACATGACCGTTGCCCTTCTGTTGAGTTTGTAGGTACTTAAAATAAGTCGGAACTACACTGTGCTTTTGCTGCTTAAACAATGCACATCTAGAAAGTGAGCCTAGAAAAGGGACAGAACAAGGGCAAGAAAAAGAGTGAGACAGTGATCTCATCTAGGATATATAAAAATGTGTGGCAAAGGCTGTGAAAGGCTGACGCTGGCGCACTAAGTTGCCATATTAGCATTTCAGAGGGAATAGTAGAGGAATCAGCTAGGAAACAAAAAGGCTGGATCAGCACTGACTGACAGAACCAAGGACTAATGTTCAGTGGAAAAAAAAAAAAAACCCTCCTCTTCTTCCTCCTTCTGCTTTTCCTTCCAGCTGCACTCAGCCAGAACACCAGCTAAAGATGAATGACTGTCAGCCTTTCATTGTGTCTGGTCCTTTTTAGCTGAAATTATTGTTGGTGAAAAGACTTCTTAATATTTCTTAGTCCTTATAGGAAAATATTTTTTTTCCTTCATTTTTTTGTCCATTTTTTGTGTCCTTGGTGGTTTTGAAAAGGTTGTGATCAATCATAATTTATACAGAGGTCATGTGAAAAACAGGGCTGCTTTTCCTACTTCCTGAAAATGTATTTGAATATTCTGTCTTCATTTGAGGCTGTAAGAATAATTTATTGCCATATCATCTGCTTCTCGTCATTGCAACTCAATATTCCTTGCACACAGAAACACTATGACTTACCTGAGAATGAATGTAACTGTGCTTGTATGAGGAGGTTTACATGTCTGTACAGTTTGTCTGCTGTGTGTTTGCTGACGTATCACTGGCTGCGCATGCTGTTCTGTTCCTCAGTGTGAGTAATGTGGCTCTAGGAGCTGCCATGGTAGTTACACAGTCCAGTTGTCCCCTCTTTCAGTCAGATTTCCTGCTGCCCTGTCAGCTTGACCTGCTTTAAAACGCCATCATCATCAGAGGAAAAAGAGCCTTGAAACGCCTGTTAGTGCTGAGCTCCAGCTTCCCATTCACAGTCCTCTGAAAGGCCCACTCACCACAACCTGATAACAGCTCCAGGTGTCTGGGTGGCGTCCAAATAGCTGCCTATAGTCTTCACTCGGAAGTCTCAGTCCGAGAGCCCCTGCTTTCACTCCTTCCATCCACCCCCCCCCCCCCCACCCCATCTGTATTTTTCACTCTCACTCATCCGCTCCTTTCCTTTCACTTGTCGTGTGCCTGAGAAATCTTTGTTAAATCCATCTTTTAAAGACGATTCTGCATTGATAGATGTGGTCACCAAGTGCCTTGACAAAGTACCTTCAGGCTGTATAGTCTTCAGTTCAGTTCTTTTATGCATGCTGAGATGGGAGTCATATTTACTCAGTCAGCAACTTTATTATAAGGAAGCTTATATTGCTCTGGTAGCTGCTGTTTCCATCTAATCTTTTGTAATGTCACATCTCTGGGGATAATTTGTATAAGGCAAGGTAAAACCTGTTAAGTTTTTTTCATTGACTATTTTATGGGCTTTGTGCATTATTCATATGCTAGGTCATTCTGGGTAAATTGCTTCGGGGCATCCCTGTGCTCATATTGAACACACTGGACGTGTATATTTCTTTAATGTTTTTTGGTTCAGAGTGAGCAAACCACACAATTTTGAAGCAAAATATGAGATTTTGGATTCGATAACATGTCCTTGAAGCACCGAAGCTTGAGGCTGAAGTAATGCTTACTATAACTGTTTTCCCCTCCTCTTCTATTCCCATACCGCAGCTGTGTAAGTGGTCATACTCCCCTCCATATCCGACTGGAAAACAGCAGTCGGGGAAGTTTACTGGCTGAATTAAAACTTGCTCCCTTCTTTCCAGCGCCCCAGAGTACAATGCAAATGCTCAAAAGTTCTCACTCCACAGAAATTATGTGACTGGAATGTGAGAGCGCTAGTTTGACCCAGTTTCTCTATTATCACGAAATGTTGAACATGCAAAAATGGGAAGATGAGCCTTAAAATGAGAAGACCCAGTATATCCTTGAGGCATATGGCTGCAATGAATCTACTCAACCCAACCCAGGCAATCTGTTTGCCAGGGAAGGAGACATTCAAACCTGTCTGATATATTCATGTTCCCCTCGTCCACCGAGCACCTGCCTTCATCTTGTCCCTGCCTTCACTTGCTTCTTGGCTTCTTGTGTGGATGGCTCCTGTCCCACGAGCCCTCTGGCGCTCCGGGGTAATGGAATCATGAGGCAAGTATCAGTTAGACATAGAGGATGAGAGCGTCTCCTCTTAGTGTGACTAAAGAGTCTGATGAGACGTGCCCTCAGCTCACTGTCACAGTATAACCCCCACGGTGTCATCATCCTTGACCAGGAGGACACCTTCAGCTGATAAGGTAATATCGTTATCTATCGGATAATGTCTGGACAGAAAGAATACATTTCATAATTTTAAAACAGCTGCCAGCTTTATAATTTTTGGCTTGTCATTTTTCACCGCCTGCAGTGTTATTAGGAAGTGATTTAACAGTGCAATTAAAATACTGTCAAGGGTTTTCAGTAGCGTCTGCATTTGAATTCTATTATTGGCAGCCTTAATGGAAGTCCATTGTGGTTTCATTTTAGAAAGGGCAGTGGTTACTAGCAGTCAGTTCTCATATGAAATAAAATTCCACTGCAGCACAAATGGGCAAAGCTGGCGTGATATCAAAATATTGACAAAAGCACTGCAATATGTGCCAGATAAGTATTCAGAGTGTAAAACTTAAAACGTATCACCCAGACAAAACAAGCTCTATCCTAAAAATGAAATCTACTTTGTTAGAATTTACGCAAATAAGCTAAAAAGCAAACATTTCTGCAAAAGTAATGGGGGAACTTAGTTGTCAGGGGGCCATGGAAATACAAGGGAAATAAAAGATTGTAAAAATAACACATTTATTGTGCACATTTCAGTGCACGCATACACACAACCTCGCATAAATACACACTCGCTTTGCTTCCTGTGATGCTCGCTGTTAAGTTTTAGTGTGTATTTTTTGCTCCTGTTTATTCCTGCATGTCTCTCACTTATCTAACGCCTCTCAGTGCAGATGGTGCAACAAACTGCAACCGTTTGAGTCATGTTTCATAAAAGCAAGCCAATTATTGAAAACATATTCTTTCAGTCATTTAGCTGTGAATGACTTAAATGAAAGCGTTTTGGAACCTAATTCACTTTGCATCTTGGAATTTTCTGTCTCAGGGTCCAATTTACAACAAGGAGTGCCGATGGGAGCTTTAGGCTTCCTTGCCGCAGTAGGAGGGTGGTATCATGATTAATTTAGGCTTGTTTTGTCAGCGCAGGAAGCCACAAAAAAGCTCATTACAATCAGCTGGGTTTTGTCACAGTCCGGGCTCCTTCTAATCTCCCATAGAGAAGCAGAATGATACAGCCTTACTGAATATGCATTGATGATGATTGCATGATTTATGCATGAGCGTCATGGTACCTTAAGACTATCCCACCCAACAGAAGTCCTTGAAATTCTGAAATTAGAGCTTTTGTCAGCATTCTCAAAATGTTTGTTTTAGACACTCAAAGACATCACTCAAACCCATTCTTGAATGTGTGGGAACACAACTGAATAAGTGTTTAACATGGAAGTATAAGATAGTACAGGCTTGTTTGTTTGAATATTTACTTGTACAAAGCCATTAGGAAACATGTTGTAAGCTGTCATGTTTCTTTCAAACTACATTCACTATTCAGTTTGTTGCATGTCTCTGTTTGACTTTGGGCTTTCGCTGACATTACCTGCAATTAGCCTGTCATAATTGCCTGACTTTTCTGCATTAAATTTGAATTAGGACCATGATTGATGGTTATATGAGTCACAGGAGTGATGCGTGCATTGACCTTACACTGAGCTCATTTCATGGGGGTGCTGACCCTTTGATAAACACAGACAAGGCCTCCCAGACAGCCTGAGTGTGTACGGCTGTTGCAACGTGCCCTAGAGTTTTCCTGTTAGCTCTGATAGATGATGATGATGCACTGTTTACTCCTCTATACTGCCTACTTCTTCCAAGGTTTCCCTGCCTCTTTTTTTTCCCACTAATAATCACCTGACATTGATGGCTTCGGTGGTAGTTTTTTTCTTAAAGGTTAATGTGTAGGTGTTTGGGGTATTTAGGGGGGATTTGATGGCAGCAAAGGCATATAATGTTCATGATTACATTGACCTTAAAATGAGGTGTTTGCATCCAAAGAGAGGGCATTGAGTCCACCATGTTGCGCTGCTGTTTTTACAGTAGCTCAGAACTGACTCCTATATTTTTCTGTTTTATCATGGATGGCATGTACATTATTGTCACCTGCTGTTGGAGTGTGTCACTTATTAACCTTTGAAGGTCCATGTGTTATATTTAATGATATATAGTGGTGAAACTGCAAAATAGTGGCCGCAAACATTGCGGCGGGGGGGTGGGGGGGTCATTGCTTTTTTTCTTGCTAAAGTGCATATTTACCCTGCTACACACACAAGCATATATGATGGAAAAACAACAGCAATGAAAGTCTGTTTAAAGCTATTTTTATGTGATTATTCACTACAATTAATATAAATATCATATTATCATGAATATTACATTTCAATTCTACAATGAAATACCCCTAGATCTTACACACTGAACCTTTAACAAGAAAAAAACTAAATGGACGTGACGTGTATTCAGGTGATTGCAATTGGCAACTTCAACTCCAGATGCCACTAAAGATTACACACTGTACCTACAGATATATCCAGTTGAGTTTTAAGTCGTTAGTAGAGTTGCTGAGCTTATCTCCTTTTTGCCAGGAAACAAGTTCAGTAGTTATTACAAAGCAATACCAAGAAAAATAAATGTTCTCAAGTAATTATTAGGCCCTAAGGCTTTGCATATATATTGGCGAGAAACATTGAATCCAAACACAGCTTTACTTCATTATATATATATATATATATATATATATATATATATATATATATATATATATATATATATATATATATATATATATGTGTGTGTGTGTATATATATATATATATATATATATATATATATATATATATATATATATATATATATATATATATATATATATATATATATATATAAATAAGGAGTCCAAATCTGAACCAACTGACTGACATGTCAAGCAAGTCTGTGTGGCCAGGTGTGACAATATAATCTGTCTTTTGTCTGTAGACGGATTAACCAGTAAAGTGAGGTTGCCAGATATAGTCACTGACAGATAATTGAACACTGAATATAGCAACTGGCAGTTTGCAGCCCACTTAGAATGACCAATGGAGGAACACTTTGGTTAGGTTTTCTGAAAAGTTCTGTCAGGTCATGTTTCTTTGATCTGGAGAGCGGAGGTGTCACTACATTCTGTGATTAACTGCAATACTAAAAAAGGACAAGCCAATCTGCAGGCTTTGATGTCCGTTTGCATAGCAACTTTCCGACTCTCAACTCTTGCCACAGTATTTTCCACTCATACCTATTTATCCACTCCCACTCTCACTTTGCTACTCAACTTTCTTCTCTCATCTCCCTCTGCTGAGCCAGATCTCTTCCATATTCCTTTTGCTCGGGTCCACAGACTGAGAGAGACTTATTTAACAAGCGCCTGGCAGGCTGAGCAGTGGATGTGGCAGCTGCAGAAAAGAGAGTTCTTTACCACAGGAGAGTGAATCCCGGTGAGGGAGTCTCCAGATGGGCTCAGTTTGAAGCAGGTCACCCCTGGTTCCCCTAGATGAGCCCCAGACGGGATAACACTGCATATCTGAATACTAAATGCAGATTGGGTGTAATTAATTACCTGAATGCATATAGATCTTTATTTACATACGCACCTGATACTTTTTTTCCACAGAGATTCTTCTTCAGAATGTGCATTACTTAAACATAGCTTATTATGTACTGTACTCCAACCTGGATAGTCTACAGGTCCCATAAAGTATATATTTTCTATATTAATGCACACAAGAAACTGACCTTTGTCACCGTGCATTCAGAATGTGTGACAGATGCTTTGATCTATTCCTGCTCCAATGCTTCTCTCTCCTCTGTCTTGTACAGGCTGCTGATATTCTCCCTGCGTGCCTCTGTGCTGACACTGCTTTCCTCTGCATCCCATTGATTCAGGAGCCCTGAGTGATAGATGGGTTTAATAAAGCAAGGTGCAGTCCCCCCAAATAAATGAGCAAACTCAGGATTTATTACCAACATCTGCATTTTAAGGGGAGTAAACAGGGTCTAAGCTGGGAAACACAGTTTCATGATCCTCCCACAACCTTAAGTCGGATCCAGACGCATGCAGTGTAAAGCACTGGCACACGAGCTACACACACATACACAGACACGTTAACACACACACACACACACACACTTGCAATCACAGTGTTCCCTTGTCTTTCATTCTGTCTGTCACTTAATTCTCACGTCTTTTACCATTCATCTTTCTCCTTCAATAAAAGGAGACCTTGGTTTGCTGAAGCTCTTTTAGGCGCCTCTCTTCTTCTCAGTTACTCTCGCTCTTGCCTTTTTTCTATTGTCTTTCCTCTGTTATTCTGACAGACATTCCCTCCTTTTGAAGCCGCAGAGTGTTTTCTCTTTGAAGCAAAGTGTTCATCCCTGATTTGTCATCATATATGAGGATCTTTCTAGTCATGAACAGCAGCCCATTATATTTGCCCTCTCCTTTTAGCCATGGCCATGCTATGGGCTGCTTAGTGCTGGTGATTTATCCATGCATGGTGCCAGTGGAGCTAAATCTCTACTCCCCTTGGCACTGAAACAGTAGTGTGCATGGTTTAATTTCAGCTCTGAAAGACTGTCGTGCTGCAGTGATAACGCAGGCCTGTTTGCCAGTGATTGGACTAATTAATAGGCTCACAGATGATCCGCAGCTGTCTTACCCAGTCACAGTGGAGGACGGCAACGAAGGAGAAGTCAAAAGAAGAGAACAAAAATAAAGTAACTTGACCTGTGAACTTCATAGCCCCTTTAGCAATGGTAGGTTCCCACATTAATTTCCACATCCACATATGTACACCCACTGTGGATTTATTGTATACCAAAATGAGACATAAGATATAAAAGCACCAGATACTGTATTCACAGATGACTGCAATTTTTCCAAGCATGTTTGTTTATTAATGACAGCATTTTGACAACTCTGTCCATAATTACAAACACATTCAGCAGCCTTTTCACATGAGGCTTGCACACTTTTATTTCCCCCATATACTCCCTGTAGCTCCTTACAAATGTGACATACTGAAAGGTTTATACAAGACTTTCTCCCTCTCCCTCCTCATCAGTCTGTTTCACTGCAGATGACCCACTAAAGCTTTATACAATGAGCGCTCTGATAGCTATCCTTCAGTGTAATTACTGACTGAGCTCTGGCTTAATGAAAGAAATGGGGTGTTTACCACACATGCATTAGTCAACTATATATTTCACAGGAGGGAGGGCTTTTTTGTGCACAAATGTAACTCAAAACAGTGATTAATGGCTCTGGAGTAAAGTAGGCGATTAGTCCCTATGCCTTAAATATTAAATCTAGAATTTAACCATAAGCTAAATTTCAGAATAAAGCAATTTCAATAACCTCTCTTTTTCAAGTGTGAGACTTATTCTTACTGCCCATAATCATACGTGGAGCTCTGTACATTATGTGCTTATTAAAATGCATTCATTTCAAAGAATTAGTTGAACAAAGCCAGCAGCGGGATAACTTAAAAGAGGGAGCTGTAATGCAGTGCTCAAATTTGTGGTGCATAGCACTTTATGCTCACTTGATTAACCCAGTTTATCCAGTGCAAAGTCACAGCATGGGAGCAACAATGCAAGTACAAGTGTATTCAATATAGCCCTGCTCTTGAGACCCATGCATCTCTGCAGTGGCTGGTGGTGGTTGCATGTGTGGGTGTTTGAAAATGGTTACATTTCAGGGAGGTTGTGCGCAGCTGAAATATTGCACTAATTTTCAGAGGATGTGGCCTGTATTTCTACATGTAGAACCACTGGACAATTAAAGAAGCTGATCCCATTAGTCAGTGCTGGCCCTGCTTTTACTGCCTCTATCTTAAAAACATAAATGAATAAAAAATTTAAAAAAAGGTGTTAAGAATGTGCACCTCTTCACCCTGCTGCACAATCAAATCAACAAAATACATACATACACACACACACACTACACACACACACACACACACACACACACACGCACACACACACACATACATACATGCATATATATATATATATATTCCTTTTTACGTTGCAACACACATTGTAAGTCTGACTTTGCTTGCGTCTAAAAAAACACTACAGCACATTTTGACCTGAAAACTGTTCACAAGGTATCTGTCATCTCCTGGAAGATGGTCCAGAAACAAATCCAGATTCTAGCATTTCTTAAAGAATCCCTCACCACCGGTAGATTCAATACTTGTGACATTTATTCAATGATCCATCAGAGGATGCAGGACTGAAAGCCTGATTTAATTTCTTCTCTAAATATGCCATATTTGATTCCCCTTCCTGACCTCAGTTTAGAACTAGTGATGGGAAGTTTGATTCTTTTTACGAACTTGATTCTTTCGGTTCATTTATCTGTTGTGAATTGATACCAAATCGACTAATTTGATTCACCAATTAAATAAAAAAAAAAAACGTAGGGGTATCTAGTCTCCTTCGTCGGTTCAATAGACTCAACAATTTGTGAAGCGATTCAATGAGTCATCGATTTGTGAACAATTCAGTCAGTCAGCAATTCGTGAACAATTCAGAATCAATTCAGCAGCTCAGCTATATTTGGCCCTATTCGGCTGCTTTTTCATTCAGTGGTTCACTACCTCGACTCAGTCTGTCCGTCGCGACAACTAGTCTCACATTACAATCAGAGATTTTGCCGTGGAGACTACCTGCCGCACAGTCCGTCACACAGCACTTCGCCTCCATCTTAATGAGTGATTCTGACAAGTTTATGTGATAATAAAAACAATATTAGCAAAGTGCTGCTGAATCGATTCAATTGCGTTTGTGAATCGATTCAACTCGTTCACTTAAAAGAATCAATTCTTTTGAACGATTCGTTGGTGAATTGCCCACCACTATTTAGAACTTAGTAACATCATAGACACTCCTTGTTCACTCATTTCATATAAGGCACACTCACACTCATCTTATTGATAGAATCGACAGTCCTGACACTGAAATCACATCTATTGCACCACAGCTAATGTGGGAATAACTGATTACATAAACATGAGTCCTGGATGGTGCAGTGGTGAGCACAGCTGATGTGAGCCTGTCTGTGTGGAGTTTGCATGTTCTCCCCATGTCTGCGTGGGTTCTCTCCAGGTACTCCTACTTCCTCCCACTGTCCAAAGACATGCACTTAATGGGTTAATTGGTTAATCTAAATCATCTATAGGTGTGAATGGTTGTTTGCAACTCTTAAGAGAACTTAGTGGTTCAGAAAATAGATGGATGGTACATGAATCCTGATCATTGGATTACATTTTAAGGGTTAAGGAACTGATTTATAACATTTATAACATATATGTTTATTTAGTGTATTCACAACATAGTAGATGTGATCTAAGGGGGTGAAGGTCTAGACTATCTCTGATTGTCTGGTTCCGTTTGTATAACATTTTTTAATTTATACTACAATGTCCTTATACCAAACCTTGAGATGGACTGAATTTTCACTACTGTAACGTTAGGGTTCGTTGGTGGTTAATGGTTCATTCTTTATAAAATGAGACAGCAGGATGGAGACGGATTTTTTCTTAAACAGTGCTTTACTTTTCACGTACCGTAACTACTACTACAACAACACTTCCTGACACATCACCTCACATTACCGAACAAACCAATCAGGAGCTAACAGTACTTAGATTGGTAAATGTAAGTGATTTACAAAGGCACATCCAACAGATTATTTTAGCTGCTTGTATACAACAAATCAAAATAATTAAATGTGTAAATAATAATTCTGCAAACATAAATATAAATAGTTATTTAGGTAAACACTGTCAATATATATATAAATATATATAATATATTTTAACAAATACATGAATTAACTTATTCCCTGTAATTTATTCCACTGTTAAACCTTACATTTCTTCAACATAAATTATTTTGACTTCTGAGCCTTACACTACCAACATATGATGAATTTATTTCCATAATTTTATTTTTCAATGGTAAAGTCTGTTAGAGTGCGACACATGGACTCAGAACTGGAAATGCAATAACTCCTTTTTTCCTCTGTGTGCACAAGTTTGTTCATGTCAGCACGTTCTGTACTTTGTCACAGCACTACCACAAAACAGAAGGGACCAGGGAGTCCTTTTCACCACCACAACATCCGTAACAGGTAAAAATGTGATAAATCACAAACCACATTGTTTTTAAAAGCTGCTAGAGAACACCACCAGCTGTTCCTCTGTAGGAAATGATTTTAAGTGGTGTTAGTTGACCACATTAGCCTATCGACAAAAAAAAAAAAAAAAAAAACAGGTGGAAATATCAAACTACAAGAAGAATTTTAGTCTTTTAATCTCCTGAAAATTTCAGTAGAAATTATTTTGAGAGCAGAAACAGCTGGTTTGAGAAGTGGAACACAGTGATGAAAAGACTGGTAAATATTCAGAATTTCAGTTGACAAATTATAGAATTGTAGAAACGCATTATCATTGAAGTAGATATAAACAACTGAATGTCACAGTTATTTGTCTTAAGTATATTTATAGTTTGGATACATTTTATGATCAGTTTAATTAGCATTTAAAATTGCAAGTCCATATTGACAAAATGAATATACTTCCAAATTTGCATTGCTTTTCAACCATCTTTCACGATGCACTGGTGACTGAGGGATCAATACAGATGCTGTAAATATTGAAGAAGAGGCTGCTGAATCTCCAGAGCTCCACGTGAGGTCGGCTAATGTTAACAGTAGAATAATTTAATATTTATAGACATACTGTATGTACATATATTTTTGGGGGGTGTTGGTTGGTGTTGTGCCTCTGCTAAACCTATGCCCTTGTAATGAGTTAAGTGTTCATGTTGTAATTTAAGAACAAGAACTATGATTACAAGGAAAGAATCTATGGAGAAAAAGGAAAATCTTGTTTGGTTATTTATGTGTAAATGATCCTATGATGAATTAAGCTAAAATTGGATGATGTATTAAATGAAATATTCTTATGAAATTGCTTTGATTCTCTCCATAAATGAATAGATGTTTATTGTTACAATCTTAGTGGCTTTTTGTTGGGTTGTCTGGTTGTAATGTCCTTATCCTGTTTATTTTGGAACAAGCTAAAGTGTGTACATCATTTTTTTCATGGTCACAATATCATATCATCTGAATAAACTAAACTAAACAATAAAATACATATTCAAACAGGCTGACTTACTGTCAGAATACCATGGTCCATTTCCTAGACTCACAAATAACGTGTGTGACCAGACCACCAAAGATCTTGCTGTGTGTGTTTTAACCATCCAAGTCTAAACAAGGTCTGAAGCAACATCAGGAATGGAAGAGTGAAGTGCACTCAGCCCCAAACCAGCATTAAGCCCTCCGTATGGGGTGAACAGTGTGCAGTGCTGCCTTAACTACATAACATTGCTTCTCCGCATGGACCCCGGAGGTCAAAATCATTGTGTATTCCTGGGCTGCTGGTTCAGGGTTGCTTGGGGGAGTCCACGAGCACCGCGGCATGTTAGCAAGCTGTTGGAGCACGACTGCAGATGATTCATATTGTACAGGCAGGCATGTTTATGCTAGTGCTGATTTTAAAGCAGCTGAATGATGTCCTCTAACTCAAGGTCTGGGGTCCCTGAGCGCACATAATGCCTCAGGTTTGTCCTATTAATGAGGAAGAGGCGATTTTACCCCCTTCTCTATAATGTTGTTCACATATGTTTCAGGAGAGTTTTGATGAAATGTGGCATTGGAGGGCCATTAGTCCAGGCGTGCTTAAATCACAGCATGGCCGATGGTAATCTGTTCTGGGACAGTCTGTGGTGGCACCATATCCCCAGTGGAAATGTGTCAATCTGCTACCAGTGAAATGAACACCTCTCATCTGTTACACTTCTCTCCGACTCTCTTCTCTTGGGGCTCATTCTCTCATCTACCCCTAATCTCAATCCTCCCTTCTCCCTTTCTTTCTCCTTCTTTTTCCTCCTTGCGCTTGTATTTTACCCCAGTCAATCCCCCACCAAGATGAAGTGGCAGGATAAGGTCGAGGCATCTGTAGCCTCTCATTGGGGCTTAATGAATACCATTAATTCAATCGGGGGACTTGTTGGGAGGGCCATGGCCTTTGTCCAGACATGATTAAGCGATGCTATCAGTTATCAATCGTAATGAGCTTTTGTGGCTGTGGGAGACGGGTGAAATAATAACATCTTTGTCTGAAGATAGTGGGTAAGACCAGACACCTATCTCATCCTAATGATATAATGGTATGTATGTCGGGGTAGTATGGGCATACAGCGTCTCACAGGGTATGATGGGTCAGATTGACACATTACATGGTGTTTTGTATGCTGTGAGTGTGGTTAGGGTGTTAATTTAAGTCTGTGTCCTATAAAAATTAATTTGCTACATTCAATATTGAAATTATTAAATGCACAGCATGTAATTTCTGTTGCTTGTGTCTTTCAGTCAAAATAATCATGTTGAAAGGTAGCATGAGGTCAAGGGAGGCGTTCTCACCGCCACTGCTGATGAAAACCTATTTGGTGTGATATTTGCAGATGTTCATTGATGCATTAAACTGTCATTCACATTACATTTAATGATGTACTGTGCATTAGTAAACAATAGTATAGGGGGATATTACACCACTAGCAGATGACCAAATCAAACGGGGCCATTGCGTTAAGTAAAACTATGGATTCCGATAACTCAACACCATATTTTAATAGGTCTATTTATTTTTTAGATATTTTACCGATGACCAAATGTAAAATAGAATAGAGAAGCAAAGTTCTGTCCCTTCAGGTTGTGCCCCATGGGACCTTATATCTGAAAAAAAAAGAAAAAAATAGTGTGAGAGACAAGTCATTTTTTGATACTGTGTGTATTATCTCTTCACTTACACTTGATGTTTTTTTTTTTTTTTAAATTCTGCCAACTTTTCATTTAATTCAAATTTGTACTCAAAACAGTTTCACAACATACAACACAGGACATCATTGATACAAAGTACACTGTTCTCTTTTTTTTTTCTTTGAAAACAGAAAAAAAGGGTGTCAGTATTGCTAAACGAAAGAAAGGAAGAAAGAAAGAAAGAAAGAAAGAAAGAAAGAAAACATAAAACAAACAAAAAAAACCCCTCCAAAACAAAATAACAAAAAGGTAATTTTTGAATCTTTGTTGTATGAATATGCAAAACAGGAGTAGTTTGTGAAAAATCTACGCTTTTCATGGCCATCATACTTTTGTAGAACAATAACATGAATAGTAATAAAGATTGTATATGTAAACAAACATATTTACATTTTACTTTACACGTTACACATGATGTTTGTCAGTTTAAAGGATATAATAATATATATTTCACGAGTCAAGAAAGTCGCAGTTTATAAAGCTAAACCTACAATGAACATCTGGCATGTCCAGAGTGTATCTCCACCCAAAGGTAGCAGGGATTGGCTCCAACACCTCTGCAGTCCTCATGAGTATTAAGCAGTTAAGAAAAAGGATGGATGTTGTAAAACTGTTGCAGTATCACACTATGAAAATACATAAATGGAAAGATGTGCAAAGGTCAGAGGTGACGTCGTTGTACTTATATCTCTCCACAAGTTGCTCAGAATTACTGAAGACGTCTCTGCAGCTTGAACATGACCACACTTGGAATGAGTTCACACCTTCATGTTGAAGAACGAGGTGAAATATTGTGAGGTAACTGCTACTTTGAAGCTCAGCAACACACATAGCTTTTGATTAGAGATGCAGTCCACTGAGCCATGTTACACTAAACTAGATGTTACTTTAAGGAGTGATAATGTGCTTTTTTAAATAGAATTATACATTTTAAAACATTTCCCAGTAGTCTACATAAACTATAAATGCTATCCTTGAGTCTGAATTCTTTATTAATTCAACTCCACATGTCCATCTTCAACCCTATTTCTGAGTAATGACACCAGAAAGGTCATTTTGAGCACTGGCCCTTTAAATGCAAATGAGCCACTTCACCCCTCACCCCCCACCCCCTCCAGTTTGTTGGCTGTGCTGCTCTGTCCAGTTCAACCAACAACTAAACATTTTAAGGAATCTGCTCAAAGTTTGGACATATTTTCAGTATGGACTACAACCGCTGCTACTGACAAACAATTATGGCGTACTCAGAGAAATGTTCATCAGAAGTCTTGACCTTAAATGTGCAAATGTTGTTATGTTACCAGTTCTAAAACATAACAAATTGAGAAGGAATTAAAACAGATTGTAGAAATCCATTCGATTTTTGCGAGAATGAATATAAAGATAACTTTGTAGTACGTGGAGGGTTCAAATTCAAACTTTTGGAACTATTAGGATCCAAATACACAAATAAATGTACCAAAGACTAAAAGTGGGTTAAGCAAAATATGACCCCTTTAACTATCTTCATCACAAACTGTAGCTTTCTTGATGTGATAAAAGATTTTTCAAATGGAAAAAGGGTGGAACTGTTCAAATGGGATCAAAATTGGCTCTTGCTATTGACTGTCATTCATACTTTTTCTGCACACGGTAGAAAGAGTCGGACTTCACTTGTCTGTTTAAAGGTTAAAGTTAAACCATTGTAAATTCAGTGTCTGCATCTTACCCATCCTAATACAATCAACATTAGCATTAGCCCATTGGCAGCAATTAGCAGATGTTCAGCAGTACTTAGGTCAAGGGCACTGACAGGAGAACTGACCTACGCATACATTTTTATGTTGACGGGAGATACTGGCGGCAAAGCTGCTAACCTCTACACCTCTTTGCCACCCATAGTATCATATTTTGCTTAGTATTTTTGCTCTCAACATCCACAACTTCACCTTCCCCTAATCTCATCTATCTCAGTAGCACCATTTTCAGATGGATACAGTACCTTTAGGTGAAATAACTCTGAAAACCCAGCAACCAGCCATTACACGAACCTTCTAATGAACACTCTAGAGCATTTAGGAGCTGAAGAAAAGGTTTTCTCATTCCTTTAGCCCACCTCATCACCTATATATCTGGGTATGTGGGTGATTGGAAGATTGAAAGCGGGTTGCTTGTCATGTCAGCAGTGACAGTCATGCCAATTCATACTCATGAAGAATGCAGCATCTGTAAGGTCTGTGCCCCCACAATTTAAATAATTCACACAAAGCACAGCCACCATTCAGTTTTTATGAGCCCCCAGTGGCAGTTCAAGGCACTTTCAGCCTGTTTATGTCCTATCTCCCTTATGTGGCCTCATCTCAGCCTTTCTTAATTTTGCATTTGCTTGCAGTCTCTGAAGCTTATAAGCCCTATGTTCTCTTCTGGGTTTGTAATAATGAGCACCACAACTATTACAAGGGTTCTGTAGCCTTTATAAAGAACTAGTGTCTTTGTAAACACTCAGCACCACTATGATTCATGACACCGGTTATTTAAGTGCACATATGACTAAACCCAAGGGCAAATTCCTGAATGGCTTTAGAGGCCTACCAACAAACAAAAACCAACAACCCATCATGCAGAGGCAACCAAAGGCTACGGGAAGAGCCTATTGTACAGGACGACTGAACAGAGCCACACCAAGCCTGAAGTGATGCACTATTCTCATCTCTCTCATAACGTTATTAAAAGTTTGAGCCTGGAGGCCACGATGGTTTAGCAGAGGATTATTATTTCAAGCTCCCTGCAAAATAAATCAATCCTTTATCAAAGTCCGCAGTCCCCATGAAGTGCGTAATCAAATTGAACAGTGTTCTAGGCTAGTATCCTGTTACTGTTCTATTAAATTGAGCTATTGCTGTGGGAGATGGCTCAAAAATAGCCTTCCACAAAAGACATGGGTGTTATGCACAGACAATTGAAAAATCACATAAATTTAACACTGTGAAAGATTTTTTCTAAAGCATTCTTTCTTTGAAGCACCCCCCGACACACACCCTCTTCATTACTTTCAGAGTGCAGAAAATGTTTTCTGTTAAGGGTGACATCAAAAAGATTGCAACAGTATGTGAGGCTAGCCGTAGTGGTTGCTATGTATTTTAATATGGAAGGATTTTACACTTTGTGCCAGCTGAATCCATACTTCTTCAGAAGTCTTTGCTCTCCTAACTTTGCATGAGTGAAGCAAGAATGCCTCTCTGACATTTAGAGAGAGAATATATTGGCCAGAACTGTTCCTATTGTTATATCACATATTCCTGTAATGCAATTTCTGAACAACAATATCTCTCCCGCTGCTCTGGCGCTCTCTCTCCCAGACTGGTACGCCTGTCTGCGCCCTCTGATTGGACGAGGCCTTCTTGCAGCCTCTGCACTTCTATTCAGTCGGTCCCTGTTGAATAGCGCCCGTCAAGCGGCAGAGCAGATGAAGTGTTTTTGCTGTTACGGTCAATGAAGAAAATGACAGTGAATTTGGAAATGTGCTGATGACTCCGCTTGAAATAGCAATTTCTCTGAATTTAGAAGAGGCAGTGTTTCTATTGCAGCCCCCTCAACTCCTACTCAGGGTTTCCCTGTAATGTTGGCAGGGATTTCACCTTGGAAATAATGAGAGGGATATTGTCCAGATTTAAAATCATACAATGGGTACAATGTGTGTTTGAGGCCACACTATGGCAATGTTTTTCAAACACTACAGGATTTCAAGTTTTTGTTTATTTTTTCCAGTCTGCACGACAAGGGAAAACATAAACATTATGATGTAAACATGTTATAGAACAACAGCGTCTTGTTCCTGTTGCAGCACGGCCCGTAGAGACGGCAACAGGCTCAGAAAAGATGAAGTTATTCAGATTTCCTGGTAAATGCTGTTTACTGACCATGTGGATCTTTTGAGATATGAAGTGTGTATTTAGGGTGAAGAGCTACTTAACGCTTTTCACGTACTAAAAGTGTAACAATAAAACCGTGCGTTCCTAATTGTTCACCTAAAGCCAAAGGTATTTTAATGTAGAGGAAACAATAATGCTCAATATCTCATCAAACCCTATGGGCATCCTTGCACCGCATATTTGCATAATGATTGCAGATGACAACACTGCTCATTTAAAATATATTACTACCACACATGTGCAAGAACTCAGTTTTTCCCTCTTTTTCTCGCACTAGAAATGAGATTCATTAAGTACTCCAGCCACTTGGTAAGCCCAACCTGCAACACGGAGGGCATTTGCACTTGCATCTCACCCACTGTAACCTAATGGGTGTCATTAAAAGGGAGAGTAGAAAAGCAATTTAAAGTTACGCTTTGATTGAACAATTGATGTTTGCTGAAAGGAGTTTTAAGGTACATCCACGCGACATACCTGAATGACAAGAAAGAGACGGCGCCTTTTCAGCTTTAATTATGTTCTAAAGGAGCGTCTGTGACAGGAACATTTCTTCCTGTTCAAAGACCTGGACTTTGCCATTCATCTGCTGCACACATGCTTTACATCCACCAGTAATGAGCTGTGCACATCCTTTCTATTTGTTTTTACTTTCTAATTTACATGGGGTATATCTTCTTGTTTTGCTCAAGGGCTGCAAGACATTGTCAGGTTTTAAAAAAAGCTGTGCTATTATCTTGTAACTGCTGTCAGTTATGAATAGAAACATCAAACACCCAGAGTATTACCACATCCTTTCCTCTGCCTATCACATGCACTCACAGACACACAAACACACTCTGTTTTGTCTTCTGATGCTTCAGTGAATGAATGAAATTACTTTTTTGACTTAGCTCGTCTTTGTTATTCAAGCTATGTCTTGGCCTATACCTTTGGCATCTCGTTGCAGGAGTTGTAGTGAAGTGTTGCATTTAAAATCGTGATGGCGCTTCATGCACTGTCAGACACTGACAGAATATTTTGCTTCTCATACAGTTAGTTTCTAATAGACTAACTCAACACTCACTCTGTGGTAACTTCCATGAAAAAGTGTGCAGGCAGTGTGGAAATAGGCTTTGATCCTCTGTTATGGTCATATAAACTTCTCCAACACTATAAATAATGTGTTGATCAGATGAATGAGTGGAGGTCACCCGTCCACAGCACTGATCCACACTGAAATATGGCAGATGCCCAGCGGGTGAATCCTCATGACCTTGGTGATCCTCTGACTTTTTCTACTGAATCACCAGCAGATCAAAGTCTTTCTTACGACGTGAAATATTTCAACATATGTAGCATTTGAAGAACTTTCTCTAAGCCTGGTACACACATCAATAGCACAGGGAATACTGTAACAACTGTGATGATCCTCTCACCTTTTATTTCACAACACCATCAGGTCAGAATTTCAATTAATAATTAGTTTTACCACAAAATATTCACACCTGTTTTATCTATATTTTTTAATGTGTTAATTATCTCTACACTGGAGGATCTGTGATCATAACCATGAGGCTGGAATTATTTTTTTCAGTCAGTACGATTAAAAAAAACAAAAAATTTAAATGTCACAAACTAATGAAAATTAAGAAAAAATACGTTATGTTTTACTGTAGTTTAATGATTCTGTGGAAGACCAATGGACTAATAACCTTGGTGGAAGTCTGTGCTCTATGAGTGCCATTTAAGTTGCTTACAATAACATGTTAACGCAAAACACTGAGATTATGAGGAATATGCTACCTGCTAAGACAGTGTTTTTCAACCTTGGGGTCGCCTGAAGTTTCTAGTAATTGATAAAAAACCCCAAAAAAACTAATAAATATATTTTTAAGGATTCAATATATATTTCATTATAATTAAAACACCACACACTTTTCCTAATAAAAATCAAGTTCAAATAAAATCCGGGATATAATATATGAGAGGGCATATCTTGATTGACCCGATCATGTGACCTGCCTGGACACAGTCCCAGCCAGAACACCGGACAAAACAGAGTAGGCCTATATGTATGTATATTATACAATATATAGCCTAAATGTTGTCTAAAATTAACATTTATTTGCATCATAGTATAGCGAACTATTACATGATCAAAAACAAATTAATTTTAGCAAAAAACAAGTCTCTATTTTGAATGTCTGGGGTCACCAGAGATTTGTGATGTTAAAATGGGGTCATGAACCAAAACGGTTGGGAACCACTGTGCTAAGATCTGAAGTCCCATCCAGTCTGCTGTGCCCCATGTGAACTAACCTTTGGAAAATATATGAACAGCAGTCAATGGTGAAAATAAATCATTTCTTGATACGGTTTAAATCTTGCCACCATTTACACATACACTACAAACAAAAAGTTAAGGATATTTCTTTTCTTTTTGTCTTTTTTTTTTTTGTCATTTTTGCCATTTGTAAATAAAAATATGTCTGGTCATTAAAAAAATTTGTTTCAATTCAACTGACACAAAAAAGTAAAAAATGCTGTGTAAGAATCCCAACTGAAAAAAATAGCCCAAAAATTAAAAATATCCTTAACTTTTTGTTTGTTGTGTATGATGTTCGTCATATTAAAAAATAATTTTATGAGCCATGAAAGTCACAGTTTCTCGTAAATATGGTAAAGAAATATCTGGCTTTGTGAAAGGACTGCATGTCCTACTGCACATAATACCTAATCAGCACCAAAGCAACCACTGCCTTGGTATATTTCACCTCCTTCTACAAGAGGGAGGTGAAAAAGTTGTTGAAGAGGTGTTTAAGCTGCAGTGACCTGTTCAGTGACTCTGAACAAATCGTGGTGAGAGACAGTTCTGATGACGTCACCTCCACAACTTTCTGGTGTGTAGTCTATGTATTTGGGTGCTTCTATGAAACTGGTCCCTAAATGCAGGACAGAGGGGCTAAACAATCAAACAAGATGTAGACTAATGTTATGAAGCAAGTTTGGAAGCACTTTGGGTCTATTTTAAAAATAAATATTTACTGAGATAAAAGAGAAACAATTTTTCAGATATAACACCTTTTTATATTATTTTTGTACAAAAATCCGCATGTAGCAGTAAAAAGGACATGAAAATAAAATGCTACTATTTTTTCGAATATCTTTTTAGTCTCTCACAGGTACATTTTTGGAATCGAATTAATTATGCAAGGAATGTTTCACAAAAATGACCGCTGTTGCAAAATCACTTGCAATTTATACGTGTTTAACTGGGCAGGTTCTGCATGTAACACAAAAGGACATGAGGGGTTACACACGAAACCTGGAATGAGACAGCTGATTCATGAAAAACCCACATGTCTGGATTCGAAAAACCATTTGGATCGACACATTTAATACAGGGTCTTTATTTATAGCGGTATGTAAGACCATTTCAAGCCATGTTTTCCAGATCAAATGTACTGACACCTAGGTAGCTTTTCCTGTCCCATTTGTGGTCCTATTTTTGGCCCCAATATTTTATTAAAAATTCACACATTTTGGAATGGCTCAGAACAAGAGTATACTTTTTTTGCATTTATCTGAGGTCATCATTAGGTACATCCTGGGGGGAAATATGTCTAAATTTCTCTTTTATTATTGGGTCTAAAAAGTTGGCAAAGTGCCAGATACCAAAATGAACCCAGTTTCATGGAAAGACCCAATTCACATTATTTTCACTGTCTGATGGTTCAACAGTTTTACCACAAACTGACTTGTTCTTCACTTGTAAAATTATATTTTAAATTGACAAATATCATATATGTAAATGATGGTTGGCATATGATAGAAAAAACAAAGAACTTTCACTATTGATTGAAGTTACGTCCCAAAGTACACAACTATTAGTGGTGGGACTGTGGTTCTCTATTGACAACATAATGATAGCAGGCTTATGTTAGATTTCAGCTCAAAGCAATAATTTGTATAAGTCCAGATCCCTACAGAGACATTTTAACATAGACATGTGCATTAAAGTGTCCATAACTTATAAAAATACAGCAAATATTGCAGTTTGTCAAATGTCATTTCATTTTAGGCTAAGATAATCTTAGTGTGATTATAAGTTCAGTGCCATCTTAGCTTTGAGATGCTTTTGAGAAACAGGGTCCTGACACAGTCAAATATTTTGTAATGACTCACAGAATCAGCAAATTATAATGTGACCTTTCATGAGCTGATCTGTTTACTTCTTAAAATGTGAAAATGCATCATTTCCCACAGTTTAGTAAAAATCCATTACACAGAGCCCCCCTCCCCCCAGTATAAACAGTGGGATTTATGTTGCAGTTGAGCAACAGCACACAGTTTATCTTTCCTTGAACTTTTCATCAAAATCCAATCATATGTTTCTAAAGCGATGGACCACAGCTGACTCATATTCCCTTTTGTTATTGTCCAGAGCAATTATAACATCATGGAACTGTTACAGTGTTTGCATTACGCATTAGACTGCAAAAGCCAAAGCAGAAGACCAGCGACCATTACAGCCCAAACAAACAGTAACTGAAGAAATTTTCCTTTGTGAGAGTTCAAACAAGTTGGTGACAACTGATGACTGATGGTCTTTTCATCTCATAAATGCAGACTGAGCTCTACAATATATTAGGATCAACATGGATTCTACAGTCTGATACTTTTGCAGGCTGTTGTGTGCTGAATCTATTAAAAACCCGCTGCCCTCATGAGCTCTAATGAGGAACTGCAATGTCCAGATGTGAAGTCACACTGAGTTTCTTGTCACTTCTAATGGGGTGTATTAATAAAGCTCTGCAGGACTTCAACCCCTGCTACTTTGTATTCACGTATTTTTCTACCCCCACACTGAAACTCCATCCAGCGCAGCGCTCTGATGTCTTCTGCATCTGCACTGTACAGTTACACATGTCATCTGGTTGGACTTTGTTAGACCTTGAGAGCAGAAGTATTGATTCAGCAAGATGCTAGGTATGCTCCACAGGGATCT
Source organism: Sphaeramia orbicularis (assembly GCF_902148855.1). Classification (NCBI taxonomy): domain Eukaryota; kingdom Metazoa; phylum Chordata; class Actinopteri; order Kurtiformes; family Apogonidae; genus Sphaeramia; species Sphaeramia orbicularis. Next base: position 32,169,986 of record NC_043966.1, on the reverse strand, counting down.
TCATCTGGCTGACATGCACATTGTTCATCCATGTTGAGTGCATCATGCTTCATCTAGTCAGAATGGTGCTCTTTTTATCTTAGAGATTGAAATATCCTTCAACAAGTGTTTTTTTTAGCCACATTTGTAAGGTTTTAGACATATGTTTTATTACCAGTGTTGTGCAAGTTACTTCCAAAATGTAATACATTACAGATTACTTGTTACTGTTATTTAAAAGTAATTCCTTACCTTACAATATTACTGTCACAGAATTTTAATGCATTGCATTGCGTTACATAATGCGTTACATAACTCCTGAATTACTTCTGAGTTACATACAGACTCTCATCATAAATGGTGCATCCCCCCACCCCCCAATTCATAAGATGCGTAAATTTGCACCCTATAAGTACATGTGGACGGATAGCTCAGTTAGTAATGCTACGGTCTATGATGTTTGAATATCAACAGGAACGCTTGCATTTTTTCAACATTTTACGTGTTCAAACAGGGGGCATGACGCTGAGGATGCCGGTAGATAAATCTGCAGTTGATAAAAAATTCTAACTAGTCATAGAAATGTTAGCTTAACTTGTCATTGCTGGGATTATGCTAACTAGCTTCTTGAAAGCAGGGTTAGTAATGAGCATAGGTCCATGTGGCCAATGTACTGTCTTCTGTCATCTTCACCCACTGGCTGAACACCAACAGGAAATTGAACTTTCCATTTTTTGCTTCCTTAAAGGGGTCGTATTTTGCTAAACCCACTTTTATCAATCTTTGGGTCATTTATTTGTGTATTTGGACCCTAATAGTTCATAAAGTTTGAATTTGAACCCTCCAGGTACTGCAAATCTATCTTTATATCCATTTTGGCAAAAATCGAGTGGATTTCTACAACCTGTTTTAATTCCTTCTTAATTTGTGACGTCCATAACTAGTTACATCACGACATTTGCACATATAAGGTCAAGACTTCTGATGAACATTTCTCCGAGTACGCCATAATTGTTTGTTAGCAGCAGCGGTTGTTGTCCATACTGAGAATATGTCCAAACTTCAAGCCGATTACCTAAAATGTTCAGTTGTTGGTTGTATTAACAAGCAAAAGTGGCTGAACAGGACAGAGGGCAGAGCCAACGACCTGGAGGGGGTGGGGCATGAAGTGGCTCATTTGCATTTAAAGGGCCAGCACTCAAAACGACCTTTCTGGTGTCATTTCTCAGAAATAGGGTTGAAGATGGACCTGTGGAGTTGAATTAATGAAGAATTCAGACCCAAGCATAACATTTACAGTTTATGTAGAACACAGGGAAATGTTTTAAAATGCATAATTCTGTTTAAAAAAGCAAAATATCATTCCTTTAAGGTCTCGCCGTCTCGCTGTTTTGTTTTGTTTAGTTTTTTTTTTTTCATTTGAGCAGTTAAATTATGGGCAGAAAGTGTGTTGTAATGCACGCCCTATTGAACATGTACCGAGTAAAATATTACAGAAAATCGATTAGTAATGCCTTACACTACTGCGTTACAGCTAAAAGTAATCTGTTACTGTAATGCATTACTTTTTCCAACACTGGTTATTAATAACTCAACAAGTTATCTTAACACCTTAGATTCAAGAATATGATCCATTTAGGTGACGTCAGGTTAACGCATCTTGTGAAAAAATTAACACTTTGAAATTATTCATCAAAATGTCAATCACATTTATTATTTCTGGAGCAGAGCATAAATATGTGAAGTGAAGTAATACACCCATTAATGTAAAAACAGGCTTTTGATGGACAGGTTGTGTTCAATTACTCTTTGTAAAAGGAATAGTTAAAAAAAAATCAATGTCTATATAATCAAAAAGACATAGAGAGCCATATCCCATTATAGACCACATAGTGCTGCACCAGTGCTATTAAAAACCCTGAGTCCGTTCAGCTGCTTAGTAGTATTAGTTGTGGTGAAGCTGGTTTGACCCTCACAATAAAAGAGTTGTGACTTATCCTAGACTCATATTTTGCACCAGTAATACTCAGAAAATTCCCTCTTGTGGAGGAGATATCAGTTTCTCCACACTGATCAATAATATAATTCGGCTGCAAGACATTTTTGTGAGTTGAGCAAAGGTCTCAGCACTTCTCATAAAACGTCCCTGAGCATAGCTATCACTTTCTTGGATGGAAATTAGAAATAAATGTAGGAAGTCATGGCCAGAGGAATTACTGAGGCAAAGTAGAGGTGTCTGTGCGTTTCTCGTATTGCTGCATTCATTCTCTATTAGCTTTAGAGCTCTAGTCTGTGATGCACAAAAATCCCATGATAGCAGCTGTCTGTAAGATGCTGGAACTGGCATATCTATCACCAGTGATCACACTGTGTTCAATGCCACATCAAGAGCTTTTTCCCATTCAGGTTTAGTCAAACTGTAACAGGATCTGCTCTTTCTATCTAAATGGTGTCTGTGAAGCATATACATATGACTCACTCTCTGGAGAAATGAGTTTTTTTTTTCTGTAAATGGGCGACATTATTTGGCACAGTATGATGTTCTCATTCAAATTTGATGCTACAGTCGAGGGGCAAAGTTCATGGAAATGATTGATTCTGTTATAGAAGAGTAAATGGTGTTTTCCTGCTAATATTGAATCATGTTTTTTTAATCCTGCATCCAAGGCCTCACATGTGTCATCTGCATTGCTTTGCACTCAGCTTTAAAGAGATGGAAAAGCTGTAAACCGAGTGGAATTTGGAAATGTTCCTTAAAGCAAGCATGGAAAACAAATCAACAAAGCAGACCTGTAATTGTATTTAAGTCCCTATAGACGTTCTCAACAAAAATACCTGATGTATGATAACACTGTTCAACTACTTATCCTGTATAAAAAAAAAAAAAAATTTAAAAAAAAAGTGAACGTTTGGAAGGTTGATCAATGTCAGCTGAACTTAAATGTCAAGTGCAGGTCTTTTCAGGTGCACTTGAAGATAACAGAGGGATTCAACTATAGAAAAAAAGGCAAATGGAACAAGTGAGTTGCAATCTGATTTATTCATTGTGTCCTTGGAGAAATAGATAGGGTAAAACACTGCAGTAAAGTGCAAAGTGAGAGAGCTACTGAACCAGAAAGCCTTTTCTGTGGTGGTAATCAAAGTATCCCCCCCATGACACGTCCTCCTTCAGCTTTTTGAGTTCCATCTTTCTTCCTTTCTTTCATGGGTCTTTTTATTTTTCCCTTCACACACACACACACACACACACACACACACACCCACACACACACACACACACACACACACACACACACACACACACAAAAAGCCATCTTTCCCTTAGTGACAGAGCCATGTTAAATCAGATTAACGTCCGCAGCCACAGTCACTAAGAGGCAAGGAGCACGGGAAGCCGGCCTAGATGTACCGTTCCGCACATGCGAGAATCATGCACCAGCACAGGAGAGTGGATGATTATCTGTCCACTGGTGGGAGGAAATGTACCACTGGTCCTGTGATTAGGACCATTTCCTTGTGTGTGTCACTCTGAATGAAAAGCCAGGTCCTAATTGCTCATTGCCTCTGTTGTTGTTGTTGCCCTAGTCTTGCAGGACAAATGCAGGTGCTGTGTTAACCTCATTGATAGGTGAGTAAACTAATTCCAGAAAATAGTCTCATGAGCATCATGGACTGCAGTGCGGTGCTTGTACCACTCCCCCACGTCGTCTTGTTCCTGAGGCAGTGGAGCAAAGGAAGAACAAAAAGCAATATCCTTTCATGCTTTGTCAGAAATAGGTTGTTTGGATCATATAGTAGCATTTCTCCCGCCTGAGTCTGTTCCACAGGACTGGTGCAGTGAATAAATCCTGAATCATAGTGTCTGCATCCAAAAATGAAAGGAAAAAAAAAACACTGGTCTTCTGCCATGTTTGTTGGATTTGTTATTTGAGCTGTGGCAGGCTGGATCTCTGGAAAGGAGGAATTCATTTCGCCACACAAAGCAGACCCCGAGACCAGAAATATGACAAAGAATGTCTGGGCAATCTATTGAGCATTTTGTTGATTTTCTGTATATATGAGAATTTTCGCAGTGGAAATAAGTAGGGCTTAAATGATTAACTGCCCCTTTTCAGTATTTACTTAAGCCTGATGAAAATGTCCTAAAATATAGTTTTGATAACCACAAACTTGTGCTGGAATTATAAGCTATGCAGTGTCCTGGTGCAGCATGTTTTGTAAGCAGTTGGTGGTAATAATAATACATTATTGATTGTGTCACAAAGCATCTTATAAAAGCAGGGAGAGGGAAAGATCACATGCCAGATGAAGCTGTCAATGAAGCCTTCAATCAGTGGATGCAAGGCAAGAGAGCGAGAGTGAAGCAGATGGTGCTGAGTATTGATCCAAAACATGCGCACACACTTCCACCGACTAACAGCTCAATATTGGACCATTACATGAAAAACTCTTCTTTTTTGTGCCTTTAGGGGCTGCTGAGGCTACCTCCAATGCGTTGCCAACGTAAAATAGGAAGTGTGTTTAACATTATCTGCTTCTGTAAAACCTGCAAGGCACAGAGATGTATTCAAGATGGACACATTTAAATAAAAATAACACAGACACAAGACCCTTTCTGTACATTTTATTTACAAAATGTAGTAAAATTTTCTGTACAGCGCCTCTCTAATGAGGTTCAGCGAATTATGCATGCATTTCTTGCTCTTTTGTACCCACTACTACGCCTGGTAATTTTGTTTTTGCAAAGGTGAGACTTACAAAAAAGAAAAGGTGAAACTGATTTACAAAAGAATATAACCAGGACCGGATTTCTAATGTTACCCTAAAGTCGATTGTGAGTAGAAGAGCTTGTCAAGCATCACTGATTTCACATGCAATTTCTTAGAAAAAAAATAACAAAAAAGGAAAAAAAGGGAACTGATCTTTCATTGTTTAATATAAATAATTCTCATTTATCTAAATGTACAGTTTCTCAGTTTGTTGCGTTCTTTTTCTTCATTATTACTTTCTTTTTTATGTATAAAACTATCTGCCCATAGTTTCAGGTAATTAGATAATTCTCTTCCTAAATCCTATGGAGTCACAGTCTTTTTGAGAGAAACGAAAAACATTACAGCAATATGGAAATGTGCTAAGCTTCAGGACACTCCCTGGTATAACCTTGTATAAATCTATTTTCCATTGTATTCATATATTTTTCATTTACTAAGTGAAGTCACCAAACACTGTAATGCTCATTAAAGTAAATCAAATTAAAAGCAAACCACAGCTTATTGTAAAATGTGCAATTATTAAAGAAAATGTTAAGGTAATCCAAAATACTACAGTTTAAAAGCCATTACTGTTATCCTTTAATTGGATTGCAGTTAATCTACAATTGAATTACCCTTTTTGTTTGGTTTTCCTTTCATGTACAGAAGACTCGAATGTCTCTAGACTTCAGGGAGAGACTGTTTGGAGCATCAAACCTTAGCGAGTTAGCGCTCCTTTTGATATTTTACAAATTGTAAATCACAAACAGATTTTTTTTTAGTCAAGCATAAACACTTGGTTTTCAACACCCTATGTCATACAAAACTCACTCTTGGCAGTATTGGAAGTGCGACTAATGACCTGGTTGTGTAGTGCGTAAAGCCAAACCAGATCATCTTTCTTCTTCATGAGTCCCATCCAACGTTCAGTAGACAGTGGCAGCAGCACCAGAGTTTAGAGTACAAACAACACACTCATCATTGTTTTTGGGCTAACTGGCATTTCACTCCGTTGAGATCGATCGGTCTTTTAAAACAAGAACAAGGTCACTATAAGTGACTCGTAGCAGTATAAAAGCTATTACCTAATAACCAGTGTCATACAGTGCACTGAATCGATCTAATAAACATATTTAAACACATATAACCAGTGAAAACCTGGCAGCAGAAGGATGAGGAGTAATCTGATCATATTGATTACAAGAAACCAATTAGACACTTGTTATATAAGATTCCTCTTCTGTCTGGCACTTCAAAATGTGCTTAGGGTTGCAAATGATGGCTTTAGTTCTGTCATTCATTGTAACATGTCAAATGTTTATAGAGATATATATATATTTTTTTTATTTTATCGCTGCACCATTCTTCTGTTTTGTATGAGTTTCAAGCAAAAGCAATATCATTGTGTATGAGTTGCATTGATTGGACTCAGAGTTCCATAAGGCACTGAGAGGAGAAAACCGCATTGGCTCTTCCCGTGACCAGTCCAGTCGTGTCATCATTGCAGATTATCGTGCTGTGTCCGACCGAGAGGATTTTGGCTCGGAGCTCAATCCCCATGATCCTGTCCTTTCTTAGATGTTAAGTCACAGTTGTAAGGGACAATGGAAATGTTTCCTAAAACCTGTGTCAACATAGAGCAAAAGCAAACACACGGAGAGTTGAGGTTTGTGTGACTGTTCAGGCAAACTTAGACCTGCATCTGACTCATATTGGGAGAAAGTTCATTTCAGTTGATGGAATACTATTCATATTTTATCATGTTGCTTTACTGTAAACAGACATGTCACACACACACACTAAGTTTACAACAGAGCATCTAAAACCACATGCAAAACCCAAAACCAAATGTATTTATTTGTCTTCGTGAAGCACATTACAACACTATGCTGCTACACAGTGTGTAATTTAACTTCCAGAGAGTCCTTGAATGGTCAGATCACCTAAATACTCACTTATGGTTCACAACATCCCACTACTGATGGCTTTTAAATGTAATTTTTTTAATGCTACCGAAATGTACAAACATAATTTCTTGAAGAAGAAAAACCTGGGCAAATGCAGCAAAAACCATCTGCAAGGCCACATACTATTAATGGTTTGTAAGCTTAAAATGAACAAGTGAATACAAAGTGCTTCCTAAAATATGGGTATAGCTTCTGAATGGCCCAAACTAAAAGGTGGAGCAACAGAGGAACAAGACAAAAGGATATTTCAACTCACATGTTCAATGCCTCTGCTTGGAGCTATTCATTGTGCATAGAATTTGACAGAAATAGCGTGAAAGAAATAAAAACGGCAGCCTGAGTCTGGTCAAAACTTGTTCACAACACACAGCTGCTGGTAAATAAAGGTGAACCAACGCTTTAACCCATAAAGACCCAAATATCCACCAGCCACCAAAGTCATCTACTGATCTAAACTGTAATACCTGTTGATCCACTAATCCTATCAATACATGTAAATAATTTGTGTAAAATGCAGTTTGTTGTCTTTTCATGGTCATATATGACCCATTTGGACGTTCAGAGGCTCCGTAGTTACCATGGAAACATTGTCATCTTCTACAACATTGATTCACCAGTAAAACCCATGGAGTTGGATCAATGACAGTGGATGGAAACACTTGTTTTTACATTTAGTTAATGATATATTTTATTGAAAAAGTCACTTTTTCATCAGTTTTCTCTTTTTTTGATATAATAACCCTCAAATCAGAGGTTGCGCTTTTATTATTTTTATTGTCCGTCATTTTGACGGACAGGGTCGTAAAAATTCCGTCATAACACATTATTATCTGTCATATCAAATTCAATTTTCTAATGATAATGAAAGATATTTAGTAGTATTTAATGTTCAAAAGCATTTCAATGATGCAGCAACTACTACAGTTGCAGCATCATTGAAATGTTTTTGCTACTGGCTGATAAACCAACGTGATATCATGACTTGCCAATGACTATACACCACATGTAATTGGTCTTATCTCTACACATTATAAGCTTTCCACATGTATGTTCACAATGCATCAAATACCACGCACTGAGGGTTACAGTTAGGGTTAGGGTTATGTAAAGCGGAGATCTTGGCGGAAATTGACACCATCAAATGGGGTTGAAGAACACACTAAAGGTAGAAAATGAGTACGTATAACACGCCAAATGCCATAAGAACTGGCAAATGACTAGCTTGTCCTTCATCCTCCACCGCATCAGTCCCTCTTTTTTCACCGTGTTTATCAATGCTATTATATTTACCGAGCTTTTTAAAATAACTATGGAGACTCCGCTATCTTCACATTATGTGTTAGCAAAGTAGCATATAATTTTGGCTAAAGTCAGCGAAACAATGAGACAAGACTGGACAATAACTAATTAATATGCACACTCGCCACCTACTGGACAGGGAGTCTACTACAGGTGAACTAACTGAGTCGTTTGAAAGAAGTTGTATTCAGTGTAGTTGTGAACGGTGGTGCTGTAGGGTTCTATACAGGTAGGATACTAGTATGGACATTTTGATGCCTTGTTAAGAGACAGACCAGCGATCCTGTGAGCAGGTTCAGTTCACATTGTTCTGTGAAAACCTTCTTTGGTAATAAAAACAATCTTCAGTAATTTAATCTGTCAAAATGACAGATAGCCTTCAGAATTTTCCATCATCTTTAAAAAAAAAATCAGTCAGTGATGGAATAATTTTGGTAAATGTGACCTCTGCCTCAAATGTAATCTCACCATGATAATTAAAGTACATGATCAGTAAATCAAATATAGGAAAATACCTGATTTTTCATTGAAGAAAATGCAGAATACAGAGGATAATATTATAATAAATGGTGATAAACCACTTAAGAAATGTTAAATAGAGAGAAAATTTAATTGGAGAACTGACACAAAAGTCGCACTGGGTCTTTATGGGTTAAACACACACTGAGATGAAGCACACTGTAAACAGTGTTCTATGGTCATGCAGAGGAAAAGGGATATACAGCACATTTGCACATCTCCTTCGCTCATGTTAACCCACATGAGACTTCCTGTAGCCTGAGGCAGTATCCATGGAGCTATATGTCAAAGCCCAAAACAAATATCTTAGAGTTTTGTGTTTTTAGGGTGCATGCGTGCTCTGTTGTGTCCAACATGACAACCATACACATTCTGCACAAGCAGCAGCTGTATAGAAAAACATTCGTATGAATAATTAAATCTCGGCTGACACGACAGAAAGCTAAATGATTCATCTCTCACAAGTGACTCCAGAGGACGATAAGTGGAAGCGACGTACCTCTAGATCTTTACACTCTCGGTTCCGTATACGTTGTAGCCTTCTCTGTATGTGGCAAAGTTCTGGGTGTTGGTCGGGGGAGCCGGCTTAAAATTCTGGGCATTCTTTGCCAATTTCAGCCGTTTGGTTTCTTGTCGTGATTTATAACAGAACTCTATCAGAGCCACCATCATGGCCAGCCCCAGCCCTCCAACCAGAATATAGAAGACACCAGCCACATTGCTTAGGCTGAGAGCACTTGTCTTGTCCTGGGGGTAAGTGAATAACATAGTTAAGAGTTTTGCAGTGGAACAAGGACAGCAGAAAAAACATACAGCCTGTATCCTTCAAACTGAGCCTTACATAGCCTTGGACAGTAAAACTACTTCAGTAAATCATCATACTCTATTTTCCTGGCGCTACAAATAATACATTACGGATACTAATGTCTACAAGCAACAGAAAATTGAAGATGTAATGAGGCTACTAAGATTAACTCTTATAATTTCAGCTGAACTGATTTTCCTATGGTTGTCATGAAGTTATGAGGAACCTCTGACCGCCATAGTCAAACCATTAAGAAGAAAGAAGCCAGCTCTTAATGGACTATCTGTCGGTGAATGTAGAGCTTTCCCTGTTATGCATATGCTACTGTATATGTAATGGCTTCTGCTCTTGACCATGTTAGGAAGCTGGTCAGTATCGCATAGGTCGAAAGCTCTGAAAATCCCTGTCTTTTTAATCTTCTCAGCGACATGTACGTATAACTCTCATGGCAACACTGTCATACAGTACAGTCAAATAGTAGATGAATGATATCTCTATTAAGGTTAAGAAAACACTAAAGATCAAACCATTTTGCTGCTGCTTACCTACCAAACATATTCATTAAAATTTGTTCATTAGAGTTTTACTATTTGCAGTTTAACCCTATGAGCATAGACACATTCCACACTATCTGACAACACTAACCTGTGATCTGAGGCCTTTACTGTATCTCAGAGGGTTAAATAGTTGGTTTATTACATTCCTTAACTTCTTGTGATGTGCGACCAGAGCCTCTAATTTCAACTCCGAGCAGCCGCAAGATTTAGAGGACACCCTAGAGCGCTCTCACTGCTTAGAGAAGTTGAATTGGAGTGTCTCATCACAGTAAGAGGCTTTGCTTGTTCGGCACACCACAGGAAGCCAAAGAATCTAATAGACACATCTCTATGCAAACTAGTAACAACACAAATAAATCAAATTTTCATTAACAGTTTGGTAAATAGGAACAGCAGCATAATGGTCAAAGTATCATGAATGTCAAGAGTGAAAATGAGCAAAAATAGCATTTATCAACAACTGTTAACTGCTGTGATTCAGTTGAAATAGTGTATCCATAAGGCACGCTACTCATTTCCCCAGAATATTAGCATTACAGTTTTCACAAAAAAATGAGAGCTTCCACATTTCATATTGCATCAAAAAGAGTCTAATTTCAATGGCAATAAAAGGACAAATCTGAATTTGGGGAAATGATGCCTTCTATAAAAGCCACGTGTAAACTGTGTTGCAGTTTGTGGCACGTCAAAAAGTAAAATACTGAAAAACGAAAAAGAAAAAAATATGTGTAGCAAATAAACAAAATGTATACTATAGATGTTAGAGAAGTCTTGTCTTGCATATGAACAGTACGTCAAAATGCAATTTGGAATCAGTACAAAAGACCTGCAGCGACTGACCTTACTTCCAGAGTCCTTGGTTCCACATTCACCCTTATCGTACCACCATTTGTTTTTCAGCTTGTCTAAGATGCCTTGTTCACTGAGTTTCAATACTGCAAGGTTTACAGGAGTTCTTCACGTGGGAAATAACATAAATAACATTATATTATGTTATTTTATGTTATTCAACTTTTAAACTACTACATACTTTACAAAGCGATAAAGCAGGGCTCCTGGCTATGTCAACATCACAGAGAGCAGGCATTCTACCTTTTACCTTTAAACCCCTAGTCTAAAGCCAGGACCTACCCATATCGCTTTGAGTAATCGGCAGACGCTGTTAACAGGGCGACAAGCAGGTACCGAAAGTACAATCTGCAAGTCTATGAATATCAAAAAGCATCGGGGTAAACTAGTTTTGGGGGCAGGACATGGATTAAAGCAGTTTCCGAACAGCATTTAACACATTCAGTCAAACAGGAGCTTTGTTTTACCACACAGAAAAATCTAAAAGATAAAACATTTACCTGCACAGTATCAGCTTAATCCTGTGATGGCTAATACTGCTGTCACCAGCATGACAACAGTCAATTCTGGGGGTATTACAACCAATTTCCTTTCCAAGCGACTGTGCCCGAAAGTAAAAGCTTTATTAATTCTTACATGTTCTATCCTGACATATCGCTAAGAAAGCGTTATCTCCCAATTACGCCCAGATTAGTGTCAGATGAGCGTGTCCCAACCAAACTGCACAGAGCTGGAGCTCAAAAGTATCTGTGGAATTATCCCTCACATATTTGCTTGTAGCTGTATAATGTAATGGATGACACAGCTGTTTCTAGCTCTTTGATATCTTATATCATGATCTTACACTGCATTGTGTCAACATTATAAACAAAGCAAAAATGTTTCTCACTCTAAACTTGTATACAGAAAAGATATTTTTAAGCTGAAAATCAGAAAATAACGGGCTTACTTATGGATCTGGTCAATCTCTCGATGTAAACTGAAAAGCAAATTGGAAGCAAAGAAAAAACAACTGCATTGATAAATGAGTGACCTGACAAATCTCTAGGAAAAAATCCCTCAGGGGGATCCATGCAATGCATAATGCACTGAGAGAAGATTACACCACTGTATATCCCTCATAGCCAATCTGGAGAAACGGACTGTGAAGCCCAGACCATTGTCTTGGCTCAGAGAGACATTGATTAACAATGCAATTACCCTGTAACATGCTCTGTGTCTGAAACTCAATCTAGGCTGCACTGTGTTCAGCCTGGGGGCACGAAAGAGTTGTGTTAACTGTGTGTGAGTGGGTGTGCATGCAGCTGTGTGCATGGGTATGTGCATCTCCTCATGTCTTTTGGAACATGGAGCTGTAAGCACGATGGGGCCAAATTCTAACTGTTAGGAACTGAGTGCTCCAGGCCACTTTATTCCATCTAATCTGGCTTTTCCACTGAGTCCTGGAGAGCCAAAACAAGCCAGGAAACAGACAGACAGAACATACCTGTGCATGATAAAAGATCGATGACGGCACAAGAGACAGATGCTTTCTAAAGGCTCCTGAGCATGCTTTCAGTAGCACATGGCTCAGAGACTAAAGGACACAGCAATGTTAGCAATGCAAAACATTGAAAACGTTACCTTTACACATATAAAACCTAATTTAGAGAAATGAACCTCAGGCATTGTAAGACAGTATTTGATCTATACCCCATGGAGCCTTTTGAGGTGATGCTATTTTAAAAAATGACTCAGTGCTGCTTTACTGTTCATTGTAGTCCAGGCCAAACCATGACAAATGACATTAGGAGTGTAATGACACAATCTGCAGGCCACAGGGCCCAGCAGTTTGTCTCTTATGTAGCCAATTACTTGCACTAAATCATCACATATGTGATGACAGTTTCATTTATCATTAAAGTGACCTGCATTATTGGGTAGATCATGCCTCTGCCATATATGTAATTTAGTGAAAATAGCACAAGCCCTCATGGCCCTTAATGTAACTAGGGTCATGGTTAGTCGTCACGGCTGAGTAGGGTTTAACGCGTTGCACCATTAGCCTTCATAATGGAAAAATCATTCATCATTTAACCGCAGACAAAGGGGAGAAATCTGATGGTCACAAAGGTCAGAGATGGGTGCTTAATTATTAACTTAATGTACTAATAACTGGACAGATATAAATTGCATGTACAGTAGTGGAATCAAACTGCAGGTGGTATAGAGGATGACCTGTTAAAAACAAACCACAAATATTTAGTTCAATTAGACTTCTCACGTTTGCCTGAAATGCTTAGTCCCCTCAAGACGCCGCTGTTCCCCTTGCTTTCCTGTTGGCCTCAGCTGAGCAGCCATTTTGAGCTTTTTGCCATTAGGCGGACTTCTCGTTGGCTTTAGAGATCACAGGTTCTGGGCCAGTGTCATGGATGTGAAGCAGCTGTGCAATCAATTACTGCAAAGCCATCTTTTAGAGGATTAGCAAAGATTACCTTAATGTGAGGAAGGCAGGAGGTTATGGCCTTTCCAGAAGGAAATATTCAAATACATAGTGACAAACTAAGTGCTGAACTACACTGTACTATGCCTCTTCAGGAGGTTTGTGTCTCACTACCAGAGCTACCTAGACAAACTATCAATCTCTAGGTGATCTGACCTACAGATGTATAAGGAGGAATTAATGGTCCACCCTTATCCAACTGCAGGACAACCACACTCACCTATCACAGTATGTAAGCACAGCAATGCCAAGCAAAGACAAATATCCTATGAACATATCTCTGTTGGTTTAGCAAGAGCTCCTTAGTTTGAACTGAGCTGTTAAACAGGCTGGTCAGACAGTAAGTTAATTTGGTAATCTGCTCTAGGGCAGCAGCAGGTTGGTTGGGCTGGACAGTTGGTTTGGTTATGGTTGGGCTGTTGCAACAGCCTTGCCGATTACTCTGCACTATGGTACCCGATTGTGGTGACATCGAGGCTGACCTTGGAGTCACCTCCCCCGCTGCCGCACTCTCCCTTGTCGTACCACCATTTGTTTTTCAATTTGTCCAAGAGGCCTTGCTCATTCAGTTTTAAAACTGCCAGGTTAACAGCATTTCTTGAAACGATAAAACATAACTTGTAAGAAAATGCACAGGTCCGTGAGAAATCTAATGCAAAGTAATAATTGTACTAAGCATCATAATTAAAGGTGATGGTAGTAAGACTACCACTATCAATGCATGGGGCTTAAGCACAGAATACCATCTGTTAATCAAAATGGTCTAGGGAAGGACAAATTGTTTAAGAATTTAAGGAATATGGAGAGATAAGAAAGGCTCATATAAGGTAAAGACAGTGTTAAATCTTGGAAAAGGTGGCATGAAGGATTACGTAGTTTAGAACTGAAGTGTGCGGGATGGGGACACTTGTCATTGAGAAGAAAAGTAACAACAACAAACATCATGCAATTAACATTCGTCACAAGTGACAGCGCAGCTTTTAAAGGCTAAATTGAAAAACCATTGAACTGTTAAATTAAAAGTGACAACACAACAGTCAGGTAGGACAGCACACGGGACAGAAGGAGAGATCGAAGGAGAGAGAAAAGCAACAGTAAGAGACATAAATATGAAATGATTGTTAGCTTTAGGATTGTTATCTGGATTTGATACCTCTACTTTAGCATCTGTTAACACATACACAAATCTCTAAAAAAACATATATATAATAATCATCACTTAATCTTTGTATCCAAGTGCATTGAAAGGCATACTACCGTTACCTCTGTGTCCATAAAAAACACAACAAGGGGAAGAGAAGAGAATGACAACAGGGGGACATCAGGGTAGGTGGAATACTATAACAACATGGAGGATATTGTTATATTATTCCACCCACCTTAATGCTGAGCCTTTGGGCGTCGCCACACCGTAGCCTTTCGAGTCGAGGTTCCCTCCCACTTTCATGGTATCACAGGGCTTCCGCTGCTCGATGTACTCGTTCATGGTGGACTCAAGGAGAAAGGCGAACTTGCCCTTTGACTTTCGTACCCGGGCTACGCCATCGGGTGTGGTCTTAACAAACACTGAGGGTTCAGCAGATTTCATGTATGACCACATCTTCTCATACACTGCTATTTTGGATCGCTGTTCAGACAAGAAAAGGAGAAGAGAGATACTTTAGAAACCCGAAAACCATCTGCAATAAATGGATTTTGCAGGATTGTTGTGCTTAATGATCACTTGACTTAAACTGGCATCGTGAAGTATTTATAGACATCCTTGAATGCGGTCGTATGATATCTTTAAATACTTCCAGAGAAAAATGTAAATGTTGGATTTTTACATGATCATGAAGTACAAGAATTCACAAAATCCATTTCTTTCATCAGCACAAATGTACTCTTCAACTATTATGCTGCAGCTCGAGGCTCAAATTCACTGAGCGAGAATTAGGATCACATATCACCTCAACAGTCAATAATAATGTCATGTAAATTGGGTTTTAGAGGAAAATCAGAATATCACTGATTTGTAGACTTGGTTATGCAAAAATAGTTTCAATAATTAAAACTTTGTGACAGTAAATTGTGGATAATGATCATTTGTATGGAAACTAGATATGCAAAAGTTTGACTCAATTCCCTCACAGTGTATTTGAGCCCCGTTTTATAGACGTAATATCAGTTGTAAAACTTATTATAGTCATTCATCTCTGCAACACTGTTCTTGATGTAACATCTTAACTGTGACTTAGAGGCAATGTGCACGAGAAGCAAGAGAAGTCAACGAGAAAACGGGTTACACAGACACGAGGCAACCCATCACAAAGTGACACAGATGAGCATTTCCCAGCGCCTGAGGTCAGGCTTAGTGAGCCGGTAAAATCTGAGGGAGTTGAGCGCTATCTATAATAAGCATCAATTAAATTATTCAATGCCGCTGGATTTATTTTGGCATAGGCATTTCACACTCTGAACAGATCCTGGTCCAAGCAGTGATGAGCCAGTTCCCAAGTGGCACAGTGTGCACAGTTGACTAGATCCCAAATAAAAGTACTTTCTTTCACTAAAGGCCGGAGAAATATTAAGCAGTTGGATGGTTTTCAAAAAGTGGCCACATCAAAACATATACTGTTAGCCAAAAGGGGTTTGGGAATTTAATACGGACAAGCTGTTTGTTTATCAACATTTGACACATGGACTACTGCTGATATGTACTATAAAATCAAGAAAAAATAACACATGATATTGACCAAACTTTTAAAATAACTTAACTGATCACATTCTGAAATATAATGATCCACTGATTTTCTCCACAATATGATGCACTTCGTACACAGGTATCAAGCGTACGGCCTGCAGGCCAAAACCGGCCCACCAAAGGGTCCAATCCAGCCCCCGGTATGAATTTGTGAAATGTAAAAATTATTCTGATGATATTAATAATCAAGGATATCAAAATTATTTTAGTTCAGGTTCCACATGGGTGCTTCTATGAAACTGGTTCCTAAAAACAGGACATGGGGGCTAAACATTCAAACCAGATGTAGACTAATGTTATGAAGCAAGTTTGGAAGCACTTTGGGTCTATTTTAAAAATGAATATTTACTGAGATAAAAGAGACACTATTTTTTAGATAACACACATTTTTATATTATTTTTTACATCATTTTATACAAAAATCTGCATGTAACATGGTAAAAAGGACAAAAATTATGTGCTACTATTTTTTTGAATATGTTTTTATTCTCTCACAGGTACATTTTGGGAGTCAAACTAATTATGCAAGGCAGAGTGTTTCACAAAATTGACTGCTGTTGCAAAATCACTCGCGATTTATTTGCGTTTAAATGGGTAGGTTGTGAATGTAACGCAAATGGACTTGGTGGGTTATGCGTGAAATGTGCAATGAGACTGAGATTCATGAAAAACCCACATCTGGATTAGAAAAACCACTAGGATCATCAAATTTAACACAGTGTCTTTATTTATAGCACCATGTAAGATCATTTATAACCATGTTTTCCAGATCAAATGCACTGATACCTAGGTAGCTTTTCCTGTCCCAATTTTGGTTCTATTTTTGGCCCCAATATTTTATTAAAAATGTATTAATTTTGGGATGGCTCAGAGCAAGAGTATATATTTTTTTGCATTTATCTGAGGTCATCATTAGGTACATCCTGGGGGGAAATATGTGTAACTTCTCTTTTATCATTGGGTTTAAAAAGCTGGCAAAGTGCCAGATACCAAAATGAACCCAATTTCACAGAAGCACCCATACGCAAACAATTTGACCTCAAGTGGGTCAGATAAGTAAAACACTATCTTAATATCCTATAAATAATGACAATCCCAATTTGTCCCTTGTTTTAGAGTGAAAAAGTAAAATTACATAAAAATGTTTACATTTTCAAACTATTCTTTCACAAAATAATTAAATAAATAAATAAATAAATTCTGAACAAATATGAACAACCTGAAATGGGTTTAGAAATAAGTGCAATTTTACCAATTTTCTACCTGTTGTAAAATATTTTGTGTATTTGTGGATCCACTGTGATGTACATGTACTGTGATGAACATGTAAATGACAAACTGAGGCATAATATTGTTAAATTGCACTTAATTTTCTTCAGACCTTTTCAGGTTTTTCTTTTTTTCTTTTAGATTTGTAAGGCAACTTTGCAGATGTAAACATTTTCATAATATAATTTTACTTTTTTCACTGTTATTATTGTACTGCTCTGGCCCATGTGAGATCATACTGGGCTGAATATGGCCACTGAACTAAAATGAGTTTGACACCCCTGACTTAGTACATATGGATTTTTGGCTGTTATCAAAAAAAAAAAAAAAAAAAGAAAATTAAAGATGCCAGCTCGGGCTCTGAAGAATAAATGTGCAACATTTTACAGACTGAATGCGATTAAATAAAAGACAATTGGCAAGTCTATGGAAGTAAATATTAGATGCAGTCCTTGCAAACAGGCCACGACCTTGATCACAGAATAGAACAATAAGATTCATCACTTAGAAAAATGTGTATGGATCATTTCTGAGCTTTAAAATGTTCCAGTTATCAGTAGACAGACTCAACTCATCATCATTCTGAATTGGTAAAAAGCCCCTTTAATGGGAGCCGATTCATCTCTAATGCATCGCTATTAATAAACAAAAACATTAACCTTGACCTGATGAAAGTGCTGCAGTGGCTTTATGTAATCATATACAATTTGTTTGTAGGCATCTGTCATAGTGCATCAGGCCAAGGGTGAAGATTAGATGAGACAGCAACATAACACAAATTAAAAATATGCATGATGAATGTTCCCGGCTCAGATGGAAAAGAATTGAAGTTGGGACACTGGCTGTTTTATTTTAATGCACATGCAAACAGATGGAAAGAAAACATCCAGGATTTGATGTGATATTTTTGCTGACAGTTTGGTTAAATGTGTTCATTTCGCATGTGTCAGACATCATAGAACGAACACTACTTTGGAGGACAATTTCCCCGAAGACCCGGGGCTCATCTGCTCGACAGTGGGAAAGCTCCAGACGCCGCCTCAAATGAACAGAAAAGAATGGATCTGGGCATTGATTACGGACGACAGAGTGTGCTGCCTTAGTGCTTATGAAGTCAGTTCATCAATATCAGAGCGGGGACAAAGCACGACCAAAACCTAAATAGGCCCATTCCAGCTCAACTAAAGTCAGCAACAAGATGCTTAAAAGAAACTCTAATAGAGAGAAAGCGAGAAAAAAAAAAAGTCCAGCTGCGAATGAGATATTTGATTATTGACTGCTCGCGCACACAAATCGCAACACTCACAGAAACACATACAGGGCGCACACATGACCGCATTGAAAGTCTGCTTCCATCTCCTCTGAAATATAATCATTCACATCCTAGTCTATGGTGGTCATTTAAAATTCAATTAGGGAATAATGACTCCAAAAGTCCATCATCAATGAACAGACAATTTGTTGAGCAATTATATACAGCCATAAATACAGCTTTATATATGTGGCTCTCTTCCACACCATATAATGGCCCTGTAGGAACATATCCCTGTGTTCTAAATGAGCTTCCAGCCAATTAAGGGGGTGTCTACATTTAATAGCTACTGTCTAAAGCAAAAAGACACTAGCTTGTGTGCTGAGCAACTTTCACATGGCATAACCCTCCTCATTTAAATGCCTTTTTAAATTAGTAAAGCAATCATAATGTTGCTCTACTCACAACGACGCATATAAATAGTCAATTTCCACCAACCCTCCTACCTAAGTGACACGCGTACATCCTCTCTGTAGGTACGCTTTCATCAGCGAGCTTCATGCTGTTTTTGTAATAGTCCCCCAGACAAGCTCAGGTCTCAGTTCTATAGATGTGGAATGAGGAGACTTGGACTTGCCCTAAGCATGACAAGGTTAGATGGAAAAAAGGTGGACTCATCTATGGGGATTTGGGAGGGGGGGGGTTCCTGCCTCTCTTTACCGCTGTAGTGCATGAAGTAAAGGCATAAAAGGTACCAATCTTACAGATATAAAAGATGATTCATAAGTGTATTTCTTAGCTCTTATTACTTATTGGCTGAGGCAAGAAAACAAAATAGTTCCACACCTCTCATTGTTAAATATGTCTATCGAGGCTTTTGCTGTCCCAGAACCTGCCAGCTTTCGTATTAAAATGTGTTAAATGGAACAAGTGATTAAAGCACAAAGTCAAAGAAATTGCCCTCTCTGTTCTAAATAACCACTTAATCTGTATTGACTCTGTGTTACGCAGCGTTTCCAGACCTCTGTCCACTGCCCTTCGGACTGCAGTCTGTTTTTTTTTTTTTCCCTTTTTTTTTTTAATTCTTCCTTTGGCATCGCAGGCTGCTTTCATTACGGCCTCTCCCACATAACGCTTCACTGCTTGTTGTATCTAAATGCCATCTTCAAACGCCCACCAGTACATTTCCTTCTACTTTACTTCCCTTCCATTTTGTTGTGGACATCACCACTTTTCCCAATATCCTGTACACCAGGACTACCTGTATCTCAAGTATGCAGAAATGAAAGTTGAAGCTCTGGGGGTGCACTTTGTCATTGAAGTGCCACACACTACGCCCTGAATACCAATTGCTCGCCTTTGATGCTTGTTGCTGGACTCCAATACCTCCTTTCGTGCCTTCTGTTGCTACTCATCTGAAGTTCGACAAGGCCCTCTGAGGACAGCGCTTTCCCTTGGAGGTTACGCCTATCTCGCACTAGTCTATCATCACTTTTGTCAGCTTTCTCTTTTATGCAAACAGGCTCTAATCTTTATAGGAGCCTCCCCTTCACTCAACACTGTATTGAAACACAAAGTGACAACAGCTCAGGGAGTTGCAGTACAATGTGCTGCATATGATTGCAGGGCGACCCAAGGATTTCTTGTATAAATCTTCCTGCACGCTTCTCTTCTAGGCATCCCGGCTTAATGCAGGTCTGTTCTGCTTAAAAAAGCTACTTACTAAATATTGTGGTGGTCCATGCAGAAGCTGAAGTGTCTGTGCCACAATAGCTGAGACGTGAAATTGATTTTCATGCTTAGTAAAATGCATTGGCGACTGCACTCAAGCTGTTGTTTCCATCTCCACCACACCTGCAGATCAGTAAGATGCATGATGTTTGCTGTTGAGGCTCTGGGTGATGTATAATCTTTTGAGGGGAACAGAACACAATGCTGTGGTCTCATTTCTCTGCACAATTATCATTCTTTCATTGTTACGCTGTTAAATGAGGTGCATGAAGGGACAGCAGTGTGGTTGTCTTTGATGGTCTCACCCCAGTCTTTACACATAATTAAACAGCCACATCAGCCCATTTTATCATCTCAGCCATTATTACAATCCAGCCTCTCCTTCAATGTACATTTCAAAATGTAACTGAGCCAAGCCTTTTGATGGAATAAAACCTCATCAAGAGGATAAACATGGCCTCATTGGTACAACTCATCATTTTCTAATCATCCAAAATACAAATATTCAACTGACTGCATGAAAAGATCCATGACAGGAATTAAAATGATGAAACAAACCACAGTGGTGCAGCAGCGCATGACAGCTGCTATGTTGAGGAAGAGCAACACAAAGCTTGAAGCTATCCCACATTGTCTCAAGGTAAAGCAACAGACAGGCTGGAGACAGAGAAGAGAGGGAGCCCAAACAAGCAGGGAAGTCTGGGGAACAGGAGCCAAGAGCGGGTAAGGCTGCACTGCCAAGCGCCTAGAGCCAGTCAGCCTTCCACTGGGCACGTCGGCGGGCTCCCAGGCCAGCTGTCCTAGTTGGAGGTAAGCAGCAGACTCGGGGCTTTCTGGAGGATCTAGACACCTCTCTTTTTGAAAAACTTCTGTGCACGTTCTGCACATTACAGCACCAAATAAAGATAAACAGTGATACGAAGATTGTCACTATCAGGTATGAGTAGTGTTGAGAGTAACATGTTATAAAAGTAATGCATTACAGTAACTCAGTAATTCAATTTTTGCTGTAGCGCAGTAGTGTAAGGCATTAGTAATCCATTTTCAGTAATATTTTACTCGGTACAAGTTCAATAGCGCTTGCATTACAACACACTTTTCGCCCACAATTTAATTGCTCAAATGAAAAACAAAAAAACAACAAGATAGTGAGACCTTAAAGTTATGTATGACTTTCATCACCAATTTTTCAGCAAATCTGTAAAACCCAAGTCATAGCCTAAGTATCACAAATCCAGAAGTCTTTCCCTGATTACCTCTGTTTGTAAACAAATGGACTGCTTATGGTGGAGTACACTTCAAAATTGTTCACCATGAGGAAAGAGATTCAGGGGCGTAATTAGGGAAAGACTTATGGATTCCTGATACTTAGGCTGTGACTCTGGTTTTACAGATTTGATGAAAATTGGTGATGAAAGTCATACGCAGCTTTAAGGAATCCAAAATACAGCAGTAAAGTTCAGTTTCTTGTTGGTGTTCAGCCAATGGGTGAAGATGGCAGAAGACAGTCCATTGTCCACATGGACGTATGCTCATTACTAACCCTGACCCTACTTTACAGAACCTACTTAGCATGATCCCTGTGATCAGCAATGACAAGGTAAGCTAAGGTTTCTATGAGTGGTTAGAATTCTTTATCATTTGCAGATTTATCTACTTGCGTCCTCGGTGCCACGCCCCCTGTTTGAACATGTAAAATGTTGAAAAAAATGCAAGCATTCCTGCTGGGATTTGAACATCATAGACCATTGCATTACTTACTGAGCTATTCATCCACATGTACTTCAGGGCGCAAATTTATGCATCCCAAGGCTCTCCTATCTCTTGTATTGGGGGGTGGGTTCTACTGCACACGTGCCATTTATAAAGAGAGTCTGTATGTAACTCAAAAGTAATACAGGAGTCATGTAACACATTACAATTCTGAGACAGTAATATTGTAAGGTAAGGAATTACTTTTAAATAACAGTAACAAGTAATCTGAAATGTAGTACAGTTTAGAAGTAACTTGCACAACACTGGTTATGAGGCTCTGACATCCAAAACGTCAGATTTATGAGGTTGGGCAGCACATTAAAAATGGTGGAAAATGAGTAAACACAACAGACGGGGGAAAAAATTTAAATAAATGTGATGACAGTTTAAATCACTATTGAAGTTGTTACAACAGATATTTTTCTTTGCATCTGATTAGAAAGAAAAAAAGAAGTTAACATTTGCAACATTACTGAGTTTGCGCTACTTGTCAGACTTCTTTGTAAAATAAACCAGGTGAAATCATCAAATATTAAAGCCAGGGATGTCAGAGATGATGACATATGTCTTGTTTGAAACATTCGACTTGATTTAAAATTTCCAGCTGGCTGATGCCGTATGGGTCTAATTAAGCCTGAATGTATTTCCTGAAAAACACATCTGAAATAGAACTTGAACTCCTATTAATCAGTGTGTTTTTTTCCTTGTCAGTCCTCTACAGCTTTAATTAAAAAGTCCCTTGGAATAGCAGTTCACACATGTCATTTCCTATTTGAAGACATGGGGATGTAAGTAGGACACTCATTATACAGAAAACAGAAAAACTGCGAATCCTTGACCACCTCTCAGATTGTTATGCCAGCATTGTCAGCCTGGAAACCTGATCCATAATTGGCATCCATCAGCTGTGTGACACAAACACATACATTACAATATAAATGCACCTGCAGCATCTCTGATGAAAGGGAAAAGCGATGACAGTTTTCATGTGAGGCTCTTGGGAGAATAAAGTGTTGCTGTTACACATCACATGCCATCCCTCCCACGATTTATGATCTTCATATCATATGACCGTACATACTGTCTTCTAGTAGTTTGCAGACTTAGAACAAAAGTCTCTTAAATGTCAAACTCTGCAGACACTATCCCTCTTTGTCTGAAAAAAACCCCCCCAAAAAACATGGATTTGATTTTGCATTTTGTTGTTCTGAGTATTTCAACCCAGGGGTAATACCAATGAATTGCTCTTTCTGCCAACAGGCTGCAGCTGTGAAACATATGAATTGTTTCTATCCTGCTGATGAGTAATGAGGGAGCGTAAGATAAAAGACTGTCATATTGCCTCTTCGTCATCACAGGCAGAGTGCTGTTTCATTAATTCTTTTTCAACTTATTGCTCTGCAAATGGTACAGATAGGATTGCTAATGTAGCCATGCCAAAAGCTAAGATGCTGATGTGTTGCACAGGCAGAAGGCTGATAACCCTGAAGATATGCAGTGCTTTTTAACTCGTGCACAGTGTGTACGCTGGCTTTGGAGGCCGATACACTTTTGCTTTATATTTTAGCTAATTTATGACTTAATTGCCAGGCCGGCCCTCGGTGCCGATGGACATACTGTATTGCTTATTCCATCTGAAACATCCCTCACACTGCTCTGTTTGACCTACAGGGCTCTTCCTCATCAGCTCCAATTTACCATCTATGGCCAGCTACCTAATTATATTTCATGGGCTGACCCAGGTTTGAGCCTGATGTGGATGCTTTGATTAGCCTCCTGTTTTTATCACCTCTGAGTCTTCCACGTTGTTATCACACTTTCTGCTGACAGCCCCGGTGCCTCAAGGTTGCACACTGCAGCACTGCCGCATTAATTTCACATTCATGTCAGACGAGTTCAAGAACCGCTCCTCTGTCAACATGCCTCATTTGGAGCAGTCCTGTGCGGGTCAATAATGTTGTATTAAAAGCACAAAGAAGAAAGATGGAAGGAGGAGTTTATCAAGGTCATTAAACAAATACGTTTTTTCAGCGTTCAAGCAGCTCGAGTGCAAACTGTTTGGGCCTCCGTGTTATTTGTCATTAGAGCTGAGAGCGTTAGAGTCAGTAACTGATTGGTCAGGTTCTGTGTGTGTGTGTGAAACTGGATATTTTGGTGTTGCTACTCACCCTAAAAAACTCCTTTGTGGAGCCTGAGTCCAGAGTGCCATATGCTATCTCTGTCTGCTTGGCTAGATCTTCAGCGCTTTCTATAGGAGAGACCATCCTCTCCACTGTCAAGAAGGCAGCCAGGTTGGCTGTGTAGGAGGAGATGATGATGAGGGTGAAGAACCACCACACACCACCGACTATACGACCTGATAGAGACCTAAGGAGGGAGGTTGATAAAAAGAAAACACAGAATGTAATTACACAGTGACATGTGGTGCCTATCAACTCCTAAGATCTACCCGATGTGTTTAATGTACCTAATTGCATTGGTTATCAGAATTTCCTTGTAAATTGTTAAAACAATCTGGCACTGCGTCAGCACTCTTCCCAGGAAAGCAGTAAATGTTTTACAAAACGTATTCTAAGCCAAGACTTTAATTTGCTGTGAAACAATCAAGGTCAAAGATCCTCTCAAAGCCTGAAGAAAATATTGATGAACCCATTTTGGTCATGATACTTCCAGTGAAAAAACTGACAAACTCAATTAAACATATAATAGGAGCAATAAACGTGAAATGAGTTTAGCTTCAAATAATGAACACCTAAAGGAAGGGAAATTTAAGTGATGAGAGACTGTGTACGTTTTGGGAACACATCTTATCTCTTCTATTAAAGATTCTGGCAGCAGTTTTTTGTGTGTGTGCTCTGCTGTTCACTCTGTCTACTGGAGCTGACCCACCTTGGTGAGATGTCACAGCCCTGCTGCATGAAGGCGCCCAGTGAGAACCAGAGGGAATTGAAGATGCCAAAGTCATTGGGAGGATCAGGGGGTGTCTGGGGGTCTTTAGTCTCATCCTGTTCCTCAAGGTTCCACTCATATGGACTGAACCGACTGACCAGGAACAGTACCACGCTCACCCCAATATAGGCAAACACAATACACATCCAGATCTCATAGGCCAGCGGGTCCAGGAAGGAGAAAACGCCGGGCTTGGACTTTTGCGGCTTCTTTATCATAATGGAGATGCCCAAGCTCATAAAGGGCTTGGAAAAGTCTATCACCTCCTCTCGAACCAGAGTAATGGTGAGAGGTGCAACGGCTATATCTGCTCTCTGGAAACAGGGACATGCACAGCAAGCATTAGTCATTACCTGCAGGAAGACACCTGCATATTAAAATGAATGACTGGAGCTGCAGAGGGAGTATAACACAACACTGTTATCATGTTTTACATATGATCATAAGAAATAGGCCACCGACTGTGACACTTAAAGGCAGGCTGAGAGAAAAACAAACAAGAAGAGCAGGAAACATACAGAAACATGTCACATGTATTATAATCTTTGGGATGGCGGCTAAGACATCTGAGATTCATACTGTAAAATTAATCAGATTTTATTTGTTAAGTGTCGCAAGACTGGGAAGTAGCTTAGAGGAAGAGCTCACAAGGGCACTGTGAGACTTTGAGAGAGACAGCTTGGAAAAACGCCACAGAGGCAGATGGGTGTTGAGTCATGCTTGACCAAACGCTTCTTAATCAGAACCCAAGGAGATATAGTGAGGGGGAAAAACTTTTCAATTGTCCAGAGTGTCAGCATGTATTGCTTTGAGGCTTTTGCTGTTTCAAAAACCAAATTTTTTGCATTAAAATGCAATGAAGAAGTGAGCCGTATGATATCCTTTAAAATGTCAGCAAGCTCTTAGGAGTGTAAAATTAATAAAACTGCTACATTGGGGTTTGCAGACTGGTTGCTATATATATTTATATATATGTATTCAAAAAATGGCAGGGTATACTTAACCACATGCCATTTGGTGGGGTGGATTCCCAAACACATCTTACTCTGGCATAAGCCTTATTTCTTTTCCCAAGCTGTTTCTCTTTATCTCCCTCCTTTGCTCTGCTGCTTCAATCACAGTCTGTTATCAAAACACATCCATGGAGGTGGTGCTGCCTTTTTAGAAATCACAATGGCTTTCTTCGTAAAAGCAGAAGAAAATAATTAATCATGCTAGACAATGTCACTGCAGCTAGTGTGTATGTGATTAATTAAATAACTGCTCGTCTTCAAAGGACTGACTCCGTGAAGGGTATTTCTTAGTATTGTGCTCTATTGTCTTTTTTTATGTCAAAATTGCGAAAACATTGGATTGAAGAAGCACAAGCAGAGAATGTTTCTTACAAGGTCAAACTCGGAGCAACACAAATAGACCCAATAAACACGATTGTTTTCTTTACTCTGTCAACACAACACTGTGAAGGGCTATAACCATTTAATCCTCGTGCAGGCGTAGCAGCGCTCATCAATGGTGAGGGAAACAAAGCAATAAAGAGCAGCCTCGGGCCTACCTTTAAAAGACAACTAAAATCAAATTAATTTACTGGTCAAAAGGTCAAAATGTACAAAACTATTAGTCCCGGCCCACCTGCTGTAAAATTACAGGCCTGGAAAGACTTGACAGGTACGTGATTGGGATATTTTTTTTCTCCCTCCATCTGCAGGGAGTGGACTTTTCCCATTCGAAAGATAATTTGGTAGCAATAGCACATCAAACCAAGCAATCTCTTTGGCTGATAGTTGGGAAATTGAACAGATGAGGAAGCCTAACCCTCATGCATTTTGTATTTGGCCCCTGTTCAACTATTGTGGCCTCGGAGAAAGGAGGGGGTAATTTTGAAATGCTCGAGGTGTTGCGGGAACCTGAACGCTCCGTCAGATGTAAAACACGGCACGACCCTTTCCTAATGCGAGAGGTTCAACCTTTATGGAGCACGACACATATGGATCTTGTTGTTTCAAACCACAAACCACCATTTAGCTGTTGATTCTGAAGCAGATTTTCTCAGCTGTGAATTTACAATGTGGCATATTCATCATACACATCAAACATGGAACATAATTACACAATCACTTCAAAGGCATACAATCTTTCATTCATCAAAGTGATTACAGTGTGTTTGCCATATGGACTCATTGTTTTCATGTACCTACCTCTGTTTCAGCTGTAAGAGAATGCTTTCTAGGCTATGCAAGTAGGATTAATTGCAATGAACAGCCCTGAGAAATGATTTCATTTTCTCCGTCTCAAGATGATCACCAACTCCCCAATGCCTGAGGCTGCATTTGACAAATTCACTCACAGCTGAGCTTCCTGAGAAAGCATTAGACTTTGAACTGGGCAAGAGCTGATGAGTTCACAATGGGTTGGTGATAACCTTAAGACAGAAAAATGAGATCTCCTCTCATGTTGAAGTTCCTTGCAAACTGTCATGTAATCAGCGAAAACGAGGCTCCCAGTACTCACCCCATAGACCAGTTCACCCACCATCCCGTTCCACGTCTTGGTCTCGGGGTCTCGGGCTCCGTACTTCCCATCCATTACTATAGACAGTTTGTACTTAATTCCAACATGTTTGGCAATCTCAGATGCTAAATCGACGCAGTAGCCTTCATATCTGTCATTCCCCTCCAGATGCATATAATTTTTCTTGTACATCACATAAGGAGCTTCCTGTTGGTTCAAACACACTCTGGTTTATTCACTCCCATGCCTTGGAGAACATTCAGTTTACACAGAAATATGCATACATGCACTCATATGTGCCCGTGCACACGTACACACCCACGCACACCCACACTCTCAGAGAGATTCAGAGTATTATAAGCTGCTATAACCACATCCATGCAGTCATGCAGCTACAGATGATGCCCCGCTAATGCACAAATATGCACTGATAACAGCAGCGTGATCAGGTGGTCACACTGCTTTCATCAAGCCGTGGCAGCCAGCAGACACCAAGCCCAATGCACCCAAGCCCTCTTGAGCCCAAGGGTGCACCTCCGGTACATCATAAGGGATAGTTAAGGGAAGAGAGAGTGTGTTAGAATTTCTCTGGGAAAGGGAGAGCAGGCCAGAATGGTTTTTATTTGGGCTGGGGGTCATTGGTACGCAAGGTGTGGGTCAGCTCAGAGGTGTGTGGGGATGGGAATGGGGGATGGGTTTCATAAGTAAATGCCAGTGACAGGACAGGGATCAGAGTGCCCATCGTATCTCAACATATTCAAGCACATTGCACCAATGCGCAGTTAAAGGCTGTTTCATTCCAAAAAACAACAAAAGAAAGTAAAAGAAATTAAATAAAATGAGCCATTGTTTGCTATTGAAGGAAAAAAAAATGCAAAAATACCTCATAAATAAAATAATTACATCAGGAGAGCAGGAGCGTGCTAGTTATCCTCTCCTTTTCAAAAGGCTGTTGCAGCTTGTCTTTTCTCTTACTGAGCACATCGTCATTATCAAACAATAAGACTGCTCAGGAGAGCAGGCATTGTCATTACAGCCACACACAATTAGAGTGCAAGAAGGAGAGCAATGGTTTGTTTGTTCTGTGCTGAACGTATCCCCTCACCTTGGATCCATTGAGTGTTTCCCTCGAGTTAACACATGTTTACCTCCTGACTGTATTTCTCATCTAGAGATGTTAAATGTTTCCTCATGCTATTGAGTGATGGCGCCTGGGTTATGCCTGGGAATACAAATGAAATCTAACAGTGGAGAAATACCAGAGATCCTTATTGTTTTCTAAACATTTTTCTTTACCATTTAAAATGTTTGTTTGCAGAAAATGAGGGGCTGTATTAGGTCATTATAATACAATTTTATCGTTGGTAAATACGTTTACAGAGGAAGCAATCCAATGAGATTATCATATTTGGTTAAGTAAATACAATTAAAAATAGATAAATCTAAAATTTTTGTTTGTTTATCACACTTTGGTCTGGGGAGCAAGGCCCAGAAATGACGCTAAAGTGCTGACTGGAGGTTATACTTCAACACAGAACACTTGGAGGAGCAATGCAAAATAGATTAGAGAGGCGATAACAAGGAAAAAAATACCCCGCCTTTTTATCCCTCCCCCAATACTGGTTATTTTGCTTTGCCCAGCTTGCGAAACCATTGCAGTATCATCCTCTAGTCATTCTTCGGCCAGTCTATCCCAATGTCATTGAACATTTACTTGATGAGGACAGACAGGTCTACTTACGTATGCGTTTGTATGCTTTTGTAATTGATGGAGTCAACCATTATCATTTATACCATTATTGTGATGTCACTGCTACGACAGGCCACTGAAGTATGGAAAATCAAAATGCTTTGACACCCACACTGATACAGTTGAAACACTCCCCATACTGGATCGACTGTTTCAACATGTAGTGAGTGGATGGAAAGCAACACAAAAAAGATGTGGTTCTACCCGCCCAGGACAGAATGTATCACTCATTGGAATCAACACCATGACCTTGAGTGGCAGAATACGTGAAACATTTAAAACTGCATGGAAAGTGTACCATAATAGTAGTGACCACAATCGTTCGGTTTTCCACTGAGGAGTCGTTGGTGACCTGCGGGTCCATAATATTTACAAATCGTGCGTACTCGTTCCAGTACCCGATCTGCAAAGCAAAGCAAACAGCGGTTACTGATGCTGCAGTGTTTGGTGTACCAAGCTTTCAAACCCACTAACAATATGTACGTGAGCATATAGCAGGGAAACGTCTAGGCATTACTGGAAAGCCATGATGCAAGACTCATTAAAACAACAGTGCATTTCCCAGAGGCCAGCTGCCTCTGCCCTAAAGTTCGACCAAAATAGCAGGGAACGAGCAGAATATTAAAGAAGTGGGCCAGTAATTCTAGGCTTGGGATAAACAAGGAGTGTATATTGCAGCGTGCAATTTGTTATTGTGATATACAGATAGGGTATTGTTTTTTTTTTATGATTTATAACAAAATGTAATGCATGGATATAATTGCAAATAGTCAAATGTGCAGAAACAAAATTACCCCTGTGACAAACAGAAGCATGCGGTAGACAATTTCAGTCCCTCCCACCGTCGGCTTCCCAGGTTTTATGGTAAATAATTGATATTCAGGACTGTGAACTGCATACACATTTAATAATTTAGCATAATATTCCAGTGGCTCCACAGTTTTTTCTACACACTCTTGCCATTCCAGTTATTCTGTATTCTGCTCTACAGATGCTTAAGTCAAACCAATGTCAAGTGTTTGTTTGCCCATCTGAAATAATGGCTGGTCTGGCTCGTGATGAAACGTGTTGCATATGTTGCTGCCAATATTCTAACTGTTGCTGGCTAAGCTTTCCCTCCTCACATCTGGTCTACATTGGTTTTTTTTACCCTCAGATCTTTAAATGTTTGGGCCAGACAGGTGTACAGCAGTGCAGACTTTTTAAAACACCAAGTGGAGGCGCTACAAAGCAGCAAACTTGTCCAACTGTGCTTCAAATCTTAGACACACAGTAGTTTGTGCACTTGCCAGACTGATGAAAACTCCAAATGTTCATGGCCGAAGCTGATATTTGAGGAGTATACACTGCTTTGGGATGTGACTGTGGGGAGCTGTGTCATGGTGTGCGGCTCCAGAGGAAAAGTCCTGATCTTACCCTGAGCAGCTGGGGACAGATATCAGCCTATACATCTCTTGTGACAGTCACAGCTAAGAACCTTCATCCTCTGACTGTCACTGGGGTGACTTGGGCTTCAGGTCCTGACAAACTGCTGCCCAGCTTGTCTCATCTTCCCTCGCTTCTTCCCTCTCCCATGACCTCCTTCCTCCTCCCTCCCTCTCTCTCTCTCTCTCCCTGCTCATTTCTCTGTATTTGGCTGTGTGGAAATGGCTGTGAGGGCTGTGTGATGCTAATTGAAGTGTGGGCTTTAGAGGCCTGGGAGGCAGGCGGCATAATCACACGTCATATCAGACTGAGCCCACACTTATCCAGCTAACGAGAAATTCACAGCTGTCTCTTGGAACTCGGTGAGGTTATAAAACCAGAGGTCATCATATGGTACCGGTTAGAATGTGAATATACCACTGGGAATTACCGTTTTGAAGAGGAGCCAGAGGAATTCTTGGATCCCCTTTGCAGTAATTGGTTATTTGAATGGTAATTACTGTCAGGAGAGGACCAAAAATCATATCTGCACTATCCCACGGCACAGAAATAGTCTTATATCACTCTTTTGATAGGACAGTTTTAGCTATCAGATCGCAGGCTGTGTGTGATTTGTGGGGCTTGTAATACTTGGCATAGCTCATCAGTGCTGCTACCTAACAGAGGTAGAGAAAGGCAATCAGCATTACTCTGCTCTGTCCTTTCAGCCCTGCTGGTCCCACAGCACGATAAATGACTGCAAAGCCCTCTGTATTTTAATCAATGGAAGTACAGGCTTGTTTGAAAATGTCATGCTATTTTTTTTATTTTTTATTTTTATTTTAGGCTTTTTTTAATGGTTATAACACAATTCACAGCAAAGATCTGGTGTGACTCAACATGTGGTCAACGATGTGGTTCACTGAGTCTTCTTCTTCACTACGATTTGTCAATACATCATAAATCACCGTTTTGACAAGTAATGAACTAATCTTTGATGTCCACGAGGTTTTTGCTGTGTGTTTTGATCAAGACCAAGGATTTTTTTTTTTTTTTCATCTCTACACTTGACAGTTGATGGATGAGAGCTGATAGAGACCACTGCTACATCTTACCTTCCTCGGCCCACCTGTTTTCATCTCATACACGTCTATGGTGTAGTTGGTCCTGCGGCCGTAGTTGTCAAACTGGATATTTCCAGTCATACCCTGCACTTGGACCTGCACATGTGGGACAGACAGACAGACACGGGGGGAATGTGGAATAGCAATCACTTTGCATATATAGCCGATATTAAGGTGCTCATGTCCGCGAAGCTACTGGAGTGCGCACAGTCTGTTAATCAAATGATGAACTGGATACGCTTTAATAAAAGATGTAGTTTTATGGTAATGAGAGACTGGATTTGAGTGAGCTCTGTGCAAAGATATCTGGAGGCAGAGGGAGGAGAACAGCTCCGTGCTCTCTTTCCTTCTCTCTGTCACTTTCCATCTTTATCACACTCTCACTCGCTATCTATGCTTCACTTCTTCTAGCCTTTTCTTTAGTTATCAGCTTGCCTCTCTCTCTTTTTCTCTCTCTTACTCTTTTCCACCCCCCCTACCGTTTTGAGAGCTCTCTCTATGTCGATGCCTTGGCTCCAAGGTACAGCGGGATTGGCCAGACAGTCTCCAGCACTGCCTCGGCGAGAGACATCCACACGTTGGCGCCGCAGGTACCTGAATGCTTCTGCTATCACGAGGATGGCATCATGGGTCAGAGCTGAAGTGTACTGTATAAAGCAAGGAAAAAAGAAAACAGTGGAACATACTGGGAGACAGACAAACATGTGGTGAGTGGCAGAAGATAAAGAGATAGCACTCTGTGACAGTATGGACCTGCGATAAGGCCTTTACAGTTAGAGTAAGAAAAAAAGGAGAGTTTGAAGAATGCTGCTGTGAAATGGACAGAGGTTATTTTTGATACGTACACCATTGTTGTGGAGGCTTGGTCAGAATTTATTTTGACATTTGTAGGATTCTTTAAATGATTTTGTGGAGCTGACATGGGACTTTGTGGTCATTAGAGGAAGATGTGGCAAGGGGGCAGCAGTATATAAGTTGCACTTCATCCTGTTCTTTTTTGAATATGGTTTCTTTTATGTTTTCTTTGTTGCTTTTAGTTTTAAATGTTGATATCTGACATAAAAAATTAATAAACAAGCAAAATAAGTGAATGTAAGGGTAAAAAGTTCCGTGTGTATAAATTTTATACAATCTTGGCATCTCCTCCTAAGTTTTCAGTTGCCATAAGGTTTTGTTTGTACAGACATAATCATTTATAATTATAGATAATTAGCGTAGGTGGGATGGGTGGAATCTCAGACTCCTTTTCTTGCCGGTAAAAATAACTTGATGAGTCAAAATGGATCAGAAAAAGCTTAGAGTTGACTAATGGTCACGACCTTTTTCAAAACTTTAGCTGCAGAGTTCATAGAAGACTAGAACATTAAAGTGTGATTTTATCTCCCACGCCTTTCCCGTCATGTTAGCTTGACCTTTTCACCACTGAGGGTTGAGCCACTTGGTTGTTGACCACTGCACCATGACAAAATCTAATTAAATGCCATTCAAAATCCATTTCTTTCTTGATCATTGTTTAATTAGATGTAAATTGAAGCTGTGATATAACCTTGCCTTGCACTGCCTATCAATATATTGATTGCGGGGAGGGATGCAAGGCAAAGCAGGGGAGGCAAGGGGTTGGAGGAAGAGAGAATGACAAAGGCAAACAAAGGATGAGAGAAGGAGAACTGATAGAGAGCACTTCACAAGCAACTAGTTGTATTCTGCATGCACAATGAAAGGCCTTGCAAGCAAAGTACCTTCAGAGGAGTATTTCGGGCTTCTGGGAATTCTCTTTCATCTAGCCGCTCCCAGCGCTGCATAAACTGCTGTACAATCGGGTTCTCAGGGTTGACTATCTGAAACCCCGATATGTTGGCTCCTCCAGCGAAGACTTTGTCCAAGCTCACATTCGAAAATCCCTAGGATGAGACAAAAGGGAAATGAAGGAAGAAAAGACTCATGTAACTTGTTCTTCTTTGAAGTTTTTTTAATATAACCTGGGGCTAAGCTCCACAAAATATTAGCAACTATTATGGCAGTGTGCAGGATTGTACATTTTATAGAGTACTCTGTGCTCTATGAGCAACATGTGTTTGCATTTACACTGAGGCAAATGTTTGTCTTTGTGGTGGAACCGAAATTCAGTCAAAGGTTAAAAACCTGACTTTAGATACTTTAAAGTGTATGTCACATAATTTAGAAGAAAAAAATGTATTACCTGAACCAGCTGGCCCACTTTAATTCATATAGCACTGCAGTTAAAACGTTCTGTAATGTATTAGTAAAATCTGTGCTGGTCCAGCTGCCTCTGAATGTCATTCTTCACCAATGAACCACGGAGCAAGTTATTTCATGTTACTTTATCGTCATATCATTGTTTTTTCGTGTCATGCCATTTAAGGACACGTGTCTAACGGCTGCATAATTACATCTTTTCAAGTTGAGGAAGTAGAAACTAATAGCCCATAATGTCAAGGCTAAGTCAACTTTTCTGACTTTTCAGAGTTAGAAGAAAATATGTCTTATAGGCAGAGGTTAAAGTTGTTACTTATCACTTGCACTTGCAAAGGAGAGACTATCTTTTCTGTTGATTCCCAACTAAAGCCTTTAATCTGTTTTTGTACATGCACTCCTGTGTTCAAAGCAAGTCCCGTCACATGCAGCAAGAAGCAGGTTCCATTCCCTCCCCAGGGAACTGCTCGGCTATTACTCACAAGATTGGCCAGAATGTAGTGGTAACCACGGCTGTTCTTCCCCAGGGTCACAACCTATGGCAGAAAAACATCGATACAGTAAACCATCCATGAGATCAGAGCTAGGAGCCACATCTAGAATAAGTGGCTGCAATAATCTCTGTACATGCAGGGATGTCCTGCAAGCACACAGGATGCTACTGAAGTTGAAGCAAAGTGAAGGTGCCCACAGAATAACAAAGAGGGAGCATTTAGAGGAACTGTTCATTAGGGAGGAGCTGATAATAAAACGGAAAGAGGAACAATGTAGAACATCCTTGAGTATTCTGCTCACTTTGAAGTAATTCATGAAGCAGGGATGTGTGGCCGCTCCAACTGTTGGACAGAAGGTAGAAATAGGAAAAAAAATATTTCAAAGGAAGTTACAGTGAGACAGTAAGATGTAGATCTCACTCTGCTTTGAAAATATCACACCTTCAGAGCATAACAGCATGTTTCAACCCACGCAGCCTGTCTGAAAATAGTAATTGGTGTTCTAAGCCATTCTAGCATTGTGGTACCAACCATATGCTGCCTTTTATTCTAGATTTTCCTTTGCCTTTGTTGTGGCCCACAGATTAATCCAACAGTCAAACTCTAAATGGTCCTGGCTTTCAGTCCATTACATACTGGACAGGGCTTTCAACTCTGCCTCATGAGAACTGTTATTTATGACTTCCCAGTCAGTCGTGGAAGGACTTCTGAACGGCTGCCATGCAGAAACATGTCAACCCTGTCTCAGTTTTCATCTGCGTTCTTCAAACAGAGCAACACAAGTTTACAGCAAAATCAGCATGTTTGCACATGTTCTGGCTCTGGCTCTGTCACAAAAAACAAACTGTCAGTTTATCATCTGTTTGTGTGTGCGTGTTAGGCCAACCATATTTGTTGCGGTGGATCGTTTATGACATTCCACTCTGAGGAGGAGGGAGTGTTGAAAAGCAAACTTGTATCTTCACAGCTTAGGCTGTAAAAATCTTTAAAGGCCTTTTTGGTTCCAATAATTCCAGCTCCACTTACAGCAGTTAATTTATCAGTGGTGAACTTTAAATGACCTGGGTGCATTAGTATACAGTAGCACCAGACACTTAAATAATTATCCCCGTTTGGACTGAACATCCTCCAAGATAATTAACCACTTCTCTTCCCTTTGTGGACATCACAGTGTTGTCCACAAAGGGTAGTTGATGGTGTTTTTCTCAAAGAGCGGCACACGGGGGAGCACAAACATGCGAAGCCATTTGCTTTACTCTTGCCATCAAGCTGTGGTGGAGGGTCATCATTCTCCGACAGCCTCCTGATCATTAAGGCTTTACACTTTCAGTACTGCAGGATGTCAGACGGGGGAACAAACCAAGAAAGTGAACTGAAAACAAAGAGAAAATGAGCTGATTATAATGCAGACATAGCAGGAGTTGGCTTTTAGAATCCATCAATCAGGAGCTAATGAGTAAGTGACAGAAAACTCCATGAAAAGAAATCTCTGCAACACATCCACCGCACTGATATAAGAGCTTGACAGATCATAGCTACTTGCTCACAAGTTCAGACTTTTAGCCCTTCTGTGTTTTCTTGGACAAAACCCCCATAGCTGCACTCCTTCACCATGGGCTAACCTTGACTCTGGCCATAAGCCTCCTCACACCTGTCCTGTGGCAGGGCAGGGAAAGGCCCACCCCCTGCCTACAGCCTGCAGCTCACAGCCAACCTGGCAACCACTACAAGTCACAACCTTGGGATGGAGCACAGCAAGATGGTGATGACACAGAGATACAAACACAGTCAAGCCAAACACACACACCACCCTCCTCAATGCCTTTAATTAGACAAACAGCAAAACCAAATTCCAGTGGAGATGGACAGATTTTATTGTGACTTGTGTTAATGCACTATCGACTGCCCAGTCTGTAAAACCCTTGGATACTGCTGTGATAAGTATCTTCAAATAGTGTCGATAAGACACGAATCGCGGCATTTCCCATATAAAATTCAATATTATCTGACCAAGACCATGCTACTATACAATCCTGCATTGTAGAATATGTTTAGTTACATTCTAGCTCATTATTTTAGGATATTTGAATGGATAAGATGTAGACAAGGATGGAGGACCTCATTAAAAAGAGATAAACCTGAAAAAAAAGAAAAGAAAAATAGCGTGCATTCTAACCAGTTCCCCTCTGAACATGAAAATCAGCAACCACAGCATAGTTCACCATCTTGGGAAATACAGCTCAATACTGGTCTTATCTCAGTGTGTACAGTACAAAGCTGGATGTCAAGCTTAGCTTAGCATAAAGACTGAAAAAGCTGAACTTTTTCTAATATCTAAAGCACCTCGCACTACCTGCTGGAGCTGTAATAATTGAATGGAAAACAGTTTGACTGATTATTTTTAAAGTGTGCTTTTTCCCTGTTTTTACTATTGATCATTAAGAAATATTAAAATAGGAAATATTTTAAAAATGAGTGAAATGTGAAGTTGTATAAATACCTTGTGACAGCTGAGGGTGTTGAAAAGTGTTGAGATCGGAATAAAACAGAATAATGTACATGAGTTTTAGTTGAGTTCGAGTTCTGAAAGTTGCCTGAATGTCAATAACAAAGACAAGTTTTTTTTTTTTT
This sequence comes from Sphaeramia orbicularis, assembly GCF_902148855.1. Lineage (NCBI taxonomy): Eukaryota > Metazoa > Chordata > Actinopteri > Kurtiformes > Apogonidae > Sphaeramia > Sphaeramia orbicularis. Next base: position 32,132,954 of record NC_043966.1, on the reverse strand, counting down.
TTTTTTTCAGTAAATCTTCAACACTGAGCTGGATCTCCATAAGTGCTCTTTGTTTTTGATTGTGAGTCTAATCTCCTCCAGAATCCCAATAGAAACACTGAAAACCCAGAAAAGTATTGCTCTAACACTACCTCTTAAAGTTGCAGTGCTTTTTAGTGGCATGGTTGTGCTAAATTTCCATAATTTCCTCTGACCATATTGCAATTCAAGTGGCCTGAGAGGAAACGAGAATCTTGTCCAATTTGTGCTGTGGAAAATCTGTCCTGTGATGCAGGCTTTGTCTAATCACAGGTGTTTTCCGACAGGTAGGAGGGGCACGTATCAGGATTAACCACTCTAATTACGGATCACTGTCAAGAGTTCATCAGATATCACTTTTCCGCTTGACTCTATGGCTAAACACTCTTATAGTTGTTGAATACTAAACTGTAGCACTCTTGTCTTTTTATACTGCACAATTGTTTTTTACTTGAACTATTTAGTCTTCATATGATTGCTACAGATTTGTGAGGGGAAAAAGCCTGTTTTTTGCTATATGTTTTTTACTTTTATACTTCATTTTTATATTTAGTTTATAGTGCATGAGAGCTAAGGATAAACCAGAATCAAATTCCTTATCTGGGCCTGGCCAAGCGAATAATGGAGTGAGAAAGTACTGTGCAGCAATACTAAAAAAATAATTTAGCACCAACTATAATAGCTCAAATTGTAGGTCTAAGCAAGTACTTCAACATGCCATTAAGGAATATTAGCCAAATATTTAATAAATGCATGAATTTATCATCACTGACAAAGTAACGAAGTGAGGAAAAATATACAGCAGTTATTCAAAGTTTGGAAAAAATGCCAAAAAGTGCTCTTCCTCAAAGAAAGTGCAAATATTTAGCATACCACACTTTTCTTAATATATGAGAGTACGTTATATACAAAAATGAAACTGATATTGTTTTTATTTTAGTTTTAAAAGACATTAATTCATGGTAATGGAGTGAGAATCCAAAAAAGTAACGAGTGAAGTGTCTGTTCAGTGTGATGCACCGTAATAATAATCAAAGGTTTTATTAAGATACTGATCAAATTATCAGTCTTTGCTTCATTACTATGTTTAATACACATCTTTCTGCTGTTTTATGTTATAATGAATGACATTCAAAATCATTATAGTATTTGATTATTATGAAATATAATGTTAGACACAGGGATATATTTTGAATATATTTATTTACACAATGCTATTTACATTCTGAATTTATACTGTATACATTCATTTACAACCTTTACTGTTCTTAATTTACACTGTCTTCTCATACATTTTCCTATATCCAGCTGTAATTCAGGTACAAATGGAATATATACAGTTTTAGAAACTAGAGATATATGTCTTTCATGCTGAGAAAAATATTGTTTTGGAGAAAAAATAAAATTGACCCTGATGTTCACTTTTGTTTGGCCAGGCCCATCTGTGTGCACAAACTTGGCCAATAAATCTGATTCTGAGAGGCTTGGAAAAGCATTATCACTTTTCCAGATGGTTGTAAATCCTAAATGGTTAATGCCAGATTTGTATTGAATTAAATCTGAAACTCCACACTTTGATGACATTTTAAATGTTTAATTTTAAACCTATTGTGAAGTTGCACAGAGGAAGCATTAAAATTTGTGTGACTGTCCAAATACTTATGGACCTGGGTGTATATTTAGTATTTTAATGTGGACCAAGAGGAGAAAGCTGCACAAGTAAGGTGTGTGTTTTGAAACTGTGCCATTTTCTTCTTCTGATTTGAATCCCTTGTGCATGATAAACACACACAAACCAAATACAGCAGTAATGCCTGTTGCCTGACCTGCTAATAATTTTGAAAATAATTACATTTCAACAAAATACACCGCTAAAATTTTAAAGACTTTAGAATACTTTGTTTTTTTTCTCTACTTCAACTTCAGTCCTTTAATTTCGGAGAGAGCGGGCCCTTTTCCCTTGGCTTCCAGTCTTAATGCTAATCTTAACTAATCACACCCTGCCTTCAGCTCTGCACTGACAGACAGAGTGGTATTGATTTTCTCATCTCGCTCCTGGGAATGCAAGTGTATTTCCCAAAATGATTTTAGTTTTTCAAATTTACCATGGCTGCTGATATAATTATGCTAATCATTTTTGGCTTAAAAAGTGCATTGATAACAGAAACATAACTGCACACAAATTGGAAAAAAAACTAAAAATATACAGGATATATATCTATGTATAACACCGTTGCTTTTACACTACCCTTGCTTGTCTCCCCTTCTTCTCCAATTGATTTATGTTACAGTTAATGTTTTGTTATAGCACATGGACTTACATACAAGCCCAAGCCCAAGCCCACTTACCAATTACTGTGTTTCCCAGTGACACCGAAGAGGAAAAATGTGTTTATTGTGTCTACCCATTATATAATGCGATTCCTCTTTTCATACAGTGTGCCCTCTCACACATTGATCCACTAGCTGCCTCCACCACCTTTTGTTCTGCTGCTGAAGGAGAGCTCCTGTTTTGCAGCGTGGAGTTTTCTTTAAACCCTGATGGGGACAGACAACCACAATGACCTTGACTTCACCCTCGCTCAGACTGGGCGTGCTCGGTCTGCCAGACAGAGAGCCCTAAATGTAAAACTACAGCTACACATTTTCAATAAACGCCAGACCATTTTCCTCCAAGTTTGACCTTTCTACGGCGAAGTTTGCAGCAACACAGGAAGAGTCAGATGGAAAATGATAGGTTACCCCCAGTGTTTATAAATATCTTACAATTCACTGGGGCATGAAGGATGAGCAAAGATCACGAAATAATGGCACAATTACAATTCTTTTTAAACGATGAAAATACTGAGACCACAACACACTGCAAAATTATGTGTCTAAGTCTTGGGATTTCATTACTGTCTACAAATTCTATGAAAATCCAAGCACCAGCCTACAAATAGTATTGAGCATGTATCTGTAACCATATTACCTAATTTATATCTGTTGTTGTGCTCTATTGTAAAGGAAAACAATTAGAAACACATCCTGAGCCTCATTATTGCCCTGGGTGACATGGTACCTCTTTGTGTAATGGAAATAAACACTTACTTTCAACAAAACAGCTCCAAAGTCTAATTATAACCATCATTTTACACAGTGAAGACAAGTTCTGACCATCAGACTGGAGCCTCTTCAGTCATAAGGAGCTCATTACACTGGTTTTACTGACAAAATTATATATAAAAAACAAAACAAAACAAAAACATTGGGCTCATCCTTTCCATGGTTAAACATATGACATTTAGCAATATCTAGCAGTAAAGTTCGAGACTGCAACCATCATGAACAGCACCCACTTTCAACTATGACCACAAACAAACAACACAGAAGACCCTCATTAGAGTCATTGTCTGTTTTGACCGTTAGTTAAGGGACATTAACCCTGGTCCACACTCACACAAAATACATGATAGTAATGCATTTAACACTCGATACCAGAGAAAAAGAAAGTGGGAAAAAAGAACAGGGCGTCCATTCAGAGCTGCTGTACAAACACGTCTCCATGAACCGCACATTATAATGTCATGAAAACACAATCATTCTCATTTTCATGTGATTATATTAGTGCTGTCAAATGATCAAAATTTTTATTGAGATTAATCACAGGGTTGCTGTGGATTAATTTAGATTAATCATGATTAAATATCATTCATTTTTAATCTGTATTAATCGTGTTTCATTTGGCATGAACAGACTCAAGAAAGAAGGGAATATATATGCACTTAATGTGCTTATTCAACACCTTCAACAGTTTCAACTAAACAGCTTGAAACAAAACAACTTGAAACGACTGTTCTGTCTTGTTTTTTTTGTCCTCATATTTCCATCCAGAGGGCCAACGTGCTGTTTAGTGTCTTCTGTCTTTAGGGGTTGGTTCTGCTGCCTGTCACTACCGGATCAACTGCCCATTTGCTCATGCACAACGCTAACTCTACTTGGGCAAACTGCGCGAAATACCTTGGCAGAGACTTTCAGAGTCATTCTGTGCTGCAGATGGGATAATTGTGTTAAAATTTTTAATCAGATTAATCATGATGATGGATTAATCCAAATTAACATGTTGATTTTGACCGCCCTAGATTATAGTCCAATCAGGTTCATACTGTCCACTGAAAAGTTGATTTTTACCTTTACAAGTTTACATGTTTACATGCTTTACATGGTGCACCTGCTTTACAGGGTCACGTGATGTTACTGTGACATGTCCTGTCAGCTGTTTTATCCAGGAATGCCAGACAACAGGGGATGACTATGCCCCCTGCTGTCTTGCATCTTATGTCTGTCTGACACATTTTAGAACATTAGAACATCACTTTTAGACCATTCCAACAACATAAGTGCTGATCCAGACACCTGTCCACATCCACATTATCCCTTTGAACATCAGTCCTTGCATTAGTACCATTACTTTGTCAATATTATATTCCATTTCTGCAATTACATCCCCCTACATCTGTTGTGTTTTATGAGAAACAGTAACAATAGTAGTTTACAACTGTACAGACTATGTTAATATATGTTATTATATCATTAGTCCACTAGCATAAAACCTTAGATGAACAATGGACACAGAAAACCACAAACTTGTCACGTCTGACAAAAAGCGTTCTTGATTTTATATGAAATGTTACGCAATGCTTGCATTATAAATCACAGCGCTACTAACAAGCCTACAAAGATACCCCAGTGTTTAGCTTCACACAGGACTGGACACGAGGATAAATCTGATATGCACTGATACAGAAGGACTTTCCTCTAGTTTCCATTTCTGCTTCGAGGCTCTTGGTAGACGTGCTCTTGGTGGAGAACTCTTTAATTAACAGCCAGTCGTGGCTGTGGTTGAAATGCTTTTCTTGGCAGCAACGATATACCCCTAAACACAGATAAATGTTGGCCTTCCCCCAAACGTTGATGGTTTTAGAAACACCTGACTCTTATTTACATGGTTCTCCAGATCACTGCATTGGAATTTAAAACTAGTGGTCATTTCCACATACATTACAAGACAGTGACAGTAACAGTTCCAGTGAGGACAGTGAGGCAATAATCTCAGGTCCAATGTGGTCTACAGGGTCTGTAAGGTCCACCTCTGCATGAACAGTGAGTGTACCTGCTTTGTTTGGTACCATGAAGTAATGGTACTAATGTAAGGAATGATGTTCAAAGGGAGAATGTGGATGTGGACAGGGGTCTGGATCAGCACTTATGTTGATGGAATGGTCTAAAAGTGATGTTCTAATGTTCTAAAATATGTTTAATTTACCTTACATGTATTTTTCTTGTATTTTTTATATTTACTTTTAGGATTTTCACCCCCCCCCCCCCCCACACACACACACACACACACACACACACACACACACAAAGGGAGGTAAGGGGTATTGTTTTTGGTTCGGTTTGTTTCTTTGTTTGTCAACACTCTAGCAGCAAAATTATTGTTTGAATTCTACCAAATGTGGTTTATAGATTGCCAGTGACCCAGAATAGATCTCATTACATTTTGGGAACAGCAGGTCAAAGTTCACATTTTTTATGAATTTTTTAAATCTTTTTTTACTCCCATTTACTTATAATGGGCAAGATTTACCATGTCTATAAAAACAATTTTGTTTCAATTTACTTCAAACTTGGCACATATATAGAGGCAACTGATATGCTGACATCAGCACATGCGTAGACATGATGACATCAGCTGGATCGATGCCAACATAAGCTACAATACATGTGAGGGGCGGGGTTTGTTGTGCCTTGCACCACTTGTTTTTTTTTTTTTTTTTTGGGGGGGGGGGTTGCCAGTAACAGGTAAGGAACCAAATATAGTCATTTCATTGACCTTGATTTTCTACATAACAATAAAAAAAATTGAAAAATTTCCCAAAAGTAATAAAGTCTTGTTAGGTCCTCCAATAACATACATTTTTTGAGGAGTGCCATATAAAGGGGTAAGTCTCAACAATAAATGTGCTTCTCTGGTTTACAGAAAAAAACTATATGTATTTAAAAATAAAACTGTATTCTTTATACAGTTATCAGTCACAGCACACCGGACTTAGTCTCTCATTCAGTCATGGAGTCAGCAGGTCACATTCTCTTTAATGATAACACTTTAATCCCATTTAATTCTATAATCACAGTTGGTAAATGGCCCCTAACAGCCAAGGTTAGCGCCGAGGATTTGAAAACTCCATGTATCACCAGTTTTACATGCGCAGGAAATGTTAGCTACATTTCTGTCAGCAGCCTTCTGTCATTCCCCCTCAGCCGCCAAAGGAAAATGAACTAATGTTACCATCAGTCGCACCTTTCATATCTGAAAAGATCTCAGCTCACTTTCCTCCTCTAGGTTTTTACCGCAAATTAGAAGAACATGTATGCCAGAAAATGGAACTGGAAAACACAGTGAAGGTAATCCAACAAGTTATTAATGCCTGGAATGCCTGCATGTGACAGATTTGATTTAACTTTTTGGGGAATCAAAGACTGCCTCATTTTTTATTTTGATTTTGTTTGGTTTGAAAAGCACTTGTTAAATCTGTGTTTTGTGATACCATTTATCATGAGCAGACAGATGCCTTTCCAGGTTTGTAGAGAGCTGACATCGCGGTGCCATGCTCAACACTAATCGAGGACTTTATTTTTGTTGTTGACATTTTTCAATTTGCTGTCTGCAAACTATTGTTGATTCTTTATATCCCCTGAGCATACTTATGGTCGAATTTATATCATTTCTTTCTAGAATTGGATAAAAATATTTCAGGTTGCTTTCTTTAAGTTTAAGAGCGCGGAAGCAGGATATGGATGATGTCTCCATGGGAAGGCAGCATGGCCACCCTTCGTGCCTCTGCAGGCGGTAGAATGCTGTTCTAACAAACCAGACGCACCTCTCATTTCTCTTCTTTTTGTGAGAATCCCTTTAACAATTTATTGTTTTTTTTCTTCCTAAATGGAAATGCAGCTTTGTGGCTGGGAAAGCGCTCATAGCCTGCCTGTCTTTGAACAGCTTGCGTGCCCTGGGCCTGTCCCAGACGTCATTCTTTATTTTTTTTTTTTCTGTGTTTTTTTGCCTGCATGCCTCTCTTTACACTAGTGATGAGCAGGTTGTTGCCTCTGAGCAGACTCCAGCACAGAAATCCCTGGTGGGAAAAAGACCAAGAAGGAGCATAAAGGCAGATAACAGCCTATATGTGCAACCTCATACAGTAAATGCATCAGATAAGGCTGCAGCATATATATTATATTTTCTAAAGCATGAACAAAGCCACACAGGCACACATTCATAGAAAAAAAAAGGATCATTATGACAAGTGGTGGCATAACAAAGATGATTAAGTTAGACTCAGTCACAGATGTTATTAAATGCTTCAAACACTTTCTCACACCGTATACCGTATAACTAGAATGGCTCATTGAAACACATCACTTTGGATACGATTCAGAGAGGAGAGCTGGCAGAGGTTCTGCCATTATTGTCATAAGGCGAGGAATGCCATTGGGTTAATTTATCTGCAGTGCAGTGTATTGATGGAAAAGTCCTATGGGCGATAAATCCTGAGTGGTTGTTACAGCATAAAATGATAATGGCCCCAGTGTAACACACCCCTCAGCATCCCAAAACTAAATTTGTTGGGAGACTCACTACGCTCTTATACGAGCAAATGAAACGTCGCCTGATGCAGCAGTATGCAAATACTGCTCTTACTGTGTTCTCTTACATCATAGCCAGTGATAAATGTATCTAATAATAGTGACAGCTGAGTGTGCATCTGACAGTAGATACACACACACAGTGGATTTGTGTTTCAAAAGCCCTTTGTCCGTTTTAAGAAATTGTTTTCCTCGATCTGCTCACAGAGCTCCGAAAAAATGTGGTTAACTCATCAATTTATCAGTCGACACTCGATAGTTATAATGACAATTTACTCAATTAATTTGATTCATTTGATTTTGCCACATGAAAATTATGGAAAATGCACAAATCACAAAATCCAGATTAGGGTTTCCACTGGAGTCCCTTCTTGAGAATTAAATAAAATTTAAAAACATGACGGTAAAGTGATGTTATTGAGTGAACACTGTAAACTAGGATCACAGTCACTTATTTCAACCCTTAAAGACCATATAAATCTTCCTCTACATTAACATTTCATAACCCTTTATTATAATATTATCCTCTACATTTTGTGTTTTCAGTGAAAATCAGGTATTTTCACATATTTCATTTACTGTTCATGACGTTCATAGTAAATTCAAAGGTCAAAGAGAAAACTGAAGAAAAAGTGATGTTTCCTGCTGAATGTATGATTGCATTTACATACTGAACATAAAAACAAGCATCTACAAATACTGTCATTTGTTTTACTGGTGAATCAATGTTGCAGAATGTAACTGTGTTTCCATGTTCACTACGAAGCCTCTGAACGTCCATATCTGATGATGATAAAACACGGAGAAACTGCATTTTACTTGAATTATTTACACGTATTGATAGGATTGGTGGGTCAGAAGTTATAAAACATTTTAGATCAGTCGCCGGCAGCTCTTTAGATCTTAAAGGAAGTTGTTACACTTGTGTTGATGTGATTCTAAATAATGCATCAGGTAGTCCAGTCTTAAGTTAGGTGCTTATTTATTATTGGCTATTGTCAATAATGGAATGTTTGAGCGTCTTTAGTTATTATTTTTTATTTATTTTTTTTCTCCAGATATGTAAACTCAATATCAGACTTCTGTTTTTAGGTTGTTTTTTTTTTTTTTTTTTTTCCCATTTATTGTCAGTTGTTGTCAGTAATGTTTGAAATGTCTTGCTTGTTTATGTGTGAAAGCCAGGAAGAACCATTTTTACTGTGGCAATACGGGGAAATAACTAATGGGTAAGTAAATAAGTAAATAAAAATAATCAAAAATTAGAAATGCAGGCTGTTTGTTTATTGTGTTATTGTTAAAGTTTATTGATGCTACACAAAAATAACATGCAGTTTTATTATAGATTTTTTTTCTCTATCTTTTCATGTTTATGTAGCCATGAGAAATTACTTAAAATTCTTAACTAGTTCCCTCAAGCAAACTGCCAAATATTTAATGCCAGGGTGGTGCTTTTCTGTGGTTTATGTCATTTTTTTGTGGACTGTTGGTCAGAAAACACAAAACAATGAATCAGCTTTGGTCCTCAGAGTGTGTGATGGATGTGTTTCTGCGTTTCTTTTTTCTTCTTCATATACACTAAACAATTAAAGGATCAATCCAATGTAAAATCAATGTAAAATGACAGATCTGTTGCTAATGGAACTGACCGATACTTTCTGCCCCAGTTATCCTGAGAAAACAATCCAGTCCTATGAAAATGTAGGGTAATAAAATGCATAAAACAGATTTATATGGGGGAAAAATGTTGAAATACACTAAGAGAGCAGAGAACAAGCAGAACTATGAAGATAAGACGAAAGCAAGTGGATCAAAAATGATACTAATGAAAAGCAACGCAGTAGATTTTCATTGTGTGCAACAGTTGTACCAAAATATGAAAGCTTGGTACTTGCCTGTTCAAGATAACTCTACACTCCATGAACTTCATTGCCTGGTATAAAGACATTCCCTCTGCAGTGGAATTACTCAGACTGAAATCATAAAACTAAGCCACTGAGCTGATTCCCATTTCCCCCAGCAATCATCCAGCGGTATCTGTCCTGCCTCATGACACACTCTCAATGACCTTGACGGATTGAAGCGACACGTCGACATTGCGACACACAGGCGCTGGCCTCGGCACACAGGTTTAGTTTAAACTCAGCCTCTGTCCTCCAGAGATGCAACTCTATCTGTCTACAATCACTGGTTAATAGAACTATAACAGCAGGTAGACGCAGCAGGCCTCCACCTAGCTGACAGTGGGGGCCATTTTTTGGTGTGATTGGCCTCATGGGAGACGGCCCATCCCTTATTCAGAGTATAATGCTATGCCCCAATAGGGGGCAGCTGCAGAGTGAAGTCCAGCAGCTTCTCTGAAAGCCGGTGACTCATCCATATTGGCAGAGCTCGCAGATTATTTCAATTGACTTCAATAAAATAGAAAAAAAAAAAAAATCCCACACTGAGGTTGCCACTGAAACAAGGAGTAAAAATGAGAACACACACACACACACACACACACACACACACACACACACACACACACACACACACACACAGCTGCTTTGAGGGCTAGCTGTTGTAAAGCTTTAGCGTCCCCTTCTGTGCTAAGTTTAGACAGAAAACTATATGATGGTGGAATATTATGAAACAGCCTCTTTAGAAGCAATGGAAATAATCCATTAAAATAAACAGGAAAACATCAAATAAATGATTGCCCTGCATTCTTATTATTGTTTACAAGGGGGGAAAAGCGATTTATGACGCAACCATTAATATGCCTCGCGTGCGATATGTAATGAATATTTAAAGCTTTTCTTAAAAGCCGATGCATATTCTCAACATAAAAGGAAACAGATTTCAGTTAGTCCCTGAATTGTAAAATGAGGAAATCTGCAGCACAAGAATTAAATTAGATACAGCAAATTAATACTAAAAGCAATTCTGTTTTAAACTATGACTCTGGGATCAAATTAGATTAATAAAAAAAACAAGTGAAACTAACAGTCATTGAGGGGATATTGTGAGGCAGAGAGAAGCCAATATCTAAATGAATGTTAACCAGCAGAATCCAATTCAGGGGTTGATTGCCTTATAAGTAGGCAGCGCAGGCAGGAGGGTGGAGGGTGATGCAGGGCAGGCGAACTGAGGAGATGCATGGCATAATAGCCACTCATCTATTCATGGTAATTGTGTTTCCCCTACTACAACAACTGGTGGACCTTTCATTTCCTCCTCAGGCAGTGGACGTGATGGAGGAATGGAGGGGTTTGGGGTTGTTAGAAGAGGATTAAAAAGGCTACATCATCAGTGGTCTCTCCAAATGGCTGCTCACATTCAAACCTCTCAACTTGAGGCTCTTGGGCAGCTTCCACTCACGCTGACTTTCAAAGAGGCTAGCCTCAAACTCTGCCAAACTGAGACTCTCACACAGGTACGATTATGCCTGAACATCCCAGTCAATTCAACGCTAGTCATTTGCATTTTGCACAAAAGTTAAGAGGTATAAGGAAAAAATGGGGGCACTTTCTATGAAGCCTATTTGTATAATGCATCAAAAGACATTATGAACACACTCATAATGTGCCTTTGTAATTAGCCATAAGAAGTCAATCAATGATCAATCATGAGCATATACCTAAAAAAATACATATATCGCACTATTTATTTTTATAAGAATCACAAGACATTAACCCACAAAGACCCAGTGTTAGTTTTATGGCAGTTCCCATATGAATTTTTCTCTCTATTAAACCTTTCTTAAGTGATTTATCAGCATTTATTATCATATTATTTCTGTGTGGAGTTTGCATGTTCTGCCCGTGTTTGCATGGGTTCTCTTCGGGTACTCCAGCTTCCTCCCACCATCCAAAGACATGCACTGATAGGTTAACTGATTAATCTAAACTGTCCATAGGTGTGAATGTGAGAGTGTTTGATTGTTTGTGTCTATATGTCAGCCCTGTGATAAACTGGTGACATGTCCAGGGTGTACCCCACCTTCACCCATAAGTAGCTAGGATAGGCTCCAGCGACCCTAGTGAGGATAAAGTGGGTTCACATGATGAATGCATATTATCATATTATCCTCAGTGTTTTGCATTTTTTCAGTGAAAATCTGGAAATTCCTGAAATTCCTATATATAGGAACATCTACATGATCCATAAATTAAATATATTTAATTTACGAATCATGTAGGTAATATAAAAGCTCATGTTAAAGTTGATTGTTATTATATCAGAAACAGAGAAAACTGAAGAAAAAGTGACTTTCTCAACAAAATATATCATTAACTGAACATAAAAACAAATGTCTCCATCCACTGTCATTTATCAAACTCCATAGGTTTTACTGGTGAATCAAAGTTGTAGAAGATGATGGTGTTTCTACGGTAACTATGGAGCCTCTGAATGTCCAAATGGGTCATATCTGATGACCATGAAAGGATGAGAAACTGCATTTTACTACAATTATTTACATACTTGATAGGATTAATGGATCAACAGGTATTAAACATTTTAGATCAGTAGATGTCTTTGGTCGATGGTAGAGGTTTGGGTCTTTATTGGTTAAAATAATTACATAATGACTATAAGGTCAGGTGTCAATGCTTCATATATACTGGTCACTCACTGTTTTGAAAAGAATAAAACTGTATTAAGATTCTCATATATACATTACTAATACAACACATTTATACAACATAATGTGAAAAACTGCAAAATGTGACATATAGTTATAGGTGCATGTAATATGTTGCAAGTTGGTTATTGGTCACTGCAACTGCTCATTGTTTTCTTTAAGTGAATTGAAAAAACACGACTAATTCCATGAAAGAACAACTCAAAACATAGTTGAATTTATGATTACCTTTAACACACAGTACAATTAACATTTTACAGTAACATTTGGATGATCAACTATACACTATGACACAGTATTAGTTCATATTGCATTGTAGATGTCGGCATAATGAATTATGATTGTTGTTATAAAGTGAATGAATTATGTAAATGAATCTTCATGAATTTTCTAACCTTAATTATAATTATGAGGCTCTACAAGTGTATTATAACATTATTATAGAGAATTCCATAATGTGATATGTTTAATTATAGACTTTGGCTTCGAAAGTTCTACAAAAATGACTAATGATGTTGTTCCAAAAGATGATATAACCTACTATAAAAAGGTAATAGTTATAGGGTTACACATTTATGGATGACTAATTTCCTCTCAAGTAGAAGAAGAACCTGTAAACAAACCTCTGACCTAAGATCAGCTCATAAAATGTGTTTTTTTCTCAAATTATACAGTTGATACATGAAGCAGGCACAGGGATAAACATTAGCTATTACTATCTATCTTTGTTTCCATTTACTCCTGAGGAAAAAGGTGTGTTTTGAGTTTCTAAATACTCCACTATCTATTATCAAGAAGAAGTTGCTAACTTTAGTGTGCCCTTTGGTGTTGGTGCTGTTATTGTGGAGTTTTCCTCTAAATGCAGTGTCTGCAGTCGTATTCATGACATTGTACATTCAGTATAATGACAATAAAGGGCATTCTATTCTATTCTATTCTATTCTATTCTATTCTATTCTATTCTATTCTATTCTATTCTATTCTAGGGAAAGCTGTGTCTCACTCTTCATCAGTACACACATGGAACTGTCATTATCCATAAAGCAACTAGATAGCGTCTGTTTTTCCTGCCTGCTAAACACCTGTGTTTTTCACTTTTATGAGTAGTTTGAGACATTATAAAATGGCTGTCAAAGGTTTTAATAGACATCTATACGACTTGTAAATGTTCGTTGACGTGTACAATTGGTGGAGCTCCCACTTATGGCTAGTTACTTTGGTAAATAACAGTGCAATGCAGTTATCTTATTGGGCATCATTCCTCTGAACAGCCAGACGGATGGGTGTTAAGGTCAATAATCTGTAGACATGTTCAGTACAGCTCACCTGTTCCAGGATGGTGTTAATCCTGTCCACCTCACAGTCGATCACATAGCGCTTCTCCTGCCTCCTGTCCATCTCCTCAATGATACGCTTGAACTCTGCTGCGTCGGTTGTGCTGCTAACTGAGCGGGCGGTCACCTGCCAGTTATTAGCCACCGCTGCCTCCATGATGGCCTGGAGTATCGAGAAACCTAGAAACACACAGACCGGAAAGAGAGATTCAGAATGACCCAGTGGATTAGACACAAAAGAGACTGGCACACAATAATAGATATGCAAGAAGTAAGTGGCTGCTAATTTATTCTAGAGAGTTTTGCTAGAATTCAAAGGTTAGAGGGCATCTCATTACAATCTAAAATAGCATTCTAAAGTCTGCAGGCCTGCTAAAATATTGTCTTGAGTCTAGACTTTGTGTGCTTGTGCGTAAGGGTGTGTGACTTTGCATTTGCATATTGAGAAGGCAATATCATAATGAAGTGAAAGGACAGGAATTGTATCTCCATAATATTAAAAGATCAGTGGGTGATGTTATTGCACTTGGCATCAATTAAATTATGGCATTTAGCTCAGCCACATGTTAACTTTGACAGTGCGGTGAAACACACCCGGTCGGTATCTCCTTGGAGGATTGTGCCAACTCATTTAAAGATAAAGACAATGAAAGATTCATCCAGGCCAGTGGTAGAAAGAGATCATTATGCTACCAGAAGAATGGAGAATGAGCCCTTCTAATGATTAATTCACACGTGAAATATTTTCATTTAACGGAGAGCTCAGAAACACTATGGTCAAATCACATACCACAGAATGAATAATGTACTCCTCTTTCTGGAGGGATAGATTGCACATAGCACAAGCTGTAATAAAAATGGTTTAACTCTTCTCCGATGTATACCGGGCAAGAATGAACACGAAGGTTATTAATGAAAATCAACCACAGCGCTGGTATTTCATTAATCCATGGACAATGCAATTGCAAACTCTATATACAATAAGCCTCTTTTCCATATCTCTGTTCATTTTTCATTGTCCGTCGTGCAGTTAAATGATACAGAAAGGGAAACAGTTGTCGCAGCAGCCGCAAATTCTGGCATATATTCAGACATTTGTAGATTTTATATGAAGATTAATATTTCTGCACACTATTGGTTACAATGCAAATTGTCTGAATCAGTCTGAACAGCAGTGGCTAAAGTAAACATCTGTCATATATTTTTACTGTAGGACTTTTTCTCTGGACAGCCTTATCTCCACAAACCAGCTGTAGATAGCAAACAAAGCAAGAACAGACTAAAGAAACAACAGCAGTTATATAAGGAAACCACTTTGGTGCTGTCTTCATTTGGCTGCTTTTGCATTTTCTGTGTTCTTTGTGAATGCTCTTTCTTTCTTAAAGCGTAGGTCTTGACTGCTGCACCTATGACACCACAGCTCATCCAACATACGACCCATTGGCCAGTGGTAGGGCGAGAAGTCGATGCTATTGCAACCCTACTGTCCACGGGAGTGATGGCATATTGCTCAGAGACACGAGGTTGACATCATATGGCAACCCATTTATCGGGTCACATCTCCAAAGAGTTAAGTTTCCAGTTTATGAATTTAACTTGCAGCACAATGTTGCCTTTGGATGATATGTTGAAGGCATGTACAGGTACAGACACAGCCCCTTTGTGCCTTGTGGATTGCAGAGCTGTTTAAAAGAGGCAACGCTTCTATTTGAAGTGAAACACCAAGGGACAGTAACAGTATGAAAGCAGTGAAGTCTGACGGCACAGTATTGTCAAATGTAGTTGAGTTTTTACATGGACAAAAAACAATTTATTCAACAAAAAAAGGGAAGTAAAAACATCTGAAGCTTTTTTGATGTATCATCATTTTTACATGAGCGCAGCAGCAGAAGTCTCTCATGTGCTATACCTCCTCACATCTCCTGTACCTAAAGGAAAAGTTACAGAACGAGGGTTTGAATAACATGGATGCATTATTCATTTTCCTGAGGCATATGCTGTGAACCTCACCAACCACAAGCCAGCTGGATAGCATGGCAGCCTTCCCAGCAATAAAAGCCTCTCACATTAAGAGATGTCATGCAGATTAACTGGGTCAAAATTGTCTCTGTTGGTTTGGAAACAGCAGTGAATCAGGCTGGTAAAGGTAAAAAAAATGCCAATGAACCTTCTAACAAACAGTAATCACATTGGTTGTACGACACACTGTGCATATGGTGTAGAATGATAGTAAGGATATTTGTTTGTATTTACATCAGCACTGTCACTTTACAGACAATGACATCTGATGAGGTGAGAGGTGTCAGGATTTGGCTGTAATATATACAGTATATCTGCTGAATTGTTTTGATAGAAAAATATCTGCGCATTTACCATTTTCATTTCTCAGGTCTGAGGTGCAAGCAACCATGAATAATGCCAACTGTTATATGAAGGAGGGAAACAATGTCCCGTCAATCTGATTAGGATCGCAGAGGGCTTTTATTTTGAAATTGCTGATTTGTGCAGCACTCATCTCCTCTTGCCTTGGGCAAACCCTGGACTGTGTGGGAACAATTGGATTCATTTAAGATTCACAGAAGATTCCATGCCTGCCTAGTTTTACATTTGTATGGAAATTAAGAGATGAAATCTGGTAGTGGTAAATAGGGTGTCCAGAAATGGATTACTTTTGCTCTTTGCTTTTTCTGAAGTCAGCATAAAAGTTTGTTTCGTGATTTAGACTTCAAAATCTAAAGTGAACAAACCCCCCTGAGCATGACTTAATCTGACAGCAGCAACAAGGCTGACGGCTCCCTTCATCTCCACAAGCAAGTAAAAATAATATTAGATAACATTTATTTTGACATGGATTTATCATCTCTCTCTGCATGGATTTACATCAGTCAGATTTCTTGTACCGGCATCCATTTGCAGCTTTCGCCAATCAATTGATTCAGCCTATGAACCAGCGTCAGAAAGCTCATAAATGCTCATGCTAGTAATATTTATTCCCAATAAGCATTACAACGATAAATTCATTCACCTCTGCCAGTAGGAACCCCACAGCTGTGTTGTGTCTAAAAATGTACTACAGTCAACGACATAAATTATAGAAGACAATGACAGGATTTCCTTATCAGCACATATAAATCCCGGCTGCACAAATGCAGCAGCGTGCAGCGGCTTCTGCTGATCATGCTGCTGAGTGCTAATCATGCCATCAAGACACATACACATATTTTGGATATATTTGTATATATATTTGCACATCACACAGCTCTGTCATTTTAGGTTAGTTAAAGTATCTGCTAAAAGTCTAGGTGAATAAAGAGGCTGAAACAGTCAGTGTATTGTGTAAAATGATCAATATAACACAAATAATAATCTTTACAATAGAAGCTAGTTCTATCCTTCAGTTATAAGGGTTTTTTTGGTTTGTTTTGTTATTTTACAGCTGGCAGATGCTGGCAGGTATTGTTTGTTGACGTTTACAGTTAACAATGACTGAAAATGAATATTATGAATTTGCAAATCTGACAATGTTGCTTTCTGTAGAGTCATAAAACTGTGGTGTGTACTATTTAGTGGCATCTTGACTTAAAGTTGGCAGCTAACTAATACCCCTCACCACACCCTCCTCTTTGGAGTAAGTAGGAAAACCAATTGTAGAAACACACACACAAAACAATACACAAAACAACCTCAACAGTGCCAGTTTCTCAGTTTGGGGATACTTACAAACTTTATGATGAAACATGTGCAAACTTGAAGAGTGGATGAGGATAGATAAGATATAAATGGCTCATTCTTAGATAATTTTTTATGTGATTAGATGCTAATGAAAGCTTAATTGTGAAAATTACACTCATTTGTGCAGATGCTGTACATATATATATATATATCCTCTGAATGCAGTCGCAAGGGTCTAGTCTAGTGCAAATGTGGGGTTTGATTTTACAGACTGCTAATGATGTGAATCCTATTTGGAAATTAGTATTAACCCTATAACGCCAAATATATATATATATATATATATATATATATATATATATATATATATATATATATATATATATATATGTATGTGTATATATATATATATATATATATTATATATATATATATATATACATATATATATATATGTATGTGTATATATATATATATATATATATATATATATATATATATATATATATATATATATATACACATGAGTTTTGAAGCCCTCTACATGATCAGTGTGATATTTTTTTTCTTGAAAAACCTGATGTATACAATTAGATACATGCAATACACGGATAATCCACCGGGGGGAGGAATTCATTCACCAGAGGCCTTTCCAGTGACACTACAAGACTGCCATTAATGAGGAAGGAGGCAGAACTTTGCCAATTTTGAAAAGGAATCACAAATTTGTTAGACATGTTTGTGTTGTATTATATTTTTGTTTGTTCAACAATAATAATATTTAAGCATTGAGACCCAATGGATCAAATATGATACAAAATTGAAACTCATACATGGAAATTAATATTTGAAAAAAAAAAAAATTTTTTTGGTTTTTCAGAGGGACCAATAAAGGCTCCAGTTTCAAAGAACTGGAATTTTCTGTCAATGATTTAATGGTTCAGGCTTAACAGGGTTAATTCATGTTGTTGGTGCTGGGATATTAAGTCTGGCTTTATATTATAGTTTTCTGTCCATATTCTTGGGTAAGGTTTTGTCTCTAACTGTTGTGCTACCACCTTAACTTGTTTATCACTTGGCCTCTGTGTGGAAGCTACAGACCGTCAATTAGCTCCTATATATATCTGGTACAATACATGTATTGTGCACTGCCCCTGCTAAGTAATCAATCAGTCAATCAAACAATCACTCAATGAGTTTGTGTTACTTCTATTATTTACCATTTAATTTGGTTACAGTACAGTTATTACCTCATAGATTTGTCCGTGTCACATGCCCATAGAACTGGAGTTACATCCAATGCTGTCGCACATGTCGCTGTGCTGAAGCACTACAGTTCATAAGTGTGTTACTGAAGTGGTTAGAAGAGCATCAATACCCTTTTCAAACGTGACAATGAAATGTAATTCGTTTTACACACATTCAGGAGAAGTAGACATAGGCCACTTTGCAACATAGTAGGCTAGTGCTTGTTAAAATGAGCGGGCATTGTTTTTATGTTTCTGTCACATGACTTGTGATCATATAGCATCCTATGTTGGACTTATAACAGTGAGCAGATGGACGCTTCTATGAAACTGGGTTTATTTTGGTATCTGGCACTTTGCCAGTTTTTAGATGCAATAATAAGAGAGAAATTTAAACATATTTCCCTCCAGGATGTACCTAATGATGACCTCAGATACACGCAAAAAAATTATACTCTTGTTCTGAGCCATCCCAAAATTAATGAATTTTTAATAAAATACTGGGGCCAAAAATAGGACCAAAAATGGGACATGAAAAGTGTAAGGGCATTTGATGTGGAAAACATGGCTGTAAATGGTCTTATATACCGCTATAAATAAAGGCACTGTATTAAATTTGATGGTCCTAGTGTTTTTTTCTAATCCAGATATGCGCAGGTCTCATGCCAGGTTTGATGCCTAACCCATTGTGTCCACTCGTGTTACATACAGAACCTGCCCATTTAAACACATATAAATCACAAGTGATTTTGCAACAATGGTCATTTTTATGAAACACTCTGCCTTACATAATTAGTTCAATTCCCAAAATGTACCTGCGAGAGAATAAAAAAGATATTTAAAAAAAATAGTAGCGTGTCATTTTTGTGCCCTTTTTTACCGTGCTACATGTGGATTTTTGTATAAAAATAATATAAAAATGTGTTTTATCTGAAAAATAGTCTCTCTTTATCTCAGTAAAGATTTATTTTTAAATAGACCCAAAGTGCTTCCAAACTTGCTTCATAACATTAGTCTACATGTGGTTTGAATTTTTAGTCCCTCTGTCCTGTTTTTAGGGACCAGTTTCATAGAAGCACCCAGATACTAAATATCAGTATGACAAAACACTGAATTCAGCAATATGAAAAGAAAGAATGTCAGCTAAAAGGACTCTTCTCTTCTCTTCTCTTCTCTTCTCTTCTCTTCTCTTCTCTTCTCTTCTCTTCTCTTCTCTTCTCTTCTAATCACACTCGGGTTCATGTTACAGGTAAAAATGTATTGTGATCAGATATTTTTCCTTCATGTGCACAATAAATTGGAATATTTGCACTTCTTTCATCTGAACATTTCATACCAATAAAAATATTGTCAGACAGTATAAGTTATTCTGGTTGTAGGAGGTAAATATACAGTAAGTGAACAGCACAGCTACTAATAAAGATAACAATGTGAGTTTATGCTCCTTATAATCTTTTCTAATAAAAGCGGCAGCAGCGTAGAAGCTTTTTTAGAAATGACTGAATAAGTGAGTCACAACTGTGAGTCAATAACTTAAATAAGTGTCATGAAAATCTCTAATCCTTATTAATACAGTATTTGTGCTTTTTCAACTCCACTAGCTGATGTAGTGATGTTTTAAAATAATCCTTCTACGTCAATGAAAATAGCGTGACCATCACGTCCTCTGATCTACTTGAACCCGTCCAGAATTTTGGCTTCATGATGCCCCTGATGTACATTTTCTTTTCCTTTTTAAATCAGCTCACTGTGAAAAGATGGATCAGACCTCAGAAACCTGCATGAGACTTGGAAAGGAAGTGTACATGCATATGACCAAGTCCTACGGTACCCATAATACCCTTCGCTTGTGTCCGCAGAGATGGATTTCTGCAGAAGCATAATTCCAGCCTGAGCCGCACAGGTGGGTGAGATTAACAGTGGTCATATTGTAACCACAGAGGAAAGCGTGTGTTAGTGTGAGAGGATTTTTTTTCAATATGTGAGAGGGGTGTTTTCAAGCTGCCCTGGGATGTTAAGTTGCTCTTTAATCTTGAACACACACACATACTTGAAACAACTCGGTAGTTTGTGGAGCAGTGTATAAACGGCTGAGATGGCTGAAAACTCAATTATTTCTGCATTTTTCTAAATCTGTATCAGAACATTGCAGAGTCTGCTATCAAATCCCGAAGGAGCGCAATGACACCCCGTGCGCTTATAAATTAGAGCTGTTGCGAATGAGATGTTGTGGCAGCGTAGCGTACAGCAGCTGAGTGAGAGCTGCAGTCTTCTTCTTCGTCTCTGAACCGGATCTTAACAGGATGAGTTTTGAAGCGTCACCCGTGGCGGCTCAGCAGTAATTGAATTGAGTTGCATCTAATCTCATTGCCCAGCTCCTTTGGTTCCCTGCCTCTCATTAGGGCTCAGTGCAGAGTGTCACAGGCCTCTATCTCTCTTCTTCCCGTCCTCATCCCCTTCTCATATCTCACAGCTGATCCGGGCTAACTAGACAAATCAGACAAACCATATTGCAAATTTCTCGACGCGTACACCTTGGCGTTAAACACAACTGCCTGTCGGGTTTAGAGATACAGCTGCAACACATTACACTGCGTCATTGTGAATATTAAACAAATCTGCATTGAGCCAAAATCAAACTAATCTGATCAAATCAACACCATTAACCCTTTATTGGACTCTTATTTACACGGTTCTACTGATCATTGCATTGGAATATAAAGCTTCTCAAACTCGACACTGCCATGTTTTTCACAACAGTAAGTTATGTCGATGAAAGTGACCAGAGTACATTAACCCTTTATTGGGCAAGAGACTATTTTGGTCATTTCCAAATACAGTGACATCAACAGTTACAGCGAGGACAGTGAGGCAACAATCTCAGGTCCAATGCGGTCTACAGGGTCTGTAAGGTCCACCTCTGCATGAACAGTGAGTGTACCTGCTCTGTTAGGTACCATGAAGTAATGGTACTAATGTAAAGAATGATGTTCAAAGGGAGAATGTGGATGTGGACAGGGGTCTGGATCAGCACTTCTAAAAGGGATGTTCCTTTCACCTTACTTGTGTTTTTCTTGTATTTTTTATATTTATGTCTTGGATTTTTAATTTTTTTTGCCACTTATGAGTAAGGAACCAAATAGGGTATCTTCATTAACCTTAACCTAAGGTATTCAATAAATATAAAATATTAGGATAACGTAAGCCAATTATCAGTATAAGTCTAAGATTTTGCTTAGATTGTATTATTTGTTTGATTTATATTATTGTTTAAAACTATACCATCTTGTTATCTTGTTTTGTTCCTGCAACTTTCCTTCTTATAAATTGCGTAGGCATAAATAAACTGTTGCTTCAGCCTACAACTTTTCGCCCATGTTTAAAATAGAAATCCAAACTGTGTGTGTGTGTGTGTGTGTGTGTGTGTGTGTATATATATATATAGAGAGAGAGAGAGAGTACTGTTAAATGGACGAATAAATTACTACTACTACTATTACAAAACCTACATAATAAAAAATTTGAAAAAAAAATCACAAAAGTAATGAAGTCTTGATAATGTCCTCCAATAACACACTGAGTATTTCATGAGTGCCCTACAGTGCACATGCTGTGTAACATTTACTTCGGACAGTTTGCACAATTACCCAGATGTCGCACATTTATGTAACTATATATTTTTCTTTTAGGAATAGTTGGTTATATTTTTCATGTTTTTTATGCTCTCTTGCATGCCATTTTTTAAATGCCACTTTATTTTGGTTGCTGGAATTTCCTAGTTAAAGGGAGGGTAGGAGATCCTGGAAAACCGTTTGAGCAAGCTACATTTTGAAAATACGCAATTCAAAAGTCCATACCCCTTTCTTCAGACTTTCCCCCGAAGCCACACCTCCAGAGTACTGGATTGTACTTGCAGAGGGGGGAGGGGGGAGGGACAAATGGCAGTTGAATTTGCTAGACATATCACCACACCAATGATTGGATGGTGTTTTTTCAGTCATGTCCATTCAGCAGGTGAATATTTTGTGTGTGTGTGTTAGAGCATTTAACTAATTGGTTGCAGTCAGGGTGTGAAGGGGATTTTAAACGATATACTAAAAATGCTCCAGGAAAACATCTCCTTACTACCTTTAAATTATTCTCTTTCAATTTTAATACTTATACTTTTATACTTATCTTAAATTCTTGTGGCATTCAGTGTGGACGGCAAAGTAAGATTTTCATTATTCAGGGAAACTGTTTCTTTATCGTACACATGACAATAAACACTTTGAATCTTTGAATCTTGAATCACAGAGTTAATGACAATAATATGATGCACAATAAAAACAAGAAACCCCAAGCAGCTTAATCTGTCCATTAGCAGTGAAGGGTACAGAATAAACGTCACAAACAACTAACTCCAAATTCATTTCTGAGGGATCAAAATCCAAAGCACACATGAAAAAGAAGCGATGGTCCTTGAGCCGACTGAAAATGTGGCCGCTCTCCCCTCTAATGTCCCAATCCCTTGGTTAAATTAGGGTCTCTGGTGGGCTGAAATAACACTGTGAGCACAGTCCGGGTGTCTCAGAGGGCATCAGAAACGACTGAAATGAAACCGGAGAGATAATGGCTCCGACTCGTAATTGCGGGGTTGGTTTGATGCCGAGTTTAGTGCTGAGCAGTTGCAGAGCACGACAGGAGTTAAATATACCAGATGTGATACTGGGACATTTGTAACAAAACCAAAGCAAATTACTTTTGCTGGATGTTGGTCAAATGAAATGGATTCTTAAAGGATCAGTTCACTCAGATGGTAAAATACTGCAAGATAATGTAAGCATATAAAGATTGGATCTGACAAATAAAATTCCATCTACCTTCATCATATTACAAAGAGTTGGGCCTGATGTGGAAAAATACGTCCACGGGTTATTTGAGTAACCTGCTTATTTATCAGCCATAGTTACATCCTGTTGTGTAGCAACATCTAGCAGTGAAACCTGAGTGAGGAAAAATGGAAACCCCTCAGTCAGTGGAGGTAGCGGTGAATAAAACAGAATAACAAACCTGTGGAATTAAAGATCGGAGACCAGTGTTCATGTCCTGTAACTTCAGTATTTTATCTATGTCATCATCAAGTTATATTTTATAATTGCCCTTATTGCACATAAATATTGCATTGACTATGTAGGAATTATAACCAGTTTACATGGACCTGAGTGTATATGCACTATATGCTGTTGTGGAAGTCATTGTCTGTGTTTCCATGTGATCTAATATAACTAATAATCAGCCCAGTCAGTATAAAAATGCGCCATCTGACCACTTCAATCGGAAGAGACCGGCCTGATCAGAGGAGATGTCAATAATATGTACAAAAGGAAAATATTAATCATCATTAATCTTTCAAGGGTTAGAGTTTTCAGATGGGTTGGAAACATGGCAGTGGTAAAACACTCCATTTTTTAAACATTCATTTTTTGCCTTTCTCCCTCTATACCTCGGACTCTAACAACCCACAAAAAACATATAAATAACTCTCACACTTTCTTGTGCAATATGCTGAGCACACCTCAGCCACACTGTTTACCTTTATTTATTTATCTATTTATTACAACTGTTTTTGCACATACATTTTGCATGTAAATGTTGCACATACATATTTATATTTATATATTTAAAAAAACATCTTTTTATTCTCCTGGTGTTTTATGTAATTGTTTTTAACGTGGCCAAATGCATCGTAATTTCGTTCTGCAATGCATTTCTGATGTAATATCTGGATGACAATAAAGAAATCTGAATGTGAGTCTGAATCTGATAGACCACATAGAGAGTGTCAGGAAATGGGTGGAAGGGGATCACATAGGTTACGTTCACACTGCAGGTAAATGTGGCCCAAATCTGTTTTTTTTTTTTTTTTTTGCCCATATGCGACCTGTATCTGATCTGTTAAAGACAGTTTGAACAAAACAAATCAGATTTTTTCAAATCTGTCCCAGGCCACTTTCATATGTGGTCCTAAATCTGACATGTACTGATATTCTGTAAGGCGACTTCAGTCTGAATGGCCAGGTCGCATTTATCCAATCTTTACATCACTGAAATGTGGCAAATGTCACAATTCTGCATCTCAGGAGGAGGAGTGGCGGGAAAATATATGTACTTCCGTAAACACAGTGCGTGCCTATATGGTCATGCATTACGTCAGGACCCCTTTTCCGCATGTGGGTCACTTCAGGGTCACATTCAGTTAATACTCAAAATTGATAGAAGCTGCATTTAATGTGTGATATGAACGAGCACACAAAAAATAGGATTTCATCGCAAAATCCGAATTGTGCATTAAGACCTGCTGTCTGAACATAGCAATAGAAAAAGTGGCCTCAGGTTGGAATCAAACCCAGGTCTTTGCGATAAGGCATGAGTCTATGAAATATGTACACTTCTTTTTCTCATTAGAGTGTAAAATATTTCAGGCTTGCTGAACACCTCATTGGTACAGACTTCAAAAAAGCCAAGCACATATTTATCCATTCTGATCATCTTATGAAATAAACAGCTGTAAAATATCTTATCTTTCTTCTTCTTCTACCCATCTCCCTCCTCCTCCTCCTCCTCCTCTTCTTCTCTTCCTCTTGCTCATATATTTCCAGTTGAATGGGTGAAATTACTTTCCACATGTCAGACAGGTTAGGTTCTGATTATATGCTTTGAGCATCTAAATACGCATCATAAGAGATAAATGTCCTCGTAGACAGATATATTTCATTTGAACAAAACAAACATTACCAACCCAACCTATTCTGCTGAGTAGAAAAACATACTTTAACAGCTTTTATTCGTTGACATGACCCTTTAAACAACATCATGTAATACGATTTTACTACATGATGTAATTATTCTGGAATTGATTCAGAAAAAAGAGGAAAGAAAGGAAGAATGTAACAAAAATTTGGGTGGAATGGTACCATGAGTATTATTAACTACTCGTTATACTATACATATATATACATATATATACATATATATATATATATATATATATATATATATATATATATATATATTACTGTACTACCCTTAAAAAAAGAGAAAAACACAACATAGCGCTGTGGCGAGAGACCTTGTTAAACTGTGAATAATTAAAGACCACAATTGGGTTTGTGTGTACACTGGATTTGGATTCCATTCAATCACGATAACAGGGTGAGTCATGGAATGATGCTTCAGAGTTGTTACTGCATCCCTGCATCTTGAGGACACTGCAAATATCCTTTTGAAAATTCTCAACCTGTCACAGCTTCAATCCTCATTAAGTGCATCTTTGTGTATAAAAAAACAATTCATCCATATTCCCAAAGATGCATTACTTCATTGTCTTTTGAGGAAGCCAAAATAAATACTTACAGTATTTAGGGCCTGGTGAGTGTTTGCCTCTGGGCTAAGTACGCTCACAGGGCTCCAAGGATCCCCTCAGTGTTTGTGCAGCACAGATTAAAATCTTGGGCTGAGAGGGGGAAAGGGCTTTAGATTCCCTCTCATTAGTCATCCTGCATAAGCCCACACTACAGACTGCAAGTGTCTGGCATCGGATGACCTGTCCTCTCCACTATTCTAACAAACTACTGAGAAATCACAAAGAATAGGATAGTGTAAACGGTGGTGCACGCTACGAGGGTGTAAATGATGTAACTCTGAGGGGGGCACTTGTACAGTGGCAATTAAATGAATCTTCTCCAATTAATAAGTCCCATTCATGTATGTAATTTGTATGCGGAGCTGGTGTGCACTTTGTCAAAGCAGTCGAAGGTACAGTATGTGCTTTTGCAGTCCTCCCTGCAGACAGAGGATACACTCTTTAGACATTTACCTCAATGGATGAAAAAAGAGCATTTGCCGTGAAGTGCATGCCAAAGTAGCCCAAAAGTGTGTAGCCAAGTCTTTGAAGTGATGTTTACAGTAGGCCTATAACCAAAACAGTTTCACTGCCAAGCGTTGTCCTAATCAAAAAGACAGCGCATGTCAAATCAAACAGAAGCAGCACGCTGTCTGTATCTTCAGAGGCGCATACATGCAGGAGGGAGGAGAGCGGCGTTTCTCCACTGTGAAAATCCACCCACAGGCTTCTCAGAGCTTCTCCGTCTCTCTTGGTCTGTCTTTGTTTGCTCGTTTTCTCTCTCATTCTCACAACATGCTATGACATTTGAGTGTATATACACAGATGGGCATGTGCTCACACACTCAAACACACACATGCATGGACGAAACAAGTGCATCTGAGGGTATTACACTCTGGGACAGATTCAGCTAATCACCCGATGCTGAAAAATAAGAACAACAAAAAGGGAGACTAACCTTTCAAGAGAAAAGTCCAATTATTGTTCTACTCTTGACTTTACTCTCTTGAGAATGACTTATATATTGTATTTGTTGTTTCAACAAACAAATTGGCCCCGTGACACGGTGTAACATCAAAGCAATCAACCTCGACTATAGCTGCTTGAAGCAAAGGCCAGGACATTGTGGCATAATGAAAAAAAAGAGCTCACAGCAGTAATTTCATGGCTGCTGAAGCAGTGGGTGGGTGGTAAAATGGCTTTATTCCAGGTTCAGTTAAAAAGGACAGTGAGAGAGAGGTTTATTGTGGGCTTATTGTAACAGACAATGGCTCTCGTATCAGTTCTTTTAAGGCACAGGTGCTTGACTTGTAGTTTTTCAAGGGGCCACTAAATTACAGAGTTTGCTGCTGCAGGTTTGACTACAGGTTATTGGAATGCCACTTTGACAGTGATACCATTTTATGTGTGCAAAATAAAAGAGAAAAAAATGCTAGTGATGCATAGCTTCATCCATATTTCTTTAATATTATTTTTTTTATGCATTTTATGGGTTCTCTGATGTGCCCTTTCTTGTCAGCGTGTCCAAGCTGATTTATTCTCCTGATGCATGCATAATTTAGTTGTTATGAAGCTGGCGTGAAGGAGAGAGCCACTAAAGCACAAAAGGCATATGTGTGTGTATAAAGTCTCAGCTGGGTGCAGCTGATGTGCCATTATCGTGGTAGTGATGAGACCACAAAGCCGAGGAAACAAGCTGTGGTCTATGATATAGACATGGATGAAGTAGGGAGCTCGCATTCACACTTATTATCTCACATTGTGAACAGAGAGTATAAATCAACAATTGTAGGTGACAATATTGCACTTGACTAGACATTACTTGTGTGAAATGTGTCAGAGTGGCTTCAAAATATGACTTGCACAACAAAATGAAAGGAGAAACTGCTGATGGTTAGTGGTGCATCGATGTGCCAAACCAATAGTGCTTAGAAACAGTCTGGTTTTATTAAACCAAAAGCAACAGCAATTTCACATGTCTAATCGCTGTTTGGGTGCTTAGTCCATTTTGTGTATCACATTACTTGATTTGTTATGTTGTTTACAACTGTAAGAACAATGCCAAAACACTACAATTAAATTAAAGGACAGGCAGGATTTGGTCTGGCATCAAACACATCTTTGAGAGCAGCAGGAGGCATTTATTGTTTGACTCTTTTAGGAACAAAGGCAACTGTCTCTGGATGGCCAATTAGAGGGAGTGCTGAAGATAGGGAGCAAGGTTCGCTTCAGTTAGAGCGTATCTGACGCTGCCTGATTGCCCACCGCAGCTCTCCTCATATCTCTTTGTCTATCTTTCCATCTAGCTTGGCAAGAACTAGAAGAGATGAGGCTAACTACATGCGGTCATCAAATCCACCCATTCACAAGCCTCCTGGCCTTGTTGGCACATGAGTCTGCCAACCGTGCCAAGCAGGAGTTATCATGTCTGTCTATTTAGCAGCTGATCATTGATGGTGAGTTACGAGGACGCCCAAGTGGTATTTGATTGATGCAGCCAAAACATTATCAATCTTATTTCACTTTTAAGCATGCTCATTACAACCTAATTTCGTTAGCCAACCACTGACATAAGCCATGCCAGAGGTAAGCGCATTTACCTAAAACTCATATCGACTAAGTGTGAGCTCAGAGCTTGATCCACATTTGTCTTATTTGTTATGCATTTATTCATGTTTCAGTGACAGTTTATCAGTCTTCACTGCTTTTTCCATAAAACACTTTGGTATCAACAAGACACTATTCAGACTAAAAATTACAACTCTGTCTGGACATAAGCATTCAGCAAAAACATAGAATATAGTATAATCCAATATATTACAATGTTTTTTTTAACACCTGGTAAATAAGAGGAGGGCAAAATTCAGTTAAAGCTGCACAGAGTGGTACACAATAACTCTGCAGCTACCTTTTTAGTAATAACACAGATAAAGCACTGTTTCTATCTGTTGTTTTCTGAAAAAAATCCACATCAATTCTAGTGTTAGACATAATGCGCACTGGTACTACACAAGCAGCATGTCAGCAGCATGTGCATGTCCTCTGTCAGTGTCACACTGGTTCCACTCAGTCATTTTTGTCACAATCATTTAACATCCTCTGACTGAGT
Source organism: Sphaeramia orbicularis (assembly GCF_902148855.1). NCBI lineage: Eukaryota > Metazoa > Chordata > Actinopteri > Kurtiformes > Apogonidae > Sphaeramia > Sphaeramia orbicularis. The sequence continues at coordinate 32,103,879 of NC_043966.1, read as the reverse complement.
CAACATGAAGTCCTTACGTGATATAAACTTAAAAATGACTCAAATGAGTCACGGGTTTTGGCTGGAGAAGGTCAGCTAGTAGGCCCTGAGGTGACTGGAAATATGTCAAATACCAAAGAGTCACAGTTGTTTTAGACACTTACTCATAAATTACATCTAAAAGAAGCAGCAGGTCACAGACTCCAGCACGACTCACCAGATATTTAAAGGCTGCGGCAAATAAGCAAATTATTTTTCAGAGCAGGTTACTACCTCACCAGTAAACATTTGATCTAATTGGTTATGTTGTCTGTTCATATAGACTTTACACTTCAGGCTTCTTTGCACAGAGGCAATTAAAGTCTACATTATTTTATTTAATATACTTCACTACAGGGATGGCATATTGGATCCTGAGTGTTTCACGCTGTGGGTAATCTACAAAAGCAGTGCTGCTCCTAAACACTTTATTTGACCAAAGTGAAGCTGCAGCGATGTTAATGCACTGCTTTCCCCGTCCAACGGAGTGCTGCAGTCAAGTTCCTCAGTCTCTTTCCAAGTTCTGTCTTTGTTATCTAGTTCAATCAGAACTAGTTTGCTTTATCTCTAAGCCAATATTTTGTGTTCACACTGTGGGAGTGCTTAATCTTTTTTTATTTTTTAATTTATTTTTGTTTTGACTTAGAACTTTATTCATTCATTTGACTTGTGCAAGCTGAATTTATGTTGCTCTGGAGCTCATCTTCAAACACAAGTTTTCAGAACCACATTTGGCAGTAAAAATTGTTGAATCACATATTTACATCTTCTTGTTTTTTTATGAGGTTCAAACTTCTTTTATGAACTGATTCAGGTTTAAAAAACAACAGAGGCATATAATTGCCTCCGCTGTGGGAACTCTAAATAGGTTCATTTGATTTGGTTTTAGGCTTAGTCTGTTGTCAGGGCGACAGCTGTCTGAGAAACACTGATGGAGCAAGTACCGTTTTTAGAAAGCAAATGTATTTCTTTTTAGCGCTGCTCTGTTGTATAGCTGAACTTGTGTCACTTAAGCTTTTTTCTGTTATTAATAGACACATTTTAATATGACATTTTAATAGCTTTTTCTGAATAAATCTGTCAAACACAGAAATAAATCCTACAAAAAATGTCTGGCTCTGCACTTTAGAGACCATAGTAGTAGGTCAGAAATTGTACATATTTGCGCTGTTCTCTTGTTTCATCATAACCTGCTCTTATTCTGGTTAAAAATCCTGCCGCAACCTCTGATGATCAATGCTGTTCATACACTTTATTGTTTCTAAATAGGTTTCCTGAATTGACTGAGCTACAGTTGCAGTCATTGGAAATATTGACAGAGTGAATGAAAGAAATGCCCTGGTGATATTTTTTTTGACTGAACATTGGAATAAAGCTTCCACCTGGAAGATTTTCGTTCAAAGAACATTTGACTTCCCAGAGCTATAATGAAGGTATGACATTGAACACTATTTCAGCTGCAGTTTCATCTGTCAGCAGTTAAAGGATAAAAGTAAATAGATGCTTTCTGTGCAGCCGCTATGCTTTGGATCGTTTTCATCCTAACTGTATCACATTCAAAATATTGATCGGTTGAGAAAATGATGGAAAGGGACGACAGGAGGCCCAGCATTGTTTGTAATATGTCATCAGTGCTTTGGTGTGGAGATAGATACAGTTAAATAGGCTAAAATCATGAGTCTCACAATGGCATCATGGATATAAACACCTGGTAACATCAGATCCTACAATAGTTGCGTTGCCCCCTCTGGATTGAAATTCACAAAACATCCAAGGTTATTTACTGCTCAGTCCTGAAGGGGTCACAAGGGTGTCGGAGCCTATTCCAGCTCAATATGGGCAAAGGTGGGGTTCACCCTGGATGTGTCGCCAGTTCATCGCAGGGTTGACATATACAGACGAACAACCATTCACTCTCACATTCACACCTACAGGCGATTTAGACTGACAAGTTAAGTGGGAGGAAGCTGGAATACCCAGAGAGAACCCAAGCAGAGAACCCAAGAGAACATGCAAACTCCACACAGAAAGACCTGATCAGTGCTACACCACCGCGCCACCCATTATTTATTTACTTACAAAAGAAAAAGAAAAGCCAAATACAATAAATTGCAGAGGTTTATACAAATATTTCACAATTATGTTTTGTATCAAATAAGCAAAAACACCAACACAATAGACGATACAAATAAGTGATGATAAATGACAGTTTGTGATAGGTGTGATTATTAGAATATGTATGGATGTCAAAGTGAGATTTGCTGAGAATGATAAAACTAAAAACAAACTAATAATAACCACCTGAACAACATGAGGTACTTACAGCTACTCGGAAAGCAACAAATCACACTGGGAGTGAACAAAAAATGTCTTAATTTCTCTGTCAGACGAGTCAATCACACATATTTACGTTCTCATTCGTATTGTTTTACTTGATGCTCAGTTCAAGGTGAACTGGATTTTGTCAAAATGAAAATAAGGTAGGACGGCAGGGGAACAATGTAACGACGGATGGAGCAGAATAAGACAGCCGCAACACACAGGGCAGGCATACAGTTGTTATAATTCAGATTTGTTCTGCATGCACTGCTTAAAATTCCTATTTGTTTTCTGCTGCTGACAATTGTAGTTATTTTCCCAATTTAGTTTTTCTTTTTTTTTTTTTCCGAGCCCACACAGTATTTAAGGTGGAGAAGGTTGGGGCTGCTGGAATATCACAGTTAAGGTGCAAAAAGTTGGACACGCAGGAAGAAGGGACATAAGACAAGACAAAGGTAAAAGCATATAAGGAAGAGCTATAGAGCCTGAGAGAAAGAGCAAGAGAGTGAGCGACTCATGAATCAAGTAGAGGTGAGATTGCTGAATCAGGGTTGATTGTGCCTGGGAGAGACAATAAAGCCTGTAATCATCTGTCTCTGCTGCACAGACCTGGCAATTATCTGCCCATACCTGACCGCCAGAACAGAAAGGGCAAGATCCATCTACCCTCACCCTATATGGCTCTGCTTTTTAGGGGGAAATTCGCCTGCTGATGCAAACTGAAACAATAGAAGAAAAATATTCACCGTTGGAAACTGCGTAAACAGAGGGCTTGCATGAGGTACTTTCAAAGTGTTGCGGGGGTTGATGTTGCTGTTTCTTTTTTTTTTTTTCTTCGACCGTGTTTAGGGGTGATTCAAAAGGAACGAACGATGATATCCGTTAGAGTCTTTCATCTCTCGCTACCCATACATGTGTAACGCACACATAAGGTACTCTGACAATATATTACGTCGGATGAAAGAAGAGTAGCCTCTCATTAAGCTGCTATAACAGAGCCTAAGGAGACTCCATTTGCTTCCAGTGCAGTTCCTTCATCATAACGTCTGCTTTCAAACAGCTGTCTGATATTGGCATTTAGGGTACAAATTTCCCTCCATTTCCCTCCAATACATCTGAGCCTGAAGCATATGGACCATCAGTCTCAGACTGAAAGCACCGCACTGAGGCCTAAAAGCATTTTTTTGCTGGCCCAATAACAGAGCCAAATGAGTAGCCTAGTTGTAATTTATCTCTTCTATTGACTGAATAAAACCTCTTGGTGGAAGTCAGCGAGTGAATGCTTTTTTTTGTAGCACTGTGTTTTACCTCCCTAATGAGAGAGTTTGAAAAATAATTGCAAAGCAGCTTCCAGTATGGTGGATGATCAATGCTTTTATCAAGCACAAATTAAAAAGCAAAAAGGCACTCAAGAGAATAATATATTTCAACAGGTGCCTTATGTTGCACATCATTACCACAGACTCATTTGTCATTTGGGTTGTTTTATTCACTTTAGTTTTTATCTTCTGCAAAACAAAACAACAATAAAAAGTGTGATCTGTCCAAACACCCTGTTCATAGGACAGGCTGTCAGATGTTTATGCTTTTCCACACTCGCTTAGAGAAGGTAATTCCCACTTAAGATCTGAGATCAACAGCCGACTACTCTTGACATGCGATTTCTTCCTTTTTAGTCAAAGTGATAGCAGTGAAAGGCAATGATCTTCCATTGACCTACAGTTTGGTGACCCAAAGCGGCATCAATGAGAGCAAGGAATTAAATGGCTAAATAACTCAAAGTTGATGCATCATGTGAATACAGATGAAAGAGGTTGTCTGCCAATGTTTCCCTTTTGCTTGAGAGAAAATGAGAAAAGAACATACACCCTTGAAAGACTATTTTCCCCCTGTCGCTCCTCCTGGTTTAGCCAGCAGTCAGTGTCCATATTGCCAGGGGAGCTGCACTACCTGATAAGCGGAGGTAGAAGCTCTTTGACACATCTGTCTGCTTGATGAGCCAAGTGTCAAAGCCCCCCAAAGTGCTGGATGGAGTGCATCAATAAACGACTTTAATCCCCTCCTGGGGCCAATGTCCTCCCACTAATAAGGGATCGTCTTACACCACTGGCAGTAAGGAGAGAGGTAAAAGTGGCTTGGCATGGGCCTCTACACGACGAAGTACAGTACATAGGGAATTGTCTGTACACAGGTAACAGGCTGTAAATCACAAACGCCGGCTGTTGCCTTAATTGCTGGACTGAATCGGTATTTTGTTTCCACCCCCTTATCCCTCTTTTGCCCTCTATCCTTTTTTCTCTTTAAGCTATATGTCTGTTTGTCATTATTTTCCCTCTCTCTCTAACGCCTCTTCTGTTTTTTTTGTTTTGTTTTTTTTTTTTTATTTCAGGCTCTTTCCCCACCTCCGCTGTGTAACCACCTCTGCCCCAGACGGTCTCACTTGACAGACAGAAGAGGAAAAGCAGAGGGATGGGGACCGGGAGCTCGACAGTATTGGTTGTGCTGAAGGACGTGTGGGTTGCTAGCATCCACAGGGAAGATCCAATGAGTGTTCTCGTCAGAGTGACCCTAATTAACCACATATTATCTACAGGCTGTGTGGAGGATTAAGGCCCTCAGCTCCGGACCCTACAGGCTTGGAGACCCAAAGAGAGAGGACTCTGCGCTAAAGCACACTCCATATTCTGCCTTAAAGCAAGACACAAAAGAGAGGTGGGGGCGTGAGGCTGGACCAGAAAAAAAGAACCAAACAAAGAGCAGAGAACACGCCGCAGAGAAGACAGGTTGCTTGAAGCCTATCTACAGGTCAGGACCTTTCTATAATGAGCAAATAAACACAGCAAATCCAAGCAGCTAAGTACAGTGCATGAGGAATAAATACGCACCCATTTGGCACCCTCACAATTGTTTCTAATCAAAGAGGAAGACATAATGTGGCTTTGTCTGTCATATCCTGAACATATCCTTTCCTCCTGCCCAGGTGCTGTTTGAACAAATTGAAGTTTCTGTAGGAGGAGGGGATCATTATTGTATTGAGAGATAATGAGCTCATTTTCCGGTTTGACATTAGAAATCCCAGAAATGAACACTTCACCATGTTGACAGGTTGTAATACACATGGTTCACTGCTGCATTAAACCAGTGTATTGTCAACAAGGCAATGCAATCTGGGAACTGCACAAAGCCCTCTTTTACACAACACAATAAGCAGCCCCCACAGGCAGGCAGACACTCTGTATTTCTGTAGGAAACATTTTAGTATCAGCCACGACATACCTCATTACAGATGAAAGACGAGCCAATATCAACACTGTGATTAAACAAAAGATTAACTGGCACAAACCAACCAAGTCCTTGAAAAAATCAAAAGGTTATAGCTCATATGACATGTCATTACTTCAAGTGTTGGGTGTTATTACAAGTGTTAAGAGCTACTGGTGAATATATTCCAGATTTACGTAATACTTCACTACTGTATGAAATAGTGCAGTATTAACAGTTGAAGCATTTTCAGGGCTTTCATAAAGTATTACAACGTAAACCTATCCTCTGCTAAACCTGGTGTGCAGCTGCTATTCTAAGTCACTGTAACATTTCCTGTGGATCCACGCTGTAATTCAAGCTTGGAGTCCCGACTGGGCTTAAAGTGTACCTACCTCGGTCAGTGTCATAGAGGTAGACAAACTTCTGCCACTTGTAGTGAGAGAGCAGGCTGAGGACGGCCCCCCTGAGGGCGGGGCGCATCTGGATGACAAACTGCACTTCATTATCAGTGGGGTAACTGGGTGTGACAAAGGAGGTGTGCAGAGCTCCACAGAACGAGGTCAAAGTGTTCATGGACTTCTTGTCATAGAATCCGAAGATGGCGTACACTCCACGGGAGAACTGGGAGCAAACTGCAAAGACAGCAGAGGGAAAAAAAAAAAAAAAAGCACATGAATGTTTAGACACTGGTCAGCAAAACATGCACATGTGTATCTCATCACTTTAGGTAGTAACAGATCGATCCGGGTGTTTGACCCAAACTTAATTAGCAATTACAGGTTTCATTGGCTCTTAATGACCAATGAAATGCTTGACAAAGCATTTGTAGTAGGGACACTGAATTTATTTGATTTTGGATTATAAATGAAACAAAGCAAGCAATACAAAAATGTCACCTTTGACAGTAGGAATTTTTGATGCATAGTTTTTACTTATTATGTCACGAACAGAGTATAATTGTCAGACAGAGGAAACATAACAACACCCTGAACTGCCGTTTTGAACCTAGTCACCATGTTGGCTTTTTGGACCCTGAAGTGACCATATTTGGACAAAAGGGCTGAAGCTATGGGGGCCTGAGGAGTAAGAGGTCAGTTAATGGGAAGTATTTACTGATCCTATAAAAGGATAAATGCCATCAAGCAATGTATAGCAATATAATTTCACAGTCTTGTTAGTGGATTCCATCAAATGCAACCACAGTGGAGCTGTTTCTTAATAAAAACATGTTTTACAGAAGAAATTTGCAGATGAGTGAGCTCCAATAAAGACCCGTCAATCAAAGCCAAACATGGCAACATAAAAGCCTCTATTTAGCCTAAGATCTGCCCACCAGACCAGTTATTAAATGGTCCAGATAAAACAGACGAGATAGGAATTAACCCCGGAAAAAAATTATATGTATTGATGTATTGTTTTTACAATGAAGTTCAATGTCAGTCAATGAGAGCCAGGCCTTTTTGGAGCCACTGCAGCACCTGTAAGTGGTATAACACATACTTCGACATTGACTTCATTTTGGACATTGCCGCTTGCATTATATACAGCAAATTAGTAAGGGACTAATCTTGAAAGTAATTAATAGATGAATGAGGGATGAAATTATTCACACTAAAGTATAATAATAATAAAATCTCTGAAATTAGGCAATAATAACTGCCTGAAAAAGATTAGAGAGTTAATAAACACTGTAATAAACACTGTACAAACAGACAACACAGACACTGCAGAAAATGAATGGAATTTGTAGCATTATGACAGAATGACAGCAGAAAATGTCCTCCCTGTAAATTCAAGTGTGCTTGCGTCTGTATGTAAGTGGCAGCCGAAGGATAGAAACACTGCTCTATCCACCGAAGGTCTCCCGCTCCCACTAGGAGCTCCCACCAGTTATTGCGTTGTTCCTTCATCCAGAGTAAAGACTCACTGCAGCATTCACAGCAGCTCTGAGCGCTACTGCTGCCTGTCACCTCCTACGAAGGAGCTGCAAAAGACAGCCCTTTCTGCCCGTGAAAAGTAAATACAATCTCATTTTCACTGACCTTTCTATGTTTTTTTTTTTTTTTTGGTCTTTTTTGCTCATGCTACATGCTACCTTGTGTAGCAGAGATGACCAATGAAGTCTGATGGGAATGGAAACAGAGGGGGAGAAAAAAGTGTTCAAATGTATGAACAAATTTAACACCAGACTAAACCACAGGGTCCACATTTGGATCTTGATCACACCTGAGATGCACAATAATCTGTTTTTTTTCCCCACAATGACAAATCTATTACGACCACTTTAGAGAATTGAACATCACTGCATCGCAAGTGGTTTGTTATCAGCGTGTGCATCTGATGACATTTCTTGAGAGGCAAAAAAAAAAAAAAAAGAGGCAATTCTGTTTGTTTGTGTATTCACCATGCACTCTAGTGGGACAGCATAAATTGTAAGGGAGACCGATTTCCATTCAGTCAGAAGCCATTACTAATATTCAGAGCTACAGGTGTGTTTTGGTTTCCTGCCCTATCATGAATGACTGTTCACTTATTCTGACTGACTTTGAGTGCATCCCGCTGGGTAATCAAGCACCGTTCTTAACACCTGTAAACACTTTTAATATTCTCACGCAATGGTTGGATGACAGGAAGGAAACGCATCCTCCAATCTCTGTGCGATGATGTTTAATATTTGCATCTGATTGGCCAACGGTAGTCTGCGTAGAGGGACACATCAAACATTTATCAGCCCTACATGAGGAGTCTTTGTGTTCTCCTGAGGTTATTGATACTAAACTGGAAACAATTCATCACTGACATGACAGTTTGTGTTTGTGCTGTCATCGTAATTGAGCACAAGACGCAATCACACAGGTACACAATAACACTATATATTCATATTGAAATTTTTTTCCCCAGTCCACCAGAATCTGTCTATGTCAGTGAGTCTGTGAAGACCAGCTCCACGACAGTACGCACAACCCATTTGATACTCGGAGGACAACATGACAGTGCTCACGTATATGGCTCTTAAGCACAATTGCTGTGTGAATGAGAGATCTAGTCACTGGTGGGATTTGCCTGATCCTTTTTAATTCTATTCCCTCCCTATCTGGCCTGGTACAGACACCTTTCCCAAAGTGTAAGCATCCATTCTCAGCAATGCACATACAGACAGGCACACAAGCACAGATGCAGACGTAGAGCCGTGCACACACACACACACACACACACACACACGCACGCACACACACAACAGAGCTTCTAGATAAGTGAATCAACAGATGGACAGCAGTATTGTGGGTAAGAGCTGCCGGGTGAGTGGTGCAATCTCCCACACTGAATGGGAGCCAGTAGGAGTTCCAGCCCTCAGCGAGGCCCAGTTTCCACTGCACTCCCTCTTAATTTGGGCCAGTACTGACACAGAACCTTTCCTTAGGGTCCAGATCTGGCAACCTCTTTCTCTCTGCTCAGCTGTCCTCTGCTTATTAGGTTGAGCTTTGAGCAAACCCGAGCTTCAATAACAGATATGTCAAATATAACAGACCCCTCCCCTTCTCTTCACTGTGCGCTCTCATCGTATCCCCATTAATGATACAGTGCCTTTGTAGTGCACTCTTTTCAGGGTCACCACTTTATTGTAGTGGAAAGTTCTGCATAATGAGGGGAAGCCATTATGAACTGATGTCCAGATAAGTTCACCCATGGCAGTGAGGTTAGCGCAGACAAAGTACGACTTGATCTGCAGTGGGGACGAACTAGTCCCTGCTCCAGTTGTGCCTGCATTATGTACTTCTGCACCTCAGATAGGGCTGGGCGATAAAACGATAACGATATATGTTGCAAAATAACTTTTCCTTGATAGAAATATGAGACATGCTCAATACAATTTTGATAGAATTCATTTGTCCATGTTTTGACAGACGTAAGAACAGCCAATCATAATTAAGTAGCCAAACTAATTAAGCTAGAGCCATGTCAAGTTAGGTTGACGCACACAGCACAGACTTAAGAGCAGCTGCAGCACACGCTAATGTTTGGGCTGCAGCAGGAGGTAATGAGGGTTCCCTCAGGAGAAAATGTGACTGAGAACTCGGGCGACTGCGTTACTGAAAAATAGGGTGTGGCACAGAAGCTGGGAGTCGGACGGTCAAAGCATGTTAAGCTTCACTTTCGGTTTTACAGCAGTTAAGGAACACACCCCCATGCATATACCCACTGTATTGTTGGGTGAAGATGGTCTGTTTTGTTTGTGTTCTCTTTTAAAACTTGAAAGCTTTTTCCTGCTGGTCAGACGTTTAGTTTAGTTTTAAATATATGTACCTGTTTTATTTATCTGAAACAGTTGTATTATATTCTTCAGCACATCTGTCATGTTCAACCTCTGACAGAAAATAAATCACATTTAAATCAAAAATAACTGTCTGATGTCTTCACAACTAACTTATGAGTAACAGAAAATTTAAGCTTCACAAAAATAGTGATTTGATTTATATTGTGATGCATATCGATATCGTCTGATATGAAAAAAATGATGGTAATATGATTTTTTCCCATATCCCATATCGCCCTAACCTCAGACAACAATCACACTATTTCACCAGATGAATGCTGCTCTCCTTTGTGCACAGTGAATCCATCTTCTACCTGCACCTCCTCTTTCTGCAGAGTCTGTTCTCAATATCATCACTTGTAGCAAGAAGATGCAATTTCTTACAAATCTGAAGAACTGAGTATGACATATGTATGCGACTTCATAGCCTGACTTCACAACATTTCAAAAAGCAATATTACATTTCACAACATTTTTCTTGCACCTGACTTAATACAGCAAAAATACCCCGCATGTTCGGCAGCTGATCGCCGTCCACAAGTTCCTTCGCTCAAAGAGGAACATGCAAGCAATAGACACACAAAAACCACAGCCATACGATACTGCATACGTGCATTTAATGCAAGACATGTTATTGATTTTCAATAGAGTGCCATAAGCTGCGGTGTGCAGAAACCTCCTGTTTTCACACTCCTAATTACCGTCGATGCATTTCCACGGTCAGCAACTAGCAAGACTAACCGTGATGGGAGTGTAAACCGATCCTTGCTATGGCGGGACATTTATCTTTTTACAAACGACAGCAGAAAAATAACAGACACACCAAACATTTACTAATGAAGAGAAACAAAATCGCACACACCTTGAATCACCAGTGATGAATGGGAAACTAATGGACAGAGCTGTTTATTTCAATTGCATATTTTTTCCTGAAAGTCTAATATTATTCTGCAGTTTGTTACAAGCTGTTTTCTTCTTGCTTGTGAATTTCATGAGATTTATTTCTTTCAGTCAAAGGTGAGAAACAAAACAGCAGAACAAATTAGCAGATCATATCCTTTAACAACTTTATTAATGGAAATAACAAACAACAAAAGCAATCGGTGGAGACATCATAACAATTACAGGGACTTTTTTTTGCTGTAGTAGTAGCTGTAGTGGGTAAGTCATTGTTAATCAGAGCAGCAAAATTTGTATTACGACACCTCTTCTTGACTGTCCAGCCTCCGTTTCACATTTATTTAATCTTGTTACAGCTTTTATCTTGTTTTAATGTGTGCATCAACGAAAACACAAAAGGATCATCTTGTCTGTGTCTTGTTGCCCCATTAACCCATAAAGACCCAGTTCTACTTCTGTGTCGGTTCCCAAATGAACTTTTCCTCTCTATTTATCACCATTTAACATAATATCATCTCTGTATTTTGCATTTTTCACTGTAAATCATGAATGTTCCTATATCTAATTACCCATATTTGATTTAGATGGTCATGAAAACTCAGAGTATATCCAAAGGTTATTATATCAAAAGAATGAAAACTGAAGAAAAAGTGAGTTTTTCAGCAAATATATCATTAATTGAACATAAACTCAGTGTGTCCATCCACTGTCATTTGTCATACTCTATGGGTTTTACGGATGAATCAACGTTGTAGTAGATGACGGTGTTTCCATGTTCACTACGGAGCCTCTGAACATCCAAATGGGTCATATCTGATGACCATGAAAAGATAAACTGTATTTACACCAATTACTTACATGTATTGATAAAATTAATAGCTCAACAGGTAATAAACATTTTACATCAGTAGATGGTTTTAGTTGCCAATGGAGGTTTGGGTCTTTATGGGTTAATTTAGACTGATACCAGACTGATGCAAAATTAAAAAATATTCAGGTATTTGTGGCAACACTCAAGTAAAATACTTAAACATTATATAAGTACTGCTAAAAAAAAAAAAAAGAAAAAAAAAAAAAACTCCCACTGTTTCTGAAAAGTTCCCTATATAAAAAGTTTCGTGCCACTCCATTGCAGACTAAGGAAGTCCAGTTTTCTATATGTATGTATTCCCATTTCCTCCCCTTCACTCACTTTTCCCAGAGATGTCTCTTCATGCAGTACTGATCCCTTCCTTCTTCAACGCCTCACTGTCTCTCTCCACGCTCCTCATTCTGTCCTCACCACTTTATTTGACCTCTCCTTTTGTTGCCTGTCTTTTGCCTCAGCCATCTGGTCATCCCCCAAAGCGTACATCCTCTTGAAGCGTGGCAGTATCTCTCTCCACCTGAGTGCCTCTCTCTTTCCTTTCTCAGATTGTTTCCCCATAATATCACTCTGCTCCATCAGTGAAGCAGAGATTGTTGTTGGACTTGGGTAAAAGTACAGTCAGGGGAGAGAGAGCTATGGAGAAATGCCCCGGGCTTGGCCTCATCTCTCTTAGTAATTAAATAAAAACGAAATAACTGTTGTGCTGTAGGTGGAAATAAGTCAGCCGGAGCTAAATTCAACTCTGTAGAAATACGACATCAGTTAGTATAATTAAATGATTCCATGAGTGTCACCTTAAATTTCATTAACACTAATTTACTCACAGATCCTCACATAAGCATGCACATGCACACAAAACCATTAGACGGTCTTGCATGAGCACTGAGTGGCAAAAAACGCAAAGATAATTCTGTCTCATCTGCTCCTTCTCTTTTTCCTCTTCAACAATCTCATTTTCCCTTCAATTTTTTTTCCCTCTGCAGCTAACCGAGACTCCTCCTCCCCCTTCCTGCTGCAGGGAACCATGCATCCCATCTCCAGTTCACTGGTCAAACACACACAGTGTGCCGCCCTCATTCCCTTCCATAATCAGGACACTCGGCAGTGCTACAGGGATGTTACATTTCTGATGCATCACTTGAGATGGCTGGCCTGGAATACTAGTTCAGAGGGATATGTGGTATCCTCGAGGCATGCTGGGCTAATTCATAAAAAACCCTTTTTCAAGCACTCAAGTATTTGGACTTCCACGCTCTTTCACAGCCCATGAGCCAGAGCCTTGCACAGCCTTGGGAAGCACGCCGGGAACAGTAAATGTCAATGATGATTGTATCTCTTTAGCTGTTTTCTTCGTCTCCTTCACAAAACCCGCTCTGTGTTTATTTTTCTTGCCTGTATTTCCCCCTCTCAGCCATAAGCCCTCCATTTCTTGCCCATGTCTCAGTGCCCGCCTCCCTTTGGCCCTCCTAGCTCCTCTTACTGGTACCTCCTCCTCCTCTTGAGTGTTCACCAGCCCACATCAGGCCTGTCCTGCTCTGAAGAGGGGATGCTGTCACGGGGAGATAGCTCGTAAGTGCCCTGGGGGATTGCATCAGCTCTTGTCATATAGAGATGTGAAGTGCTTCAAACTGTTAACTCAAATGGCAGACCCAGATTCAAGAAGTGAAATGGTGCCGTGAAACGTTAAAAGGAAGCTCTTAGTAGTTGCACAGCATCAACATCTAGCATCTCTTTACACTTCAAATTATCTGCTGGGTTAAATGACAGCAATACTGAAAGAAAGCAGACAAAAACATAGTTGTATTTACTACGAACAGTGAATTTAAGCAGGGATGTATTGTACAGAATTCAGTCAAATTGTTTTGTGTTATCACACATCCAGGCAAATTCAAATTAATGCTATTAAAAGTAATTATTAACTACAAATGAATAGATCTAGAATAGAATAGAATAGAATAGTCTTTACTGTCATTGCGTGTTCAATGAAATTAGAAAAAAAGTAAGAACCATGTTTATATTCTTCTTTTTTCTGCCTATATTTACCCCAGTAGTCTTATAAATGTGTATTAATGATGGTATTAACCCACAAAGACATAAACAGCCGCTCACAGCCAAAAGCACCCTCTGATCTATAATGTTCATAACTACTGACCCACAAATCCTACATTAAAATAATTTAGGTAAAATGCAATTTCTAAGCTTTTCATTTCATCCATTTGGATGTTCCCAGGTAGTGAATGCGGAATCCCAACCATCCTCTGTAATACTGATTCACCAATAAAACCCATGGAGTTTGACAACTGACAGTGGTTACAGACACTTGGTTTTACATAAAGAAAATCTATCTTAACCTATGAATTTGCTCTACTGAAGATCTACATGATCAGTTAATTAAATATAGAAAAATACCTGAATTTCACAGAAAAACACAAAATACAGAAGGCTAACATTCAAATAAATGCTGATAATTGCACTTAGGAAAGATTAAATGAAGAAATTAAATAATTTTCAAGTAATTAAAGGTTATCTAGAGCCATTTAAACCTAGGATACAAAATATTTTCTTCACTGCTCATACAATTTGCAGCCACTCACCATTCAGTGTCAATTTTTGTCAGTAAAAGCAGCTTTTATTCTAAAGTAAACTAGTCATTTTTCAAGTCTTAACATCCTAAGAAAAACATATTTGTAAGGGCTCTATCCTTGGCTATGCAGGTTGTAAAGTAGAGTGTGTCTGTGTGTTACATGTGTGTTTATGCATGTGTATGTGTGTGGCTGCTGCAGTCTGTGATCGATGATAGGGGGTAAAGAGTCCAGCTGGGGGATGCTCCATCACGGATGCTCCATCACTGATGCTGGTTAGTTTGGGGCTCTCCCACCAATGGATCAATATCGACATGTACACCACTGTACCTCTCTAAGCCCCTCTTTTCAATATTCATCTTATCTCATTTAGAAATTATCTCTGACTTTACAAATGTTCACTGCTTTTTGTGTAATTTCCAGGTAAAGTAGATCGTTATGCAATCCTTTTATTTTCTCTCTTTTCTGTGGGATACACAACTGCAAGTGCAAACACTCAATACATTTTCTTTTGTGCGAGTTGCATTAGTAAAAGTCACTCCAAAAGGTTACTGGCCAGTAAGTTTAACGGCCTAAATTAGCGTAGTACTGTCAAAGAGGATGCTGAACGGCTGCCTGTAATGCTGCCCATAAAGAAGAAGCGTATAAATGTCAGACTAACTGGATAAGATAGAGAGCATTTCCTTCTATGTGATAACGTGTACATGTGTGAGATCTGTTTCTGGCTCATGGTTGTACTTTTATTCAAATCTGTGAGAAGTAACTGATTTTTCTAAAAATATACATGTAAAAAAGAAATTGCCAAAACAAGTGTAAAGCCAGTTTTAACACCCCTGCTGATCTTTATTTGAGTTTAACACATGAGACCCACTACATCATTTTTACAGTGACAGGCATCATTTGTGAAAACAAGCAAACTGGAACGTTAAGCAGTGAATAGCAACACTGTATAGAATAAACACTACTGTGAGGAAATTCATACTGTAGATCTTGCCAGTGTTATTTTTCTAGACATCACAAACACATAGAAGATGGTTTAACCAATAAAAACCCAAACAACCACCATTGAGCAAAAGCACCTACAAACCTAAACTGTTTAATTCCTACTGATTCACTAATCCTGTTATTACATGTAAATAATTGGTGTAAAATGCAGTTTGTCATTTTTTCATGGTCATGGCCCATTTGGACGTTCAGAGGCTCCGTAGTGAACGCGGAAACACCGTCATCTTCTACAACACTGATTCACCAGTAAAACCCATGGAGTTGGATCAATGACAGTGGATGGACACACTTGGTTTATGTTCAGTTAAAGATATATTTTACTGAAAAAGTTATTATTATTATTATTATTTTTTTTTAGTTTTCATTGTTTTGATATAAGAAAACATTGAATTTACTCTGAGCTTTTATGAACATCTACATGATCAGTGAATTAACTCATAAAAACCCAAACAGACATTGACGACCAAAACCATCTACTGATCTAAAATGTTTAATAACTTCTGATCCACTAATCCAATCAATCCATGTAAATAATTGGTGTAAAATGCAGTTTGTTATCTTTTCATGGTCATCAGATATGACCCATTTGGACATTCAGAGGCTCTGTAGTGAACATGGAAACATTAACCTTTTCATGCATGAATAATGAGAACTTTAATCACCATTTTTTTTCCTGAGTGTTTTTATTCTTCTTTAGACACGAAATAAAGAATGCAATTGAAAATTCTTTTATGAACCTATTTTTCATGGAGTTCCAGAAATGTCCACTCAGCTGTACAGACACCATGCATTTAATTTTTGAAGCAAAGAGACATGTATTTATTGACATACTGTGTGAAAACTATGAAATAAAAACATTTTTAATGCTGCCAATCTGCTGTTTTCCCACATTTTAACTTACTCTAATACTAGTCAATATTTACGTCATGGAGATAATATGCAAAATAATAATAAAAATTAATTAATTAAAAAAAAAAAAAAACTTTTAATTGCAGTTTAATAACAATAATAAGCAATTGATTTACACTCAAACATGTTACTGCAGCTCAGGTTTATCTAGAACAGCAAACTGACAGTAATGGTATGAATGTCAGTGTTTGGGACGGTGCATTAGTGTCCATTGTTTTTGGCTGATATGGAACTAAAACAACGAAACCCATGAATATACAAGAGAACAGCTGGAGAATAACTGTCCACTGTAGTGACCACTGTGCATGAAAGGGTTGATTCACCAGTAAAACCCATGGAGTTTGATAAATGACAGTGGATGGAAACACTTGGTTTATGTTCAGTTAATGAGAGATTTTGCTGAAAAAGTCACTTTTTCTTCAGTTTTCAGTTTTTGATATAATAGCCCTCAACTTTAATCTGAGTTTTCATGAACATCTACATGTAAATTAAATATAGGAAAATACCTGATGATCACTGAAAAAACACAATTACAGAAGATTATGTCATAATAAATTGTGATAAATCACTTAAGAAAAGTTAAATATAGAGATAGAAGAATATTTTGGAAATGCCACAAAAGTAACACTGGATCTTAATGGGTTAAATAAGAGGAAAATACCTGATTTTAACAGAAAAAAACCAAAAAAACAAACATAAAATACAGGGGACCATATTATCATACATAGTAAAGGTTAAATTAGAGAGAAAAATTCAATTGGGAAGTGCCACAAAAGTAGCACTGGGTCTTTATGGGTTAATCATAATCATTCACCTGTTAATGACATATTCTAATCTAATACATCCATCTGTTTAACCCTTACAGACCTAAAACTGTTTATAGTGATATCCAAATTATTTTTTCTCCACAATTAACTTTTAAATTAAATTGTAATTTAATCTCAAGTGATTTATTACCATTTTTTATAATACTATCTCCTGCATTTTGCATTTTTCAGTGAAAAATACAAGGATGTTCAGATAACCTCAGAGTAAATTTGAAGGTTGCTGAAGCAAAAGTGACTCTTTCAACAAAATATATCTTTAACTGACACATAACAAGTGTCTACAACCACTGATATTTGTCAAAATACATGGATTTATTTCACTGGTGAATCAATGTTGCAGAAAATGATGGTGCTTCCATGTTTACTACAGAGCCTCTGAACGTCCAAATGGGTCATATCTGATACAACTGGCAGGTTAAGAAACCACATTTTACCTGAATTATTTAGATGTATTGATAGGATTAGTGGTTAAAAGATTATAAAACATTTTAGATCAGCAGATGCTTTTGTTGCTGTTTAGGTCTTTGACGATTAACTTATGAATAAGTTTGTAATAATACATATGATGAGTAAATATAACAAGCCATTTGGTGTAAGTTTTATATTGTTGGAATAGTTAATGATCAGACTGATTTAATATGTTACAGATATCTTGATATTTGTTACAGAAACTGTGGTCATAATTTGTTAAATGGATGTTGTAATACATCAAAAGACTTGCATGCTGATGGAAGCCTGAAATAGAAAAAAAAACATTCTGAGAAGATGTTGTTATGTCAAATATTAGCAGGTTTGTCAAAATGAGCTAATAGAATGTTCCTTTTCACATTACATTTATCTTTTTTATGGATTAAAATAGAAGACATTTAGATCAATTATATGGTTTAAGTGCATTTGACAGCTAATATTTTTATCATCATAATTTCAATACTGAAATTATTCCAGCAAAAACATCTTTGAAATGAAGGTCAGATGTTAAAATATCAAATTATACTTGATTGTTAAGATTCATTGCTTTTAACAATTCCTGGGTCAGAGTCGTTTCTCCAAATCACTGAAATTTGCAAACATGGCCAGTAGTTTTTTTTTTTTTTTTTTTTTTTTTTTTATATCACATAACATTTTTCACAAAAGTTACTGGAAATTAGTGTCATAAAGTCACTCACACGATCTGCATTAATCTCAGTGCTCCCAAATCTTTGTTCTATTATTATTAATGCCTGACACGTCTACGGTTCGACTTACTATGTATATAGTGTACCAGAGATGAGAAACTGACCCGGCCACCAGAGTCATCGAGGTCAGATGTGACTTCCAAGCTGGAGCTTTCCTATCACCGGAGTTCATTAACTATTCTCCTCACTTCTGCTTTTTTCTGTACAGCTCTTCGCAACCATCAACTCCTTCTCCTCTCCACCTGCCATCTTGATGATATAGCTCTGTACTTGTGAGAGTGGCTCCTGAGCGATCCCCAAGGGAGTCAATTGCTCTCAACTCCATCTCCTCCTGACAGATATTTTCACCTTCAAGGTCTTACCATCATGCTTTGTTTGAACACAGAGCAACACACAGGACTGACAACACCGCGCAGGTCAAACAGACCTACATGTCAGTGAGGACCAGCGTATGATGTGATTTCTTCATTATCGTGGCAATGCCCTCTGTTTGACCAGCAGAAATCATTACGGAGAACAAAGGAGCTGGAGGTTTGAACAAGAATACTGTTCAAATGTTCAATACAGCGGCTATTTCTAAATTTCAGATAACAGTGTTCTGATGGCAGCTGTGAGATATCGCAGACAGTTAGCTGAGGGAAATCAGTTTGATAGGACTCAATGGAGACATGTAGAAATTCCACTCGCCCGCTTCCCCTGCATTTCTTCTCTTTGACAGATGCAATTAACGTATAGACACAGATAACACAGCTAAACCCTCGGCCCTCGTTCACCTCGAGAGTGTTCTGAGATTTTGGACCATCACGTCGAACGATCCCTTTTCCGACAGACTCATGCAGTCCACTATTTGCTGCAATGCAGAGGCGAGAGGAGTACTCTAAGACTTGTCTTATCCTTTAAAATAAGATCGCTGTCCTCACCTTCAGAAGAACGTCACAGTACACAGTGAGGAAATCTGCTAAACACTGACCCTGTGAGCATAGCTGTATGCATTTTTAAGGAGGATTCAGCCGAGTATGAAACATGTAAGGCTTATGATATTCTGTAATTGGATTTCCCAGAAAGCTGGTGACAAAGTCCCTCACACACCACTAATCCTCCCAATCAGTACTGCAGGCCTAAAGCGTGCTCTTCTTTGTGGATGAATATGGAGGAAGGCAAGAGAATGGAGCATGAAGTGAGGAAGAACGCGACATGGCAGATAAAGAAGGGTGTGGACTGTGTCACGGCTGCACAGGGACGGACAGCCACTGAAGGCATGCCAGCGTTTTGTGGCACACGGTCTAATCACCATCTCTGAGCTCCAAGTGAGAGGAGTTAGAGGAGACAGGACGCTGTGTGGACAGCTGCTAAAGGAACGAGGGAGGCAGAGTTCAACATGTCAGACCACAACAGCAAACATTCAAACTGTTGCTGTCAGAAGTGGTCTGAGGCTCTGCCTTCATAACAAACAGCCTCGCATGAAAGACGAGCTTTGCTGAATCACATAAAAACAGTTCAAGACTTCATGACGGATGCCTTTAAGAAATGAAGACACAGGGAGAAAACTCTGCGCCCCATCAGAAAGATTACAGTAATACTTACAGAAGATAAATTATTCGTTTTGACCACAACAGAGCTAAGGTAGTCTGGGTAAGATTTGCAGTAATATTTCAGGTACAGAGCACTGCACCCAACTGACTTGTTATGAATCCAACTCTACACAGCAGGAAAATACCTGGCAGCTGAAAACTTTGCTTACTCCTGTTCTTATTTGGGTGATAAAAACAGAAGAAAAAAACAAATAGAGTGGCTGGCAGCCACATATATTTTCCATCAATGTCAAAATGCTGAATTGTTTTTCCTGTCCTCCAGTATACATTGATTTTATTTGATATTCTGATATTCAGTCTTAGCTGCTAAACAGGTTTTGTTTGTCATTTTCTCTTTTTCTCACGTGTAACATAAGACAGCAAGCAGTCTTTAAATGTCTTCTATGTGTCTCTTAATGTTTCCTGACTGGTTGTTTAGGTTTTGTTTTTCTTTTTATCCTGGCCTTCTATGTGTGTTCACTGTGTCCGCTGTACAGGGCCACCATGAGGGGATGACTATCTCACGAGGTCCATTTCCTGCGCATGTAAACTAAGCCTTTGCCCCCGGTGACACTAATCAAATTACATGTCACAATTCATATCCTATGGCGAAAACACTAACTGAGCTCAGTCGTCGAGGGATTTGCATTGTGAAGCTTGATTACGGAGCTGAATTCTAAAACAGCACCTCTCCAGGACTCACTTCTCCCGGATCTTTGCCTTTTTCTCTGAAGAATAATAGAATAAGTCAATGAGGACAGGAGATGGGACCAATTGTTTAACCTTGAAGACATCGCTTGAAAAAATTCCCTCTCATTCTCAGCCTCCATCCAGGCCTGGTTAAATATGTAGAGTCCAGCACCACTTTTCATCTTATTAGTGCCCTTGCTGAGACTGCGCTCCGTCCCTGAATGATAATGCTGGAGGTAGCAGAGAAAGAGATAGAAATAGAGATGCAGGCTATGGCAGTGACTGAGCTGTAATCCTATACATATATATTTCAGGGCTCCGGCATAGGAACTCTCGAATAAGCCTCAGACTCCTAAAACAATTTTTTTCCTTCAAACTAAATAATCTCAGCGAGGGTTTTCGCATCAGAGCAGTGCACCGTGGTGACTTGGTGAAAAGAAAGAAAGAAGTTTTCTAATATTAGATAAAAAGGTTTGCTCAGTCTTATTCTCAGTGGAGGTTTCATTACTTGGTCATATCAGCATTAACACATAAAGACCCAGAGCTACTTTTGTGGCGGTTCCTAATTTTTTTTTTCTCTATATTTAACTCTTCTTAAGTGATTTATTGCCATTTATTATGACATCATCCTCTGTATTTTGCAATTTTTCAGTGAACATCAGGTATTTTCCTATATTTAATTTACTAATCATGTGGATATTCATAAAAGCTCAGATCAAAGTTGGTTATTATATCAAAAACAGAGAAAACTGAAGAAAAATGTGACTTTTTCAGCAAAATACATCATTAACTGAACATAAATTACGCAGGGTTTCCTACAACTTCCTACAAATTCTACTAATAAATTATTTATTTAACTCAAAGGTAATGTCACCTTATCTAATGGTCCAGTTTGCAGCCAGGCTTTGGACCCAGCCGGACTCCCTGTGTGGTCAGGCTGAAATACCTCTGTTATGACTAATTTATTTGAGTTTAGAGAAAACCAGGCAATTCATGTTGGTTTAAGTTTATATTAAAAAGATGCATTATTTATTGATTGATTTTTCAGACATTGCAGTTGATTGTTAATAGTAAAAGAGAGTCATAACAAAGCTGATAATTATTAAGAGAAAATGCTTTAAGTAATTGCAAGAATGCTCTTATTTTGAAGTCTGTCAAAACAGGAAGTACCTTTAGATTGTGTTGACAAAAGACAAAACTTTACACTGTGCAAATATAGACTTTATGTTGATATGGATCCATTCATACAATATTATTTACATCTGTAACATCTGAGAAAAAGATCATAATTCTGAAGGTATGGTGGCTTTTATTTTGGTGTCGCGATACGCCAGAATCACTTACATGTAGCGGAAACCCTGCAAAGTGTGTCCATCTACTGTCATTGATCAAACTCCATGGGTTTTACTGGTGAATCAGTGTTGTAGAAGATGACACTAGTCACTTTTCCATTGACCCTAAAACTGCGCGTTTATAACTTGCACATAAAAATTTACCTAATGCAGTGTTTCCCAACCTTTTTTGGCTCGTAACTCCATTTTAACATCACAAATTTCTGGCGACCCCAGACATTCAAAATGGAGACTTTCTTTTTTTTTTTTTTACTAAAATAATTTTTTTTGATCATGTAATATTTTGCTATACTATGCTGCAAATAAACATCAATTTTAGTCGACATTTAGACTATATAATGTATATTATTATGGACAGAGGCAGAAAATCCAGGTGTAGATTACTGCACAAAGGGAGAATTTGATTTTCCTTGGTCAGGATATGTACAGTCAGTCCATCTTGGATTTACAAGGCTGACAATTAATACTGAACAAACAATAACTCAAACTATGAATTATGAAAGAGCTGCAGCATCTGAAACCGACCACAATGAACATTTGAAAGATAAACAGTACCACAGTGCTTCAGTTTCAGCTTCACAGTTTGTCATGTCTTTTATGTATTGGGATTGTTTCTCTCATCTCACCGTATATTTTTTATTAGTCATTTTTTTTTATCAATTGCTAGAAATTTCAAGCGACCCCATTTGAATTCCAGGTGACCCCACATGGGGCCCCGACCCCAAGGCTGAAAAACACTGACCTAATGGACAAACGACAAGTTCACTAAAACTCTCGTTTTTCAATTAAAAGTTTTTGCGCTGGCAAGATGTGGTTTTTCAGGCATAGCGCAATTGGTATATCACGCAAAACTGCAATGGAAAGACCTTCTTCCACAACTAGAGTCACGTGAATTAAAAAAACCCCAAAAAACCCCGTAGATTACAAGCGAAGACGAGTTTTAAAAGAAACATGGTGCGGTACATGTGGACACACCAGGAAACCGAATAATTTTTTAATGTAGTATGGGATAGAGGGGTAATATATTTATAAGAATGAATATATCTGCAAATCAACACGATATTTACAGTAGTCGCCATGTTTATGGAATGTCCTCTCGTGTTATCTCGCGATAATGAAGAACAAATCATCGCATTTGTGATTTAATGGAAAAACCGACATTACGCACTTCTGTTTTTTGATATTTAGTAAATATTGGTAAAGTTTTGCGTGTCCAATGGAAAAGCCACTATTGTTTCTACATTCACTACAGAGTCTCTGAACATTCAAATGGGTCATATCTGATGACCATGAAAAGATGATAAACTGCATTTTACACCAATTATTTACATGTATTAATTGGATTAGTGGATCAACAGGAATTAAACAGTTTAGATCAGTAGATGCTTTTTTTCATCGGTGGCTGTTTGGGTCTTTTTGAGTTAATGTTATTAAAATAGCTTCAGAATTTCTGTTCTGTCACTGTAACAAAACCACAGGGTAATAAACCCAGCTCTATATGTTGGTACCTACAGATGCATGAAAAATTAAAGTCACATTAATCTTATCAGCCTATTGTACACTGACGTTTAATTACAGATACAATCTGCACAAGTCTGTTTAACATATCTGACCAAAATCTCCCATAGGTGTTCTAGTGGGTTGAGAACTGCTGACACTGACACAGCAGAAAATACACAGAATTTTCATACTCATTAAACATGTGGTGCCCCGGGGCACCCTGTGGACGAGACCACTGTCAAGAGACAATGAGACCACTCCCACCAGGTTTTGTCCTTTCATTTATCACACATTTATACCTGTAGTGACAAGCAGATATTGTAGCTTTGGTTTTAATCATCCAGACTGTGCTTTTTGCTTCTATAATGGACTTGACAGGAATCTTTCGAATTAATGTCTCTAAAGGGTGGTCCACTACACGCCTCAGCATTTAAAATTTCAATTCCTGGAGCCATGGCACATGCAATTTCAGATCACCACACCATTTCCTCTTGTCTGTCAACTATGTGCAATCAAGTAAAGACACATAATGACCCAAAACACTTAACTAACCCTGCTATGCAATGGTTGAAGAATGACTGGGTTCCGTCATGTTTTGTTTTTTTTTCTATCTGAGAGTTGTGACAATGCACCATATTGATTATTGAGCGAGTCAGGCAATCATTTCTGACACATCTCAAGCTTATCTAGAGGTAATAGCAGAATTGAATGGGTCCATAATGATTGAAATAATATTGAATATTCACAGATTGTGCAGATGTGGACGGAATACGACTGCCCAAAGTTACATCATAAAAACAAGGCTGTCAGCTGCAGTGGGTATCACTTTGTTTACATTTGTTTCCTCGCCTGTGCTTCTTGACCTTTTAGAACTATTTTTGTTGTGTCCCAGAATCTTGGTAATGTCAGTACAGTTCAGTTTTTATTCTTATCATGAACTACATAAATAAAAGTGACGGCACACCTCTTTTCAGCTCTATTGTATCGAGCTGGAGGAATAAAAGTATTTTATTACCCAGGTCCATAAAAGCAATCTGGATTAAACTAACACAAAGTTCTAAGTTTAGTTTAAGCTTCAGACTTTGGAAACAACATGGCTACAACACAACTTCTACAATATGAGAATCCTCGTACAATGAGAATCTTCATTATTCCTAAATATTTAGTTCTGTTACAGGGCATTACAGAGCTAAAAAGCTTTTCTCTGAGACAAACCCCTGAAATTGCGGATGAAATATGCACTGACTTTTCCACAAACTTCGGCCACTTGAGAGCGATTTCTGAACTTAAGCCTCTTTACGCATAAAGGCCTTAAAGAATATCCATTTACAGCTTAGGGAGGGGAGTTGTACAGCAGCAGCAGCAGCAGCAGCAGCAGCCTTTCAATGGGCAAGAGAAAAATGCATTCTGTCAAATCTTCAAGAAAGAAAGCAAACATAAAATGATTTTGATGACACTTCCCTGTGCCCCTTGGCATATTTAACCCTTTATAGGACACTCACAGAAATACTCTGAAAATCAACATTTCAACCTTAGTGTGCTATCGGAGGACATAACAAGACAATGGTTCAAAATTTTTTACTGTTATGTAGAAAATCAAGTTCAATGAAGTTACCATATTTGGTTCCTTACCCGCAAGTGACAAAGAAAAAAAAATACAAGAGGTAAATATAAAAAAAATACAAGAAAAACACATGTAAGGTGAAAGGAACATGTATTTTAGAACATTAGAACACCACTTTGAGAACATTCCAACAATATAAGTGCTGATAAAGACACCCTGGGGCACTGTAAACGGGGGGGGGGGGGGGGATGACAAATTCATGTGTCTCAGCATTTCCAGGGGGCCCAGTGGATATAGGTTAGAAGTTGTGATGATTTCGTGTCACAGTAGAAGAGAGGCATAGAACCTGGGAGTGGGACATTTCACGCCCATACCTTCAGTTGTTGCAGGGCGTTCAAACCCCCCCCCCGGCCGCTCCGATGACAGATTGACAGATAATTTCTTTTCTGAAGGGGCCCACAATGTTTACCTTCCATGGGGTCCACAATTAGGAGTGGCGCCCCAGCAGAGATTTGTCTTATCCCTTTGAACATCATTACTTACATCAGTACCATTACTTCCTGGTACTTACACTGCAAAAATCAAAAATCTTACCAAGTGTATTTTTCTCATTTCTGACATAATCACCTAAAGAGTAATTTTTCAGTGAGATATAAGAACTTATTTTTAGACAATAGGTCTTGAAAATCTTATTTCAAGAAATCTTACAAAGATAATTTTCACTTGTTCCATTGGCAGATATTTTTTGCTTAATTCAAGATTTTTTGGCTTAATTCAACCAAAAAATCTGCATAATGGAACAAGTGAAAATTATCTTGGTAAGATTTCTTGAAATAAGATTTTCAAAACCTATTGTCTAAAAATAAGTTCTTATATCTCACTTACAAGTTACTCTTTAGGCGATCATGTCTTATTTTAAATGTGATGAGATATTTTGACTAGAAATGAGAAAAATACACTTGGTAAGATTTAGATTTTTGCAGCGTAATAAAGTTGTTACACTCACTGTTCATGCAGAGGTGGACCTTACAGACCCTGTAGACCACATTGGACCTGAGATTGTTGCCTCACTGTAAGTATTGCTGTCACTGTCCTAAAATATATGCGGAAATTACCACCAGTAGTAGTCACGTGCCCAATAAAGGGTTAAGGCAGGTATGATGTTAAGTTTCACTGCAAACTGACACTAGACAAAGCAAGATACTTTAATCTTTCATCCTTTCCTTCATATAAGGTACATTTCAAAGTGAACATTGTGCTACTTCCGGACACTGGTGATCTGCTCTGTCCAATTTATCTGCAGAGGTGTAAAGCCTCAAACATCAACAGACAGCATAGTCTGGACAAACTCTACTCAGTTTAGTTGTGGAGAGAAAATGGGGGAGTTTCAGTGCTACTTACAATCCAGTTCACATCACTTTCTTTACACACACACATGCAGACTGCACCGGCATACACAAACACCATGGTTGGTCACTTCATCTCTGCATCTTCAACACTGCACCTCAATTTTGCACTATTCCCTTTTCTCATAAACATAGCTAAGCCACTGAACTCTCCAAAGTCCTTTTTCATCATATTCTAGCACTGTCAGGGCTGCAAAGGGCACTGGCATCTGAGAGAAGCTTTCCATTGAGGCCTTTGGAATGAATTCACTCCAAACAGCCTTTTCATTCTGCAGCTGCGATGGATTAGCTCTGTCATGGGTCCAGATGAGGTTGCCTTCCTGATCTGCACGCCATGCTGTGGAAAATAAAGCCATGCCACTGAGATAAAGAAAAGATGAAAAAATAAAATTAAGGGACAAGAATCGTGCCACGGGCTTCCCAGTGGTCAACGGTAGAGCCCTTCAATATTTCATCACACAGTCATGCATGGACACACAAGCAGCCTTGGAGCAACCGCCCACAGGTTTTACGTAGCCATGTGTGAAAATGGCAAGAGCCGCACAACAGCATTAGCACAACAACGAATTAACCATTGGAGGGAGAAACAGAGGAGGGTCATGGCTGAGCGAGCACATCATGTTCACTTAATTCTCACTCATGGGCATAGCGAGCGCTAAGGACAGGAGAACCGCTGTAAGAACCATGTTCAAGTAAGATCCCACCACTGCGTCACAATTAAAGGCGTTTTTTTTTTTCTGCTTCACACCTACAAACACAATCAAGCTAGAATAGTAGAAAAAGCGACAAAGAGCAACAGTAGCCGCCTCCTTGACGTCCAAGCAGGAGATGAGTCAAAGCAAATCTTAACATACATTCACAAGCACTTGATGAGCTATTCTTCCAGCATTCATGTAAATTAGATTAAAATTAAGTGTGAATCAGTGAACAATCAGAAATACATTGGCACTCATTGTGGTGATGACACAACTAAAGGTAATCAAGCGGCCTGGGTTTGTTGCCTGCTGCAGGATATTTCTGTTTCTGTGTCATCAGCAGTTTATTCCAACACATCAACAGACCCTTTAGTGACATTGCTGGGATCTTCAATCTTCAGTTGCGATCACAGACGCTGTAATTGTCTATAAATTCAACCTGTCTCCAGAGGTGTTGGTCTGCATTATGTCTTTCATTATATAAGACGTGTTTAATATTAACCAAGACTATTCGTGGTCTTATTTGCATCTCTGTGGTACTGCAAGAAATATGCTAATATATATCTTTCTTCTCCTCTCCTTCAGCCTGTATATGCTAGAGTGCCCATACAGTAGTTTCACAAGGTTATGATGCTTCAGTGGCCTGGCGACTGTGAACTGTCACAAGCAATCAGTTATGATGGAGCCCTTGTTTCTGCACACACATGCAGCTTTGGCAGGGCTCTGCTTGCGACTGCCTCTTTTGAAACAGGCCAGAAACGTGCAGATCAATCTGCTCAGTCGGCAGACGGAAAGCTGGAAGCTGGAAGCCCCGTTGCACTGTGATCCAATATTTACAAGTTGGGAGAGTACATCATGACATTCCCTGTTGATGTTTTGTATTCATCCCAATACCGTCTGATGTCCTCTTGAATATTTGACTCCCTTAGTGCAGAAATCATACACAACCACACACATGCAGAGGAAAAAAAAAACCAAGCTAAACAGCTAAAAACAGTCTGAGCGAACCAACAAGATTAGACAGTGAAGCCAATTAATGCCTTTCCCTTGTTTTCCCCAGAAAATAATAAATCGCTGAAAACTGTTTTTTTTTATAAGCTGTCTGACCTTGGCTAGGACAATGCAGTCAGCAGCTCTTACTGAGGAAGACTAGAAAGTTCCCTTTTTCTTTAGGACCCACTGAAGCCAGACCAATGCAGCAACTTCAGATGCGGATGTGCTATTCCAGCTCAAGTAGGGGATTACTGATTCAGTGATTACGGGTATTGTAAGGGAGTCTAGTGAATGGCCAATAGCTAGCTGAGTGTGACTGCAACTGCTGCGAGAACATAGCAGTAATGGGCTTTGTGGGAGAGATTAAATTTAATAAAAAGAGATAGAAATGAGAAAGACAGAAAGGAAGAGGAATTCTAAAAGAAAATGCTGACTGTAATGTCAAAGATCTTTACATGAAGTTTTGAAATTCTCTCCCACTTTCATCCTCTTTGCCATCCTCTTCCCTGCCTTTTCACAAACTGGTGCATAAGGGTAAATGACATTTGGAAATGAAAAATAATCTCCACCGTAAACGACATAGCCCACTCTCCTTGAGAGGTTTTGCTCATTGAGAAAACAAAATGGAAAGCAGCCATCTCATAGAGCTCGGCTGCTAGCAGTCATATCCCTGATGCACCTGAGATGAATAGTCCACAATAGCAGCTTGCCCCCCTGTTCATTTTATTTAAAATGCACCACCATGTACAAGCTTTTTCTTATCATAAACAGTTTTTCCTTGCACGGAGCACAGCAGTGAATATGTTTAATGCACCACTGAGATTGTGTGTCTCCTACTGTTTGGACTCTCATAGTGTTTATCACTGCTTTTTATATGGTCAGTCAGCTCCTCTTCTTCATCACAACGCACTGCTGATATCATCTTCAATAAGAGAACACAGACTCACCCTGTCATTGTTGACTTATAGTTCAGAAACCCTATTATTTGAACAGTGGTGAACAGATGTGTGGAGCATAGATGGGCTGTCATGTTGCATCATGTCTTCCGACGGAAGGGGCTTGATCTCCGCCTTGCCTTCATGGGTTTGCCATCTGGGTCAGTGTTTTACAAATTATTCTTAAATCTTTCCTTGGCTTATTGGTTAAAGGTAATGTCAGGGGTTTTATCATCCAGCTGTGGACGACAATATAAAAATCTATCTAATGAAGCTTGATCAGTACATAGGTTATATCAGTCATCACTGGGGCTAGTTAGACTGTCTGTTTGGAATAATCGTTGCCAGCTGTAGGGAGGTAATATCCTCATGATGCCGCGATAGTCCATCTATAATCTGTCCCTGCTCTCAATTCATCATATTTGCCCAAGGAAAAAAAAATAAAATAAAAGATGAAAGATAAAGGAAATCAATAGGAAATTTGAAGGCCCAACATCCCCCCTGTAGGTCGGAGCACAAAAGATTGATAATAGTCTGGACCACAGGGAAAAAAAAAAAAAAAATTTAGATTTCACTGCTGATTTACTGCTCTTAAAAATCAAAAATGTCTCCCTACAGTGTATGCTTCTCATATTCCACAGATTCTGAAATGGCCAAATGCCCAGTGTTTGTGAAAGATATATGGAGATTTGAAGCCACCGCAGCAGTGAGGGAGGAAAGCTGTTGTTATATCAAACAACATCTGCCAGCGTCATTGATTCCAAGACAAACAACACTCCGACAGCTACACTTCTCCTCAGGTTGGGTTTAAGAGGATCTTTTGATATTCTGATTAAAAATTAATTGTGTTGAATCTGCCTTGGAGTGTGTTTTATGTTTTCTATTCTGAATCTCATTACAGCTTTAGCCGTGTGCCTGCTTTGGAAAAATAAAAAAATATATATACAGAGGAGGGCAACTCATGGCCAGAAAATTAGGTCAAAATAATTTTCCCTTTGGAGATTTGGCCTTTGGAATTTTTCCAGCCTTTTATATATTTGCTGTAGAAAAAGCTTTTGCATAATGTGGCCAAAGCAAACAGCACCAGTTACTGTAAACATGCCAAGACTTCCAGAAAACTGAAATGTATGATATATTACAGCACCTCATCAGTACCACATACAGAT
Organism: Sphaeramia orbicularis; assembly: GCF_902148855.1. Classification (NCBI taxonomy): domain Eukaryota; kingdom Metazoa; phylum Chordata; class Actinopteri; order Kurtiformes; family Apogonidae; genus Sphaeramia; species Sphaeramia orbicularis. The sequence continues at coordinate 32,073,825 of NC_043966.1, read as the reverse complement.
ACATGCACTGTGCTGATTAAATGTCATCGGAATTAATACGTTAATTGAATTGAACAAAAACTCAACAGCATACATATTTTTGTGACACAGACTTCACCCTCTGCCTTTCCCTCCTCTGCTGTGCTGTCAGTCACCCTCGTCTGCTGACGCTGGGCTCCCTTCTCAGAGACCTCACAGTTCCCAGAGCATGTAACCTCATCCAAAGCCCTTACTGTACCACTCATCTGACTGAGGCCCACATCAAGCCACCTCCACAAACCTCTGAGACTGTGTGGCCTGCTGTCCTCAAAATCAGATAATTATGTTACTGAATGGTGGTTCGTGTTTCCCTCAGTGGCTTTACTGCACAGTCACGGTGCAGTTCACATACACCTAATGCTCATTGTTCTGTGGATAGCATTTTTTAAAGGACCTCCTGTTTCTGCAAAAGCTTTTATTTATTTATTTTTTATTTATTCTTTGCACGGCGAGCTACCGATATATTTACCATGACCTTTACTTAGCATGAACAAAGCAGCGTGTCTTAGGAGCTTTACTGAAAAAATACTAAGATTTACTTTAAAACAGACGTGGAGAGGAAGATAGAATGTGTCTATGCATGTGGGAAGACATATGCCTTCAGAAAGTTAAACGTGTGTTTGCTGATGTGTGTGTGAGCATGCATATGCACATGCCTGTCTGTCCATAAACCATAAACAAACCTCCATCTGTGCCTCCAACACAGCTGGACTGTGATGGCATGTCCCAGTACAACCCCCACAATCTCTCTTTATCTCTGTCTCTCTCTATAACAGTCATGCATACACAAATACTGTGTGTCCATGTGTTTAAAGGGATTTTCCTGGAGACTTACCTATAACCGTAACCTAACCCCAACCCTTGATATGAAAGTTTAATAATGCAAGTTACAGGAACATGCGTTTTGTCAGCACCCACCAGTGACTAGTCCTTTTACACAGCCCTGGTGAGAAACTTGATGCGGTATAAAAGGTACAAACACGGAATGAATGGGCATCATTCTTCCATCTTTAAGCCAACCGCAGAGGTAGCCATAGAGCTGAATCGACATGTGTGTAAAAGGGTTAGCTGGCATTGTGGCAGAGGAGCGCGAGGTTTTGATGACGTGTTATGTGTGTGACCTGCTACCGGGGGATTTAAAAATCTGTGAAGAAGCAGCAGCTCACCCACAGGAGCCATAACCCTGCTGTCAAAAAAAGTCTGCAAACTGGGGAGACAGCACGGTCCACTGTGAGCAGAGGACCAGGCCAGTGCCAGTGCTGTTTTGAAAGCCCCACAGGTATGCAGTATGTTATTTGTCGCTCTCGATCACAGGTGTCAAACATGCAGCCTGGGGGCCAAATCCGGCCCGACAAAGGGTTCAATCCGTCCCCTGGAATGAATTTGTGAAATGCAAAAATTACACTGAAGATATTAACAATCAAGGATATTAAAATCATTTTAGGTCAATTCAATCTAAAAATGATCAGACCAGTAAAATACTATCATAATAACGTATAAATAATGATAACTGTACATTTTTCTCTTTGTTTTAGTGTAAAAAATGTAAAATTACACAAATGTTCACATTTACAGACTAGCTTTTTATAAAAAAGAAAAAAAAGGGAATAACCTGAAATCTCTTAAGAGAGAAGAGAAGTATGTGGAATTTTAATAATATTCTGCCTGTTATGTAATGTTTTGTGTATTTTTAGATCCACAGTTGTGATGCATATGTATAAATGATAAAACTAAGGTGTAATATCGTTAACATTGCACTTATTTTACTTAAGAATTTTCAGGTTGTTCATATTTGTTCATGTTATGTTTGAGTACAATTCGTGGATATAAACATTTTCATTACGAAATTTTACTTTTTCACTCAAACGTTATCATCCTATTATTTATATTATTTTACTGGTCCCAGCCCACTTCGTATCATATTAGGCTGTATGTGGCCCCTGAACTAAAATGAGTTTGACACCCCTGCTCTAGATGCTGAGGCTTTTGTGTCATGCTTCTGATACTGGAAACCTGGTCAGCTCAGATATACACACACATACACACAGCATTATTACATTATAAACAGAGAAAGACAGAATAATGTGGGGCGTTCACAACAGCAATGTAGCAGAACATCTGTTAAAAATGGCTACTCACAGTCTTATAATATGAGAAATACACCTAAACAGACTAATGTAAACATATTTTAAAATGTTTCTCAAATGTTTCTCTTGTTTGTTTTTTTTTAAAGCAGGCTTCATCCGTGTCCTCCCACTACTCCTTTACCCCTCTCTTTTCCACCGCCATGTTTCCTCGGTCACACCTTTCAAGCTGAGTTACAGTCTGCAAGAACAAGAAGTGTGGCACTACTACAATCACCTGAGGAGCTTTCTCGACCGTAGCCTGTCTCTGTCAGGCCACGTGCTAGAAAAACATGTCTCCCTAACGCTTTGTTTACCATCCATTCACACAAGAGCAACAACAGGCCCAAAAGCTGCAGCAGTACATGTGAAAGATTTGGTAACACACATATGCCTTTTGCCACATGTGCTCAGTCATGGTGTAAGCCGCCGGAGTAAATAGACTTTAGGTGTTTCTGGGCAACACATGCAATACAAGGTCTCTTTAGGCAGGTGTTAAGGTCAGTGAAGAAGAGAATTAACTCTTTAAATCCTGATGTGTTATCACTGACATGCCCTGTGCAAATGCAGTTTGGATGGCTGTAACTCTTTCACCATTTGTGCAATTGGAAAAATTCCAACGGTTTGTGAAACCTCAGACATTGCGCTTTGTAGGTTTTATTGGGTCATTACGGTAATTTCACTCATGTCTGTACTAGAAGCCTGAGAAGAAGCTGTTTTTCAGTATAACATGCAGTAAATTGTAAACAATTGCTAGATTTAGAAAGATCTGGAAAAAAAAAAGTGCTCTGGAAAAATAGACAAACGGACTCACACATAGCATATTTTCTAGTTCGTCAAAATAAGAAAAACAGTCCAGGCGGACCATTTTAGGGTTAGAGTTTAAAGGGTTAAGGTGCGCAATTTGTGTAAAATTATTAATCTGATGGAGTTTCTTTCATGTCAGTGCAATGCCATCTGGTGCCATATTGTCAATAAGGGTGCTCCTCATTTTGTAGATCCTACATTATGCACAATGCAACATCCACCCATAAATCACTACATAAATAATCTGTATAGTCTGAGAATTTATTTGGCTGCACATTAATTCTCACTGACCATATTTCACTGCAGTGCGAGTTTCAGTAACAGCATCATATGAGTTCACTGTGTTTCACACAAACCGAAGTTAACTGCCTCTCTCCTCTTCTTCTATAAGAAACATTGCACGTCACAGTCAGTCTGCTTTTCTCTCTTTCTCCCTCTCCTCTGTCTTGCCTCTGGAAATGACAAATGCAATCACAGTGACTCTTGTTTTATCCTGTCTTCCTTTCCATACACTTGGCGTGAGGCAGTTTCCTCTTCAGTAGCTAGAGCAGTGGGAGAAGGTGGCTGAATGATGCAGCCAAAGAAGCATCTGCTACTGCCAGGGTTTAAGGACCTGGAGGATTCAATAAAAGAGGGGTAGGCACATGTAAAAAGGCTGGCAGAGGGGACACAGACCATTAGCTTAATGACAGAATGAGAAATGAGGAATAGGGAGATGAGATTCAAAAGCCAAGCATCGCAAAATTTGCCTTTAACAGGAATCAAGGCGAGTAATCTAATAAACAGCGTGGCAGGAAAAGGCGGAGGGCGCTTGATGCTTGTTTTTTGCCTCAGGTACAGGGAGAATAAGAAGAAGGGTAAACAGGAGAGAAAAGGATGGAGGTGTCATTAAGTTGGCTAGCCGTGACCATCAGGAACATTAATGCTGTCTGCTCTGCTTTCTTCAAACTGGAACCCTTTGCTTTGAACTACTGCTGTCTTTACTGTGAGCATACCTGACTCCTACCTTCCACAGCCATTATGGACCCCAGCTCTGGTAATTACACATTTCACAATTTCTGATGTCACTTCAAAGCAACAACAGTGTTGCCACCAAACAGTACATACCATTCTGCAGTAGTACAAAGCCAAGCCTTGAGGTTAACTGAAGACACACATTGTTTTGCTGCTGGTCACTAATTCAATTAATAACAAAACGCTTTAAACTAACTTAAAAGAATTTGTTCTGACACAAGACTCTGCCTTCATTATAACCGAAGAATTTCCATATTTTCTTACTAAAAAGCAAAATAACCTTCAGTAAGTTTAAACTGAATTACAATGTGCACATCCTCTTTTACTACCTCTATTATATTACTACTAAAGGATGTACAGCAAATGAGGGGGAGTGATCCACATAGTGATGCACAGTAGAAGGCTGTAACACTATCCACCCCAGGATGAAACAGTCAGTGCATACTAAAACTAGATAACATCATTCTCATGAACAGTGACGACTCAAAAAAATCTGTCATTTCAAAACTTCTGCAGGACCTTATGCAGCCAGACCTCATCTTGATCAAACAAAGACATTTGTCTTAAAATAGACTTTACTTTCCCCTTCTGTAAAAATCGTATTCAGACTGCCCAATCATAAATAGATGTGTGCTATTGCTGACAAAGGTCTGAGTCACCCACATGGGGCTATTGATGACAAAGGAAATTTAAATGTACACTAAATAACTGTGACAGCTTGCAGAACAAACAACAGTGCTGACAAATGTAAAACTCCAGAACACAGAAGGTTTTTAGTCACTGGAGGCAAAGCCTCAAAGGTCTGGAAGTCAGCAGATAAGTGATATTTAACCATCATCTCTATTTTGTTCACTACATTGGTAGAGACAATTTGAGGTGCTTGTGGACTGTTGTGAACTCAGCATGAGCTGTCTGCTGTTTGTGAGCTCAGCTTGACAAGACAAGGCTCTCAGGGTGCTATGTTAAAAAAAAGTCTTAGTTCATACATTACACAAATCAGAACTGAAAGACAACTGCATCTGAGACTGATTTAGAAACCGTCTTTCTTCAAAGCTTTCTTGATTATCAATTAATATACGTTGTTTGAGTAAAAAACTTAAGTATATAAGTGAATGATGCAGTTGACTCCACATTCAACAAACAGAGACATTTTTAAGCACAGCAGCTTATTAATATGTACATCAAAACATGAGATGCTCACACATTATAATGACATTTGACAACTCTCCTCTCTTTTTTGCATCACTTTACACACATTTCTTTTAAGGACTGGCTTCTTTGCATCATTAAAAGCCCCCAATTTTTTTGTATGTGAAGTTCAAGGCAGTCCTGAGACAGTGCTCTTGATGGAGATGCTAAGACGTGGCAGCGAGAAACACGAAACGGGGCCATGGCTCCCACAGGAACCCCTTCCTCTCACTAAAGCTCTGTCTGGCCCTGAAATTAATTAGATTCTGATATCAAGCCTTTTTCTCCTATGCTTCCCTTCCTCTTCAACATGCGTGAAATTGCACAGCACTATCTATTATTTATTCACTCTCATTTGCTTATTGTTTCTTATGGATGCCTTCGTTAGGGCACTTGCAGCTCTGCTGCCTGTGATATGACGCTCTGCTTCATCTCTCTCACTGCTCAGACCCACCTCCTCTGCAGGTCTGAGCCTAACTCATTTGCTGGCGTTGGTTGGGGAGCTATGGATTTTTTTCCCCTTTCACCCAATGACAGCACGGTAAGGTGCTATGAGGGCTGGGTGCTAATGAGCTGACTCTGCAATGCTGGGGGAGATGCTCTGTAACACAGGGGAAGTCAGAGGATGGAGCAGGCGGAGATGCTCTGTCACATGAGGAGTCAGAGGGGCCATTATGACCATGCCACACCGGGGTTAGAGACACCAAAACTAGACAGACCTGCATGTCTCCGAAGCCCCCATTCAGCCAAATGAACTCATTTAAAATGACACTACAAAATGCCATTCACGACTCTATTTCTTCCCCTTTTGTCAGTTCTGTTTCTATTGAAATCAGGAAACTGCAGCCACAGGAAGGTGGAAAAAAGGTTCACAGTCTGTGTAGCAGTTGCACCATGGAATACAATCTGCACATAAATATGCTTAAAGTCTTGTATGCAGTGGAAACAACAACAACTTATATACTATGTTCTCAGCCAATTCTCTAAAAATGACTCATGTGTGATTACAGCATGGATATTTTCAAATCTGCTTCCATCCAGTTTTCTTTCATGGAGCAAAATATGAAGTCACCGAGTCCTTGACACAGGGTTTATGTAATTGGCTGTATTCTCTTTTCAAGGCCATCATGTACACAACATGTTGCCAAGGGAACTTATTTTACAATGTGGCATCCACCTGTTTGTAAAATATCACCTCTTAAAACCTCATTGACACTGCTATAAACACAGTAGTTTCTAACCATAGCCAAAGTCTACGACAGTATTGCAAGAAAAAAAAAAGCATGTTAAAAGGGATTTATTCATTTTGTGTTTTAAATAATGATGATGAAATAAATAAATAAGATTATACTGTAACAAGAATGCAAAACTAGTTTAGTGTGAACTGATCAGAGAGTGTGGTGGTCTGTGTTCGACTGAACTGAACTTCTCTGCTCCCTGTGGATTGAGCTGTAAACCTCTATAATATAAGGTCCATCCATATGAGTTTGACATAAATAATTCTGCTCATTCTCCTCGGACAGCAGGAGCGGGAATCTGGACATGAGTGAAATAGAGGCACACTTACACGCATGGGTGACTGAAAAGCTGTTGGACGACTCGAGGTTGTCGACATTGTAGTTAAGGTGGAAAGGCTTTTCAGTGGTGTTTTGGTTGGTGTTGTAGAGTTGGACAGCGAACCTGAACGCGCTGTGTTCCTGCACCGTGGAACGCATGAACAATCCCCCTGGAACAGATGAAAGATCACACACGCGCGCGCGCACACACACACACACACACACACACACACACGCAGTCAACTATCATCTTGGGACTAGATTTTACTCTGTGAGCACAGACCACACACTGCTCCATCCACAGAACCATAAAACAGACTAAATACCAGTTCCATGGAAGACCAGGATCATGTCAGACCAGTGCGTCTGTCTGGAACTCTTCAGACCCACCTCCGTTCCTCTTATCACTACTTATTTCCAGTGCTATAGAGTTACCACCAGGCTATCATATCATCTAGATAGCTTTACAGAATGTATAGAATCTTGCAGTGCCACACATGTAGAAAATCAAGTTAGTCTCTATTATGCGCAAAAGCTCCGCGCACGTACAGCCGCACTCCCCAGTAAATGTTCAGTCTTCCATTCATCTCTACAGCCGCAGTTTATTCTAAATGGTGGCAAAAAAAAAAAAAAAACACTTACCGATATTTATCTGATTAGGAAAACCTCCGAATGATCTGTCAGTCAGCCACAGTAGAAACAAAACCACGCGTTGTGCCATTTTCTCCGACCGGTCTGTTCAACTCCTTCCAAGGGTCTGTGGAAGCAGATTCATATGTTCTGGATGGAAGCCGTGCGCGATGGAAATCCACTGGATAGATGATGGTCGCTCACAGTGCACCAATTAGGTTCATTGAGGAGCTGCCCAGCTGCAGAGCATTTTTTGCAACTAAAAGAGAGAGAGAGAGAGAGAGAGAGAGAGGAGAGAGAGAGAGAGAGAGAGAGAGAGAGAGAGAGGAGGAGGAGAGGGAGGAAAGAGAGGAGGAGGAGTGGGCTTGTGTTGGGGGGAGAAGGAGCTGATCTGAACTCCGATTGGACCCGTCGCGGCAGGACAACGTTGGTCAAACTTGATCTGACGTTAAATTAAAAAGCCCCAGCCTGCAAGATTACGACAGCTTCGAATAACCGCGGCACTTGTCAATATCAGCCCACTGTCGGCCCAATCGATAGAAACACTGCAATCTCAGGTGGCCAATGATTGTGAATAGCCCCGGCCACTTCCAGCTGCTGCATCTGCCCCGCATCTGAAGCATCCACGGAGAGGCTGAGTCAAACAAGGTGAAATCAAGTGTTTACCCACAGTAATGCCGTGGAAAGTTTGCATTCATGTCCGAAAAAATAAGAGGAAAGGAGAAAGTACTGTAAGATTTGACACGTGCTCATGGTATGTCTACAAAGGATGTGCAATAGAAATGACATATTTAGGATTATACACTAAAACTTACTCTCAAGCAGGGAATACAGGGATATTTCACACAGAAAATACATATAAAAACTCTTAGTGCAGAAACCAGTGAATGTGCATTGTGCAATATGATTGTATGTTAATGCAAAATGTTACAAATCGTCAAACTCATAACATAATTGCCTATTTTTGGCCAAATTGTGAACTTTACTCTCCTAACACTGCACTGTAAAAAAATGAATGTAGAATTAACACCAAAAAGTTGTAAAATTGTAACATAAAAAACTGTAAGTGACAATACAATGCAAAGTTGTTTATCTGAAAAGATTTTTGTGTTAACAATTGAATGAAATATAGGTGTAGTTTTTACAGGAAGAGTATGTGAACAAAACCAGATTTGGATGTAGAAATGATGTATTTCTATTGTTTTTAGAAAATAAAACTGTAAATTGAAATATAATGTGGTGCCATTTAAATTGCAAGACCATAATGTTGAAATAACGGCATATTTGCTTTAATATATATAAAGTTATAAAAAAAGTAAACATTTAACAATGTAACATTTTAAATTTGTAAATTAATGGGTTGGTAGAGTTGGTAGAGCAGCTCATCCAATAACCAAAGGGTTGGTGGTTCGACTCCTGGCGCCGGCTGTCCATATGTCAAAGTGTCCATGGAAGACATTGAACCCTAAATTGCTTCCAGTTGGACCTGGTGGATTTGGAAAGTGCTTTGGACACCATGAACGTGTAGAAAATGTGCTAAATAAGTGCAGTCTATTTACCAGTTAAATCTACATGTTTAAAATGTTAAATCTACATGTTTAAAATGTTAAATCTACATGTTACTCCGTAAATATGTTTACAGTTGGATGTTTTTTACAGTATTGTTCTGGAAACCACAGCTGCAAGTTTTTTTTCTGTAAAAACAACAGAATTTTTTTTACAGTGTGTCTACAAAGGATGTGCAATAGAAATGAGATATTTTGAATTATACACAAAAACTTTCTCTCAAGCAGGGAATACAGGAATATTTAACATAGAAAATACATACAAAAACTCATAAACCAGAGAATGTGCATTGTGCAATATGGTTGTATGTTTGTACAAAATGTTACAAATTGTCAAACTCATACTATAATTGCCCATTTTGGCACAAATTGTGAACTTTACTCTCCTAACACTGCTGCTTCACTTCATACAGATATCACAATTTGGCCAAAAATATGACTTAGACCAGGGGTGTCAAACTCATTTTAGTTCAGGGGCCACATTCAGCTAAATTTGATCTGAAGTGACCGAACCAGTAAAATAATAACATAATAATATATAAATAATGTCAACTCCAAACTTTTCTCTGTTTTAGAGCGAAAAAAGTACATTTACATGATGAAAAGGTTTACATCTACAAACTATTCTTTCAAAAGATGTGAATAACATGAACAAACTAAAAGACTAAGTGTAATTTTAACAATATTCTGCCTCAGTTTATCATTTACACATGTACATTATAATGTACAGATCACAGTGGATCTACAAATACACAAAACATAGAGTAACAGGCAGAATATTGGTAAAAACTGTACTTACTTCTCTTAAGACATTTCAGTTTGTTCATATTTGTTCAGGTTATTCACATTTTTTGCAAAATTGTACTTTGTTTTAGTGTATGTGCATGTATGAAAATATGAAAATATTTACATTTACAAAGAGAAAAACTGGAGTTGTCATTATTTCTGTTATTAGGATCGTATTTTACTGGTCCTGTCCACTTGAGATTGAACTGGTCTGAATGTAGAACCTGACCTAAAAGGACTGTTCATATCTTTAGTGTAATTGTTGCATTTCACAAATTGATCCCAAGGGCTGGACTGGACCCTTTGGTGGGCCGGATTTGGCCCTCGGGCCGCATGTTTGACACCTGTGACTTAGACAATTATGCTATGTGTTCAACAAACTGTATTTGTGTTTATGTTTACAGTAGTGGCCAAAATTATTGGAACACTTGGCATATTTAAGAGGTTTCACTTGTTTTTCTTTGGCCATTAAAATATCCATAAAATGAATGAAGTATCTACAAATTCTTCATTAAGCTCTATAAACCATAGAACAGAGCTAGCTAATAAAGAGATCCAGCTAATTTTCCTTACAAATGGCTCATAATTAAACCATAATAATGTCACACAATGATGTTCCTTCACATTAGAAGACAAATTCCATGTCATTGTCAGATGTGATTATGATTAAATTGCTACTAATCATGAGTCATAGGACACAACTGTGTGATTCTCCTGAATATACAAGGTCTGTCCTGCCCATGTAAGGTTAAAAGTGAATAAAAACAGCTGGCCTCGCTTGATCTAACCAACCATCTGCATGATTCAAGAACATTGTGAAAATGACATCATGTTTTGGAGGCAAAAAAGTTCAGTATTTTCAGATCTGTCAGGTGTTCTAATAACTTTGGCCACCACCATACATGTACACATTTATACTGTAGTGCAGTCCAGTGTTAATCCTTGTTAATGTTTGTGTACATGTGAGTTCAGTCTGGACAGTGTTGGGAAAAAAAGCTCTCACTAACTGTGAGGCTGACAGAGAACCATGCCGTGCCGTACCTAATCTCGAACCAGCTGACGTGTTCACACTGAAAATCAGAGCGTTCGGGAACTGAAAATTTGGTTCCCGATGGGCACCAAGTAAAACTAATTTTTTCTAAGCAAACCATGACGACATGAGTGGACGTCACCAGGTTGATCCAGGTCACAACCGGAAAAATAAACAAACCAAGAAAACGTGAGTGTGGAAAATGGCTGAGAAACCGAGTTGTAATGTTCTGTGTTGCGTTAAATAAACATAACATGTACACACTTGAAAACCCTCAGCCTGACTTGTCAGGTGCACTACTGCCCCCAATGGCCTGACTTGTCAGTGCAAGGCAAAGTTTTTGGACGGACGGACGGACAGACAGACAGACGACCAACTGATGACAATACCCTGCAGCCAGTGTGGCTGAGGGTAAAAAACATCTTTTGAGAGTTCTGTGTCATCTCAATTGCCGCTCATACATTCACTTGTAGACATGAGGTTCTTCTCCTACAACCTATCCCATCATGCATCAGTCCTACTACATCCACAGTAAGTGTTGAGGGACAAAACAGTAGCAATACGACATCTCCCTTTTTTGGTGGTGAAGCAATGCCCTCTGTCAAAGAAGCATCTTGGGCGCATAATAGTATGAACACGGGGCGTTCAAGCAAGCACTTTGTTTCCCAGACTAACTGGTGCAGGAACCAGCTCCAACACTGGGCTGGTCAGTCTGAAAACAGCTTGTATGCAGTCCAGCAGTCTACTAGCATACTATCTAATAGTCTCATTAAAGGAGTGATATTTTGCTTTTTTTGTAAAAATGGAATTCTGCATTTTAAAGCATTTGCCTGTGGCCTACATAAACTGTAAATGCTATGCTTGGGTCTGAATTCTTCATTAATTCAACTCCACAGGTCCATCTTCAACCCTATTTCTGAGTAATGACATGAGAAAAGGTCGTTTTGAGCGCTGGCCCTTTAAATGCACATGAGCCACTTCAGGCCCCATCCCCTCCAGGTTGTTAGCTTTGCTGCTCTGTCCTATTCAACCAACAATTGAGCATTTTAGGTAATTGGCTCGAAGTTTGGACATATTTTCAGTATGGACTACAACCGCTGCTGCTGACGTACTTGGAGAAATGTTCGTCAGAAGTCTTGACCTTATATGTTGTGACGTAACTAGTTATAGACGTAACAAATTAAGCAGGAATTCAAACAGGTTTTAGAAATCCCCTTGATTTTTGCCAAAATGAATATAAAGATAGCTTTGCAGCACCTGGAGGGTTCAAATTCAAACTTTTGGAACTATTAGGGTACAAATACACAAATAAATGTACCAAAGACAAATAAAAGTTGGCTTAGCAAAATACGACCCCTTTAAAGCTGGTGAAGAAAACAACATTTCAGGGGTTTAATGCATGAGTGAATCATATGGGACATGAAAGGTGCTGTTATTCTAGTGCCACACATCAACACATATGTACAGGCGTGTGCACATGCATGCGTGCACATCAAGGATAGAATGCGACCCAGCTCAAGTGTCCCGAAAATAGTCCTGGTACTGCAAAAAGCTTTTGTGCAAAACATTGTCACATTGCATTCTCTATCAGTCTCACTGGAAATTATCACAAGATTTAAAGCTGAGAATAAGAATAATAAGAATAAGTTCTCTAAGTTCTTTAATGGTAAACTCAGTAATCGGATAGCACTCTGTAAAGACAACTTTCCATTTATTTACTTTAAGTTTCATTTGTCTCTCCCTCACAGGAGAGATTTGTCATCTATCATTCCCGTGATTCTGACTAAGAGAGAACAATTAAGGGATTACTGCCCCATTTATCACCCTCAGCAAAGCGCTTTGAAAATTGAGTTTTTAATTGCATTGCAAATGGCTAAGGTTTCAGCTATTGATACTGCAATACACTGAGCTGTCTTTAATGTGGAATAGGCTGTGTGCTGTTTGAACTTTTTAGCAATAAAAGATCGGAAATAACTCACCGTAACCTGCATAATCAGTCCCTGGTGTCACTGTTGATGTTGGGTGAAAAAAAACAGTACATTTAGCCACCTGGGTTTGACAGTGTGCTGTTAATCATCTATGTCAATCAAGTAATGATGATGTGGTTTGACCCATATCAGTAGAGGAGACTTCCTTCCTAAAAAGGGTCAAAGTTGAGTGCTATACCCACAACTCATTTATTCCCCGAGGATGGATCTGGTATGACATCACATTGATTTTCTAGTCTCCACGGCCTCTGTGTCGGACTCATGGGACGTCAGTTGTGTGACCTTAACGGCTGAAGTAATAATAACCAATGTTAAACAGTGACCTCCTGGCTTTTCTGGACTGCATCATCTCACATGCAAGTTCTCCATCATACCTGAATGTGAGGTGTTGGCAGGGAGTCAGAGACTGCCTGTGATATTGGTTTGTGAAAATGTTGCGTGAAAGAACTAATTGAGAAAATTCTTTTAACTACCGCGGGTTAATGGGTCGTTTACAGGGCTTGATGAGTCTCAACATGAGCTGCATTATTTCAAACAAACCCCATAAGAAGAAAGAACACCATGCTACAAGCAGAAATACTGTAGGTGAGATAAGACTTTAGTGTAATTCGTATTAAATAGTGACAATTATTGTGAATTATTTTGTAATTAGGACAGTTCGGCTATGCTGCATTATCTACGATTCTCAAACTCTGTAGGAATTCAATTAAGGCCTGAGTGTAAAAATTCACAGATATGATCTATCTGAAAGTCAATGATATGATATGCCTGTTGGATTGAAAACATTCAGAGGAGTGTTACTCTTGTAGGCAAAATGAGCAGACTAAAAAGAGATGAAAAGATGTTGTTTTTTATCTTGTGATGATGATGATTCACAGTCTATACCTCTGAGCAGTGCAAGCCTCACCAGCAGAAATTATTCATTTGCTCCCTGCCTTCTCCTGCTAACACAACAGGATGAAATCTTCATCTTTGCCTCGTTGAGAATACGCAGACATGCGCACTGGTAAATATCGGATTTGTTTCAAACTGAAAGTCCTTGTTTCTGTGGGAGTGTCTGAAACATAACCCTCATCATTATTAGGTTGAATTGGTCTTGATCACATGATAATTAATCAGTCAGACTGATCTAAGGAAATTATGTTTAGATAGATAGATAGATAGATAGATAGATAGATAGATAGATAGATAGATAGATAGATAGATAGATAGATAGATAGATAGACTATTTTCTTTTGTTCAGACAAGGTATAGTTTTTAGATGTACCGGCTTGACAGTTTCGACTGTGACTCCAGTCTTCCTCAGAAGCGTCATCCGACATGCTGCTGACGATAGATAGTGCTGTCAAACGATACAAATTTTTAATCAGATTAATCACAGGGTTGCTGTGGATTAATTTCAATTAATCACGATTAAATATCATTCATTTTTAATCTATATTAATTGCGTTTCATTTTGCATGAGCAAACAGACTCAAGAAAGAAGGGGATATATATGCACTTTACATGTTTGTCACAAGCTGGGTGATGCATTAGCTGAAGTGCTAGCAGAATCCCAGACTAATATATCCATCCATCCATCCATCCATTATCTTCTGCTCATCCGGGGCCGGGTTGCTGGGGTAACAGTCTAAGGAGGGATGCCCAGACTTCTCTCTCCCCAGACCCCTCCTCCAGCTCTTCCGGGGGGACCCCGAGGCGTTCCCAAGCCAGCCGAGAGACATAGTCTCTCCAACGTGTCCTAGGTCTTCCCCGAGGTCTGCTCCCAGGAGGCATCTGAAACAGATGCCCGAGCCACCTCAACTGGCCCCTCTCAATGTGGAGGAACAGCGGCTCTACTCCGAGCTCCTCCCTGGTGACTGAGCTCCTCACCCTATCCCTAAGGGTGCGCCCAGCCACCCTACGGAGGAAGCTCATTTTGACCGCTTGTATCCAGGACCTTGTCATTTCGATCATGACCCAAAGCTCATGACCATAGGTGAGGGTAGGAACATAGATTGACCAGTAAATCGAGAGTTTCGCCTTTTGGCTCAGCTCCTTCTTGACCACGACAGACCGATACAACGACTGCACCACTGCAGACGCTGCACCCATCCGTCTGTCAATCTCACGCTCCATCCTTCCCTCACTTGTGAACAAGACCCCAAGACTAATGTATGTTTCGCGTTAATGTGGTATTTTAAACTGGAAGTGCATTGGTGAAAAGAAAACTCCTTCCTGCAGAGTGTACATAATACTTTATGTGGTCGACTGTTCCGTCTTGGGGTTTTTTTTGTCCTCATATTTCCATCCAGAGGACCAAAGTGCTGTTTAGCGTCTTCCATCTTTAGGGGTTGGTTCTGCTGCCTGTCACTACCAGATCAACTGCCTATTTGTTTATCCGCGACGGTAACTCTACTTGGACAAACTGGCCAAAATGCGTTGCCAGAGACCTTCAGAGTCACTCTGCACTGCAGATGGGTTAACTGCGTAAAATTTTTAATCAGGTTAATCATGATGTTAGATTAATCTGCGTTAACTTGTTAATTTTGACAGCTTTAATAGATAGATTAAACACTTGCAGACATTCTAGTAGCATTTGCCCACCACTGCAGTGACCCAAGGTTCGGTCACTGCCTCCATCTCCACATCATCCACCCATCAGTGTTCACCGTGGTTGTGGAAACCACCGCTGGTTGGTCTTCGCAAAGTGGAGGTGAGACCTGCTGGAGATTCTTTGAATTTTGGTGTGTGGTACACCCTCCCAGAAAGGCGCTCACTGCCAGGTGAAAAGAAGCAGCTGGTGTCTCTATGTGCATCTGAGGAAGTGCACGGTTGTCTACACCCTCCCAATGTGAACAGTGGGAGTTATCACAGCTGTACATGGGGATTTGGCCTTTACAAATGGGAAGAAAGGAGGTAAAATGCTAAAAAATGATCAATACAATAAAATCAGAAAACACTGCCACAGCATAGTGCTACTGCAAGGGCCCAAACAGTGTGTGTGCATGGTCATTAATATTCAATAAGACCAGTAGAGTAGACACAAACTTCAAGGAAGCAGTTTGGCTTTTAGATTATAACATAGAAAATAAAAACTAGAAACAGAAAACAACACAAGGTAGAAATTGTTAAAGAGTTTATCAGAAAACAGTTCAAAGGCAGAACTGATTTGTCCATTGTGCTCCTGCCATAGTGCTGCAAGACGAGTGGTTCCATATGACACATCTGCTCAAATTCGATGTAAGACTTAGCTTTTATTGACTTGCAGATACGCAACCAAATGTTTGGATATTTTCTTAAATCTGATGCATACCCTCAAGCTTTAATTTAATCAGCTGTGATGCATCAAGTCAAAAGGTTTTAACCCATAAAGACCCAAACATTCAGCGTTGACCAAAATCATCTATTGATGTAAACTGTTTAATACCTGTTGATCCACTAATCCTATCAATACATGCAAGTAATTGGTGTAAAATGCAGTTTTTCATCTTTTCACGGTCATCAGATATGATCCATTTGGACCTTCAGAGGCTCTGTAGTGAACGTGGAAACATCGTCTTCTTCTACAACATTGATTCACCAGTAAAACCCATGGAGTTGGATCAATGACAGTGGATGGAGATACTTGTTTCTTTGTTCAGTTATAGATATCTTTGCCGAAAACGTCCCCTTTTCTTCTTTTTTCTCTGTTTCTGATGTAATAACCCTCAACTTTACTCTGAGCTTTTATGAAGATCTACATCATCAATAATTCAATGTAAGAAACCATCAGATTTTCACAGAAAAAAAACACAAAATAAGGAAGATAATATTACAATAAGTGGTAATAAATCAATTAAGAAACATTAAATAGAGAGAAAAATTCATTTGGGAACTACCTCAAAAGTAGCGCTGGGACTTTATGGGTTAAACCAACAACGCTAACTATAACCAAGATTTTTTTTTTCTCCTATAAAAAGACTTTATAAATAGTGCTCATTTCAAAGAACTTTTTTTTATGTCAAAACTTTGTGCAGCTAAAACAGTAGAACATGTATTTTTCTGAACGGTCGCGTACTATTAGGAATGGTCACATCGTGTTTCATTTTCTTTGATCGCATATGACTTGACTAATTTTTCAATCTTTCTTGTTCTTGGCATTTAGTGTGCTGCTTCACATCAGACCTACCCTGCTGAGGAACTAAATTCAGTAATCATAGAAATGGGTTCCTCAAGTGAAAGACACATAATGAGAGGGGGGTGAATTAGTATTATAGAAAGGATGCAGTTAAACAAGCATTATGCGGCTCAAACTCAATGATATTTGGAGAGCTATTCCAAGAGCCCATCAGTCTTGGCCAGATGTTGGAGGCTGATAAGAGACTCTGCACTCAAGGAGCTCTTCTTTTTTTCTGTCAGCGCCTCTTTCCATGAAAGGGACTGTGGGAAGGCAATGGCCTAAGGAGATAGAAAAGCACTTACTATTGTGGCAGAGTGTCACACAGATGTAAAGAAACAACAAATCCAGTTGAATAAAACATTCTGTGCAAACACTGGGCAATGTAGAAATCACCTTTGGTTAACAAAGTGTAAAAATAAATGGGTGGGATACAACTCTGCACATGTCGGGACTAAATATTTTGATGGAAAAGATGTTCAGAAGGAATCGCTGTTATCGCTGCATGTGGGAAAATGAAAAACGTGTCATGTGGTGCTGGATAAATGACGTGACACAGTTCAAGGGACAAGAAAAAGTACATACCCCAATTTCAGTATTTGAATACCACTGCGCGTTGCGTCACAAACCCATCATGCGCCTTGGCTCTCCAGCAAATGCTCTTTGGCCTGAGTGTGACAGAGGCAGTGTTATCAGCTGCACAGGCTGACACACTTCACTCTCTTGCCTCAGGCTTTGCACAGTCAGAACCATGCGACCACAGCAGTCAACGCAGCGTGGCAGGAAGACATCTTCACCACATGTGGTTTGAGCTACACGGAATAGACGCCTGTGCACAGAAGGATGCACCTCACTTAGCACACAAATATGTGCTGGACAAACATGTTAATGCGCCAGACGCACGGAAAATCAAAGGGCATCTCTGGTCAATTGTGCTTTCAGTGTGGAATAGGGGGGTCAGAAGGTTATGTGTGTCTGGTGCTGGAAAGATTAAGATTAAACAGATAACATTAAAACTGATGAACTGTGATCCCTTTTAATTACTTGATTCAATAGTAGCTAAAATTGTACATATTTTTGTTTTAATATATATAATCAGTGTATTAATCAAAAGCAAAACTAGTCATTATTTGTTATCCTAATGTGTTTACTGTCATGGATCAGGAAACGCTTAAATATATCATCCACAAGCCCAGAGGATAAAAACAGTGGAAAACACTTTGAATTTCACATCCCATGTAGCAATATTAAAGACCTGCCTGACACGTCTGACTATTTTTCAGAGCTTCTTATAATAACAGCTGTGTGTAGGGGGCTATGTCAAAGCCTACCCGTGTGTTATTGACTGAATTTCAGCAAAGAGAGATACATAAAAAGATATAAACAGCACATTATAGCTTTGACTCAGGTTAGGTTGCACTAACCAAGTCATTTTAGACCTCTAAAAGGGAGAGACAAAGGTTTAATAGTGGAGCAAGTTCTGGTGGAGAGAAAAAGAAATGAAATGCAGCCAAGAAAATGCTCAAAACAATCCCTCAACGGCAGCAGCAGCAGTGGTAACAACAACAGCAGCCTGTTATTTTCCCTTCCCCCATGGTCTCTGTTGCCATATCCCAGTAATAGGAGATGGGTGTTGTTCACTGCCTGCGTGCCTAATTGAGAGGAAAACAAACTGGTTGCTACAGATAATGGGAAAGGTGAGGTAAAATACCATTAATAGTCAGTGATCCTTTTAAATAATTGGCAGTGCCGCCTTTGTCATGTTCCCAACACTGTCCCTATGATTGATGTCTGCACTGTTAAAGGTCTTAAGATAAAGCTGCTAATGTAAAGAGAAATCAATCTTACATATTACAATGTATGGGAGAAATTCCCTACAAGTAAATACTAGAGTTTAAGTGATTTAGTAACGCACTTACACAACGTTTTGTGTAGGATGAACCGAAAACATGATCTGCTGCATTAAATACACGCGTTCATCAATTGTAGTATATAATGGCAACCATGGGCATATTGGAAAGTCAAGGATGATATTTATCTTAGTTTATATAACAGACGCTTAGGTTTTCCGGCACATTTAGTGCATAATATTAACCTTATGAAGGTATATTTTGACGTGACTTCCAGCATACAAGAATACATGAAAGCATTCAAGGTCAGCCATTTCAGAGAAACATCACACTAAGCCAACAACATATGATTAATGATAAACATTTGTAGATACTCTGTGCCATGCTTCTTAATAATGCACTCCACATCTCTGCAGTTTTAATGAAACATTTAGTAGTTCAGTGTATGAATATTGCATGTCATTAATGGATCAAAGAATCGAGAGGTCAGCAGCCTATGTATGCATTTTTATCTGTATGTGTATGTCAGTGGATGTCATTGCTAGAGTGTTTGTGTGCCTGTGTGTGTTCCTGTGTTGTTTCTCAGGAGGGAGGTTCCTGCTGTTTGTTAGCCCCTCACAGACTGTAATGCTTGAGTTATCCCATTGTTAGTCCGTTCTACTGTACCTGCAATTAAATTTCCAAAGTCAGAGGAGCTTAACTAATTACTCCCTGCAAATGCACCGTCTTTGCAATGGAAATAAGATTGCAATATGCTGTAATAGTGGAGGAAGCCATAACATAGGCTTGGTGAATCTTGCACTGTCAATCAATACGAAATTGGATTTGCAACATTATGTTATGTCAGCTATTTCTGTGTATTCATTTGACAGATAAAACTGTAATCAAGCTAATGCAATACTCTCAATGGAATATTTTAGCAGGGGAAGTTGAAATAAAGCCACTCTTCCTTTTTGCCTGACTGAAGTCTCAACTGCAACATTTCTCATGTATGATACTGACAAGTGCTTGACAAGGCCAAGACCAGGCAGGTTGTCTGCAAGAGACTGAGAATGAAGCAGTCTTCCAATACAAATCATGCCAGGAACATCACCTTGGAATATGAAGTCTAATGTAAATTCTATCCATTTTGATGCATATTTGCATATTCTCATGTAGTGTGCTGTCACTGGCAGCAGCGGGTGGCAGTGGAGCTCATACAGGATCCTGTATTTGTTTAGTTTAGCAGCAACTATTGCTATAATTATATTAGGAAATGTGCAAGGTCACCATCAGCTTATAAACACTACCCACAGAACACAAGGGCTTCAAAAGCATCTCTGTTCACTTCTGTGATTTTGTGAAGAGTCTGAGACAGAACAACAGTTACCTGTCAGTGGTGACGGCAAACAAAACCTAATGGCAGTGAAAAATAGAAATATCGTCTTGACAGAAGCTATAATAATGCATTTCTTTAATGTACGGCTGTCAAAATTAACGCATTAACGTAGATTAATCCATCATCATGATTAATCTGATTAAAAATGTTAACACAACCCATCTGCAGCACAGAATGACTCTGAACATCTCGGGCACCACATTTGGGGCAGTTTGTCCAAACAGAGTTACCATCGTGCATGTCCAAATGGACAGTTGATCCAGTAGTGACAGGCAGCAGAACCAACCCATAAAGATGGAAGACACTAAACAACACGTTGTCCCTCTGGATGGAAATATGAGGACAAAAAAAAAAAACCAATACCGAACAGTGGACCGACATAAAGTATGATACACACTCTGCAGGAAGGAGTTTTCTTTTTACCAAAGAACTTCCAGCTTCAACTACCACATTAACATGAAGCATACATTTGTCTGGGATTCTGCTAGCACTTCAGCTAACGCATCGCCCAGCTTGCAACAAACATGTTAAGTGCATATTTCTTCCCTTCTTTCTTGAGTCTATTTGCTAATGCAAAAGTAAATGTGATTAATATAAATTAACTAGAAGCACTCGGAGAGCGCAGACCTCCACCAAGGCTGATCAGTGCCCCCCCCCGTGGGCCCCCCCACCCCCGATCACCACCAAAATTTAATCATTTCTTCCTTATCCCATTTCCAACAAACCCTGAAAATTTCATCCAAATCTGTCCATAACTTTTTGAGTTATGTTGCACACTAACGGACAGACAAACAAACAAACAAACAAACAAACAAACAAACAAACAAACAAACAAACCATGGGAAAAACATAACCTCCTTGGCGGAGGTAAAAATGAATGATATTTAATAGTGATTAATCGAAATGAATCCACAGCAACCCTGTGATTAATCCGATTAAAAATTGTAATCATTTGACAGCACTAGTTTAATGCTACTGTTAGTAAGTGTTTGACTCTATGCCTTTGACACTAGTCACTGATGATATTAATTTTAGATAAACATAAGATCATCAGTAATGAACTTAAATGCAAAACCACAAAAACAATCTTGCCACAAATGTTTCAAAAAGCAAGAAAAAGCTGCAGCATATTGTGGTGGGATAGAGCTATGTTCTTATCTTCAGTGTGAATGGTATAAGAGCTGCTTCGCTGCATGTTGTGTGAATTATATATTAAGTCAGGCTGCAGATGCACAGGAGTGCATTCTTTACTGATGCTCTAGTGTATGTCTAGAACACAGAGCATACACCTGACAGCTGGAGGGGTTATTCTGTAAGCACTACTGACTGCAAGTGTTCATTAAGATTAACGTTATACGCATTACATACGTTATACTACTTAACTTAGACTATACTGTATTTACACATCCTGTGGTTGTGACTATTAATAAATTGCTCATCTTCTAAAGGTTAAAGCAGACAATACACACTTGCATTAGAACATGTTTGTCAAAGTCACTATTTTATTTTTTAACATCATATGCTTCTGGCATTGCTTTGACATGTTTCAGTTTATCACATTTCACACAGCACTTTCCTCAAACAGCATATTCCTCTTAAAGTCATTAAATTTTCACATTTTTCTCCTTTTCTTCTAGAGGTAAGTGCACTAGATGTGTCATCCCTGTGATCCAATTCAGTCTGACAGAAGCCTTTATTGCTTGGCCACATTTACTCCACATATACGTATGTCCTTGCAAAATAACCCTTATTCATTTCCATTTATTTTGACCAGTGGTGGAGCTGCAACAACACTGGCAATAAAACAGCTCATTTATTTGACATGAAAGCTGATGATTACTAAAGACAGCTAGAGTGGTGACAACAAAGGCAGAGGAAATCTAGAGAAGATAGAGCTGGATTGATCTGCCTCAGAGAAAACAAATGGCCCTGTCACAAAGGGGAGTAGTTATACTCGATTCGCTATTGTCTATCTACTAAACCAAGATTTTTTTTTTTTCTGAATGTTATGTTGAAACCTAAAATGAACAATTTTAATGTTCTTAAAAAGTTTAGAAAGCTGGTGGTTAAACCAGACCAATGACAGGTCAGGGCAGCGCAGAGAGTTCAGCTTTTAAGGGGATTTCTAGGAACAATTCTGAACACTAACAAATTGCTCCGGGCTGTAAGATTCATCACTGTCAGACATCCCCCTTTTTGCCACACTTCTATAGGTCATCATGAGCCCCCTAAAACAGGAGTTTTCAGAGAATAGGGTGCACACTTATTTTAAAACCTCTTCACCTGACATTTTCAAAGGTTAAGCTCTCTGGAAAGGGCAAGCTAATTAAATAATTTCCACTCAGGGAGAAAAAATATCAGTGTATATCACTGTGGAGACATATCTCACAAATATTAGATCATCATTTGGAAGCTCTTGAAAAGGAAGCAGTCAGGTGAAGAAATATTGTGATAATAGCCCAATTGAAATGCACTTATACATGTGAATGTCTTTTTACAGGTACAATTATTCTATGCAACTAATTCTTTTTTCTGCATTCACACAGGCACTTTCTATTACAAATGTATTACAACAAATTTCTATGTCTAATATCTAAACCTCTAACCCAGTGGTTCCTAACCTTTTTTGGCTCGTGACCCCATTTTAACATCACAAATTTCTGATGACCCCAGACATTCAGACGGAGACATTTTTTGGTTAAAATTAATTTGTTTTTGATCATGTAATAGTTTGCTATACTATGTTGCAAATATACACTAATTTTAGATGACATTTAGTCTATATAATGTATGTTATTATGGACATAGGCAGAAAAGCCAGGTGTAGATTACTGCACAAAGTGAGAATTTGATTTTCCTTGGTCAGGATATGTACAGTCAGTCCAGCTTGGATTTACAAGGTTGACAGTTCATACTGAACAAACAATAACTCAAATTATGAATTATGAAAGAGCTGCAGCATCTGAAACTGACCACAATGAACATTTGAAAGATCATCCGAACCACAGTGCTTCAGTTTCAGCTTCAGTTTGTCATGTCTTTTATTTATTGGGATTGTCTCTCTCAAGTCACCATATATTTTTTATTAGTCCACTTTTTAATTTTTAATTTTTTTTTTTTTATCAATTACTAGAAATTTCAGGTGACCCCATTTGAATTCCAGGTGACCCCATGTGGGATTCCGACCCCAAGGTTGAAAAACACTGCTCTAAATGGTGTATTTGGAGCTGTGTTAGCTTCTGAGATAAAAAATAAATCTGTTCTTGCCAAAATAAAAAACAGAAACCCCCTCCCTCCTCTTTTCTCTTCCTGAACACCTACACACAAAGCTCCACTATCTGTTGAACACAAACTCATGGCCAGCCAACAGGTTTCTGCTCAATTTAATATGAATGCCATTTCCACCACTAGAGTTCACATAGGCATGTGGACAGGAGCAAGAGCAGATACACGGGTTCATCAGGATACCCATGGTTGAATATCATCTTGATATTTTCACAGACGTGATGTCTTAGCCTTTGCATAAAAGAAATGCATTAACATGATTAGGATCAGTACAGGAGTGATATTACTCCATGCAGCCAATGTGATTGCAGATTTGACACAGCAGGTTATGATATAAGACTGAATCCTATGAGACAGGATGGAACGGACAGACAAGACCGGTGTACTAATGCAGAGTGACACTCGCTCTCTCAGCGACTTCCCTAATGGCTCTCAGATAGACGTACAAAACTGGTTGGCGTGAAGGGCACGGGGTTACAGGTTCTTCAAATACAGCTCTATCCAGTAAATGTGCTCTATTATTGCACTGTTCACATTTAGATACCATACCACAGATACACAATCCTGATTTTCATGTAGCAGCCAAACAGTTTTTCTTTTTTTGTGATTTCTGTCTGTTATTTTCAACATCCCACTATAAAACAAAACACTGAACTACAGTACATAACTGTAATAAAAGTGCAAGTAGGTGTTTAGCCAAGTGACAGAATACATTTGTCATCTTGCAGACTGCTGGGTGGTTGAGTATTTGGAGCACAGGAGTAGAGGTTATGTGTAGTTGTGTGTGCGTGTGTGTGTGTGTGTGTGTGTGTGACAGTGTATGTGTGTGTTTTTGTGTTTCCAGGGAAAAACTGCTGGTGGCAGGAATGAAACAAACAAAAACAGGGACATTCAGCAACTGGAAATAAAAAAATATGATGCTTTTACCAGTGTCCCTGACCTGGAACAAACTACAGTAAACTTCTGCTGCTGCATGTTGGTCTGTCACTTTAAGGATACTTCAGATGAAATACAGGACACCTTTAGGATGATATTTCTGATGGAATATTCTGCATCTTGGTCGTTTTGTTCTGATTTGTCTGTCTTGCTTTAATAATGTTGTTGCATGTACGTCATGGAGTAAACAGAATCCATCAGTGAGAGCCTCCATCTGCTTCTCTGTACAGTATTAAAATGTTATATAATCTGCCCATGCAGTGGCCCTGAGCACCACCGGGACTCCTGCTGCAACTTCAGAGTTGGTACCTGCCTGCAGAAAATGTCCTGAAACTGAAAGTAAACAGTTTTTGCTCAGCTTAGCTTTCTGATGTTGTCAAGAGACAGTGGAAAGGCCGTGGGCTGCTCCGAGCCAAGAGTGAAAGCTAGTTGTACTTAGTGCCGACTTTTGTCTGTGTTTCTGTAACTTTTCTGGGGGAATAAACAAGAACAGTTCTCTTGAGAGCTTTAATGTTCATCCTATCATGATTATTTTACCCCATAAAGACCCAGTGTTTCTTTTGTGGCAGTTAGATCTCACTTATCTTAAATAGTATAACACCATTCTTCATAATATTATACTCTGTATTTTGTGTTTTTCTGTGAAAATCATGTATTTTCCTGTATTTCATTTGCTGATCATGTAGATGTTCTTAAAATCTCAAATGAAAAGTTGAAGATTATTATATAAAAAACAGAAAAAAAAACTGAAGAAAAAGTTACTTTTTCGGTAAAATACATCATTAACTGAATGTAAAAACAAGTGTTTCCATCCACTGTCATTGATCCAACTCCATAAGTTTTACTGGTGAATCAATGTTGTAGAAGATGATGGTGTTTCCACATTCACTACAGAGCCTCTGAACATCCAGATGGGTCATAACTGATGACCATGAAAAGATGACAAACTGCATTTTACGCCAAATATTTACATGTATTGTTAGGATTACTGGATCAGAAGTTATTAAACATTTTAGATCAGTAGATGATTTCAGTTGCTAGGTGCTGTTTGGATCTTTATGAGTTAAAACATTTAGATTAGTTTATGTTTCTTTTCATGTTTTCATCCTCAGATAGCTTTTCTGTTTTCTCTTTTCAACAAACATGACATTAGATCGTTCCAAATCACAGCTGCGATAAGAGGACTAAACCAGACTGAGACATAAATGTACGTCCCTCTCAAAAAGCTCCATGTTAAAGCCCTGCTACAAAACGTAGAAAATAATAAATCAAGTAGCAAAATAAACATGTATTTTTTGCACTTGTGACTTTGACTCTTCAGTGTAAAGATCCATGTTATTACAAGTTAAACATTTTTTAATGGCTGTGGTTTGTCCCAGTCACTCTCCATCAGTGCAGCTTTGATATTTTGATACATGAGGTTGAACCAACATAGAGGTATGATGTGATATGATATCTTTATATGAGCATGTTGTGTTTTTTTTTAAGGGAAGGAAATAATTTCACATGAATACTGACTGTGTTGTAAAGATTTTGTTTGAGAAAAAAAAAATACAAAAAAGATAGAAAGGATAGACAGACTGAAAAATAAATCCCTGATGTTTCCTATCTGTAGTGGCCCACATGCATCAAAGAGCTTTGATATAAAGTAAAACTTTATGTACAGTCTGTGATGTTGCTTTTTATTTGTATTTTCCTGGACTGTTAAACTTTAGTATCTGCCACTGGTTTCAAGACCTGACTAGGCATTTTTTTCTGCTTTACTATGTATATATATATATATATATATATATATATATATATATATATATATATATATATATATATATATATGTGTGTGTGTGTGTGTGTGTGTGTGTGTGTATATATATATGTATATATATATATGTATGTATATATATATATATATATATATATATATATATATATATATATATATATATATATATATATATATATATATATGATACAATTTATAGATACATGTACTGTACTTATAGATGTATTTATACACAACTTACCACAAATAAAATCTGTCTATCCAAGTGAAACCTGAGACAGGTACAGGAAAATAAACCACTCTGGCTACTGCCTTTCAGCTGCAGACTAAAGGACATGGACCACAGTATAAATGTACAAAACACTCTAACTCAAAAAAAAAAAAAAAAAACCCCACATCTGACAGCCAAAATATTCTGAATAATTAGTGTTAACTATCAGGTGATCAGTTAGCAGTCATGTCTGGTTTAAGAGTCTGGTTTAGACCAGCTCTAAATGTAAAGGGTCATGAGAGAACTTTTGTTATGTTATGACGCTACATAAATAAATATGTTTTATTTGATTTTGATCTATCAGCAGATATGGAACACTTATTGTGTCATTAGATTCATTTCAAAAGGACTCAAATTGTTTTCTGAAATGGTGAATGCACCTCTGTGATGCTCTGTAATCTACAAGACTGTGCAAATGTCTTAAAGGGGTCATATTTTGCCAAACCCAAATTTATAAGTCTTTGGTACATTTATTTGTGTATTTGGACCCTAACCATTCCAAAAGTTTGAGTTTGACTCCTCCAGGTGCTGCAAAGCTATCTTTATATTCATTTTGGCAAAAATCGAGTGGATTTCTACAACTTGTTTTAATTCCTGCTTAATTTGTTACATTTTATAACTAGTTGCATCACAACATTTGCACATATAAGGTCAAGACTTCCGACGAACATTTCTCCGACTACACCATAACTGTTTATCAGCAGCAGCGGTTGTAGTTCATACTGAAAATATGTCCAAACTTTGAGCTGATTACCTAAAATGTTCAGTTGTTGGTTGAACGGGACAGAGCAGCACAGCCAATAACCTGGAGGGGGTGGGGCGTGAAGTGGCTCATTTGCATTTAAAGGGCCAGTGCTCTAAACGACCTTTCTGGTGTCATTACTCAGAAACAGGGTTGAAGATGGACCTGTGGAGCTGAATTAATGAAGAATTCAGACCCAAGCAGAGCATTTACAGTTTATGTAGACCACAGGGAAATGTTTTAAAATGCACAATTCCATTTTAAAAAGTAAAATATCACTCCTTCAAATCAGCCTTTAATTTTTTGTTAGGTTGAAATGATCAGAAATATTTATTTCTCAGAAGTTTTCTTCAGATACAACAAGAAAATAAGTGAATATACAAACCTCACATACAAAAGCTGAACTGAGTATTTAATGTGACCCTGCGATATGAAGCATCACAAATAGAAACATCTGACGTGTTGAATGAAACCTGGTATAAAACATCAGAAAATTAATTAAATATATTTAATATTTTCTTAACAAATAGTCAAAGACATGTTAAATGCAAAGGGAGGTCACCACTTTGGTTTATAGAAGCTGTTTTTGTCCCTGAAGCTTTGATGTTTATTGTGGTACATACAGTACTTCACATATCTAAACAGACTGAGAAGTGCATGTGTGGTCATTAGAACTTGACTTAACCAGCAAACCTAATGTTGGCCAAGGTCTTTTTTACTGTACTGTATATATCATATATAATATAATATAATATGCTTTAATTAAGTGAGAAAAAACACTGGGATGATGGACCTTTATGCATTAACCATTCCATTTCTAAGAAGAGTCCCTTATTCTTCAAATGTGAAAAGGATACTGAAACTGAATTGAGGTTCTTGCTGTAATCCTGGTTATTCAGAGCTTTTTTTTATTGGAAGTTTACTTTATTTGTTACTTTAATTCCACAGCTCAACAGTAAGGAAACACAACGGTATCACCAGAGGAACCGTACATCTAAAATACTGCTGAAACTTAATACATATTGCAGAAAAACTACATTTTGCCAGGACATTGAAGAGGTTGTGTTTATACCGAGCAAACTGTGTTACAATTATGTCCACCTGACAGCTGTTTTAAGACACACCTGAAAAACTGTGAACCTATCCTTTACTCATAATCACAAATAAACTTTTTATTTCCTGGCCTGATGTTGTTGTCATTTACATTTTTTTTTTTCATTTACAACACAATAAGCACTACAGCTTGTAGAAACAGTCGGCCTTGCCTCTCTACACTGCTGCAAAATGTTTTGTCTAAAAAATGAACCTGCATTATAATAAAGGCTTTACCCTCATGTGTTTACTTGTCAGGCAGCTACAATAATTGGTAATGGGATTTTCACTGAGGTCTAAAGGCAGAATGAAAACACCAGTGTTCTATAAATGATTTAATTCTATGTAGGCCCCAAATGTAAAAGCTCTATTATTTTATGGAAGTTACATCACACAAACTATGCAACACAAATCGCCCACACCAATGTACATTTTTTGTGGATAAAGGCTCAATTTCTTCATTTCTACAGAAAAAAAATCCCTTGGTGCACCATTATTTCGCCTGTAAAAAGCCACAAATTAATAAATACATTATTGTTGTCTTATGTCAGTTTTACTCTGTCACTGTGGGACTTATTTAAAAAGTTGCCTCTTAAAATGAGACAAATGCACCGAAGCCAAAGCACAGCTCACACTTTAATATGCACACAGAGGGAGACTGGCCCTGGGCATACTTGGAAAATGAGTTCTCAAAGTGTCACAAATGAAATGTGATAGTGTCATAACTATCTAAGAGTGTAGATAAAGGTTCAGTGCGTAATCTTAAGTGACATCTAGTGGTGAAGTTGCAGGATGTAATCAGCTGAATACCCCTTGCCTCACCCTCCAGTATGGTGTGAAAGACCCCCATCAGAGTGAGCATCTCTTTTGTTTGTTCTGGTTTTTTTATTAACTTTGATCCACATTGAACTGTACAGTACACTTAACAAACAATAATGCATTATACTTTGCTGCTACCTCCCTCCTAATCTGCAATATACCTATTTATTCACCCAAATACCACCATTAAGCTTTTATTATTCGTGTTTACGTCTGCCTTAATGTTGTTAAGTGTTGGTAGGTGTGTGTTTTTAATTTCTAGCCAATTTTATTTTGTCTTAGCTACTTTTAATTGTTTTTAGCTACCTTTATTTTAGGTATTGTATGTGTTTTCTTTTATGTTGTTGATTTGCACTGACCTGAAGAGCACTTTGAATTTCATCATGTTGATAACTTGTGCTAATATGATGACAATAAAGCTTCTCTTCTCTTCTCTTCTCTTCTCTTCTCTTCTCTTCTCTTCTCTTCTCTTCTCTTCTCTTCTCTTCTCTTCTCTTCTCTTCTCTTCTCTTCTCTTCTCTTCTCTTCTCTTCTATTCTCTTCTATTCTATTCTAAATGATGGTAATGCATCTTACAAGTGAATGCTACATACATTAAAATACATGAAAAAAATTAATGCTCAACTGCCACAGCTATAGGACTATGGGCCAAGTCATTAACCCTTTGCTATCACACCCAGAGATTTCCTTCCTAACCACCAAGTGTGCATAACAGGCACAGTAGTGGAATAACATCAACATTTTTTTCATAGTTTTTTTTAAAAACTCTTTTACATTATTTTTTTGTATTTCATCAACTTGAGCCACAAATAAAAATACCAAATACTCAATAATTGTCATGTTTTTAACCTTTTAAATGTCATGTTTGTAACATAAACAAACCATATGTTTTGATGCAAAAAACACTATACTACATAAAAATTGAATTACTTATTTTTTCATTTTTGCAGCCAGGCATATGTCAATGATTAACAGCAACATTGGTTAATATGCATTCTTATTTTTTGCTCTAGATCAAATGTTCTAAAATACTAGCTCCTGTCACTGGGTGTGCCTAAAATGCACACCCATAAATCCAGCTATTAAATATTATATATTGCTTTATTATTCAGCTCTAATTACCTCCATCAGGAGGTATTGTGATCGCTTTGCTTTGTGTGTTTGCGTGTTTGTTTGCATGTTTGTTTATTAGCAGGATAACTCAAAAAGTTATGGATGGATTTTTATGAAATTTTCAGGAAATGCTGATACTGGCACAAGGACGAAATGATTCAATTTTGGTGGTGATTCGAGGGGTGAGGGGTGGGGGCACAGATCTGTCTTGGTGGAGGTCTGCTTTCTTGTTTTATTTTGTTTTTGTAAATCAAGGTCAGTCCTCATCATACATATCTAATTTTTACATTAACCCTTTAAATGTTCTATTTTGATCATCATGTCAGTAAATTTTTTGATGCAATAAAACACAAAATGTGATTTTTTTTTCCAAAATACTACATGAAAATTAGATTACCTATTGTTTGATTTTTACATCCTGGCATAAGTCAATGATTAACAGCAGCATTTGTCAAACAATATTGAAAACGTAATTGCAATTACAGTCATTTTTTTAGGTTTTCCTGTGGAGCCATTACTTATAACATACCTTTATAATAAGTTTAAGAACATACCAAACCTTAATTGT
This sequence comes from Sphaeramia orbicularis, assembly GCF_902148855.1. Lineage (NCBI taxonomy): Eukaryota > Metazoa > Chordata > Actinopteri > Kurtiformes > Apogonidae > Sphaeramia > Sphaeramia orbicularis. The sequence continues at coordinate 32,043,148 of NC_043966.1, read as the reverse complement.
CATCTGTTCAGTTATAAGTCTAGCAGTTACATAACCACTGTTCTACTGCCGGTATCATGTTGACTCGCCTTGACACGGTTTGGCCTTTTTGACATTTCCACTACAAGAGCGCAATAGATATTATGAGATCCTATTTCTAGCATCATGTTTGTGAGATGCCAGACCTGCCAAAGTGGCATTAAATGCAACATAAAGTAATGTACCATCACAGATTGGTCAATCTAGAATCTCAGCTGTGTTAATATAAATGCGTTGCGTCATGTTGCAATGTAGAAAACCCAGCTGGGCAGTGATAATCTTGGAGCAAACTTTTGAGTTGACTCCATTTTCATAAATCAACCAAAGCACTATATGTTAGCCTGGAAAAAAAAAAAAACAAGAACAACTTAATATGATATTTTATTTTGTAAATTAAAAACTGTCCTCCATTGTTGTGTTGCCCATTATTGCAGTTATACTGAAGATAGTTTACGCTGTGTTGCTATGGCAACCAGCCATTATGATGAGGTACTCTACCTACAGTGGAAATCCAATGTGCTCAGGGTCAAACCTAGCCAAGCCACGCCGAGTCAAGACCCGTTTTTCAATATGAAGTTCGCAGAGTTCAGATATGTGAACACGGTGAGTGCGGTCTTAGTAAGAACGGCCCCAGAGAACGGACCTCCTAAGAATCCAAGTCTCTTTGTAATTGGAACAGTTGGTGCTTATGAACTTTCCTCCCTGGCTCTGCTGTATTTCTACCATCAGCTCCCTAATGTATTTCTGCAGTCCACCACAATATGTCACTGTATTTCATTTCAATACATTTGTTCTACTATTTACAAGTCATTTTTATTTTTTTTTATACATTTTGTATATTCTTCAAAACTGGATGAACAAATTTCATTGAATCCCATATGATGATAATAAAGATGCATTTTCTTGTTATTCTGCCTCTGATGTTGCAACATGTTCCAACATTGTATCACATCATCTCATGACCATCATCTACTCAATAAAACATTTCTAAGGTAAGTTGTCACAGAAGCCACCATTGCCTTTGAGAGTAACACAAAATGCATCTGGGGACATTTTCCAGCCAAGTCTCCATGAGTCACCAACCATATGGAGCCGTTCTGGGGCCATAAGTTTTGCACATGAAAAATTAAATTTGAAACTGAAAATTCAAGGTTTGATCTTGAATTTTGAAAAATACAACAATGTATTCAAATTAAAAATAAGTGTATGAAAAGTTTTTGTCAGGTTAAATTAATTTTGATTCACTTCGGTAACTCTGGGTTTCACTACCAGATGTTTACATTGAAAAGAATGCAGTTGTGCAAGCCCGACAGTTTGGAGCATGCCACAATTCTTAGGGGGTAGAAAAATGCAGGGGTAAAAATTTTACGCGGCACCTGCACCCCATGCATTCCTGCAGCGAAACAGCACTAGCCTTATTCAAATAAACAGGATTCATTGTGTTTTTCCCCTCAGCGCCTGCTACTGAAGGAATGCGGCATTGGCTAGGCTACTTAATGCTAACATTAGCCCTATGCTTAATTTACAACTTTGACAAATTCACCACCTAAAGACATCACAGAAACTGTATGTTGTCACAAAACGACCCTTCAGTATAATGTTTAGTAAACATATTTAGTATTAGTTACCATTTCTTACCTGTGTGCTGGCTCCACCGGGTGGACCAGATGCCATGATTGCAAGCAGTCAGTACGCTGCATTCACTGTGCTATGTGGAAATCAAAAATAACATGTATTTAATGTGTGGCTGTTTATCTACACAGTCTGGAATAATTTATCACTATTATATCACAAAATGGTGCTCAGTACTGTTTAAAACAGCTTTTGAAATGTAAGTTTGTCACTGGCATCAGTTTTTTCGCTGCCAGTCATGTGACTATGGTGTATTTAAAGTGTTGAGTCTAAATTGTTTTAGTTCCTTTGTTCCCTGAAGGCAACATAAGTGGGAAAGGGCCTAAAGCCTTTTTGTTATGCTGTCACTCATGATTCCCCACCCCTCTCAGTTGAGGCCACACCTCCCACACTACATCAGGGCCAAAAGTTTTGCACGTGAAAAAAAAAAGAGATCTGAAAGTGAAAAAAAAAGATTTGAAACTGTAAACAATAAGATCTGAATCTGAAAAGACAAAACATGCAAATGAAAAAAACCCCTCAAATATTAAAATATTTATGAAAATAAAAAATGAAAATAAATAATTTATTCAAAAGAATTACTGTGAATTTAAATTATATTTAATGTGAAAACACTTTTCATAAACTTATTTTTTAATTCAAATACATTGTTGTCTTTTTCAAAATTCAACATCATAACTTAAATTTTCAGTTTCAAATTAATTTTTTTCATTTACAAAACGTATGGCCCCAGAATGGCTCCATACACCCAGTGCTTCCCTAGTTTAAGCTTGCAGACAAGAACAACATCCGGGTATTCCATCCAATCTTGGTTTGTGCGAACTTTTAAAATCGAACAGTACTTGGACCGCTACTGATGACATTTCATGAGATCGCAAGAACAGAAGAACAGACAAGAATGTGTACTGAGAAACGCCCATGGTGAGTCTAGCCAACAGGCATCAGAGTAGCTGTTTTATTTTGGAAAAAACAAAAATCCGGCACAAATCTTTGTCTTGTTGCCTAATCTGGCCTTGCACTAACAGAATAATGGTCATGTAAGGAGCAGGATAAGTTTAGTATGTGCTTGTTTCATGTAATTTGTTGCTACATTTCCATTAATTTTACATAAACATTACCACGGCAGCTCATGGTGTATCACAGTCAACACCAACCCCGGCCTCCCCAGAGTTTTCACACTGTTCAGACTGTGTTCACTGAGGCCACAGTGTCTTTAAGAGATCCCAGTTAATTGACATGACCACATTTGAGGCGAAAAGCTTTCATTCCCCTCACACTGATCCTTCTTCCTGCAACACTCCTTGGTGTGTTATGCTCTGTTTGGGTTTGTCACCCAAAGCTGCTGTGAACAAGGTGAATGAGTAAAGACAAGGCAATAGCAGAGAACATTACAACCCAGAATACAGATTACACAAGGCTTTGACTCAAGGAAATGTTGAAATCACAATTCATTGTAATAAAGTGAGCCTTCATTACTATTCATATATTCTTCTGTAACAGTTTGCTATGTTACATAAATATAATGTGACTTGGAGAGAAGAAAGGTGGTTTATTTACAGCAAATTCTTTGTTTAGTTAATGATTTGAGATGTTTGAGGAACCCTAGGGCAAATGACCTAGTCTTTCTTTTGCAGCTTTGGTCTTCTGTTTGTGGATTTTTGCCATTTATGTTATTTTTTATCACCACTCCTTAGCTACAGCTTCCTTCCCAATAAGCCAGTGGTAGTGATTTGGCATCATCAGGAAACGAGCCCTTGTTATTGTCGAACGTGGCTATTGTGCTTGTTTATCTTGCAGAACCAAATGTTTCTGCCAAGTTTCTGGCCATATTGTAGTAAAACATTGCACTCATTATAATCAAGGCATTCTTAAAATACAAAATCAGAGACCTTGCAGACTTGAGCCTGCGTGAGTAGATAAGATATACGACTCACTGATCAGAGACTCCTGTGTGGTCTATATGAGGGGGGTAAAAGTTTACTGGAAGTTTTGTTTGTTTGTTATTTCCTGCTTTCTCTGTTTGATTTATTTAAACTACAACCTGACAGACTAAATAACACTGACCATCACTAACAAGATGCCTGCTTATGTTTACAGCCCATCACCATGTACATAATGCAATGTCAACATAAACATACAAACACTTGATGATAATGTTCCACCATATGCAAAGCGGGGGCTCCAAAGTGAATCTAGTGTGGAAATAGTCTAAAACCACTGATAGGTTCTAGGGTCAGTTCCTAAAAGTCCTGACTCCCTTAGACTTACATATACATTATATTGTTTATATGTATAATATTTAGTGCTGTCAAACAATACAAATTTTAAATCAGATTAATCACATGGTTGCTGTGGATTAATTTTGATTAATCATGATTAAATATCATTCATTTTTAATCTATATTAATTGCGTTTAATTTTGCATGATTCAAAAAAGAAGGGAATATATATAAATGCACTTAACATGTTTTAGCAAGCTGGATGACAAGTTGGCTGAACCGCTAAGAGAATCCCCGACTAACGTATACTTCACTTTAATGTGGTATTTTAAGCTGTAAGTGCTTCGGTGAAAAGAAAACTCCTCCTTGCAGAGTGTGCATCATACTTTATGTCAGTCGACTGTTCCATCTTGGTATTTTTTGTCCTCATATTTTCATCCAGAGGGACAACGTACTGTTCAGCGTCTTCCATTTTTATGGGTTGGTTCTGCTGCCTGTCACTACCGGATCAACTGCCCATGTGCACATGCACGACGATGACTCTACTTGGACAAACTGCCCCAGAGACGTTCAGAATCATTCTGTGCTGCAGATGGGTTAACTCTTTAAGTGCCAGACAGTTAAGGGGCTAATAAGCCTTAAAAGTGCCACAGATTTTGGCCGTTTTTCAGTATTTCGCGTCGTTTTTATAATATTTGAAGAATCCTGCAGGAAACCGCTCGGTAACATCCGACCGATTGCTGATTAGATTCAAAACGCACCGGACGCAGCCGATTCATTATTGATCGTAATTTGCATAATTTATAATAATAATAATAATAATAATAATAATAATAATAATAATAATAATAACAATAATAATAATGATAATAATAATAATCATCTTTATTTATATAGCACTTTTCATACATTAAAAATTGTAGCACAAAGTGCTTTACATATCAGTTTAAAAATCAGTACCGCCCCCCACACCCACCCACTCACCCGCACACACACACACACACACACACACACACACACACACACACACCTATACATGCAAACCCACAAGCTCACACATACTTAAGAAGACTGACTGAGCACGGGTAGACCAGAACAAAAATGTACAAGTAAAAGTAAAACATCAATTTAGGAGGCGCTGTCTCAGGGAGCCTTTCGCACCAGGATGCAGCCGCCGACCCCGGCGACCAGGCACCAGCAACACAGCCCCGCATCCCAACTAGTGGGAGAGGGCCAACTGGGACCCCCACCCACCAGAAAGGAGTGGACCCCAGTGAGAGAAGGCGCCACAGCCCCCGGAGTCCACAGCCGCCCCCCGGCATGGAGGGCTCCCTCTGATGAAACACCGGAGAATAAGAAATATTAAAAAGATATAAAAATATTATTCGGTCGCGTGACCTCAAATTCCCGTCTGCTTGGTCTCAAAAGGGGGACACAGAAAGAACGTCATCGAAATGTGACAAAGAAATGGGGCTGGATGGTTTGTTTGTACACAAATGTGGCGTGTTCTCCAAAGCCGATCTGATTGGCCCGTGGCACTTTACAGGTTGTTTTCGTAAAGCCGATTTAATCTGCCCATGGCACTGAAAGTGTTAATTGTGCTAAAATTTTTAATCAGACTAATCATGATGATGGATTAATCTGTGTTAACGTGTTCATTTTGACAGACCTAATAATATTATCTTCTATCAAATCTCGTTGTTGTGTTTGACTTGGACCTTCTAATAAGTGATGTGGTAGTTGGTAATAGGTGGTCATTTTTCTCCTATTAACAAAATCTGAGCTCAAATAGAATGTGTAAATGTCTGCTTTCTAAGACTGAAACTGTCATGTCAGACTTGCTTTACCTCTATTTGTTGAAAAAGACAGACTTTTTTTCTGATGACAGCTTGACTATATTTGTTGTTAATAGTACAGAAATAAGACTTCATAAAATGATTTTGTTGCACAGTGCTTGATGAAGGTTATCATTTCAGTGAGTCAGTAAGATAGCATTTAGCGCTAGTTCACCTCTGACCTCTTGTTAAAGATACTGGGTCGGATCTACTAAAGGTTTGCATGTATAAAAACGTATGCGAACACTCTGCACACGCAAAAAAAATGTACAAACTGATTTACTAACAGTGCGCACTAAGGGTTGCGTCTTACAAAGTTGCAAAATAGCGTGTCTGCATCCAGTTGGTATGTGTGCTGCGATGAATATGCAATATGGGGCATTTATACACAACTGTGCGTGTGCTGGGAGGAGAAAATGTCAATATGTTAGTTTAGCACATGCAAAGTGATTTATCAAACCCAAAAGCAATTTTCCTCTAAGAAACTGTCTATATTTAACACGTCTCAAAGAGAGGTGCAAATGGTTTGTATGTGTAATTGCGCACACATGGAAGTGGTTATTGTCGCAAGAAGGAGACATCAAAACAATGAAACACAACACAGGGAACACAATTTTCAGCCTCGTGTGAACATTTTTGGATTGAATGAGGAAACACTCATTACAATATATCACCTATCCAGACTTGTCATTTTGGAGCTGTTGGAGAGAGAGTATAGTTAAAAAAAAAAAAAAAAAAAAAAACGAGTAAAATTCCTTGTATTCTTTTTGAAGACACTTGGTGAATAAAGGCAATTCTGATTCTGAGGAAATTAGAGCAGATTTGGATCCAGCCACGAGAAGGAGTCACACAATACCTGCAATGACAAAACTCCTGGCAAGTGTACATTTTTTTGCATCTGGGTAATTCCAGCGTATGGTAACTATTACAGCGTGGATCTACCAGTCCTGTTTTTCAGATGCGCTGTCTGAGGTCCTAAATGCCATGTTGTGCTGGATGGTCAGGTTTATTAGGCTTCATCACACTTGGGACTCCTTGAATGAGAACAAACACTTCCTTGCGGTAGCTCATTTAAGTGTTTATTTGGTTCATCTACCAGCACCTCTGATTCTATAGGGTCAAATTTAGTTTTGTGCTTTCATCTCTCCAACGTCGCCATGCTGCAAAACAACAAAAAACACGCAAAACCCTCATGTAAATAGATGTGTCTCCAACACGTTTGCACCTGTTGTCATTTACGCAATCACTCTTAGTAAATCACGTAATTGCATAGTAAACGTGTATTTATCTTAGACAAACCATTATTAACATTCTGAATGATGACTTGGCACATTATTATGAACTCATACCTTCTATGTGTGTGTTTATTATTGTATATGCAATGGCAGTGGCCTTTAAAATCAAACAAACATCTTGTTAGTGCTGCCACATACAGTGTATTTCTCTAAGGACAAAGAAATTAGGTTGTTTATTTTATCTCAATTGTGCCATGAGATTTGTTCAAAGAAAAATAATCTCTGAACAGCTCTGCATATGCTTGTTACACACCGGACATATGGGAGCTTATGAAAATATTGTTTTACACTAATAGAATTATACTGGTAGATAAAGGCTTTAATTAAAAACTCACATAATGTCATGATTCAAGGGAAACAAATCTATTATATTGGCTTTTTGTATGATAACACTGTGAAACAAGTATAGTCAAACTTCCAGGTGTAACAATAGGTATAAAATAACTGCATATGCATTATATTTTGTCACACACACTTGCACATATAAAATGATAAATTTGTGCATTTTTTAAATATATTGATAACTTCTAGCATTAATCATTGTCAACAATTCATAATACTAAGTATATTCTTTAATGTTGCACCAATAATGTTTGAGTGTTAACAGTACAGAAAGATCAGTTATCACACACTTGGTAAACAAAAAAAAAAAAAAAAAAAGTCACATCAAAACTATGTGTGTGTGTTGTTCCTATAAAGCATGCTTTATACCTTTTCCGATTAACACAAACATGAGCTACAGGATATAAACAAACTCTGCTATTAAAAGATTGCACTGTAAGAAAATACATAAAGGGAAAAACCCGATGGCAGTTTGATCATTTAAGGAAGAGGCAGTAAAAATGACTGTTTCTTTTGACAACACTGCCTTGAAGAGTTATGTTTACAGCAGCAATAACAGAAGATTAGGGTGTTTCTGCGTCAACATCCACCCATTAAAAAGCCATTCTTTTTTATTTATTTATTTATTTTTATCCATGTCCGCAGCTTTTAAACCACTTACTGTAGTGTGGGAATGTACTGCTCTGTTAGAAGGATTCTCTCTTTAATTCCTGTTTGAAATGTAAAATAGCAACCAAAATGTTTGACGCAAAATAAATATTCTGAATTAACCAAGCTCAACACACACTGGCATACTGTATCCTTCTGTTGGTGTTTAAATAATATGTTGTTCAATCTGTGTTAGATAGTTTTTAAAGAATTGAGGCTGAAAACGGTGAACAGATATGGCGAACAGTGATTAAGACAAAGAGGGCCCATCTCTCATTCTGACACTACTTGTTGTAACACCAGTGTGACTATCAGCAGGGCTGAATGTCTTTTGTCAGTAAATGAGAGTTTAATATGTTGCACCATGGAGATGGGACGAAGAGTGTGTGGTCCCTGCTGTTTCCTTCATCAGTGCCTTGCCTTGTCACAGACCGCACCACATGAACCCACTCTCATCTGAAAGAGCACAACCTGAGACCTCCATGACGCCCTCTCTCAATTGCTTTGTGATGTACATCCGTCAAGACTTTTGGACTCAAAATTACCTACAGGTACATATCTCATTAATATTCTTTCACACAGTCTGTTTTCTCCATTAAAAAGGAAGCTGTCCTAAAAAAAACAAACATAACTTTGTTTTGTTTCCAGCTGTTTTGCTGTGATGAAAGCACTGATGCACAAAGGTGTTTTGGATTCAAGACACTCAATGAAAATACACTGAAGGTGCAGCTCAGAATGTTAAGACAACACAACCAAAGCTCTATTTTCTCTTTTAATGATATGGATTGTGTACAAATTTAGGCTTACAGCCCCTGTAATGACACATCATGTCATATTTAAACAGTAAACAAGATGCACAAATGTATGATTTTTATTCTGTTCAACAGTTTAGTAAGAACAGCCTGCAATGTTTTGCATGATCCTAAAAACATCAGTTTGTGGCTGGTTCAGTTATTAGTTGAGCATAAGCAGAGTTATGTCTGCTTTGAGGGTGAGGCGAAGGGTTAAATATCGTTAGCCTCATAGTTTAATTGCCTAAGTCATATTTTTAGTCAAATTGTGATGTCTGCGTAAATTTATTCCCCTAACACTGATGCTTCATTTTGCATCATTGGCTATGTGTTGAAGAAAATATGACTTAGGCAGTTGTGCTATGTGGATAAAGGTATGTATTACTTGTACATGTTTGTGTGTTTACATGAAATTTGTTTTGAGTCTGCGTTAGTGATGTGCGTATCAATACTGAAATATCAATATCTTTGATACCAGATCTTTACACTCTAGAATCGATTCACAAATCAAAATATCGATACTTTTGATACTTCAGTCATTTGAGGTAATGTACATCAGGAACACAGTGGAAAGTAGCTAAACTATTGGGATCTTGTTCAAATGATATGTGATTGGTGGGAACTATTTCTTGTTCCGCCTGGGTAAGTGTGTACTGTGTCACACCTCTCAGTCAGTCCTTCTCAGCGCTAAAATACTTGGGAATGACTGTCACTTCTGTACCAGCAGAGAAAGTCTTTTCAAAGGCAGGAGAGGTTCTGACCAAAAACAGAACAGACTAAAGGGGAAAACAGTAAATATACAGTTGTTCCTTAACAAAAACTCGTGAATGACGGAAAATGTCAATGTTGTATTTTCATGTTTCATGTTATCACGTTCAAGTAACATGAATTAATTTGCAAGTTTTCATTTTTATAATAGTTGTTAATAATAAAACAATAATTACTCTCATGTCTTGTATTCTTTATGAAGTTATGATTTGAAATACACTTTTTTTTTTTTTTTTTTTTTTTTTTTAGATTTTCCAGACATTAAGTGTATTTGTACAAAGCATCAGTATTGGATCAGTATCACGGATGCTAGCCTGAATTTCACTCTGATTGTAAAGGAAATTTGTGGTATCAAACATCACTAGTCTGCATTGTGCTATGAAATGTACATGCATTGACATGAATGGACTCTAAGCTAGTAAGTCCTTTGTAGAGACATTTGAATACAAGTCAGTAAAACAGATGTTCCAAACTGCTCCTTTAATCTGAACCTATGTTGGACCTATTCTGTACATAGAAAGAACAAAGTATAACCTAGCCTGTTTCAAATTGAGGACCTCTGTTAGTACATGTACATGCAGTACAGAGCTGTCGGGATGATGTAGGCAAGGTAGGCAGCTGCCTAGGGCCCCCTCGCTGAAGAGGGCCCCCGATGACCGCATGGTCATTTATCTGTACAACTTATTAAAAACCATCCATTGTAAACAAACCACCACAATGAGGCAGCGCTAACCCTCTCCTGTACTGTTTTGTGACTGGGCCCCCCCAAACTAGAGGGATTCCCCCTATGCAATGACAAATGCTATGAGGGTCATGTAGAAGTGACCTCCACCCTCGCGCACCCCCCATCACACCCCCCACTTGCTGTCAGTGGAACAAACGGTCTGTCCACACTGAGCACGGCGGCGGCCATTTTAAAAGAACATCAATGATGAAGCGCTCCTACCCTTCAGGGTTTGCACAAAGACAAAAAAGAAAGAAGAAGAGGAAAAACGCCAACGCCACAGCGGTAAGTATGAAGTAAACCATTGTTTTTTCCAAATAGACTACAACTGTGTGATATGTTTGAAAGTGTGCGAACAAAAGCCCTCACATCAGTGACCAAACACACAGATAGATGTTAGCATGAGAGGGAGAGGATTCAGTTCAACAACTAATCATATACACACAACACAACTGTGTTCTGTTGGAAGAATTTAAGGACAGAACAAACACAACTTCTCCATCGCCCTTTTCTACTGTTGTACAACGTTCCAAAACTTCTTTTGAGCTAAATAATTTGGATGTGGACCGAAGTACGACAGCATTAAAAGTATTTAGTCATGAAAAGCCAAAGCTAAGCCTACTGAAGTGTTTTCACTTACTCTGGACGGTTGTCTCCTCCTGCTGCGGTCACCCACACAACTTTATTCCAAACAAAATCGTCTGCTCCTATGAATCCCATTCAGTTTGGACAAATAATCCATCCAGTTCAGTGGACATTTTCGGTTAGCTAGCAATTTCCGTTGGTGATCTCTCCATCCCATTAGGAGAAAAATGTCCCCTTTCTATTGCGTTTGTCCATCTCATCCATACATCTGTTCCTTGTGTGTCAGCTGGTTTAGGCACAGAAGAGGACTAGAGTAGGACTGCAGCAAAAGTTTGTATTTTCAAGCCAACATTTGATGTTTGTTTGTTTACTGTGGAAACACCATCATTCTCTACAAGATTGATTCACCAGTAAAACCCATGGAGTTGGATCAGTGACAGTGGATGGACACACTGGGTTTACATTAAGTTAATGATATATTTTACTGAAAAAGTCACTTTTTCTTCAGTTTTCTTTTTTCTTATATAATAACCTTCAAATTTTCATTGGAGTTTTTATGAACATCTTCATGATCAGTAGATTAGATATAGGAAAATACTTTATTTTCACTTAAAAATACAAAACACACAGTATAATATTATGGTAAATAATGATAAATCACATGAGAAAAGTTAAATATAGAGAGAAATTAATATGGGAACTGCCACAAAAGTAACACTGGGTCTTTATAGGTTAATAATTTACCTGTATCCATCAGTAAATAAATTAAAAAAAAAGTTCATTATTGGCAGGGGTGTAGTCACTTTCAATACAACTGCTGTTCGTAGTGTTTAGCCAATGTTTTCTTTTCTTTCCTAACTGTATCTTTACTTATGGTTGGATCTTCTTTTTTATTCTCTTTAATTTATTTATTATTTATTTATATTTTGTTTATTTTATTATGTTTAATTTTATTTATTCTTGTAGTTTTTTTTTGTCTTCTTATCATTACTTTATGATTAATATGGCTTGGAACATCTGATGTTTTGTATCTTCTTGTTATATTCGATTTTTTGGAAAATTCTGTCAATAAATAATAAAATTCTTGGAGAAAAAAAAGTGTTTAGTTAATGATTATGGCACACAAAGGGTGAACAATGGGTCTCTGCTAGAAGTCCCGCTTCTAACCTAAATGTCGCTCTCCGATTGGCTCTGTGGTTTAGCTAACGTACATGTGATTGACCGCCGACCCTGTCACTCAATCTACTTGTAAAAGCTACTCACAACCTGCCAGTTGGACAGGATAGGATACAGGTGTCAAACATGCGGCCCGGGGGCCAAATCCGGCCCGCCAAAGGGTCTAATCCGGCCCACGAGATGAATTTGTGAAATGCAAAAAGTACACTGAAGATATTAGCAATCAATGGTGTTAAAATCATTTTAGGTCAATTCAATCTAAAATGGGTAAGACCAGCAAAATACTATCATTATAACCTATAAATAAAGAAAACCACAAATTTCTCTCTTTGTTTTAGTGTAAAAAAGGTAAAATTACACAACAATGTTTACATTTACAGACTAGCCTTTTACAAAAAATTTCAGTAACCTGAAATATCTTAAGAGAAGTATATAGAATTTTACCAATATTCTGCCTATTACTACATGTTTTGTGTATTTGTAGATCCACTGTAATCTGTAAGTTATCATGCACATGTATAAATGATAAACTTAAGTGTAATATTGCTAAAATTGCACTTATTTTTCTTTAGAATTTTCAGGTTGTTCATATTTGTTCATGTTATGTTCAAGTAGAGTTTGTAGATGTAAACATTTTCATTATGGAATTTGACTTTTTTCACTCAAAAACAGAGAAAACTTTGGTGTCGACATCATTAATCAGTTCTTATCCTACTATTTATATTATTTTACTGGTCCGGCCCAGTGAATAACATATTAGTCTGTATGTGGCCCCTGAACTCAAATGAGTTTGACACCCCTGGGATAGGAGGTAGTTCATATATATCTGCAACTGCTTGCGAAAGTTGTCAACATGTTTGCATTTGTTCTGCCTGGGCCACGTCAGCTAGACAGATTTGAATAATAGTGGTTTCATTTACATTTACATTTGTATTTGCGTCTGCATGCGTGCGCTTGTGTTTGGTAATTAGGATTTGAAGGATGTCGAAGAAAAGAAAACTGGACATAAGACACTTCTGTAGGAGTCAAAGTGGAAGTTACTTTAAGGGTATAGAACTGTAAAGGCTCAACAACACAGATATTGAATAAAAGACACTATTTAATGCTAAACATGCTTTTTTAAAGTTATGTTTTACTTATTATTTTCATATATTTGTATGGAAGAGAGCAACTGTTTAAAAACAAAGAAAATTTGTGGGTAAAATGCAATAAAACCTCAGATTCTAGATGCTCTTGTGATTTTATACATCTTTATTTTTGGGGAATAAATTGCATGTAATAATTGAAAGTAAAAGCTTTTTTTTGCTCAGGCAGTAACTGTGCCACCAAACTCTATGATCATTGTATCTCTAATCTGTTCATATGTCATGCATCAACATATTTGGAGGCCCGCACCTCCAAATTTAGCAGCACATTTTACCCAAGTGCAATACGGGTACTGAACACATTACAGTGACAATACCTCAAATAAGGATATACATTAAACATATATCCTTAGTGTCCAGCCAAGTGCAACATATATTTATCTCCACTGTTTCTTGGTTGGTTGACATGCTTGTTTTTATTCTGTATATATATTTTCACTTTTTTTTTTTTTTTCTTTTAAACTGTTTTGCACTACTTACCACAAGAGAGTTGTCTCTTTTAATTTCATTGTACATATGTATAATGACAATAAAGGCATTCTATTCTATTCTATTCTATTCTATTCTATTCTATTCTATTCTATTCTATTCTATTCTATTCTATATTTTTGTCAGGTGACAGACAGTAGAGGCTGGAGGAGATGGAGGAGGAGGAGGAGGAAAAGCTGGAAATTCACAAGTGAGGTTGTATAATAATGGATATGTTAGTCATGAGAATAACATTGCAGAATGCATTAAATTCTTGTATTCTCTTTAGATATTCAGATATGCATTATAAACATGTCAATTACTGATTTTTTTTTCTGACTATAATTGTTTACTTGTTTGATCAGCTCTACATGATGTGAAATTTTAATTGCAAATGCAAAAAAACATCAGTTTTCAGGAGTGCTGCCTTGGAGCACTTTTGCGTCCCCACCAATGTCAAAATAACCTACTCCCTTGATTATTGGTGCCACTTGCATGAGGGAATCCTACTCCACTCGTTTCTATCTTAATGCTGCTGCTAATAAACTGCACAATCACAATTATTTGTGTTGCCCTGAGCAGCTATTATCCCCATTATACTTTATTGACCTTGTTACCAAAGACTTGCAGGGTAAATCTAATGTGGATTTTATTTTTCCTTAAAAGAGCGCAATAGTTTTGACAAGGGACCGTAACGAGAGCAGAACCTTAAGCACGAAGCGGTGTCATTATCAGTCAAATGAGTGTTACATAGCTTTAAAGCCTCTTACAAACAGAGCCATCAGATAAAGTGGAAGACATATCAAATGGGGCTGACGTGGTTGCTTTGAACTAAATGATGAAAGGTCTTAGAAGAATCACATTTTCTTTGATGGATTATATAATGATAATTATAGATGTCGGAGTTGATCAGGAACATCCCTAGTTTATAATCGCAGACTTGGCATGTTACACTGTAACATGCCAAGGATACTAGAGGGCACATATAGTCATTTGTATCTTATGTCAAAGAAGCTGTCTTTCATCCTCATCATACAGTATATGTGTAAAGAGTTGGCAGAAATATGAAACAATGCCCTTGTGATACTGTCGGTCAGTTATATTACTTTATTTGATGTGAATGTAAATTCTGCACTTCACATAAAATATGCAACTTTGTAGTGATGGCAGTTTAATGAAGTGTCATCTACAGCGAGATTTACGGATCAACCTGTGTGCAGACCATATGGTGTATACTTTATGATATTGTCAGTGCTATTTTTAAAGTTGGGTGTTTAGTTGCAAACGTAGCAACCCAATTAGGCGGCTTCTTTGACATATAGTTTACAATGGGTTGTGTCTTCATTTAAGTGTCTGTACAACGCCAAATGCATAAGCTGGTAGTTTTAACTGTCCTTGAGTTTGTGTTGGTCTAAAATAAAATGAGGCTGTGCTTTTCCAGGCCCAGAGAGTGACATCACTGTTGAATTTCAACCAAGTTTCAGCTGGTCCAACTTTGTGAAATGTATTCTTGCCATTTCCTTAGGGATGTAGAACACAAAAGGCCCCCATGAAGAAAATTAACATTTTTCACAGTTCGTTGAGCTCATTTAAATGAATCAAAAGATGCAACTGACTCATTTTCATATAGTATGGCAAAGCCGATGCCAACACCACTTCATATTAGACCTGGTTATATTTACATTGTTAAGGAAAAGGTAGTTTGAAAGTAATTAGAGAAGAGAGTGTAGATGTAAAAAAAAAAAAAAAAAAAAAATCTTGTTTGAATTCCACCTTAGGTCTGCTACTGCTAAAACCAGATAATATCTATTTTACATTCCAAGCCTCATGTTTTAGGTAATTCTTTTTTCAGGAATCTCATAATCAGTGTTGACTGTAGTTTACAGAACTGATTGGTGCCTGAAAAAAATTATATATTCAGTTTTCCTGCAAAAATACCAAAAAAACCAAACAAAAACATTCAAAATCTTTATATCTGAAAACAAGTCTGCTATCTCTCTTTCACTTTGTGTATTTCTTCATAGATCGTTGTATGTACAGCTGCAGTACAAACACAACTCAATCACAATCAATTAGTCAGAGAAAAATAATAAACAACTATTTTGTTAATCAAATAATAATTTCTGTGGTTTTAAAAAACTTTCACAGCAAGAAGTAAGCTTTATGGCTGATTATTATTCTGCTTATTTTTGTTTATTTTGAGAATTATCCCCAGTAATCTAAAGTTCTTTGAAAGCAGTGGAAAAGCAGCAGCTTGTTTAATTCTCTCTAAGGTTTATGTTGGCATTTGATTTACACCATATTTGGAGTACTTTGCATAGTCTTGAATATTGCTACCAAACCAATCCTATGAAAAGTTATTTCCCTTGGAGGACCATTTATTTAGTCAAGGCTGGAGTAGTTTAGCGGGATGGCTTTCATTTCACGGTTCATACTCTCAATGTGATTAATAAGTAAAATGCTGTTGAAGAGTGAGAAAAGCCGTCATTCAATCCTATCTTCCTGGAATGGTAGGAGGACAGAATATCCCAGGGCATTAGGAGCTGTTGCCAATCACTGCACGGAAAATCAAGCATATTTGGATCTGGTCTGACAACTCCTCATCCGGTTGACAATTTCCACAGCTAACTAGAATAAAGAAACAGAAGAAACTGCACTTACTTCAGATGACTGAATCAGTACAACATCACTATAGCAATGTATACCTGCGTTTGCTAATGACGTTCTTCATTTTACTCCCATTTGACATTTATTAACTGCTTCAATAATGAGGCACTGATTAATCTCAGAAAATATTAACAATTAGAAATAACTCTGGTATTATGACTTACCATACCATACTATACTATACTATACTATACTATACTATACTATACTACGCCATACCATATCACTTTTATCTGTAGAGCACATTTTACCAACACAAAGTCTCCAAAGTAGGGCTCCACAATATTGGAAAAAATGGACATTGTGATTTTTTTTAACCCTGCGATATTGCGATATGAAGAGATATTGAGGAGTACATAGCAGCTGTGTGGTGCAGACATAAATGGTCAAACAAATTAGTTGTGTTTCCTCTTGTTGTGGCAATAGGTGCAAGGCACTATCAACACAGAACATGTGTTTCTATTTCACCCTTCTTGTAGCCGAAATAATTCCAGATAACTGACGCTGCTTTTCTTTTTGGCACCAAGTCTTCATTTACGGTGATTTTCTCTTGTTCGTTGCTCATTTTTCAATGTTGTTACCAGTGACTCACTCCAAACTGATTAAGAATGATTGTGACTGGTGGATTGCTAAGTGCAGTGTGTGTCAGGTACCCTTGAAATTAGACGAGAACACATTGAGTTCATTTACCTCCTACATTGCAGGACCTTCGATGTGACTATTGTGAACACGTGCATCACGATGACAATGCTCAAAAGATATATTGTGCAGCTCTAATCTGAAGTGCTGCACAGAGTACACACTAGCATAAATAAAATTTTAAAAAATGTAAAAATAAAAACATGTTCATAAGCATACAATCAATAATATAATAAATATATAGAATAAAAGACAGTCAGGGGACCACACAATTCTCATGCCAGGTCATGTTTACCATGTTGGTATGTGATTATTGTTGAAATATATTGTATTATAAGTTATGCAGACTAACATTTAGACAGTTACTAAGTGTAATATACTTCAGTTTTCCTAATCTGTTTACTATCAGTTATTTCCATTATTAGGAATCTAAACAGATGTTACTATATCATCAAGGAAGCAAAAGTAATGTGTTATGTTGTGTAAATGTGAGATGGGGTGGGATTTAATACGTTTTCTTCTGCCCACTCCTTTTCGAGCAGTATTTATTGAATTTGTTTTGTTATTACTATCGTACATGGCAATTGCTTTTTCATCTTGATCACCTTTAATCATTAATGTATTTGCTCTGATATTAGTCCCTTGTACACAAAACATGTTTAATTTTTTCTTCCGTTCAAATCAAATAAATTAATGAATGAATAAAAAGTCAGTGAGTAAAAGTGCATTTTTAAACAAGACTTAAAAGCATCAGCAGAGGGGGCTGTGTTAATGTGAGCCAGGAGAGTATTCCAAAGTTTGGGGCCGACCACTGAAAAGGCCCGGTCGCCCCGACTTTTAAGCCTCATCTTAGGGACACTGAGCAGGAGCTCGCTTTCAGACGTCAGTGATCGCGTGGGGGTGTATGGTATAATAAGGTCTGAGATGTACGTGAGCGCCAGTCCATGCAAAGCCTTAAAAACAAACAATAAAATGTTAAAATCAACTCTAAAATGAACAGGGAGCCAGTGCAATGAGGATAAAATTGGCGTGAAGTGCTCTATATGTCGAGTGCCAGTTCAAAAACGCGCAGCAGAATTTTGGACCAACTGTAAGCGAGCAAGGTTAAGGACTTACTAAAACTACGCTGTATACATGCAGTATAATGAACGGCACAGCACTGTGTATAAACATCAGAATAGGGATGAATCAATTCACTAGTAAGAGGATGTTTTCAGGGATTCATAAAGAATAGGTAAGGGAAAACACTCTTGTAAACAACAGCTACACTCATTTTGTATTGACGACTTCAGGCTGAATCTATACTGAAGGCTAACAGAGGAGACATAGTTACCAATAATATAGAAGGGTCCGACCGAGCGAAAGTGAACAACATGAAAAAGTACTTTTGCACACTTTTATCAAGTGGGCTCATTTTTTACCTAAAGATCTCTATTTTATTGAACTGTTATCCTCTTTAAAATATCACTCAGTACAAGTTTTGAACCTTCTGCCAGGCTGCGTTAAATTAACAAAAAGACATGGAAAAGACTGTCTGTTACTGTGAGATATTAAAATTCTGAATGAGGAAGTTTGTGAATTCATACAATGGTCACATTTAACCCATAAAGAAACAGTGCTAATTTTGTGGCACTTCCCAAATGATTTTTTTCTCTCTATTTAACATTTATTAAGAGATTTATCAACATTTATTCTCATATTATCTTCTGTATTTTTCACTTTTCACTGCAAATCAAGTATTTTCCTATATTTAATTTCCTATATTTAATGTAGATGATCATGAAAAAGATCATTTTTCAGTAAAATATGTCATTAACTAAACATAAACCAAGTGTGTTTATGCACTGTCATTTATCAAACTGCATGAGTTTTACTGGTGAATCTATGTTGTAGAAGATGACAGCGTTTCCATGTTCACTACGGAGCCTCTGAATGTCCAAATGGGTCATATCTGATGATCGTGAAAAGATGACAAACTGTATTTGACATCAGTTATTTACATGTATGGATAGGATTAGTGGATCAACAGGTATTAAACAGTTTAGGTCAGTAGATGGTTTCAGCTGATGGTGGCTGTTTGGGTCTTTATGGGTTAAAAAGACTATCTGTGAACTGTTACCAAGAAATTACTCTTTATTTGTAATTTACCTATAGCATTATGGACCACCACAAGTTGTAAATAACACTGTGTTAGTATTAAATACATTAAGTAAAACATTGTGATTATATATGGCTTGTTGTTTTAAAAAATAAGTCAACATTTTGGGTGGTGCATATAATGGTAAAGAGTCGTCCATGTGTTACTATGGCACCCTGTCCACGTGTTACCACATTCTCATGTCAATAAAACAGAGAGTTTTCAATATTTTACACCAAAATTTATTTTCAGAATAGTTGAACATAATATCTAAAAGGTTTTGTCTTACTTGATATGAATTTCTGTTGAGAACCCCATGTTTTGAATGTTTGCGTAAAGCTTAAAAAATACACGTCCATTTTAAGTCCATGTACCGAGCAGTAATTTGACATTTTTCACCTAAAAATTTTATCTCCACAAATTTTGTTATACATAATGTTAAAGTGCTTATAAATACCTACTAAAACATATATAATGCATGCATATAAGTTACTCTGATTACATGACATACTTACATGTATCCATGTGTTACCGCTTGATCGGACTCAGAAGTAACACGTAATACACATGCATTACTTTGTGCTGCTGGATTTCCAAAGCTTTCTTGAGGTTGACCATCAGGGTAAATGTTGTTAAAAACAAAACAAAACAAAAAAACTTCCAGGCTGCAAATCATCATAGTCAAATCATACAGAAAAATATTCCCACCAAAGATTTTGAAACACCACAAGTGAATGCACTCTCACACTTTTACTGACAAATAGGTAACTCCACTGGTGCACTTTGAGGATTATGGATCTTGTTCAAGGGCATCTTTGCAGTGGTAATGAGAAAACTGTGTTTTTGATGATAGTGGTGGAGGGTGCAGCCTAACTCTCCCCAACAATGTTCAGTTGGATTGAGCAAAAGATTTACATAACTTTCATACTCACATTACAATTTTGAAAGCTTTTAAATTGAAGTATCAGCATGTATTTCTTTCATTTCCTTAAATTCGCTCTTTTTTTTAAATACATGCCATGCCCTACACACCCACTCACATCTAGAACACAGAATGATATGTGCTTTAAATAAACACAACATCAAATATGTGTCTACTTGTACAGTATCTGATCATAAGATAGTTCAGGTCAATGTGAAACAATCTAAACAAAAAATACTGGTAAAAATGTAAGTACATGAGATTTGTGTGAACTTGTATAACTTAACATATTTTATATTTTATAACACGATGATATACCCATCTCTGCTGCATTGAAAACAGCCCTAGTTTTATAGCTGCCTGCCTCAGCACTTTCTCTCTGCTTCTGTCACCTTTTTAGAGGGCACTGCCACTGTAAACAATGTGAAACACTGAACACAAGGTTTTATTTATATCTGCACACAGTCATCAATTAGGTCTTTACAGTGTTTAACAACTGCGAGTGCCAGAAAATTGTAATGTGTAGAAATTTGTTTCCACAGCATACACATGAATATCAAAATTAGATTTGATCATGTCACTGCGGGTTTGCTGGATTTGAATGTATATATATATATATATATATATATATATATATATATATATATATATATATATATATATATATATATATAACTATACAGCTATAACTGTAATGTATAAATAACATCGCAGTTGGCTCCAGTTGCTCTCAGTAGGAGTATGCACTTCTAATACCGCGAAAACGCCAAAAATACTTAAAATGGAAAAGAGCTGCAAAAGCACCTGCCTGTTCTGTCATGTAGCAGGAATTATATTCACATAGTCACTTCAATCCAACACATCTTACGGTTTGATGTTTCTTGTAGCTAAATGCTAAATACACTGTTTATAGCAGCTTCAGTTCAGTTCAGTTGCACAGGATCTTAAGCTGCATGTTATTCACTACTGTTGTTTCCTTGGCCCATTATCAGACGTGGCAAAAGCACTCACATACTGTACTCTGTACTAGAAATACAGCTACTTGTGTGAAAAATACTCTCGTAAAAGTAGAAGTACTGTTTCAACTCCTTTAAAAAGTAAAAAAGTACAACTTCTCAATTGTAATAAAGAACAAAAGCAAAAAGTAAAACTGCATTTTTTGTCATGAAACAATATGTATTTAACCAGGCAAAATCATAAAAGTTTAAGTTTTCTAATTCCACAGTGAATGGTACTGACCAGAGTCCTGCACCGGGTCTGGTGCCCGACAGGTAACCCACAAAAACATGCAGGGATGGGTAAAAAAAATAAAATAAAAATAAACAAACAAACAAATAAATAAATAAATAAAAAGAATTTTCACAGGTATGGGTAAAATTAAACGAAATGCGGGCAGGTAGCGGGCAAGGAAGTGAAAACATAAAAGAAGATTCATGGATAAAAATAATTTGTAGGACATTTAATGATGATAATCATCTAATTTGACCGTGGTTGATCCACAGCCGGTTTGTTTTATTATGAAGTGAGCTTCACCTCTGTTTACATCTGCCCACAGATGTCACTGAATAACACATATAAGAGATTTACTGATGGCGTGTGGTTTAGCCAAACATAAAGCCCTGAAAAGTGAATTACTGTGTAGACAATGTGTTTAATCACAGGTCAGGACATGGTACTCAGCTTTGAGGGTACTGGCGGAAAAATGTATAAAAAGTGGACCCATGCAGGACTCTGGTCCTGACCCTGGTCACAGCCTGTGCTTCTTCTCTCCTCCACACTGATTTTCCCTCTGAAGTGATGTATTTTATGTACTGTCACATCTGTTTAGTTTGAAAAAGTAATGAACCTATTCTGAGAATGTAAGGAGTATAGAGCACAGATATTTATGCAAAAATGTAGGGAGTACAAGTAAAAAGTTGCCAGGAAAATAAATACTCAAGTACAGGTACCTAAAATAAATTTGCTTAAATACAGTAACAATGTACTTATACTTTGTTACTTCCACCTCTGTCCATCATGTAGGGTTTCATTTAGCTTAAGTTACTCGAACATAATAATTTCACTTAACATACACTTCATACAAGTACCTTGTTTGTACAAGTAATCTGTCAAATACATAAAATACACACAGTAAATAATCTGATTATTTCAGCACACAAGTTATTAATGTTTCACTTTATCAATAATCAAAGTGACAATGTAATGATTATAGTTCACTACTGCTTCTTATATTTCTATGATATATAGTTTATCGTTGTCATTACCATTACGTTGTCACTGTGTTGTAAAACTCTGGGGTCAGGCTAACAGTATGCTGGAGTCTTAATGTTTAATATAATTTCTGTCTTTAGCATAAAATCAGTGAGGATTTAGAACATGAACATTCATTTACAGTACTGTGCAAAAGTCCTGGGCCAACATTAGGTTTGTTGATTTAGTAAAATTTTGATGACCACACATACGCATTTCTCAGTCTCTGTATTAAGATCCAATCTGGATATAAGTGAAGTACGAACAGCAGTAAAAAGCAAAAGTTTCAAAGTAAAAATAAATATAAACCAAAGTGGTCGTATTTAGTGTGATCCCCTTTAAACTTAACATATTTTTAACTCTTTTGTTCAGACAATATTAGATTAATTTAATTAATTTTCTGATTTTTTTATTCCAGGTTACAGTCAACACATTTCAGATGTTTCTGTTTGTGCTGCTTCTTGTCGTGAGGTCAAGGGTCACATTAAATACTGACTTTAACCTTTACAACCCATTTGGTCCAGTTTTCTGTGTGTGTTTTAAGGCTGGGCACTTATCCTCTGTGTTTATCTGTTGTATCTTAAGAAAAAAAAACTCAGACATAAATGTGTATGCTCATTTCAACCCTGCAAAAACAATCAACCCAGAGGTAGCCTAAGACTTATATGCCTCATACACAGTCATTTGTGCATTTTTCCATAGTCAGTGTTTTATCTGCAGTTGATTGTTATTGTCTTGTTTAAGATCTTGATCTATTTACAGCAGTGCTTTGCTTCACTTTGTGCTGCTGTGTTGACATAAATCGTTGCTTTATTCGCCTTCCCCTGAACTGGACAGCACAGATAAAGGGCTGACCAATGAAACATGAAGCGCGGGATGTGAAACGTCTCATAAAAGACTTATTACATAAAGAACTGAATTCCCGTTCCTTCTGATTGAACTGCATGGGACCTTTTTACAGAAAAAATTGTAATGCAGTCAGTGGCTTAGAGACTAGTAATTTTTCATCCTGCTTGAAATGTGCCATAATTTCTATATATGATGTTTGTGAATTTAAAAGATAATTACACAAGTCACATGAAATATGCAGTTTTGTGGTACAGCTGTTGAATTATCAGACTGTGAAAATACAAAAAAATAACAGAAAGACTACAGATGGACATGGTGTCATTGTAACCATCGCTCTATGATCTGTTCAGAATTGCTTTAGACGTCTCTGCAGCTTCAACATGACTAGACTCGTAGTGATTTGAATAATTTCACACTTGCTCTCCAAAAAATGAGGTCAAATGTGCCGTGGCCGTAACTATTTTAGTGCTGGTGGCGTGTATCGCCAAGGGTTCTATGTGGAACCCCATCTGAGGGTTTCACTTGGAACCTTTTAAGGGTTATAAAATATAGGAACATCTGCCTGGTCTTCAAAATCCTGCATAGTTTAGCTCCTCCTCCACTGAATTAATCCACAAACCAGCGTAATAACACTAGTCAGATAACCAGAAGCACCACACGGGGTGACTTATCGGTCCCATTCAGGAAAAGCACATTTGGTCCGTTATCATTCTCTGTTAAAGTGACACAAAACTGGAACTCACTTCCCACCCACATTACAGCTATACATACAGTACATACTCCACTTTTATGGCCAAATCAAAAACATGGTTTGCTGACAACTGCACCTGCACGCACTAGCATATGCCTGTGTGTTATTTGCATCATGATCATAGATGCTGTCTGTCCATATGTGATGTCTGTTTACATCACTGTCTGTGATTCTGTGCTGATGTATTGTGTGTGATTATATTGTATGTGCTGCTCTTGTATGTTTGGCTTATATGTGCTTTCTCTGTGTGATTGGACTGATGCTTCTCTGTTCTCTTTTATCTTTTATCTCTTCTCTTTTTTGATTGATCTTGTCTCTTAGCTGTCTTAACTCTCTTTTTTTAATTAATGTGCTGTAATATATTGTTTTTTTCGGGTGCCTATTGTCATCAGACTGGGGACTACAGCACGATTCTTAACCATGTTGGCTAAAGCCGCTCTTTTTACTGTTATTGGTACAGTTAATTAATTAGGATTGTCCACGATATAATAAACTAATAAACTAAAACTAAACTGTATAGGGCTCTTGCTCTTCATCCACATAAAAAGTTCAGATTTTTTCAAAACTGCTGTTTTTACCCCCAAGACTTTGACTTTATGTACTTATATACCTGCGTGTCTACTTTTTTGGTTGAGATTCAACATGTTGTGTGTAGTGGAAAAGTTCATTTTAATAAATGTATGAATGTACAATTCTCAGTAAATTATGTTTTACTGACAGAAAAGTTTTCAAAACATATGAAAATCACAAAAGTGCATGGATATCACACAAACAAGTTTCACTAGAATCATTCCAGTACCGACTGGTTAGTGAAATCATATCAAGTTTTTTATGTGCTTTCCTCATGTATTTCTTATCTTACAGGATTATGAACCTTTGAACATACTCTAAAATTCAACTATAAGAGAAACTTTTTTCCATACTTTATTAAGATTTTCACACAAAAGTCCAGACTTTTCAAGGTCTGGAAAACAGCATTTCAAAATTCCAGACTTCTTAAGACTTTCAAGACTTGCACAAGTACCCTGGTTATACATTTACTGGAAACTACGACTGAAATGATTAATCAACTAATTAATTATTGTTCTGTTTTATTGTTCATTGTGTATCATGAATGTGTTTTATATTGTTTGAACTTTGTACGGCTGCTACCTTGGCCAGGTCTGCCTTGTAAAAGAGATTTCAATTCAGTTCAGTTCAGTTTTACTTATAGAGCTCAATATCACAACACAGTCAGCTCACAGGGCTTTACAGAAATTGTTGAATTGATAAAAGAAAAAAAAAAAACTCAATGAAAATGAACAAACAGTCAAGTAATCAGTTAGTGAACAGTCGGTGAAGCAAATGGATCAATGTCCTGGGCATCCCTTGTCCTCAGACCCTCCTTCTTGGCAAGGAAAAACTCCAAAAAAACTCCCAGTGGGAAACAGAGAAACCTCAGGGAGAACCACAGTGAAGGAGAGATCCACTCCCATGGACGGACAGGCTGTAGATGAGACCAGGACTGATGGACATCCATTTGTCGATGTAATTCCAGTCTGTAGGAATGCAGTAGGGTGGGGGCACATGCAGACAGCTGAGGGGTACATCTGGTGAGGGTGAGGGTCCATCCAGATAGGTGAGGGTAAGGGAGGAAGTCCAGGGTCACACATCAGGATGGGGAACAGATGGGTCACCTCAGGTCCTGTCGTCGTTGGGCCTTAAGTGGCCACATCTGAAACAATTATAGATTTCTAATCTCAATGGGACTTCCTAGTTCAATAAAGGTAAAAAAAATAAATAAATAAAAATCTATCTATCTATCTATCTATCTATCTATCTATCTATCTATCTATCTATCTATCTATCTATCTATCTATCTATCTATCTATCTATCTATCTATCTAAAATAAATTACTCAAATTCATTAAACAATTATTTGATTACAATTTTCCTGAATTGAAGCTTTGTTTCATTAATTTTGCTGCTGCTGATCAATGGTTCCACTGTTGCGTTTCACAGGGACACTTACTCTGTCACACATGACACCATAATCACCAAAAACAACGTGGAGCATAACTCAAACAAAAGGACAAAAAGCAGAAAATGTCTATCTGATCATGTTAACCATCACTTACTCTTTTAAACTTTTAAGCTTTCACACAAACGGTTGTTCCATCTTATGTTGGTCATAAGTTGGATACAAATTAGTTAAAGACTGCAGTGCGAATCACTGAATTTAATCAAAGAAAATAATTGATGAATTAATCGATTACCAAAATAATCACTAACTGCAGCTTTACTGGAATCCTTAAATAAAAAGGGGTTCTTGAGTGGGACTGCTGGGGTAGCTTCTACATAAAATAATTACTGAAACAGTTGTAATTTAGTGGCTTCAGATCTAAAAACTAAGACATTTTCACTGCATACATTTCCAAGAAGGAATATTAAAATTTCCTTTAAAATTTTTGAATGTTACTGTTCATCATCAAAATGTAAATATATCATTAGTTAATTATTTCATTATTTGTTTTATTCTTTACCATCCTTTTTCCTGTCATATTAGTACTATTTCGTAGATATTTCAAGGTTTTCTATCTATGTGATACTTGTTGAGCTGTTTTTCACTGAGTTCAGTGTTATATCTTTAATGACCTTGTTTGCTGAATAAAAGATAAAGACGTCTTACTCAGTGTCAAAAATTAATGAAGTATTTTGAGTCGAGTTTTAGGATTTTGCTAAGTCTGATGAAGTTGTAACATATTTTTAACAAATCTGTGACAAATCTTGGGAGGTCTTGGTGAGGTGGCACGTATATGAGATAACCCCCACATAAAAGAAGTCTTCTGTGGAATACTATGAGTGTGTAATGGGGTCATTCATATATCTGTGTGCCTTCTCTAGGGTTCGTCTTGTCACTGCCTCAGTTCAGTGGGCTGTTTCCAGAGTCAGTGCAGACCAGAGAGCCTCTAGAGTCCACATGGTGAACTGATCTGACATTAGGAGTGGAGCTGTGAGGGACACACACAATACTTAAACTGTCACATCAATAATGATTGTGGTGGAATGTAAAGAAAAGAACGTTTATATAATCAAGGTTGTGAATGGAATTGAGTATTTTCCAGTCTTTTTAACATAAAGAAGCTAATTAAAAGATTATGAAATGTATTTAACGGCATTAAAGTAGATAATGTTACCTTTGTGCTATGCTTCAACTGAACATTCCTCATAGCAAAGTGTTTATGGCAGTTTTATTTTCAAGTATAATACATTACCACTGACAACACATGCCATAATCAAGGTCTACTTTACCCGGCCACAGTGAACACAATATTCACCACAACGGCAGAACAGGACTCTGCACACAGGTTCATCTGTGTTGTCCTGTAGACTTCGTTTGAGTTTTGCCTGAAACTATCTGTTGGCCTCCATGATGGAGCTGCAGCTGTCAGTACACAGATGTCTACACAAACTGGAAAGGATAAACACAGTACAGCTATTTCTTTTTTTATTTAATCTTAAGTCTTTGTCCACATGGCTCAGGTGGTCCACCCATGAACTGGTACTAGATTGATGTACTCCCAGTTCCGCGCTCTGACGTCACATAGCCTGTGAAACAACAGTGGCGGGCCTCATGGATGTGGTGTTTATGCAAATTGTTTGTTAAAACAAGGTATTGCTCTAATGTTATTTATCTGCAAATGTTCTGCATAATCAGCAGCTACTCTAGTGTTAACTAGTTTTCAGTCCATGGAGTGCAAGAATAAATTAATACCAAATACATATCCAAATATCCAAATAACATAACATAAAAGGTATATCAGCTTCTTTTGCCTTATGCACCATTTTTCTTCCTGTTTACCTCAAATAGTAGTGAATCAGATGAGCCGACTTTCATTGACTGGGAGCTGACTCCCCACTTTTTCTCCTTTCACTGATGAGTTCTCACTCTTAGTGGCTCAGGTCCCTGTGTTTTGATTGGGTAACATGGTAGCCATGCGCATTGTGAAAACATGGAAATATGAGGTTGCTCATGTTTCCATGAATTGAATGGGTACGACTATCTTGGTGACAACCCCCCCACCCCCCACCCCAATCCGACTGACCAGACAGTTTAAAGTAGGGGGACAAAAGCAAAGCATGGGCCGGCACATGTCAGTCTGCTACTCCCAGCTTGATATGAACTTCCCATTCTACCTCTTTCCTGTACCTTCTCTCGCCAGCAATTGCTATTATCCCTAGTCATTACATCTTCTAACCTGCTACTACCCAATCCATCACTACAACTCTCACCTCCCAAAACCACACTTGCGAGAGGCACAATTGCATGCGAGCGAGTACACTCCTATCTTACTTGCTAAACAGGTTCTTCAGTACAAGTGTTATTATCCCAAACTGTGCAATAACACATCTATTACAGAGTTAAAACCTTATTACATAGTGATAACATAATCCCACCTAAATTATCCATAAAAGAACCAGTGCAGTTGGAGGAGAGGGGCCAAGCTGCCGCAACATCTACTGACCCTGGTGTGTCTGGTCTCCAACCAACAACAACTGCCAAAGCATCTACTCTGGTCCCCACAAATACAAGTATAACCCCAGCTACTGTAATTCAAACCAAATAAGTCAGATGATCTCAGCCAAACAGTACAGTATTGATGAGGAGTCGACAAAAATGATGATGTTCCTTTGTGGAGAACAAAGGTTTTAAATGTTTCGTCAAAGCCTTAAGTCTCACACACACTCTACCCAGTCTGTTCTGTGGATTTATTTGCAGTGTTTTTTTAATTTGTTTTGTGCAAGAAAAAGTTTGATTTGATGAACCAAAATAAGAATGCTTTAATAACAGAACAAATGCACACAATAAGACAATTATTAGGCTTCTTATAAAAACGCTGAGTGCAAGAGTTAATCAATACACAAACCATTCATATTAAGTTAGGCTGAAATATAAGGCTACAAATGACAGTAAATTAAGAGGCGTTTTGGAGTTGACAGAGCGGGCTCTTCTGTGGGAGCTGTGCTAAAAGAGTCAGCTCTCTGAAATGAGCTGAACATCCCATCATTACTGACTGCTGTTCATGAGCTTGTTGTACTTGACTGACTGACTTGTAGTCTTTGGATTTATAGTCCCTAACGACGTAGACCTGTTATGTAAGGAACGGCCAGAGAGCCACCCAGGTACTTTCAGACGTCACAGTATTGCCCTCTGTGGGGGAGGATTGCTCCCTCTTGTGTGTACGTACTCCCATCTATGAAACTTCTCATATTCGTGCACAAAATACTGTGTAACAGACTAATGGAAAAGGGAGAATGGAAAAAGCACAATAGGTCCTCTTTAATGTGCTTTAAAGTTTGTCTTTGTGTCTTTCAGAGTGAAAATCAGGTAGCCAAAATGTAAATATGACTACATCTGATTCCTGTCACATATCAATGGCTTTACTCTGTGTTTCACAGTTTCCCATATTAAATGCAGCCATGTAACTGCATGTTTTTCCAGTCAGTTCCGATTGAAGAGAGGTGTTCCACTGGGAAAGTGATGTCATGCATACCCTCTATACATAAATACACCATTACAAATTTGCCTCACTGTAATTAACTGAGGAATTAAATTACCGCTCATTGCTGTCAATCTGTCATCTCTCAGTATAGTGAAGACAATCACTCATCAGACTGAGGCTTGATAAGCTCTCGGAAAAATACATCAAAATTTATTAGCACTAGCTAAGTCATGAATAGTATCACCTTATCCCAGCCATTCATTTAAAAAATATCAATCATTTAACATATTTGACTTTCAAACACAATCATCACAGACATTACATGTAGTGATTTGTATTCATCAGATCAGTACATTCCTGAGCAGTTGCAAATGTGTGCTTGACGCTACCTGTACAGCTCCATAGCTTGCATAATTATTTGGAGTTTCTTACATTTAGCACCCCTGGCCAAGCAATGTTTTTCAGCAAGAAGATACAGAACTCAGCTGAAATTCCCTATAGAAATGTATGCATGATTAATACTGCTTGTGGGTATACAGTACACTCATCACATAACCAATGTCTGTCATGACTCATACAGCCGTTGGCAGGTGGGACAATATCCATCTAATTTCAGAGGAGTGTGTTGGTGCCATCCTCTGCTTTGTCATTTTTAACGGTGTACGATCACCTGTCATTTTGATTAAGTAAGCACTTGAATCTTCACTGGTGGTATTAACTTCAATTTCCATTTTCCCCGTGTATATTCAAACACAGTAGTGAGATAGAGGAACGGGGGGAAAAACAGTGACCTCTTTTGATGTGCGGACTCTAATGACTTGTCTGGTTCTGGATGCTCAGCAATGTTTTAAATATTGCATCAACATTACATACAGTTTTTTCACGGCTGAATGATGAATGGGCTTTGGAGGGAAATATTTAGTGAAAATTGTTACCAGTGGTGTATAGTGTCTATAGTGTCTATAGTGTGCTTACACGCATGTGGAAGAAAGACATAAAAAGAAAAAAGGCGAGCAGGAGAGAGAGAGGCAGGAGCTAAAATGCAGGATTCAGGGACTTTGTGCAAATGTCAGCAGGCCTCCCAGCACCTCCCAAGCAGTCGAACTGGAAATGGCACTGAAACGCTGCTGACCATATGGCTCTTGTAATTAATCGGCCCGATTAATTTTTGGCTCACCCTCCATGTCTGCACAGCCACTTATGTAATACCAGAACCCTATGAGCAAGCACTTCTCCAAACTTACCATAATGAATGTTAGCAAATGAACATGAGGTCATGTGGTGCGAAGGTCAACAGAAGAGCAGAGAGATTTTTTAAGACAGAATTCGGATCAGTTTAATTATTTTGTACTTTTTTTTACACAAGCCATTAGCTACGGAAGCACAGAACTGTCACAGAAGTAAAAAACAAAGTAGCGCTTCTCGTTATTATATCTTTGTGTTTAAACAAGAAAAGTTTCAACCTAAATAAGTTTAGAGATAATTTTCTTGTTGAAATAAGAATATTATCTTGTTTGAACATAATACTTATTTTGTTAAAACAAGAAAATGATCACGTTAAAAGTGTTTGCAAGAGACTTCCCATGATGCCTCAGTCGGGGTAAGTTAACAGTTAGCCAAACGACTTTGGTTTACATCTCGTTCAGAGCAGACCGGAGACTGGAGCAGATGGAAAGACAGATGGAAGCCCCCACTGACACAATATAAAGACGAACATCAGCAAACTGCAAAATGACAACCTAAGTAGTA
Source organism: Sphaeramia orbicularis (assembly GCF_902148855.1). Classification (NCBI taxonomy): domain Eukaryota; kingdom Metazoa; phylum Chordata; class Actinopteri; order Kurtiformes; family Apogonidae; genus Sphaeramia; species Sphaeramia orbicularis. The sequence goes on along the minus strand of NC_043966.1, from coordinate 32,012,055 downwards.
GTCCAGACATTACTGGAACTGCACAACTAAAACGCTTAACGTAAAAGAAAAAAGCTTAACATATCTTAATGCCCGAGAACAGTGATCAGTCGTGTGGACATCTCTAGTCATGTCCACTTTCACCTCTGCAAAAATCACAATGACAACCCCAATTTTACAGATGTCCACATTAAGGATTTCCTCTTTGTAGGCACACAATATAGAGAAAAGGCTTAATGTAGCTTAATGTCTGAAAACAGTGGTCAATCATCACCAAATTATGCATGGACATCTCTAACCATGTCCATTTTCACCTCTCCAAAAATCAAAACGAAAACCCCAGAATTATGGATGCTGTCCATGTTAAGCCTTTTCCTCTCCATATACGCAAATTAAAAAAAAAACATTAACATAGTTTAATCCTAGAGTATTGTTTTTTGTCATTCATTCATTCATTCATCTCCTGAACCACTTTATCCTCCAGAGGATCGCGGGGCTGCTGTAGCCTATCCCAGCATTAAAGATGTCCATGCATAATTTCGTGATGTTTGGCTGCTGTTTTTGGACATTAAGCCACATTTGTTTTTTTCTCTATAATGTGCACCTAAGGAGAGGAAAATGATTAACGTGGACAGCATCCATAAAACTGGGGGTTTCGTTTTGATTTTCGGAGAGGTGAAAGTGGACATGATTGGAGCTGTCCACATGAACTTTGGTGATAATTGATCACTGTTTTCAGACATTAAGCTACATGAAGCTTTTTTACATTAAGCGTTTTAGAATGTCCCAATTTGTGCAGTTACAGTAGTGTTTGGGTTACTACTTAGGTTGTCATTTCACAGTTTGCTGATGTTTGTCTATATATTGCGTCAGTAGGGGCTTCTTTTCAACTTTCCATCTGCTCCAGTCTCTGGTCTGCTCTGAACGAGATGTAAACCAAAGTCGTTTGGCTAACTGTTAACATACCCCAACTGAGGCATCATGGGAGGTCTCTTGTAAACTCTTTGTAACGTGACAATTTTGTAGTTTTAATGAAATATGTATCACGTTCAAACTAGGTAATTTTCGTTTGTACTATGTTATAACAAAAAACGCTACTTTTTTTTTTTTTTTTTTTTTACTTCTGTAGCAGTTCTGCGCTTCCATAATTACCAACTATAGTATATAGTTTACCAATTATAGTTTAGGACTAGTAAGTATTTGGCATTTTTACTTTCAAAATGACAGAAGAAATAGACCAAAAGAGGGTTTTTAAAGACTGGTAAATAGTACCCAGCAGGAAAGAGGCGATATCTCAGAAAAAAATTCAACACTTTTAAAAATTTACTATTTATTGGAAAATATTTAGCTGATGAACTGAACATTTATGTGAAAGTAAAAAAAAAAAAGACCACAGATAAATACATCTGTCAATAAATAAGTGTAGACTAAACATCATACCAACTGTAAAAAATCTAGTTAATCAAATTTATGTTGTTTTTTTTGTTGTTTTTTTTTTTATTATTATTATTTCAAAGGTCCATTGAGACCTCTTGTATTGGCCATCAGTTACTATTAGAGCTGTGTTCTGCTAAAAGCATTGATTAATCCAAACTGATCCATCTGTCTCCAGTTGATTGATTATGAAATGTTTTTTGCTGGCTGCTTTAGTGAATCACTCTTAACTGCTTCAGCTTTAATTCCCTCCTCCAGGCTTGTTGATCTACATATACATTTATATCAACTATAAACAGAGCAACCTTTACAAAGAGAAGGAAATATGCTGGTATTTTTCAACATAATACAGGTATATATTACACTGAGTCAGTGGGAAAAGCAATGGCTTTGCATGAACAACTAAATCCAGAAATACTTGTTCACTGTAGTGTTCTCCCATCCCACATAGCTTGTGACTTTTAACAATTGCAAACCCATGTATGCATGGCCTTGATATAGATTAAAGCACTTCAGAGTACAAGAGTTATCTATTATGTATTGTTTACCGCTTTGCTGAAGCAATGTATCCATGAGAAAGGTGAAGTATAGCCTCCAGGCATTTACCAGATGTTCATTTATAAAACAAAATATATTCAGTTGAAATGCCCCTCTTGTTTCTGCATTCCTCTTCTGAATTTTTTAATAAGTCACTGCAGCTCTACACAATATTCAATGTTTTCTTGTATTTGTTGTATGAGAATCAGGTTTTGATGCTATGATTTAGATGAAGTTAGACCCCACTGACGTCGCATATAGTCTGTGAGTCTCATCCTGCATTTTTCATCATGTGTTTGTGTGAACATGGTTTGGGACTCCGTCTTCATTTATTTTTCGTCATTTACTCTCAGCTCAGAGTGGAGGTGACCTATAATGGGGGTGTATAGTTTGTCATGTACAGCAAATGCTCTAATTTGTATGCACTAAGCTGTCAAAGAGTCTGTGTCACCTGCTGTGTCGTAGGGCACCATACTAATCATCTTTGGGATGACTAAAGAGCTTGGATTATGACACTTTTTTCTCTTTTTTTTCTCTTATAGAAATGCAAAGGTTGGCCCTTCAGAATATTAGTTGGACTATCTCTGTGTGGGGAGTCAGAGGGTGTCGCTGAGGGGAGCCTGAAGGGCTCATGCTAGTCGGTTTTCGAGTCTCATCCTTCTGCTGCTCTTTCACCTTAACTCTGGGAATGATAAGACTTCTGCTCCTGCAGCTGTGCTGCTCTGGAGCGTTGCACAGTGATAACAGACCAGCGAGACGTCAAGCTGTTATCTCCTTGATGCTGACATTCACCTCATATAGTTGGTAACATGTGCCCAAAAGGTACAGTGCTCTCACTGAGAAAGCTACAGGGAACTAAGGAGGCAAAACAGTGAAGGAAGGCTGCTCACATTTTGACAATCGAACATGAACTTCAGTCATTACTAGAGTAAGTATATCCACCTTCTAAAGCTGACATACGTGGACATGAGTATGCTATTTTTGTACAGTACTGTGGGAAGATGTTGTACGATGGTTCCCCTAAAGGGAAAAAAAAGAGACTTGAACTAGATAATTTTCAGTTTATTACAGTATAGTTAAAATACAGGTCGGCATTTTGGGATATCTGTATATATGTGTGTGTGTGTGTGTGTGTGTGTGTGTGTAGGGTGATGTTGGGACACATTTCTGCCAAAGCAAATGACTATAACAGAAACTGTCTATGTGTTTTAAAATTATCTTCTGTTATAAACTGAGAAAAGACACAATACATGCTTTGAAGCCATTGTTCCTTTTTTTTAAAACATGACACAACTTGGACAGGACCTGTTTTGACACAGTGTGTTTTGAGACACTTTGTTCTTCAGAATTAAATTAAGTTTTACATTAAAAAGAGGTTTGTACTTCATAAGTGCTGGCAATAAAAAAGAAGGATGTACCTTATCTCTGCCTGTTCTTGCGCTCGCTTTTATTACGGAGGTAATTTGCATTTTAATTTGGAGCTTGAACCTGAGCTTAATAGAATTAAACTGAGAGACACATTGACATGGTTTTCTGACCCTTTCAAGGCCTGCAAGTACAGAAGGGGCAGAATCACTCAAGTTGTAGCGAGGCATGGCGTTGACCTGAGCTGAGATAAGCTTTAAAGGTAAACATTGGCTGTTTAAATGCCAATTATTACCACAATTTTCCACAGACTCCCTACAGAGACAGTGCATTAACTTATGAAATGGTGTGTTATTGAGAAAACACAAATCAACAAGGTATTTTGATGTAGCGCTCACTCTCTCTTCATAAAATATTGCCTCTTTTGTTCGAGATGGGAAGACCTTACACAGAAAGTAAAACATTGTCTTTTTTCTCTTTAATGCACAGATTGTGGTTTGTTTTTCCATTATAACTCCCAGGCCTGTGTCTGTGAAATTGGAAGCGGTCTTGTCAGACATTTGAATGTTTACAGCAGCTTTGAATTTCCTATTCCAGTCAATATTAGGTTAGGCTATGGGGGAAATAGCTTGAGAGGGGGAAGTGCTCTGAAGCATGAAGAGCCTAGCTGTCGACCTACCAGAAAGAGAACCAGACAGAATGAAGTTTGGCATTTTATAATTAGAGATGAGGGGCTGGAGCAGCAAACAATGCATTTCAACTGGCACACGTCAATACTTTCAACTGTAAGTACAATATCAGTTGTGAGATGCAGCATGCGATGTCTGTCTCAGATAATAACAGGAGAAGTCTGACAAACTGGGTGGTTTTATTATTATTATATGATCAATTTCATTGCTTTCAGTACTTCAAACTAAACTACAAGAGCGTCATTGTCTCACCACTGACAGCATTAGTGGGTCTCCATAGAAGTATTCTTCTGTTTAATTGCAAGTTCGCCATGATCATTCAGAGTTGTCAGTGCTGACCTTTATGGTGGTTTTAAGAGGGTCTAATTGACGCTGAAAGATACAGATACAGCAGAAATACTAAATATGGAAAAGTCTAATATATATTTCTAAGTCTAGAAAGATGCCATGGCAGCGGCTGCTTTGGTGTTGGTGAGGTGGGATGAGACATGCAGTCCATTTAGCGGTTTGACAAAAATAGATGTTTCTTGACCATTTTGCCACAAACTGCAACTTAAATTATCCATTAAATTGACAAACATTATATGTCTAAATAGTGACACAATTTAGATAGGATCAAAACTTACTCGCTTCACTGTCACTTATATTTTTTTCCATGGTTAGATACAAACCTGTTCACTTCTGTGGATTCCATTTGCTGCAGTATTGTGTGCCTGAATCCATTAAAAAGAAAATCTTGTGTCATTTCACCACTTTACGAGTTACGATGAAGTGCAGAGGACAAAGTCAATAAATAATGTTACAAGGCTTAATTGAAGGGGACAAAAAAAAACACCTAGCTAACTTTATTATTATTATTATTATTATTATTATTATTATTATTATCATTATTATTATTATTATTAATATTAATAATAATAATAATAATGATAATAATAATAATAATAATAATAATAATAATAATAATAATAATAGTTAGAATACTACTACTACTGATAACTCGTTTTGTTTTGTATTGAAATCCAAAGTAACAGGAAAGGATGCATTCATAGTTACCTTATATATTTGTTTAAAATGGCTTGACATCATTACTGTGTGACTTCATCACATTCACATGACTTGATGACTTGACTAAGCTTACTGGTGTAACACACAGATAAGGAAGAAATAGAATGGCCTTCATTTTGTTTTGTATTGCTATTGATGTGGACCATGGACTTTTACACAGGACTGAACATGACGGTTTATTGCAGTTGGCGTCCTGTGTCTGTATCCGCTGAACTGTGGTCCATCTGATCGGAGTCTGCGCAGTTAGGTGATGTGGGGGTTGTGGTCTGGAGGGGGATGTTAACAGGCAGGGTTTTAATGATGAGTTTTCACTAAACATGGTCTACATTAGGGGGACAGGATTCTACTGTTTAGCTCCTAATGTTCCCAAATTTCACTCACTGTGGTCAATAACAGTTAGAATTTAACTATGAACAGGAAGTTTGATTATAATCGAACCAGAAGAGTGAAAATGAAGGGAACAGCATAAGGCCAAATTGTAGATGTAGAATATATATGACTGACACTTGTATTACCAAACACTAGAAGGATTTATCAGGCACAATTGTGTCATAGATGGATGGAAGTTGTGTAGTCATGCAACATCAACCAAAGTGAAACAGGCATATGATCAGACACACACTACCGGTCCTTTAAATGCATGCTGTTTGCATAGAAAAAACACCCATGCTTTATACATTACCTGATGTCTATAGCAATAATGGTCAGGAAATACACTCAGAGACAACCTGCAAAATTCATTTCAAGTACAAAATATTGTGCCTGGTCTCTATTTATGATCTAACATCACCTGACCTTATAGCAGCGCAAGTAAATCTAGAATCATTCATCATTTGACTAGCCTGCACAACAGCTGACAATGGGAGCTTTTTGAGCTGGAAATACGAACACAGACAAATAACACACTAAACTAATCACAAAAGTCTCCAGTGCCGACTCCACTGACAGAAGAGGAGCCACTCCGTCCCAAAGGCCAAGCTTTGATTCTGCAACCAAATTCATGTGCACAGTCTGTGAGGCAGAGCCAAACACACTGACAGTCAGGTGTGTAGAGGAGGACATGCAGCCAGTGTCAACATTTCCACTGCCCTCAGACAGCTAATTAGCAAAATAAAAGTGACAAATGGAGACGGTGGCCCGCCATGCAGAAAGACATTCCAGTTACCTGTGGCACTAATCATGTTTCATCTTTGTGATAACGGGCAACAGATAAAATATAGCCCAAGATAAAGTAAGTCTCCTTGTCCAACTCAGCTGTGTGTGCATTAATAAGAGCTGAAGTGAAGATAACACAAAGACAGACTTTTTCTACTAAGTAATTACCTTTGCGATACAATACACATAGAAAAGCACTTCATGCTTGTGTTGTTGTACTGTATAATACATAAGTAACCATTACTTTGTACTGGTCAGGATGAGCTGGGGTGGTGCAGGGTTTGGGGTGTGGGGGGGTGCAATTTGTTTATTTCATTATACATTTAATTTTATTTAATTTCTTTTTTTTTTTCTTTTTGCTACACTCTAATTAGAGTGCTATTTCATTTGCTGTTTTTGTATGCATGTATATATATGGTGGCCAACAAGGGCCAAACACATTGCAACAGCCCAATGTGTGTACAGAAACGATACAAATTCAGAAACTCAAACACAAGTCTAAATGAGGTACAAAACAAGGAACATGGTGCAAATGAAAAAATGCGCTGCAAGAATCAAGAACATATGCATAATAATCAAACACTCTGCAAATAAAGAAATGATGCAAACCAAGAAAACATCTGCAAACAAAAAATACTGCATAACCAGTCACTACAACAGAAGTGCTCCAAACTTGTAGGGGGCAGCGTTTACAAACAACAGACTAGTGTCAAATAGAATCTAATAAAACTCACATTACCGCGCTGCGTTATAACTTCAATTCATTCCCACTGTAGTTTGAAACACTGTCAGTCAGCTGTTCTCCATCTCTCTCTCCATCCTGTGTGTCTCTGCATTGAGCTGTTCTGCTGACACCGCCCCCTACAGGTCTGGAGCACTTCCGTTGTAGTAAACAGTTATGCAGCGTCTTTCATTTGCAGAGGATTTCTTGGTTTGAATCATTTTATGTTTTGCATCGTTTCTCTATTTGCAGAGCATTTGATGATTATGCATGTGTTTTTGTGTTTTGCAGTGCATTTTTTCATTTGCACCACGTTCCTCTTTCTGTACCTTATTTAGACTTGAGTTTGAGTTTGTGAATTTGCATCATTTCTGTGCTTGCAGCTTTTTTCTCTGAGATGCATTGGGCCATTGCAATGTGTTTGGCCCTTTTTGGCCGCTGTACATATATGTATATGTATGTACAAATGTAAATGTGTCTCTGTATGCACATATGTTTATACTTTAAAACAAAAAAGGGAAGGTAAATTGTAATTCTGCGATTGGAAGTGTTCTATTTTTCTTCAATAAAAAATATTGGGAAAAAAAAGTACTTACCTCTTGATAGAAGTATCTAGTATTGGTATCCACAGACCTGTATGTGACATGTGTGATGTGACTTTCTGTGACCATTCAGATTGAAAGGCTCCACTCTTCATCCAAATCCATAAGTGTGACAACTCCATAACAGAAATGACACTTGAAAGTAAATGCACTGCTGCCACAATTTTACTGATTAGCAAACCATTAATCACAGATCCTGACAAACTGCTACACTGCTTATTAAACTGGCAATAAATGTTAACACACAACAGAGTGAGCCGTCTGCCATTGAAGTAGAGGTTTGTGAATTGTCCTCTGTGCATCAAACACTGCACAGAATACAGCTACTTAACAGATCTGGTGTATGTGCTTGTGCTCTGTCAATAACAAACTATCACCAGTGTATTTTCTTTTGTTCAAAAATAAGCAGAGAAGTTAAAAAAAAAAAAAAAAATCGTATTTGTATAATAATTTTGTGAGGACATTCATTAAGCTTCATTTATGGCCACACACTAACAAACTTTACTGCTAGCTCATTACATTGTATGCACCATGTACTTTTATTTTGCGGTTCTTTTCCAGAAGAGCAAGTGCATGCTTCGAACCTTAAGGCTATTGGCACTAGAAAAAAATGATTAGTCATAGCAGGGGTGTCACAGTGGCATAGAGCTGCCGGCATCACTGGGAAGATCCACAATGTAATGCCTGTTAGGATAAGTACAAATACGTGCATTGAAGTGCAGATACGTGCAGTTTATTTGATTTTGTATTCAACCTGTCACATAGTATGCAATACTTAAAAATACTGTTTATGTGACAAAGCAATACATATTTGACAGAAAAACCTTTCTAAGCAATATTGCATCTTTATTTCTTGCATTAAACGGTTAGTTATCCTTCCTCATTTGCATGGGGCAAATGTTTTCCTTTCTTTTTCAGTGTGATTTGCTTGATTGCACTTGCTAATGCATAAAGAAATAAATAATTCTCCATATGCTCAAAGAAGGAAAATTAATTCAAAGAATGCTCTATTTGATATAGATCTAATGCAAACAGTTATTTCATCAGTTTGATCAGGTTGTGTTGAATACACAGTGATATCTGGTGTCTATGTGTGATCCAGCTCTGCCAGCGTCTCTATCTACACTGACTCTGATTTAATAGGCAGCTATAACCAAGGCAGCACTGTAACCTTTGTTGAAGGTTTGGTGTTGATGAGCAACTGCACTGTGTTATGAATAAAATATACTGCAGTCACACTAAAGCATACTGTATGTGCTCATCGTCTTTAATTAAACAAATGGCAATTCAGTGAATGTATAACGTGTTGAGTTTGAATAAATATTAGATGTATTTGAAGAAAAACAGTGGGGATTTTTTTTTCAGTTCTGGTTCCTAAGTACTGCATAGATTTTATGATGGGGTTTTATTTATTATATTTGACAAATAAATAAATCCAATAATCAGATAGTGACTCATTTACAACATAAAAATGCACTATCATCTTGCAAACAAGAATCAAACAAAAGATCAGCATTCAGTATTTACTCGTAAGACTGTTACTGACATCAGACACTACAACCTTGTACTATAAACCTTTTGAGACTTTATATCTGAGTAAACAGACGGTACTTTCACACAGTTATTCACTTTGAAACTGCATTTTGCAGTGGGCTTCTCTTTCCTATGCTGGGTAGTTTTGGATAAAACTATCTCTCAACTGGAACATACTGACATGATTTTAAATAGTCTTCCTCTCCTGCTTTCACCGCCTGGTGCTGTCCTCACAGAGAGCAGTTTAGAATGTGAATGTGTTTTCTGTTTGTTTTGCTGAGGGAGAAAATGCATGCACTCTAGAGTATGATCTGAAGGAAAGTAGATTGAGATGGGCACAGCCCTGATCTATAATTGGAATCAGTTCTTGTATGTGGAGAGTTTTGAATGCCTATCCTCCTAAACCCTTTTCTTTCCTAATAAGAAAGGCGCGCACGGACACGTCTTTTCAGATTCCAGCTTCTGTTTTCCCCTTTTCATAGGAGACAGTTGTGTTGTTCAAAAAATACTAATGCTGCATTGCAGAATTTCCACCAGAAGCCACAACAGGCTACTTTTATGAATGCAGATGCAGTATGCATCTTAAATAACATCACACTCTTTTCCGCTCAAGTGACTATTAGATATTTACCGTGAGAAAACACACAACCCACTTAGCGTCTAAGAGCCAGACGGACGTCATTAATACTAACAACTCTATTTTTGTGTGCTGGAGTCCTATGTTCCTTTTGATTGGCCCATCATTAAAGACACCAACATGGAGGAGCCTGCGGTGGTAATGGCATGCTCTCTCATTCATACAGACACTGAGAAATGGTAAGCCATTACGACATGCAGCTCCCCTGCATAGCCCGTCACTGCAGCCCCTGATTCGGCATCCATCCTCACCCTTGGATCTGTAATTGTAGTCGAGAGAAAATGATGGGACTCTTAACATTTTTGAGAGAAGAGCTGGTGTCAGGTGCAATTTGTTTTGCAAACCAGTAGTAGTTGTGATAAATATCTCAAATATAGTCACTGTGACAAATGAACCGCAGTGGATGAACAGATCTGATAGGATGCTCCTTTGTTATTGTGACATTTTTGCAAATAAAACCAAGGCTGACATCTATCACCTCACCTCAGAGGAAAAAAATGTGATCTCTGAGGTCCTTCTTACCCTCTAATCTGTTTGGGTATCCAGACATCCTGAGGCTTTCACTGACTTCATTCACCGGGGCCACAGAATCAAAAGCAGATGGAGACAAGCACACAGAACAAGAAAGGATGTGAGAAATAAAGGATTTGGTGGATGATAAGGGCAGATCATTATTACAGTTAGGCAGCCAGAGTTAGAGAGAGGGAGAAAAGATAAGGAAGAGAACTACATGTTTTTTGCCCTTTTATTTCAATACAACTGCATTAATAGAATTTAGCGTTTCCACTGTATCCGATCATAGCTTCATTTCATTGTTGTTTCATACTTTTAAGTTTGTTACATAACCTGCTGATAAATATAGTGTGGAGTATACAACATTTTTGTAGCTGAAACTGATATAAAAGAAAATCTAATGAGAGAAATCATCAAATATTTGTTTTTAAATATGCATATGATTAACGCACATTTGTTAAAAAAAAAAAAGTAAAATAAACTTTCTGCCCCTTGATGTAAATATGTTGTGTCTAAATTATCTCAAACACATATCAGTCATGCCTATACTCTGATATTACGTTTCTGAAAGTGGTTCTGCTGAGGTTGGGCTCTAATGCATTGTTGCATATTGTCGATGCCAGGTGGAAACCTTGTAAATCCATTTTTGGTCTTTTTTGTCATAAAACGATTCTATTGGTCAGTCTTCTCGATGGCCTGATGGTTTTAGAAATATTTAACCAATGAAAAGTGTTGAAAACAGTTTGTGACTACATCTTTTAACTCCATTCATTTATTTAGAATATACATAGTTCTTCCAGTTTCCTGAAAAATAACCGTTTTGGACATAAGAAGGAATTTTATAACCCAAATGCACATTTAACTTTGTTTATTCCGTCTATAAAAGGTACAGTGTCTCATAATAAATGTGATTACCACTGACAGACCACAGCTCAACTTGCCTCACAGATAAATAGTGAGACTTTCTTGTCTGGTCCATTTATTATTAACCTGTATAAGCCCAGTGTAGCCATTGACAGCGATGGAAAGGCTGTCAAAGGATAAAGGCACAAAACCCTCTACCACAATACTATTTATAGCTGAGCGTGAGCAAATGTCAATAATTTATGCTGACACGTGTAAACGCTGCTGTCACATTAATAATTGTGTTGCTAAAATAGTCATGTAAAAACAGCATAGAGTGCAGTATGTGGGTGGAATGCTTTTCATAAGAGTAAAATGGCACAGTCCTGTGATGATCAGTGTGGACAGCGCTTATGAAAGGCATTCTCCTGTGCTAATGAATCTGGTGGAAACCATCAGGATGCCAGCTGTTTATCAATGAGAAATTAGTTGAAGAGATTTGGATGCCACTGCAAATACCCAGCCCATCTTTTTTTTTTTTTTTTTTTAACACCTGCCTGATGCTCTACGTGTCCAGTTTTGCAATTTGCACATCAAGAAGAGCATAGCAATCAATAATTTCTGCATTAATTGAAGTGCTTTTTGTCTTGGCGAACTCACAGTATAATGTGTGTGTGTATTCATAAGGCACTTTATTCATACGCAGACCTCTGTCCGCTCATCTTTTACTGGAATGTGACATTTTAAGCATTCTAAGCCATGTAAGCCTGTAGACATGTCTGGCTTTTTCCTTCAATTTAGAGATTTTAAGCAATTTAAAGCCAAGTGACTGTGAATGTACGTCGTGATCACATCTCAAATGTATCGTCAGACAATCGAGCATCCTTTTCTTCTGCACTGTTAAATAGAGTTATTAAATATTTCAACCAATCAATCTTCTTTGTTAGGCCTCTTGAAAATTCCTTGGGGTATGTTATGAAGAAACAATCAGAAATTGGTAAATGTTTCCCAGATGACTCAGAGATAGTTTGGTTTTAACAGTCAGACACGCAATCTGTCACAGTCGTCTAGAAACAAAACCCAAAAATCAATAGAGGGGCACTCTGCAAATTGATATATCTGTTTGACAGTCTAATTCCCTTTAACATGAGAAAGAACAGGCCTGAGTCTAATTGAACAAGTGCTGCCTCATGAGAAAATGTGAAATCTTAACGGTGTAAAATGTCTTTTGAGAAGAAAGTAACACTGCTATGTGGAAAGTATTATTTTATTTCATTGTCATCATGCGTTGTTTGGACTGTATTCATGATCTGAAGAATGTGTCTATTTTCTGTGTGTTCTGTTGGGGCATATAGGGCTCACTATGTCAGCTATGAATCCAAATAAGACTACAGTAAGTGAGGGGAGCTCTGCATAAATGTCTCTGAAGATGTTCTGTCCAACAATCACAACTTTCTGTGCTAAATCTTCAAACCCTTTAAGGCAATTGCATAGCGAATATCAAGTTTGCCAAGCGGGAAATTTTGTCTGAGGCTATGCTTATGTGTGGTAATCTTCCAGACTTTCAAGTGCAATCACTCTTAACTGGAAAGTCCTGCTCTTCATTTGACACGGGGTGTTACACTGGACCAGCGGCTAATTATGTTGGCCCAATGATTAACATTTAAAGGAAACACTATCTTCTACAGTCAGGGCAATAGTTGCATCACAATAGGGCCTGAGGGGTTGCCTATCTTTTTTTCTGTTTGTTATATTTGACTGTGTGTGTGTAACTGCTTTTAAACCCACTTACATGCAAGTAATATGAGGTTACCTGGAGCAAGTGGGCCCCACTCCAGAAATGTGGCGAGTAATTTATACTTTATCTTAATAGCTGTATCTTTACAGCCATAGCATTTTTTTGTTTTTATTTTATTTTTTTTTACATTGCAGCTCTGAAAAAGTGCATTGGTAATGTATAATTCCTCATAGCACAGCCAAATGGACAGTGGATACTCTGAGCTTTGTGGCACAGAGTCATGAGCAACACACACAAAAGTAAATATACCATCTAATATGAAAATGAAAACACAGCTCTGTGTTTTGGGGTCATTCATCACTTTGTTTTCATATAAATATATTTAATATAATTCGGTAAAAGATAATTCAAACCAAAGAAAAACCTTAATTAGGTACATTTTAGCTTCGTAATTATTTTTTCCTAAAATGAACTGATAAAAGCTGAATCCAAGCTTGATTGTTGTTATACCTCACATTAGTCTTGGAATGTTATTAAAGGGTTGTTAAGAATATTTTATTCCTACACATGTTAAATGTTGCTATAATAGCTACACTATGCAAAACACAATTGAGACATCTCTTTGGTTCAGGATTAAATTAATGACTATTGTCAAGATAAAGAACATTGTGATAAAAACATAATGACAACAGCTTGCAGAATAAGTAACTATTTCTGCAACTTGCAAAGAATGGTAATTATTATGTGCAGTAAAAATATCCATTTGTTTTGCTTAAAGATAAACATCGCATTTTCGACAGGCTCATATGGAATGAACTTGACTGGTCATGACAACATACTATTACAAGCACAAATTACAGGTTTTCACTTAGGTTTATATGTGCTTGCTTGCTCTTCTGAAAGCATTGTTCCTGAATTTCTATTGTTTTCCAGAGTTATAACTGCATCCACGCTTTAAACAGAGGATTCACAAAAAGCTTATTCACAACATTATTTCTGTTGTGCAGCAAGAGGTGAATTAAGTATCTAGTTCTGAACCTTGGCCATTAATGTATTTTTGAATTTTAGTGAAAAACAAGAATACTTATTCTAAATTTGGGTTCTACTTATTCCGCCAGGTTAATGCAGGGATGAGGTCCATTAGTGATATATGGATTAAGCGCCAGAGAATCAAAATAGATGATGTAAATTCAACTCCCCAGATGCCAAAAATCAAAATGGCTGCTTTAGTTTTAAGGCAGCTCAGTGATGCATGGAAAAATGTCCTGTGGCATGTTGCTAAGACCCATCCCTGATGGGAACAAGCACTGAAATAGCTTTAGACCTCCAGTATTCAGTCCTCCATCAGCTCCAACTCTGTCTGAGCGAGTTACTTGAAGATTCATCAGTGTTCCTTCATTTCGTGCGATCATACAGTGTCAGTTTGATGCACCCTTTTTTATGTTTGTTATGTAATGCATCTGCACAACAGTTTTCACTTCACAGGAGCTCCTCTGTGTCAGACACTGAGATGTTAAATTATACTCTAAAACCACATGCTCTTTGAATTTCAGTTGTTTGTGTATAAGGTTAATAGATTTGAGCCCATTCCACAGATGAGACTGCCACAAGGTGACAGGCTTAGTTTTGTACAGACCGTCATGTATGGTAAATAACTGCCCAGTCTCTGTTCTCACATTCTGCTGTTTGCTGTAGTGCTATTTATATACTCCTGGAAGTGGTCTCCAGTATTATAAATGTCTTTTCTATGGAATCTTTTCCCACCCGTTTCATATCAAATATGACAAAAAGCTCAAATTCTGTCGACAGTGCCTGCTCAGTGTGAGACAAAGAACAGCTTTTATATTACTGTATGAACCCCCAGCACTTTATTCAGTGCCATATGCTCAGGTCCTTATCATCCTTCAGACAGTTTATGTCACTATAATTGAAAGGAACTTATTCAGCCAGTGACAAGGAAACCTAACCACACACTAAGCTCACTTCTAGCACAGTCTTGCAATCATTTATGGCAGTTGTGTATGTCAAATAGACTTAACTGCAAATTAGCATAGTGTCTTTGGGAAAACTGCAGGGATTGTGGTTTAATTGAATTGTGCTCAAACACCTCAATGCCAAATATATTTGTCACATCAAAGCCAAATCTAGAGAAATAATGAATTCATACAACCTTATGTGACTCCTTAACTGATTCACTGCTGCTCTCAGAATGAAGTGGATAGTTCTGTTTGTTGAAATACTGTATAATGCATATAGTTTATATACATATAGTGCGTCTTTTATTGGCCTTTAAGATTTGACCATATATTAGAAAATTATTTGACTTTTCTTATGAGTGTTCAGCAGCAAGTTCCTCTTACAAAAACTGAACTGGGTGGAACAGCACCTGCATTTTCTGTGGTTTCTATGGAAACTATAATTGAGAAAAAAAGAAAGAAAGATCCGGGACCTGTCCATTGAGATGCTTTTTGATATCTCTTACCTAGAGAAGATCAGCCTCAGGCAGCAATTAAATTGTAAACTTAGCTTAGCCTGGGAGGTACGAGACAGAGTGCACGGTTTGAACTCTAAACTAACAATTGACATGTGGGAGATGAGTATGTTTAAACAAATTTAAACCCAGCTGACATGTTTCAAAACATTTCTGTCTGTGCTTTACTTCATCACCTGAGGCATGTTCATCCCAGCTTCTCGATGGGGTCAGCGTTTGGATTCATCTCTTCAAGTTAGTGAGACGGTGAGGCACACCGATGAGGGGTCTGTCTGCTAAAAGAGAAAAGGCCTCTTATACATATTAAACACAGCCCTAAGGAACGCTGTGTTAATGTCAGGTGTTCCCTACAGTGCGGCAATGTCAGGAACATCTGGCTCATTTCAGGGAAGAGGGGCAACATTTTCTTAACATGGAGTGTGGCACAATGGCACAAATTAAGAAGGTGGAGGGGTGGGATCTATATTTTTACCTCAAGTCATTATATTACTTCTTAGGCATCAGTATGAAATATGACTGATGTAGAGTGGAAAGAAAATGTGCTCTGCAGAAAGGAAAAATAATTATGATCATGAGTTGTACAGAACGTTTGATTATGATTCTGCCATTGGTTTAATGTCAGTGTGAACATTTTATACTCATCAGTTTTATAGATGGACACTAGAGCTGCATCTACCGGTGCCTGTTTTCATCTTCATTCAGATCTGCCAACTATTCATCTGTTAATCAATGATTTTTTTTCTTTTAATATAAAAAAAAAAAAGGTTTCCCAAGAAAAACAACGGCAAATACTCTTGAAAAGTTGAATAAACAGTACTGTGTAAAAATTCTATACAAACATAAAGTTTGTTGGTTTAGTGAAGTTGTATGACCACACATGCACACATGCATTTCTCAATTTTTGTATTAACATACACTCTGGATAATATATGAGAAGTATGTAGTGCATTAAAAAAGTATTCTGCTTCTCATCATAGGGACAGTGGTCACACTAAATAGTCACTTTCACCTTTAGAATCCATTTGGTTCTGTTTTTTGTGTCTTTTAAGGCTATGCACATATTTTCTCTATTTTCTTTTTGTATCTGAAGAAAAGAGAATGACAAATAAATATGTATGCTCATTTCAACCCTGGAAAAACAACAAAGCTGAGGTGGCCTCAGACTTTTGCACAGTACTGTATAAAAATAATGTTTGAACTAGAAACTTTGCATAAGAGCAAGAGTAAGAGCACCAAAAAGGATAATTCAATAAAAGATAAAAGGTTGTTGGTTAGGGTTGTTTCTGATAAAACAAGTTTTGTAATTCAGATGAGTTGTGATAGATCTTATCGAGAGATGGAAACTTGTGGTAATTTAAACATAAGCTTAATGTAAGAAGTTATATGATAATTATTAGACATTATTGTATTTTGTAACATTATTATTCTCTGTATAGAGACACTGTACAGGTAGAAGCAGGATGGATAAGCATTAAAATGAAAACAGTGATGTGACAAAAAGTTGTTCCATTCTGTTGTGGGATGGATATTAAACTAAAAAAACTAAAAACTTATAGATGATCCTGATCATATTCTTAGCTGCAGAATTATATAAAGCACAACTGAAAAACACTGTGTTACCATGTTGATAGTTTCCTGTTCAACTCCTGCCATTCACTGTAGATTACAATGGAATATTCTGAAGGTAGTGCAACAATTTAGGGACACAATCCTAAAATAATGGAGGTTAAATGGCTTATCTAAATCTATGCAAATCAAAATCTTGTGGTGTCCATCAGCCCCATTTAACAAGTTAGTAGATGGTGTAATAATGACATCCCTGTTAAAGGCTGAGAACTGCTGTCATTGTAGAAAATACACAGAAAATCCTTAGAAACCTGGAATGGTTTTCTCCAGCGGACAACTCACCCCGATTAATCAACTGATAAGGATGTGGCAAAATGACAGTGACATGATGAAATTGCTGAAAGTTTTATCAAAAAGGTTTTTGAAAGAATCTTTCTTTTTTCTTGATTACAACCACAGTCAGCAATCCCCAGCTTGGAGACAAAACAAAGCGATTCTTAATTTCCAGCAGTTACAAATGCCAGAACCCAAGGCGCATGGAAGAGGCAGATAAAGTTGTTATTGGCAAATGTCCTTGGTGCAAGCAGAGTGAGTGCTCAGTAATCCTACTGTGTTATTAGTCTCCCAGGACCCTGGGACTGTGCGTTACTATCACAGGCTGGTCCCATGTAGATAACACTAGCTCCATTCACCCTCACATCTACTCATAGCTAAACCCACTGCAATTATCAGGACTAGGGAGCTCATTATTGCCCTCTTTTATTTACACACAGACTCACACAGAAGCCCTAAAGTTTTTTAATGGTGGGAGATGTTGGACATTTCCTAACATGTCTTAATACTCTATTAAATCCTCTAGAAGAGCAGCATTGATCTCATCTGCTTTCCCCTAAGCCTTAATTGACCATGAAGTCATCAGGTATTGTACAGTTTGCATTTTCAATTCCTTATTGACCAATCAAAAAGTTGCATGGTTGAACTTGAGGTTAATCCAGATAGTCATTAGTGTTATACAGCCTATAAAACTCTGAAGTCGACATGTGGTTGTGTTTAACATATGCCTCTCACTACAGTGCTATTAAAAGTTTTCTGTTAATATTGCCTAATATTTACAGCACCTTTCTGTGCTCATTGTGTTAAGTATTCACAATGTTTAACTGTGGTAAACTACTCTGAAAACAAACAAGCAAGGGCCAGTGGCCTCAGTGTCAGCTGAAGTGTCACAGAAGCGGAGAAAGAAAAAAAAACAAAGGAAATGACAGTATCCTGCTGAAAAAGGCAAGCTGCCAAGTGGCCGAGGGAAACAGGTGAGACCATGACCCTCTCTATCAAAAGGATGTCACCTGTGGTCATCTGCTGCAGGTGAGGCCCATAACCTTGCTCTTTCTCTAAATCTGGAAATATGAAGTGTCCTGTCAGTAATCTGAAGTCTAGGAGGGCACCAACAAAATGGAAGGAAAAAGATATATATTAAAACTTATCATTTCTGACACGGCATGTGTCGAAGCATTCTTAGTCTCATTTGTATTCTGGGTTCCCAGAGGCCTTTCTTCCCATTCATCCAAGCATGACAGCTGAAAACCTAAATAAAAATGAAGCTCATTCATATGGGTAAACTGACATACCATTGGACCTAAAGCAAAATACACAGCAAAAATATTGAATGAATCCCAAACATCAGGGGCATATTACAACCCCCAAGTTGGAACAGTATGGAAAATGCAAATTAAAAACTAAGACTGTGAAATAAAAATGCACTTTGACTTATAATTAATTCATTCATTACACTGATCACTCATTACAGACATTTCTCACATTCAGACTGCAACACATTCAAGAAAAAGTTGGAACAGGAGTAATTTAGGGCTAATAATGATTCAAAATAAAGTAAAATTAAAATGTATTGAAGTTAAAAGCAATGTTTCTCATATTGTTCTGCACTAGTGAGAGTAAAATATCTCTACAGCGCAGAACAATATAAGGAATATTGTTTTTAAATATTTCAATATATTTCAGTGTTACTTCATTATTTCGAGTCAGTATTGGCCCTAAATTGCTCCTGTTACAGAATGGAACAAGAAGACTCAAATAATTTAAATTCAGTGTGTATAAGGCAAGTATGAGACCCTATTTAAATAATCATTTTCTCACACATTTTGTTGACAAACTGATGACTGATGTTTTCTCCCTGAGGACTAAACCTTTCACGAATTCTGCTTTTGTGCCAAATCATCATCACAATCACCTGTTTGCATCATATTGTTATTTGTACTTTCAAATATGAAAAATTGCCTCAAATTGTCTTTAGAGTGTTGAGACTAAAGAACTCTGAGATTTTGCCAAAGATGCTAAAGGTGTATTGATTATAGAGGTATGCACTGATATGCACAGTCAGGTAGATTTATGTGACCACTAGAGGGAGTGGTGAGTCATTCTGCTGGTATCCCATAGTAGAGAAAACTAACGCCACAGGACCTTTGTTGAAAGTGTCGGTGACAAGATGGAATCATAACCACTAAGAAACAATTTTTACAGTCAAAGAAAATGACAAAGTGATAAAGGATTCAGAGATTTTTATTGTCATACCAGCACACATTTACACATGAGATGGCATGAAATTTGGTAATGAAGGTCCCTGATTTAGCCCAATAAAATCTATATAAATAATATGTACATAAAAAATACTTTCGTATAATGATTTTAAAAAAGGAAAAAAAGAGACCTATGTATAAAAACACAAAAAAATTGATGGAGTTTGATGCTGAAAATTTCAGTCTCTCTTCAACATGAGTGAATTTGTTGATAAAACTTATTAAGGTATAAAATTATATCATCATGTTATTATCTTTGCTAAGTTGTCATTTGTTGATCGGTTCAGACTAAACTGTGACAGTTCTGACCTTGTTTGGACAATTTTAAGCAGATGTTTTGTGCAGCTATCAACAAAACAATTTATGGAAAGCAGGTGATTTGTGGGTTTCTTGTGGTCGTT
The DNA here is from genome assembly GCF_902148855.1 of Sphaeramia orbicularis. Taxonomy (NCBI): domain Eukaryota; kingdom Metazoa; phylum Chordata; class Actinopteri; order Kurtiformes; family Apogonidae; genus Sphaeramia; species Sphaeramia orbicularis. The sequence continues at coordinate 31,992,192 of NC_043966.1, read as the reverse complement.
TTGTGTATGAACACAGAGCTAAGCTAACAGAGCTATAATGTAAACTATCAGTCAATGCAGCGCGTGGAGGTCATTTTGACTGACTATCAAAAGAACCAACTGTGAAGAAGAAAACTTGGTGGTACCACAATACAGATGTGTGTAAACAATGAGCTTTAAGATGAATTTATGGCCGTGCAGACATCACATTTCACTACCTACGCCGTCACTTCGGACAGTTCCTCGGTGGCCCGCACAGCCTTGACATGCACCTCTTCCAGATTGTAACTACGCAGCACAGCGACGCAGAGACACCGTCCCCTGGTTGACCAATTTATGATCATGTGACGCCAGGACTATACAGCAACGAATGTTGTGTGGTTCCATCGTATATCGTTCATTTGTTTATGTTCATTACTTATTTCACTTTTGTTCTTGTCTGTTACTTTTTACTCCTGAAAAACCTGTGGGGTTATGCACGTTAGTATCAACATATGCACGACTGTAAATGGTATATATAGGTTTTTTGATTTGTCTTATTTTTTTGATTTTGCACTTCTTCTGCTCTTGTGTGCTTTTCTTGTGTGCTTTTTGTGCTTCACTGCTGTTTTCTAGAACTTCCCCTTGTGGGACAAATAAAGGCATGTTTTATCTTATTACAGCTAAAATTTACTTAGGGGGTCAAATGAGTGGCCATTTTTGTCAAAAAAAAAAAGTTGTAAGAAACGCATAGATCTGTGTTGAAATAATGCTAATACATTTGTGCACAGACTACTGGTATTATTTGACAGTGGAAGTTATATTTTCAGAAATATTGGATTTTGAATAGCACGTGTATGTGAAAAGTTTTGCTGATGGACGGACGTGACATTACCCATGATGATCTGGTCAGCACCAGTACTTTATTAGTAATAAACTTATATACCTACTATTGCTAATTAGTGGGCGGCCATGGCTAAGGTGGTAGAGTGGGTCGTCCAATAACCGAATGGCGGTCAGTCCGTTGTGTCCTTGGGCAAGACACTTCACCCTCCTTGCCTACAGTGCCACTCACACTGGTGTATGAATGCGTATGAATGTTTGGTGGTGGTCGGAGGGGCCGTAGGCACGAATTGGCAGCCATGCTTCTGTCAGTCTGCCCCAGGGCAACTGTGGTTACATATGTAGTTTACCACCACCAGAGGGAGAATGTGAGAGTGGATCAATAATGTAAAGCACTTTGGGTGTCTAGAAAAGCGTTATATAAAATCCAATCCATTATTATTATTATTGTTATTATTATTATTATTATTATTATTATTATTATTATTATTATTATTATTATTATTATTATTAATTATCGTCTTATTCATAAATGTTAGTATTGTGGATCTAAAACAATAACAGCTGACACAAAAACACAAAATCTGGCAGTGGACGGATGTGACATGGTTGTTCCGGATCCCATCATACTGATGCTCGGCAGCCATATCACCATTTCCACAAATGATCCCTGTGCAAAAACTAGGATCATATTTATTATTTATGGTATAGTTTATCGTCATACTAAAAGTAAATAACAATATAGAATTGTTATTTCTTTATAAAAATGCTTATTATTAGAAAACTGTTGATTTAAAAAGTGACATTCTTAATGTATGTATTGGCGTAACATAAGCAGGATGGATCAGCACCATACTCCATATTGCAACCTGTAAAAATAAAACATGTGATATGTAGTATATAATCTTGTAAGAAAAATTGGGGAATCTAAAAGAATAGAATATTTGTTTTTCAGGTAAATTCAGTTAAAATATAACTTGGCCATTTGTGACATGAAAATATAGCATTAACTGTGATGAAATTGGACATTTTTGAGCTGAAAACATAGTTCATATGACCATCAACATGTTGCAACAGAACTGAAATCCTGTAAATTTGCATAACTTGCATTTACCAACACAAAGTTCTTTTGGGGATTCACTTATATTGATTTCTTATGCACAAAGACATAAATAAGACCTCTAAGCAAATTTTAGCTGATTAATAAACCCACATAATGTAACAAAATGGTGCTTTTATTTGATTAGTATAATCAATAATTATTAGATTTTGGTATTCCCTGTTGGTTAGCCTATTTTTGTTCAGCGGTCAGACGGCCCATCTCCTACATTGCCTCCCTCTCTGACGTTTACGCTGTAATACTTTTAAAAGTACAATGATGTCTTCGTTGACTTCAGCGAGCTCGTGAAGACACTGCTCCATGTTGGCCGCTATTGTTGTTCTAAAACAGAAAATGCCTGCGGGAAGATATCGAAAGCATGGAAACAACTCTGCCCAGTGGAGTTTCATCTTTATAACCAGCTGATACCAGCACTACTGCCACCTTCTGATTTGGAGGGGAAGCTACAACACTATCTCAAAAACGATGCCGCTACAGTACACTTGAGTGAAAGAGCACATGACGCTATCATCAGACACGGCGTACCTACATGACACAGAGCTATGCGCAACTGTAATTGCAGCTTTACACGTTTATTCAGTGAGTTTCTGTGGATATGTAGCATTGATTCACTGGTGGCTTTGGTAGTTGGAAGTGTTTTCTGACATGTGACGTCCCCCTGCTGTTGAGAGTTTGGAATCTCAGTACTTCATACAACCCCATTAAATCATTCCTAGTCCTAAATTGCCCCTCTGAAGGTGAAGAATGGATGTGTATTTACAAATGAAATGATGTTAACCAGACACAACATAAAATATGCTGAGGTTAGACTGTCTAAAATGAAATGCAAATGGTTCATTTGAATATTGGTAATTTGTATTTTCCATATTGTTAAACTAATTCATTTGGGGTTGTGGAAAAGGTAGTATAAAAGCTTACATAACTTTAATTTTACTTGAACAATACTTCATCATGATTTACAGACATATAAGTGCATGCCAAAATATTAGTGACACAGAATCCTTGCTTTCCCATTTCACCATGAGTGAACTGACTGTGGGTTAAAATTAGTCTCAAAGTCTCCCAGTTAAAAAATGGGCACTGAATTCTTTCCCTTTGAATTGCAGCCAAAACACTGACATTTAATTTTCATAAAAGGGTTATCTCACTAATATGGTATTCATCAAAGATATCACTGAATTTGGATGCTATGTAATGAAACAGCATGCATTTTAGTATACATTATTGAACACTATCCTCCAGGAACATGTACTTCAGGTCTGCCCTGGGCTGTGTTGTTCCATCTGACCTTTTGAAAATTTAATATGTGATTATTTTGAATAGGAATATATCAAAAACATTGTATTGGTCTAATGTCCAGCTGTCTATACATGGGGTGTATGGAGATGGAAAATACTCTGTTTCTTATTTTCCATGTTGTTGTTTTGGCCAAATAGGAAATATGAAAACAAGTCTAATAGATAGTCTGCTGACCTTTGAAAGTGAATATCATTGAGTGGCCCACTCACTAAAGAATATTCATCATTGTGTGCTTCTGTGCTATACTTCAAAAGGAAAATCAGAGAGAACATATAAAGTAAAATGTACAAAAGCTTATTGATCATGTGCTTTAACATATCCAAGCACTATGTAAAATGGGAATTAAAATGAATTATTCAGCGAGGTTTTGAAAAACTTGCGATCTTGCTGATACAACACGTGAAAGGACCTAAAGTAGCTGATGAAATATTCATGCAATTAAATTCTACATGTAGAGGACTCAGTGGAGAGGAGGTTAAGCCTCATATGCATCAGTCACACATGTCAGAAGAAATCTGCCTATAGAGGGTATAACTCACCAGACAACATTTCTAAACATGACACATGTGGATCGTGTATTTTAATAAAACTGAATGCTCAGTCATTGCCGTGGGCAAACAGTAGTTGTTAATTGCTCAGTATGAGAATAAATTGGACCACTCTAAAATCCAAGAGAATCTCCCCATAGGTGTAATTAGATGTCCAACTGCCAAAACATCCCCTATAGAGAACCTGCCATGGGTAACGTTTCCTCCCAGTGGATGCCTAAAGGAAGATAATTGGAGTAATGTTCATGCCCAGTGTTTTTAGCTAATTAAAGCTAGGGGCATTGGCTATTAGATCTCACAAACTTAATAGCAGATGTCCACTATGTTGCAAATGTCTTTTGTTTTTTGTTTTTTTTAATGGTTGCATGTCCTCTCTAGTTTCAAAGTGTTATTAATTAATACAGTGGTCTTCTTTGGAGTTATTCTTGGTCAAAATGGTTTGGCAAATTTGGTTAACGAAATGCTTGAATAAAATCTGTTCTAATGGGATGTTATGAGATTATTTTGTTATTAGTGTTATTAATTACTTTGTATTTAGTCGTTAGAGTTGGGAACTAAATATACAGACCCTGCTTGTGTTTCTCTTCCGTCTCTGTCTTAACCATGGACTGAATAAAACAAGTGGTTCCAGGCACAATAAACCCCACCCCTCACACGTACTGTGGCTTATTTTGGTATGGATCCAGCTGATGTCATCATGTCTATGCATGTGCTGATGTCAGCATATCAATTACCTCTATACAGGTGCCAAGTTTGAAGTAAATTGAAACAAAATTGACATTTTCATAGACATTTGAAATTTTGCCCAGTATTAGTAAATGGTGGGGGAAAAAATATTTTAAAAATTCATAAAAAATTTAAGTTTGACCTACTTTTCTCAAAATGTAGCCACGTCTATTCTGGGTCACTGGCAATCTATAATCCCAATTTGGTATGAATTCAACCAATAGTTTTGCTGCTACAGACACGTGAAATTTTACTCATTATAAGTAAATGGGGAAAAAAAAAAGATTTAAAACATTCATAAAAAAAATTATATTTGGACCTATGTTTCCCAAAATGTAATGACATCTATTCTGCATCACTGGCAATTTATAACCCCAATTTGGTATGAATTTCAAATAATAGTTTAGCTGCTACAGACATTTGAAATTTCACCCATTATAAGTAAATGGGGAAAAAAAAAAAAAAAATCATTAAAAATTTGAACTTTGACCTACTGTTCCAAAAATGTAATCAGATCTATTCTGGGTCACTGGCAAACTATAAACCCAATTTGGTATGAATTCAACCAATAGTTTTGCTGCTAGAGTGTTAACAAACAAACAAACCGAACCCAAAACAACACCCTTTGCCTTTCCCTTTTTTTTTTTTTTTTTTTTATTGGGGGGGGGGGGGGGGGGGGGGGGGATAGGTGATACAGTGCTGTTTGATGGCACTTTGGAAAACTGAGGCCCTAATGTCATGGTTAGGGGAGCTACCATGTTGATTGTGTTAGGATTCACTGTTAAGTAACAACAAATGTGATGGAAATTTAAACTAGATGGCCATTGGTAAAAAAAAAACCCAAAACAAACTACTGAAGGTTTAATGGGTAACCACTGTGTTTCATGTCAATTTCTGCACAAGCATATGTCTATTACTGCACAAGTCTATTTTTGCACGTCCATAGTTGCTAAAATTCCTCAATTTCTTATGAGAAACTTTCAGACCGGCACATATCAAGCTAATTCGTAAGGCAGGGGTCACCAACCTTTTCTCTTCTATGAGCTACTTTTACATAATGAAGTTGCCGGAGGGCTACTTTAATTTAGCAACATTTATTTACATACCTAATTTTCATACATACACGTATTTTGTATAATACGTTTGTAACATTGTGTTCTTCATTTATTATTTTATTTAATTATATTTCTTTGTTTTACCATTTACAATACTTAAAAAGTGTTAATATGAAACTATTATTTTACTTTTATTAAGAAAATCAAAAGTAGAAAAAAAAAAAACAGATACAAACATTTGCATCCTGTATTCCTAAATATTTTAATACTATGTCAAATATTATGAAATGGAACAATCCTGCATATTTTTAGAGAATTATTAAAAACAAATAATACACACCTGTATGTGCATTTTTAATACTTTGAAATTGTGAAAAGGAACGTTGTCACTCACACAATAAAACTTCACCAACGTGCTGCTGTATTTCTGAAGGATTTGACCTTTTCTAAATTCACATATGCTGTCAAAACATATCAATTAAAAACAGAACAACTTTGTGCACATAAATCCACCATTGCTCTGTCACTTCTACAGTCATCACACCAGAGTAAAACGCAGAGGCACCTGTTCAGATCCGACTCCAGCTGTCTGAGCGCATGTGCACATGGAACACATAACTTTGCGCTTGTCCAGAATGTGAACCGCTTTAATGATGCCTCTGTTGAAGCTGGCCTTGGTCAGTTTAGTGAGCATGGACTGTTGTTTTTGGACTTTAGTTTTCAGCTCTTTTACCTTCTCTTTACGGAGGCTGATTCCCACCGGAGAATCTCCAGAAAAGTTGCTGTGAACTTTGGTGAAATTCCACTCCACATTGCATCTTTTACCGACTGCCAGGCTCGCGCCACAGATCACACACACACACACACACACACACTTGTCTTTCATATTTGTCCAACAGAACGCTGTGTCTCATTGTTGGTGAAAATAACTCCCTGACTATACTTGGCCCACATCGTTGCGGGGCTAAACCCACTACCTGCCTGGCATCTGGCTCATCCTGCTCCTCTTGGGCCCCACCCCTCTCCAATGACAGACAGCAAACCAGCGCTAAAGTTTGATTGACAACTAGTTGACCGTTTCATCTTGGGAGGGGGGCAGGATACTTGTAATTTTTATTGGGTTGACCTGTTCAACCAAATGACAAATCAACTTTGTGTTCTTATATTATTGACCCTTGGCGAGCTACTGGTAGATCATGAGCAACGGGTTGGAGACATCTAGACCAGTTCTATTTTTAGAACAGGCCTGTGGGCGACTCACGTGGTCCTTGCGGGCGACCTGGCACCCGCGGGCACCAGGTTGGTGACCCCTGTCTTAAGGTTTACTTATCTACAGGGGACCTTAAAGTGTCTTTATAAATATGTGCTGCTATGTTTTAAAAGTGTTGATAGAATGGTTACAAACACACAGTTAATGTGGAATCTGCAGCAAATGGATGATGAGTGGCTACACAGTTACAACACAACACCAGCTGCCTACTCGCATCGTACATAATTGCATGTACAAGCAATCAATGCAAAATCCACTTCATGTTATTATCACCTAAATGTCACACAGAAATAACTTGCTTCTAAGATAATAGTGGGGACATAAATGACCATGTTTATGTAGGTCAGACTAAAATATCAGGGACCTTTATTGTTGATCTGGTTTCTATTATATAGCGAGATGTGGGATTAAACCTGTTAATGCTTTAAATTGGCCATTAAAAAATGAGAATGCTCCTTTCCCTGATAATTGAATAGTCATGAAAAACAAAAACAATAAGTGGGTGAATGTCCAGTTTAACCTCCATGGTAAATTTAGCACAGTATCCCTATCCAGTAAAACGAGGTGTCAGGCTATAATTGTGTGACAGTGATTACAGCTCTTATTTTGAGGCTTTTCAGGGAATGTGAAAATGAAACACCATTATCTAGCTATGATTGGACTGTTCTTGTCATCAGCAGGATAATTGTCCACAAGTTCATGATCTCTCTGTAGTGCTGACTGAATTGATTCTGGAAATGAAAATTGCTGCACCTCCCACATAGCACTACCCTACTGAACAGTATTAATTCAGAGTTGGAGCTCTCCAGCAAAAATACTTCCTCAGTCATATTTGTTTCTCAAAAACTTGACATTCTTGGTAAAAAACAACAACAGCATACATTATACATTACGATGCTGTGAGAATAACTAAATCTAATGCCTATTTATGTTGCCACATCTCTTCTTTTCTTCTTTCCTCTCCTCTCATCTTGTTGTTGAGGTGTAGGTAAAGGGTCAGAAGGACAGAGAGGCTGGTCTGGGGCTGATATTGGATGGGGGGGGGGGGTCAGCTCTACAGCCTGGCCTGATAGCGGGACTGATGAGGACAGCAGACTGAGTACTGCAGCAATCTGGCCTCCTCCAGACGGGCTCCATGGACATCAGCAATGAGATCTCCATTACTCTGTTAAACTGTGTCTGAGAACGCAAACTCACTGTTATGTCAATGTCAGGGGCTTAATGCTGATTCATACAGTTGCACAAATCCCAGCTTAACCTCCAAGCTAGAAGACCTCTTTCAGCCAACTGCATGTCTAGAAGGAGAAGCAATATGATTTTGTCTTGATAGCTGAGGAGCACAGTCATGGGTAAACAGAGGCACCTGTCCTGATGTACACAGATACAAAGTAAGCAGACCGGTAATGTTAGACTGGAAGTCATATAGACCTCATGTATAGGAAATCTTTGTTCCACCAATATGTGCTTAATTTAAATACTCTAGTGCTAATGGTTTGCTGTTTATATGTCCAAAAGTATGAGAAATAGCTCGAGTTTCACTTTGCGCTTCAAGCACAATGCCATAGAGTTTCACATACCCTCCAATGTCAAAGAAAATCTGGAAAGAAAAACGTTGTCCTTCCTCAAAGATAATATAGGGAAATCTGAGTCACCATTGTTGAAGTGAGCCTTCTGTGCTGCAGTGCACCCCCCCCCGGCCAGGCTGGTTGGGCACTAAGAGCCGCAGTGTTCCTGTAAGACTGAGTATTAAGCCATTGGAGGAGGTGGAGGACTGGCAGTGAGGAGGAGGAGGAGGGGGGGGAGTATTCAACTACAAGCCCTTGTGTGCCGCCCAGTGGTATTAGTCTCCTTTTACAAAAATAAACTGAGGGAAAGTGGCATCAGTTATATTTTAGGAATGACTAGATAATAGCTATTTAAAAGAGTGAAAGATATTCATTATTTCAACACGCAGGAGTTTTTCTACATTTGGCATATGTTTGACACATAAGAATAAGACTAAATGTCATTTTAATCCATAAAGACCCAGTGCTACTTTTGTGTCAGTTCCCAAATGAGTTTTTCTCTCTATTTAACCTTCCTGAAGTGATTTATCACCATTTACTATAATATTATTCTCTGAATTTTGTGTTTTTCCAATGAAAATCAGGTATTTTCCAATTATTAATTCACTGATCATGTAAGCCCTAGATGTTCATAAAAACTCAAAGTAAAGTTGAGGGTTGTTAAATCAAAAACAGAGAAAACTTCAGTAAAAATGACTTTCAACAAATATATCAACTAGAAAAGCACTCGGAGAGTGCAGACCTCCGCCAAGGCAGATCAGTGCCCCGAATTTGGATGAAATTTTCAGGAAATGTTGATACTGGCACAAGGAAGAAATTATAAAATTTTGGTGGTGATCAGGGGTGGGGGTGGGGGGGTACTGATCTGCCGTGGTGGATCAGTACCCCCTCACCCCCATCCCCAATCACCACCAAAATTTTATAATTTTTGAAATTTTCATCCAAATCCATCCATAACTTTTCGAGTTATCTTGGACACAAACAGACAGACAGACAGACAGACAGACAGACAGACAGACAAACCATCGCCGACAAAAACATAACCTCCTTGGCGGAGGTATTAATTGAACAGAAACCCAGTCCACTTCCTCCACTGTCATTGATCCAACTCCATGAGTTTTTACTGGTGAATCAATGTTGTAGAAAATAACGATGTTTCCACGTTCACGACGGAGCCTCTGAACATCCATGAAAAGATGACAAACTGCATTTGACATCAATTATTTACATGTATTGATAGGATTAGTGGATCAACAGGTATTAAACAGTTTATATCAGTAGATGGTTTTGGACGCTGGTAGCTGTTTTGGTCTTCATGGGTTTAAATAGTCTAAATTAACTTCATGATTTTTAATATTTTGTTGCAACTTTGATAATTATGTCGTGTTCCCAACGTGCCAAGACATGCAGAGGTTTTGCCACATCTGATGATGTTGCAGGACTACTTATACGGGTTTTGTAGCTGTATCTTTGAAACACGCCGAGGCATGGTGCAGGAAATTGCATCATGTCTTGTGAAAATCAACAAGCTACGATCTGAAACAGTGTGTATGTGTGGAAATGGGCAGGTGGTGAGAGAAGTGCAATACAATAATCAAAAACATGGAGGCAGCAGATGAAAGTTTTTCTCTGGACAATGGCTAGGAGGGTTTATTTTAAGAAATTGCAGTTTGGTGAATGAAGGGTTCTCCTTGAAAGACTCGGCTCTTTTCATCACATTCAAGCAACTTACTCAACCCAGGGCAGGATAAGCATCAAACTTTGAAATGTGATTTAGCTGTTGGAAATTATAAACCCTTTATATGGTGTCTGGGTGGCCCAGTTGCTGAGCAGTTTTTGTATCATCAACAGCTGCCTGTGCTCCTCACTCATTTCCTTTCTACCATTATTGAGTCAAAGGGCCTATGTTTTACTTTCTTGTCTGGGTCTGTCTCAGTTCTGATCAGAAAAAAACAAACAAAAAAACTAAAACTGTCAGAGGTCAATCAAATGCCTCCACTACATCACATTCTGTTTATGCCGTTCTTTCAGTTATCAGCAGTTCTGAGTAAGGTCACAACAACAGTGACCTTTCACCACCAAAGTATTTTCAATTAATCCTTGCATCCAAGTAACAATTCCTGCCAAAATATGTTTACAACCATTTGCACCATCACAAGAAAACTATTCTGCATCAAACTCAATGGCAGATTTACCTACTGGCGTATACCCCCAGTATACCTACCGGGGGTACATTCTGGTTTGGGGGTATACTTTGGCCTGTAGGGGTACATTCTGGACTGGGGGTATACTTTGGCCTGTAGGGGTTCATTGTGGACTGGGGGTATACTTTGGCCTGTAGGGGTTCATTGTGGACTGGGGGTATACTTTGGCCTGTAGGGGTACATTCTGGACTGGGGGTATACCTTGGCCCGTTACACCAGGTCAGAGATACATGCACACACAGTCTTTCATAACACTCCCACAGTTTACAATTTATGTAGACCACAGGGAAATGTTCTAAAACGCGTAATTCCATTTAAAAAAAATGATCAAAGTGTACAGAGTTACTTTAAGAAAGCTGGGGTCAAGCTGGAAACAATGTTTTATTCAATAAACAGAAGCTCTTAAGATTTTGGCAGACAGTTTTACACCTTCTATTAGTCTTAAACTCTTATTAATACAGGAATGATTTAAAAATGGACGGCTAGAAGACTTATCGGAGGTTCAAACTCAATGAATGCGATATGAATGACCACTGAAAAAAATGACAGACTTAGTATTATTTAGGGAGAGGTTCAGTGTTAATCTAGTGTTTTCAGACAGATATGGTTCTGGTTCTGGCTCCGTTCTGAAGTCTTAGAACCTTGGTGCTTTCTAGAAAACCAGCCCATGTTCACACCAGTTTTAAAAGCAGAACAAAAGTAGGGCGATATTATTCCACTTCCCACATCCACAAACAATGTTATGGTTCATGAGGAAAAGCCAAGTTTTTTGGGTACAGTTGAGAACCAACTTTTCAGGTTCAGAACCAGTTTTTTTCCTGTTTGAATTAAGCTTGGGAACCAGAATGTCCTGCCAGTGTGAAAGTCCTGAGCCAGCGCTTTTGGAACAGCATCTAGTGGCGTCCAACAATATTACAGTTTAAGGTACATTTGTACTGGCTTCATTTTGGAGCCTTGGAGGTCTTTCCTATTGGATTATTCAAATATTTTTTAATAAAAATGGTGTTAGAAACAAACTGCCAAACCAGTCAGCCTAATTAGTTTTTTTTGTCATGCCATTTATGTCATATTTTTAGTTCACACTTGTCAAAGACACACTGAAAGGTTAGACAAGTAATTAACTGTAATCAAACAAAACTCAACTCGGAGACAGTTTCAACATAATTTTGAGACTGAAAAGTTGGTATTTACTTTATACTCCTAGTATTTGTTATTCATTGCTGCAAATCCACTGTATTGTTCACTTTGACTCCCCAAGATTTTATTGTTTTACACTGACAGCATTCAGTTATTGAAGTGTACACATCAAAAATAACAATATGTGTCGAGCACAGCATGTAGAGCAGTGAGCACATGCAGACTAAAATACTAAATTTAGCTGAAACTCAATGCAGTATTATCAGCCTGAGAAAGTCCCGTGTTTGAAGAAGAAATGACTGTTGGATTATTTTTAAGATCTTTTTAAGAACAGTGTAGTTGAAATGAAAATATGTTGACCCCTTTTAAGACAAAGGTACAAAAACACTCTACCTCTCACCCCTCTGCTTCATCCCTCAGAGCACTTCAACTGAAGAGTCAAAATAGCAGCTAATAATATCAGCGGTGTATGAAGCACATGGTACTGACATCAGTGTTGTTGGACGTTTCCCTTTTAACTGCCTATGACAGTCCATTTGAGTTTGCTCCATTGATCTCACATCTATCATTGTGTAGCTGTCGGCTTCTGTATTCTTCATTTTACTCTGTGCAGCCCTCTAGTCTCTGGACACAGAGTCAGTTGAGACTTTATATTCATCCACATAAATCCTGCATAAATTTAAACCAACGTTGGATAAACTTTTGGAATACCAATCCTCACTTATCAGGACTTAATTTCTTAACAGGTAATACTGAAGGATGTAATTTCTTTGAAATGAATTTCAGATTTATGATGGCACTCTCTCTCTGATAAGAGTTCAAGAGCACGGTATAAAATTCTCATGTGTCGGTCTATTACTGATGTATATCTTCAAAGCCCATATGGCAGAATCAAAGACAATGAAAGATGGCCTCCTCTGATAGCATAAGACGTGGTTTCAACTAATCTGCTTCGACAAAAAAGATTGTTAATATTTTCTGACATACATGTTGGCATGCACTACTTAGCACTTACAAGTCCTATTAACCAGATCTCAGCTTTTGTCTTAGATGATCTATTTGCAGTAATTCAGGTTTATACTAGAAGAGACCCTTACCTCATTTTTATTAACAAACATGCAGCTGCAGAAGATTTTTTTTTTCTGTACTGCAAAAAAAACCCTCACCATAGAGTTATTTTCTTAACAGAGTGGAAAATGAACCCATGAGAAGCACCTCAGCAAGCACAATTGGCACTAAGATATGGTGTATTATAGGGCATGTGCTGCAAGGTCATGGAGGTCTTGGTCTTGGCAGAAGCTACCAAACACTGAACAAAGAAACATCCACACAACAAGGAGAACTGGCAAATATTCCACTTCAGTAGCAGAAACGGTGAAATGAGCCAAAAAAAAAAAAAAAAAAAAAACATTTCCTTGTGGACAAAGAATGGGACAAGAAAAAGCAGAAATCAACATGTTAAAGGAAGAAAAAATAGATGATGTTCTTTTTACTTGCTGCATCTATAGATACAAAGAGTTGGCAAATTTCCACACTTCCACAGCAGCAGAAGTACAGATACTAGGTTTTATTCTTTTTTAATATGGATTCAGTTTGTTTGTTTAAGCACAGAGGTACCAGCTCTAAAATGCAAAGAGTTTCTCTCAAAGAGTAGAAGTAAATAGTATTTCAGCATTTCTATGGACTGTTTCTGTTCAAAGGTACTGAACATCACATAATTTATGTTGGTGCAAGTTCTGGTCTCAGATTCATTTTCCACCTTTTTATTGTTTTGTACACCCAGGAGTCACTGTTTGTACATGATGGTGTGAAAGTGCATTATGAAGCAAAATAAAAAATAATAATGGACAGTATAAAAAGACGAAGATACTAATCACCCTCAAATGCTTTGATGGGGTTTTATGAAGAACTGATAATCCAAACAGCAGGGAGAAACACCAGAACACACTCAGGATCAAAACCACAGATGAATCAAAGCTCACTGAGTAAAGTATAAAGTTAATTGCTTGCACACATCTGTACTACGATATTATCAAGTTTTCTTCTTCAAGCACAAACTCAGCCAACCAGTCAAAATAAAACTGTGTCTTATAATCATCATATACTGCGTCAGCTGAGTTTACATTATTGCTCTGTTCAGGGGCGCCACTACCAATTATGGGCCCCATGAAAGCATAATCGTTGTGGACCCTACAGCAGTTGACTATCTTCTCAATCTATTGGATGGGGGCGGCCCATAAACAACATCACTTAGATGCCGTGAAAATGAAAACGAAACTTAACATTCTTTCAATGTTCACCTCCTGACTTGTACACCTCTCTTATGCAGTGGATCTTACACAAAATTTCCACAACTTCTATATCCACTGGGCCCCCTCCACTGCTCTATGGCCCCCCCTTAACTACTGAGCCCCATGAATGTGTCATGTTTACCCCCCTGATTAGCACCCAGGCTCTGTTAGCTTAGCTCTGTTTTTAGACAGAAAACCACCACAGTAAAACCACAAATCACCTGTTTCCTGTATGAACATGTTGACAATAGCTGCAATTAAGATCTGTTTGGAATCAAACAAACAGGGTCAGAACTGTCACAGTTTAGTCTGAACTGTAGATCAACAAACAGCCAAAAATAATAACGCATAATAACTTTATACCTTAATTAGTTTCATAATGTGTAGTAGAAACACTGCAATTTTAGTCTCAAACTCCATTCTTTTCATTTAGAGCTTTTATCACTTTGTCACTTTTTTGACTCTAAAAGTTGTTTCTTAGTGGTTCTCATCACATCTCATCAGTTTCTGACACTTTGGTTTAAGGCCCCATGGCATAAGTTTCCATCACATTGGGAAACTGGCAGAGTGACTCACTACTCCCTCTAGTGGTTGCATAAATCTGACAGACCATTGATATGAACATAGTCAATTCATATCTCTAAAAGCTAGTTCACCAGCATCTGTAGTGAAGTTTTATAATTCATTATTCTCAACACTGTAATTATTTTTTGATAGTACAAATAATGTAGCCCCTTTAAAACTAAACAAACGTGCATGAAATAGTAAGGAGTAAAAAGTAGGCTATCAATCAATCAATCAATCAATCAATCAATTTTTATTTATATAGCACCAAACCATGACAAAAGTTATCTCATGAGCCTTTACATATGGAGCTGGTTGAAACCAGACTCTCAAGTCAATTTACAGAAACTCAACAGAATCGTCCAGCAGCAAACACTTGTGACTGGTGACAGTGGTGAGGAAAAACTTCCATTTAATGGGCAGAAACCTGGAGCAGACCCTGACTCCTGACGCAGCTCCAGTTGGAGTTAACTAGAGAAGGTAAAGGAGGAGAAAAAAGAGAGTGAGATTGGGAGAAGGGGGGAAGTAGGGGAAGACACATGGATGCACAACAAACTGAACTTGAACTGTTAAAAAAGCAGAACAGCTGGTGCTAGTATAATTACCAATAGCTAGACCAAATGTCCATAACTGTTAATAATACTACTACAAGTACAAATATTAACAGTGGGTACACTACTACTAACTGTTAGTGTAGTATAAAATCATCAGAAAAATAAATACTTAAGCAAAATCTACAGGAGTACTGTAACAAAGTGTTTATACTTGCTACCTCCCACCTCCGCAAATACTCAGAGCAGGTTAAAGTCCACATTGATTCCTTCCCGATGTGGTCATTTCTAGAACATTTTGACGTTTTGATTCTACACTGAACAGATCACTTTATGTACAATATTCCAGCGGTCTTCCAGTAAATTTTGTTTTTGAACTTTTGAGTGGCTGTTTTATTTCAGAATGAGCCATCTGTTCCATTAATGTATGATTGGCAGTAAAATGCTCTGTCTGTATTGTGCGGTTCAGTGCAGAAGGGTCGGCTGATCCATTAAACTCGTATTGTCGGCTCACTACAGCGGCCTTTCTTAACTGCTGGATGGAGAGTTGAGAAGTACCAGACTGACATTGTGTTTAAAAAATGAAATCACAGTTCTGCTGCCAGGGTATGAGTCTCCCTGTAGGTAAGGTTGTTGCGTTGTGCTGCATTGCTTTGATCAGTGCTGTGCTTGTATAGAAGTGGGTGGGCGTGAGCTTTCCGGAGCTTCCTGATCGGCCCCTTGAACCCTCCTGTCTGCTCTTCTGTCAGCAAAGTCAACCCTCTATGCAGGTTTTTACACTTGATTAAAAAGACAAGGGGCTGTTACAGCAAGATTATGGATTGATAAATTTGAAACATGTTTGTGGTATATTACCGTGCCTCTTCACAGTCATTTACTTAAACGTTTCTTCTTGTTCATTGTTCTGTGGGGACTCAGAGTTACTGTAGTGCAAAGACACTGTAATTACTTATTGACGTGGCTGTATTTGTTTTCTCAGTATATTGGTAATTTACCATTATGGGAATACTGAAACAGAAAAAGTTAAATGAATTCAGTCTATACATAGAAATAACTACTTTTACATTTAATCATTTCCTCTCTTTATACTTTAACCTCCTAAGATCCAGCTATGGGTTTTCTGTCCACATTTATGGACAAGAGTTTCACAACTTTATACAAAAAGAAAAAAAAGAAAACTGTACACCACAAAGGACATTTGATAAAAATTTTAAAAACTGCATCTGAAAAAACTGTTGCATCATGATGTTTCCAATATAGGCACTTATTTAATAAAAAACAAAAAAAGCTTGTACTTTGCTGACATTTTCTGGGTCTTAGGAGGTTAAACCAGGGATGTCAAACTTATTTTACCACAGGGGTCACATTCAGCCCAATTTGATCGCCAATGGGTGGGCCCAGTAAAATAATTACATAATAACCTATAAATATGATATCCAAAGTTTTTTGGGTTTTTTTAGTGCAAAAAATTACTTTCATTTATGGAAATATAACATTTATAAACTGTCCAAATAAAAAAAGTGAATGTGAATAAACTGAAAAAACTGAAATATCTTAAGAAAAATAAGTGCAAATTTAACAATATTATACCTCAACTTATCATTTATACATGTATCAACAAGGGCTCAAAACATTAGTAACAGGCATTATATTGTTAAAATTGCTCTTAATTTTCTTCAACCCATAAAGACCCAAACATCCATCACCAAATAAAAATAACCATCTACTGAACTAAAGTGTTAAATACCTGTTGATCCACCAATCCTATATTACAACACGACACTTAGTGTGGACCCAAGTGCTCAAGACTTTCAGAGGTCAGTGGTAAAAAGGATTTATTAGAACAAAAATACAAAAGGCAAAAACGGATGAACAAAGGGAGGAAGCACAACGTGCTCAATAATAAACTAAAAAAACCTATTTAACAAAAGGAGAAGCACAGCGTGCTCTATATAAAATCAAAAGCCTGATACAGATAATACATGGAACTAGATTCAAGATACTTTACTAGGGAAGGTCTTCACCAGAGAACAAAAACGACACACTGACAAGAGACAAAGGGAGTGAGGAGAAATATATAGGGAAGGCAGGGATCACAAACAGGTGTGGGCAATAACAAGAGGGACACCAGGTGCAAGCAATGATGGGATAGGAAAGACAGAGACAAGACTGACAGAGTGCAGACAAAACCGGAAGGTGACCACCATCACCAAAATAAAGCAGGAAGAGACAAAAACCCAAAATAAAATCAACATAAACGTTGACGCATGACATCCTATCAATACATGTAAATAATTGGTGTAAAATACAATTTGTCATCTTTTCATGTTTGTCAGATATGACCCATTTGGACGTTCAGAGGCTCCGTAGTTACCATGGAAACACTGTCATCTTCTACAACATTGATTCACCAGTAAAGCCCATGGAGTTTGATAAATGACAGTCAATGGACACACTGGGTTTATGTTCAGTGAATGACAGCTTTTACAGGAAAAAGTCACTTTTTCTGCAGTTTTCTCTGTTTTTTATAACCCTCAACTTTAATCTAAGTTTTTATAACATTTTTATGATCAGTAAATTAAATATAGGAAAATACCTGATTTATAGTAATAAAATGCAAAAGACAGTGGATAATATTTTAATAGATGATGATAAATCACATAAGAAAGGTTAAATGTAGAGAAATTTTCATTTGGACACTGACATAAAAGTAGCGCTGGGTCTTTATGGGTTAGACATTTGAGGAGGTTCATATTTGTTCAGGTTATTCACATTTTATTGTTAAAGGATAGTTTGTAAAAATACATATTTTCATAATTTAATGTTATTTTTTGCACTAAAAGTAACAAAAATGTTTGGAGTTGTCATTATTTATAGACAAAATGTAATATTAGTTTTTTTCACATTAAACCAAGAGGAAACTTTTGAGTTGTTTCATTATTTATAGGTTATTATGCTATTATTTTACTTGAGATCATATTGTGGTTTGTAAGTGGAACGTGAACTGAAATCAGTTCGCCACCCTTGACTGTTAATATCTTCTGTGTAATTTTTGCACTTTGTAAATTCACCCCTTTCCTGTTTGACACCCCTGCTTTAAACCGTACTGTTATGAGGCACATATAAAGCAGGCAAATCAGAATGACTGTATTGTGCCAGATTCAGCAGATCATAATATAAATTCCCGCTGTTAAATATTATTTCCTGTGCACATTCATTTGCTGCATCACCATCTTCCGCTGTGCTGAAAATTAAATGTTTGATATGTTGAAATACTGTATGGATTACAACGCCGAGGATTAGGCTTAACCAGCTAAGCTCGCTTAATCACTACACGTTAAACAGGATTGTTGAGCGTGTGCAGGTGAGGCTGTTTATTAATGCATCCAACCCCCAAAAATATAAAAACACACAAACACACACACACACACTTACACAAACACACACACACACACCTTGCTTAGTTTAATCTGATGTTACAGAGATGATACTATAGGGTCCAGCAAAGTCCAGCCATTTATCACTTACCACCTTACTCTTATTCCGTGTCACCAGCTGGATTGCTAAAAGCTTTCAGAATGGATGTGCAGAGTTTGGCTCCTTGTTATTAAAAGGCAAGAGGTTACAGTAAGCGCACAAAAGCTCTTCTTGTTCTCCTGTCACTGGCCAGTTTGTTTTGTGCATTTGTTGGAAAGGACAGTGCGATAAAAAAGAACGGCACAGAGGGCTCCTCGAGGCTGGGTGGTGGAGCTTATCAGATTATCGCAAAACCACAGTCAAAAAACCTCTCTGTTTTAAAAATGATTCCATTATTCTATATCTTATATTCACAGAAGGCATGGTGTAAGGAATGCAACAATCATGTGGCGTCTTGTAACGTACTGTTTATGAAGGATAATGGCCTGCTTTAATCACCTGGAGTGTTTTCAGATGCCAACATCACCATGCAAGCACATACAGACCGAGCGTGAACACAGAGAAACACTAATCGAATTGTTACACTTTATTGAACTCTTAATTGTTTTTAGACTGTGTGGTGTTTCAAGATATGAATCTGAAATGTGTCTAGTTTTAATTGAATATTTTGGAAATTATACTGGACATATTTTTTTTTTTAAAGGAATCTACCCTGTTATCATACAAATTAATAATACAACCACATTGACTTTTACTCCCACTGTTAAAAAAATACATGGCAGTAATAATACAATTGTCCTGAAATGAAGTGAAGCTATTGAGCGAAATGGGTAGGAGTTTTGTGTGGTTAGATTCTCCAAATGTTAGATATTGTTGATCCATTAGCTGTTTCACATTTGCCTCTGTGATGGAAGGGTGCATAATGCCTGCTGACAGCTATGAAATAAAGTAAACCCAACCCTGCTGTGAGCAAGTATTTATCTATAAAGCCTTACAATTTGATGGCACAAACATTCAAAAAATGATGACAAGCTCTCTCTTTTTTCATCTTGAACAAAATATAATTTCATGCTGGATTAACTACATATTGACCAGGAGTAAGGAAGAATAATCTATGAGCACAACTGAAGCCTTTGGGGTTTGAGATCTTCATCAATTCACTATGTTTCAACACATTACTGGAGGAGACAGAGGATAGAAAACAAGAAAGAAAGAAAGAAAGAAAGAAAGAAAGAAAGAAAGAAAGAAAGAAAGGGGAAATAGAAAGGACTGAGAGAGAGAGAGAAATAGAGAGAAAGAGAGAGAGAGCTGAGGGAAAGTGAGTCTGATTCTGACTTGTGACCCGAGGGCTGTCTATGCTTAATCTAGACGCATTACTTCTGACATTGTGGACTATGTTGCCTCACACGTCTATGATTAAATTCCACTATTTTACATTTTAATTGCTTTATTACCATGATAATTCATACTGTAGCAAAGAATTATAGGTATATGATGGTAAGACATCTGTGCATGAGCTCCATTATAATAGAACAGACGGCTAACACAGTAGAGACCGGAACTAGAGACTGGAGATTTAGGTTCCGATTGACGCTACATGTGTGAGTTGCCCAGTGACTCATTGACTTTGGCAATTCACTTACATGAGGCTTAAATCCTGCATTGACTTTACACTTGAAGCCAAAATGTTGACCACACTAGAGCAGTAAATAATGAAATGTGCTGTGGTTTGCACTTTCACTGTTCTGAAAAGAATATGAATAACTGATACTGTAATGGTAAGAGACATGCCAGTGTATTTAGTGTTTATCCTCTGGAGCCCAAATAACTTTAGTTATATGTCAAAGGGGTGTTATTTGTCCAGTATTTCATTTCATTTTCTGTTTGTATTTTCATCACTATGTTAATCATGTTTTGAGGTCCTGAGGATCTGCCCAATGCTGCTGAAGCAGTTTGTCAGATGAAACTATTTAATGAGTTTTCATTTGGCAGGGATCTGAACGTAACTATCACACATAGAATATCCAGGGGTATAAGGTCCAGTCACAGATTCAAGGACTTTAACCTTAGGGCCGTCCCACTGTCAAATCACACCATGATTGAGTTTTTTTGTCACTGATCTTTTGACTCCTGTATGCCCACTACACCTTGTGCAGATTTTACCTTAGTGAATTACCCACAGTTCATAGTAACGGCATATCAAACAGTAGGGGAAGCCACAAAGCGCCTCCAAAGGTAAACAGCAGGTGTGCTGATAGGCTTAAATTTACAAAGAAACACAACATTAATAAGCATTTACACAGGTTCATGAAAGCACTTCAAATCAGAGGAGTGAAAGGCTGTGATTGCATACCAATTTATCAATTATTTCTTTTTAATTTTTATTTTATGATGCTGTTTTTACAAAAACAAGTGATGTATTCACGAGATGCTGTCCCATTCCATTTTATACTCTTATTCCAAACCCTTACAGCCTTTGACATTCAATCACTCAGCAGTAAAATCTAGTGAGGATTTAATGTTCAGATGTCACACACATAGATTTCCTCATGTGGCCAGTCATTTTACACAACATGCAAATTAACTCTAGGCTAATATTTTACTGTGATGATTGTTTCTTAAAGAATCCTCATTTTCGGAATCCCTAAGGAGCTGCAGTCAGTAATATTGTATGTTATATGTATATGTTGAAAGGATGAGGATTAAAGCCTAAAAATAAACATCCGCATGTGCAGCGACTGGCATCAGAAACTGTTAAACTATTTGCATAATATGCTACGTTTAATATTTTACCCTGTATATCCAGTTGAAATATATTTCTCACAACAGTCTCACATAACATTAATTTATCTGTGAGTTCCTGCTTTTAGGTTGGGACATTTTCTACTGGACTTTTTCAATATCATTACTGCATTGTGAGTTGCACCACTTTGTTTTGGCCAATATTATTTGGTATTTCTACTGGCAATATTAATCAATCATCAAGAAATTAAGTTGAGAGGAAACATTCTAGAAATCAGTGTTTTTGACATTAAGGTGATCTCCAAAGTTCATATTAACTTGATAATTATGAGGCTAAAACAAAGAATGAAAATAAAATATAGACAAATTATTTTGGGGCCATAAAGCAATAAAGAAAATATAAATAAAAAACAATGCAAAAATAAATGCAGGGATAAAAATTAAAGAAGGAAAAATATAAATAAGGACAAAATAAATAAATAAATAAATGGTACGGAAAATGAAATGTTAAAGCAAATAACTAGGGTTTTTAAAATTAAATTAAAACAATTTGAAATGTCAGTACAAATAATTTTTGTCACATTTTACAGATAACTTCATAGAAAATGTCTTTTTTTGTATCAAGTATTGGCACATGGATTAATTTATCAAGCAATTTTTATATTTCGGTATATATTTTCAATATGGCATGTTCGGTCTTCTATAAAAACACTATATTATATCCAAAACTTTATTATGACACCTATATGTATATTAGTATTTTGGTGTAAATATTGCCGTATAAAGCACTGGCCACTAACATAAATATCCCATGCCAGGCAGTTGTAACGACAACAGCAACACCCAGACAATGGAAGGTGAACAGAGTCCAGTTGGTAGTCATTAGTGTCACACAAATGCCACTAGAGGTGAGATTGGCCGGTTACCAAGGTTACATGCCCCTGTCTTGCCAAGGACGCTTTCAGGAAGTGACATGTATTCCCACCCAGAGCATTGTGTTTGAGAAGATAGATTCTACTGATTATTTACACAAAAGCAGGTGTAATGTTAGTATAGATATGGTACATGTAGTACAGGGTTTGGGATTTCACATAAACCCAAAAGACGTTATTAGATCTAACCTCCATCCAATGAAAGCAGAGATTCATAACTTCTACTAAAACGAATAAAAACTTTATTTTCATATTGTTTTACTTAAAATAAAAAAAAATGTTTTTCTGTTGTGTCTTATCATCAAACTCAGCTGTCATGATGTGTGTTTTTCTTTTCTTCTTCCACTTACATTTCCTAATTCTTGCTGGTTATCCTATAGAGCCTGAAATGAAATGTGAATTTAACCCATAAAGACCCAAACATCCACCAATAATCAAAATCATTTAAATCATTTGACAAAAAAAAGTTAAATAACAGTTGATCCACTAATCCTATGAATCCATGTAAATAATTGATGTAAAATACAGTTTGTCATCTTTTCATGATGATCAGATATGACCCATTTGGATGTTCAGAGGCTCCATAGTTATTGTGGAAACACCGTCATCTTCTACAACATTGATTCACCAGTAAAACCCATGGAGTTGGATCAATGACAATGGATGGACACACTTGATTTTACATTTAGTTATTGATATCTTTGATGAAAAAGTCACTTTTTCTTCAGTTTTCTCTATGATATAATAACCCTCACCTTAAATCTGAGCTTTCATGAACATCAATATAAACGGTGAACTAAGTATAGGAAAATACCTGATTTTTACTGAAAAACACAAAATGCAGAGGATGATGTTAGAATAAGTGCTGATAAATCATTTAAGAAAGGTTAGAAATAGAGAAAAAATTCATTTGGGAACGGCCACAAAAATAGAACTGGGTCTTTATGGGTTAATATGGACATGCATGCCTTAGATATGAAGATATCATGTTTATTTAATGTTTTAGGTGTATGGAACACACAGAGTGGGGATGTGCAGGGTTGAAGCTGCATGTTAAACATAAAAAACGTTAACTTGTACCAGCGCTGTCGAGTACTTCCCTCAGCGCTGGGGCGAGAAACGGGTGAAATTAAGGCTTAAGGTGTGACTTAGAATCACTTACATTATTTAAGAGTGCAAACTGTAGTCCAGCTATGTTTAATTTAGAGGTTTTCCTGCAGTCATGTATACATATATATTGGTAGTTTTAGGTTTGCCATCCCCATACTGACATTGCGGTCAGTGTGTGTATGACAGCTGCAGGGTAGCATTGTTTGGCTCTTTTGTCTGTGTTGTGTCTGCAGATCTCTGGCTGTCAGCCCAGAGACGCTCAGACCGTGAACCTGAACAGAGTTGCTTGGTATTCCAAAGGGTGACTGATTAAGTACAGATTGTACTCAACCACAGCAAAGTACTGATGTTTCAGCAACTTCAGCTGATGAACAACATGAGCTCATTTTTCATTATTGAAGCTTGTAAGTATTTTCATAACAAGTGACTGATTTTGATAGACGTGTTTAAGGCATGAAAAAAGAGAGAAATATTTCCATCACATTTAGCATATTTTGTACGTGATGGTGGTACTTCAGCTTGTGAGATTTTATTTATTTACATTCAGCACAGTCAGTCATCCTCCTGCAGAAGCTCCTACTATCTCCTACTTTTTTAGACTGTGGAATTAACAGATAAATTCCTCCACTTCCAATGTGGCCATCAACCTGACCTTTTAAGAGGGGCCACAATCACATACTTACCTCAGCGTATAGACTGTGTCAACAACCGCTTTTATTTGGGCTTTAATAAGCTTTAGTAATTTATCTGTTTTTTAATGGAGTGATATTTTGCTTTTTTAAATGGAATTATGCATTTTAAAACATTTCCCTGTGGTCTACATAAACTGTAAATGCTATGCTTGGGTCTGAATTCTTCATTAATTCAACTCCACAGGTCCATCTTCAACCCTATTTCTGAGTAATGACACCAGAAAGGTCGTTTTGAGCGCTGGCCCTTTAAATGCAAATGAGCCACTTCACGCCCCACCCCCCTCCAGGTTATTGACTGTGCTTTCTGTCCCGTTCAGCCACTTTTGTTTGTAAATACAACCAACAACTGAACATTTGAGGTCAGGGGTATTCAAATCCGGTCCTCGAGGGCCGGTATCCTGCATGTTTTGGATATTCCTCTCTTCCAGCACATCTGGTTCAATTAATGATCAGCTCATCATCAAGCTCTGCAGAAGCCTGATAACAATGCAATGGCTTCCAGGTGTGCTGGTGGAAGAGGGAAATATCTAAAACATGCAGGATACCGGCCCTTGAGGACCGGATTTGAATACCCCTGTTTTAGGTAATCAGCTCCAAGTTTGGACATATTTTCAGTATGGACTAACACGGCTGCTGCTGACAAACAATTATGGCGTACTCGGAAAAGTGTTCGTTGGAAGTCTTGACCTTATATGGGCAAAGGTCGTGACGTAATGAGTTATAGACATAACAAATTAAGCAGGAATTAAAACGGGTTGTAGAAATCCACTTGATTTTTTGCCAGAATGAATGTAAAGATAGCTTTGCAGCACCTGAAGGGTTCAAATTCAAACTTTATGAACCATTAGGGTCCAAATACACAAATAAATGAACCAAAGACTAACAAAAGTGGGTTTAACAAAATATGACCCCTTTAAATGGTCTGTACTCATCTTACAAATGGTGTTTCCAAGAGAGAACGGAGAACATTAGGTAAACGTTTTCAATACATGGTCTCCTCTCAAAAGAATAATTTACATAAGAACCTCAAACTGTCAGAACTTTAAGGAAGTACATTCTTAAAAAATCAAAAGACTAAAAATCAAATTAATAAGGGAAATTGTTTTGTTTTTTATAATTTGCCCTCTATTATCTGTATACTCTGTTATATAACCAGATACCATATTTATTCATTTGTAATACATGAAAGTTGTTTGTTCTGTCCTTATTTATTGTTGTAATATAATGTGTACTAGCGCGTTGACCTGTAGGGATCCATGGGTTCTAGATGTGATAGTTTTTATGCTGTTGTGCAGCATTCACTGCCAAAGCATTCTGGGCATAGCAACATGATTGTAAGGCTATTATATTCCAAAATTACTAATATCTCCCAAAATATTGGTCCTATCAACTTGCCGTTTTCGCTACTGTCTTTCTTAACTAAAAATCCATAAGTTTTCCAAACTGCAGTAGTCAGCTCTTTACGGATTTTGTGTGATTTCTGAGACACACACACACGTACACACACACTCAGACAGAGGCCATTTGGCTTTTATAATACAGATGCTGATTTCTTGGCCAGGTCACACACAAAAAACAGATTCTTAATCTCAATGAGGTTTTTTTCCTTGTTAAGTAAAAGGATTTAATAATATCAATAATAATGTAAGATGATTTATTTTTGCTTTGTTAATTTATTTTTACAATTTAAATGGGTGTATATTGTTTCTGTTATTGGGACTATTATAATGGATTGGCGGAAGGATACTGTGGGGAGAGAAGGTCATGTGACAGGGAGAGTATGACTGTAAGTGAGAGCTGTAGACGGCCACTAAAAATTCTTCTTCTTGGAAAAAAAAATTAATTAATTTAAAAAATCATCTTACATACTTTGCTCTCTTTAAATGAAATGTTTCATTTCAAATACAGTGGGACCTCAGAAAAAACTAAATCATCTTACAATAATAATAATAAACGTATGCTATTTTTCTTCAGTTTTGTACATATATGTTTGTTTTCTTCTTAAAAAAATATTTTTGACCAAATATGACAGCACACTGCAGATGTCAATGTTTTCCATCATAATCTTATTTTATATGTAAGAACTTAAATACAAATAATATATTTTTATGATCCTTCATTCATGCAGAAAACAGCACCACAGTTAAATAACTGCAAAAGCCAATCAGGCTGATTGCAGTGCTGAATGTGATATACTGTGCTGTTACTCCAAAATATGCAGTTCATAATCACTGTCAAATTCACGGCTTCTTCGCTGACATGTTCTTTTACGTGTCTCTTTATTCCTCCGCATCTGTGTTCGTACAAAATCATGCTGATCACTTGAAAGCTAAAGACATCATGCACAGTAACAGATAATGACTGGTGATGGCACAGAAAGAAGATGAAGAAAATGGGCAATTAGCATACCTCCACCGTCCCCGCAAACAATTTCCATGATCACCAGCTGCTGCCTGCTAGTGTGTACACCTGTCTTGTGAACGTCACATGCATGGTGTAAGCCGCAGTGGCAGTTCGTGGCTCTGTGCCCTCTGATTGCTCCTAGTTATCCCGAGATTTCTGCTGAGCTGACAGGCAGGACACACAGGACAGATGGTCAGGGCCCCAAATCAGAGCTCGGAGTTTACAAGGCCACTGCCAGAGCTACTATACAACAATAATAAAACGGATGATTTATTAAGACTTGTCCGTATTACATCAATTAGTTTCAAATTAGTCCAAAACACTTGAATGATATTGTAAATTATGCTCTCTTCAACATTATCTAACACTAATAGTCCTGTAAAATTAAAGACTTCCTTTTTTATTGATTTGTCCATTCTTTCAGGCATGACTGCACCAGTATGATGCATTCTTCAGATGCACTTTTATGGCCTATAAGATAAATATAGTTAACTGTTATTAGTATTAGGCTTGGGCTCATTCCACTGCTGTAAACTTCTCTAATAGGCTATAACCAGAGAAGATGGTCGTCGAACCTAATGGAATTCCAGACAGAGTTCAAGTTAAAACTAGTTCATTAAATCCTTTTCTGTTCTTTACATGGAGTATTTCTTGCCACCTCCACAAAATGCTCCATTCTGCTCATCCAACTTAATATCTCTACAAAAAACATCTCATTTATGCCTATTTCTCTTTAAATATTTTAAACATTTTTAACCATTGAAGCTTGTCTTTTATTTGCTTTAATAACTTTTACTTTTCAAAATCTACAAGATTCTCGAAAGTGAGGATATTGATAGCGCCATAACTTATTCATTGAATTTTAAGTGCTTATAATTTTCCAAACTTCACCAAACTATACAAGCTTGAAAACAGAATTTTCCTCTTAGATGTATTAATAATGAAAGAACCATAGAGCAACTCTCTTTTTTCTGACTCCAGAGTCTCGAGAGACTGCTTTCTTTGAGAAATGAAGGAAATCATTGGCATCTACTAGCCCCGGGTCAAACTCATCAACACGCTCTACATTGATGAAGGCCGATCAGAATGCTAATGAAGGTGTCCTTGACTCTCACATCAACTTAGGTTATCTGTTCTGAGATCATTTAAGAGCACTTTGACAGCCCACCAGCCAATCCTACACAGCTCTCTTTGAAAACTAGTTTTCTGCCCTCTTTCTTGTTTACAATGAAGCCGAATTTGCCCCAATTATTATTCTAATTTTCTCCTGTGTACCTTAATGGTCAGCACACATTCGGACACATCTTTGTTGCTATTTTGACCTAGAATGTTTTTTTGACATAGAAACAGTTTGTAACAACACTAAGTCTTCATTTGTTTGTTATGTCTTAGTCCAGACTTATTTCCTATCTTAAGACCCAGTGCTACTTTTATGGCAGTTCCCAAATAAATTTGTCTTTATATTTAATCATATTGAAGTGATTTATCACCATTTATGATAATATTATCTTCTGTATTTTGCATTTTTTTTCAATGTAAATCATGTATTTTCCTGTATTTAATTCACTGATTAAGTAGATGTCCATAAAAACTCAGAGTAAATTCAAAGGTTATTATATCAGAAACACAAAAAACTAAGGAAAACCTGAGTTTTTCAGCAAATATATCAATAACTGAGTGTTAAAACAAGCGTGTCCATCCACTGTCATTGATCCAACTCCATGGGTTTTACTGGTGAATCAATGTTGTAGAAGATGACGTGTTTCCACTTTCACTTTGGAACCTCTGAACGTCCAAATGGCTCATATCTGATGACCATGAAAAGATGACAAACTGTATTTTACATCAATTATTTACATGCATTGATAGGATTAGTGGATCAACAGGCATTGAACTGTTTATATCAGTTGCAGGTGGCTGTTTGGGTCTTCATGGGTTAAAGACTACTAGACTGACTCAGACTGACATAACTGATCCATGTCCACAAATGAAATTATTCATGTTGACACCTTTTGATGTTTTTTAGTGTCACCATTAGATTTCATCAAACTGAGTTTTGGCTTTTCTTTAAAGAGGTTCTAAGTCATTTTGATATTGATGTTGTATACCACAACACACTTACAATCAAAACCACAAACAAATCAGCACACAGACTGGGTCACTCACTGAATCAAGTATAAAGCTCGTTGTTTACACACATTTGTTTTATGGTATCATCTATTTTTTTTCCCTTCACAGTTATTTTGACAGTCAGTCAAAATAACATTGTGTTTTATAGCCTATCAGATGGTAGTTTACATTAATGCTCTGTTAGCTTAGCTCTGTTTTCAGACAGAAAACAAGGTTTGTATGACCAATAGTTGAACCAAAAATTGGGAATTGTCCAAACAAGGTCAGAGCTGCCCCAGTTGAATCTGATGGATCAACACATGACGAACTTGGCAAACATAATAAAATAACACGCTGTAAACTTTATACTTTCATAAGCGTCATAATCAAACCCACCCGAGTAGAAAAAAGGATTCCAGCATCAAAGTCTATTATTTTCATTTAGTGCTGTGTCCAGTGGTAAAAACAACACTTTTTGATTTTAGCTGATTCCGGTGGAATTTCATAGTGGTTCTCATCCCATCTGGCCTTTGCTTTGATCAAATGCCTCACGGTGAGGAAAACTAACACCATGACCATGACCAAGACCAAGACCAGCAGAGTGACTCAGTATTCCCTCTAGTGGTCATAGAACTCCCTGGATCATTGGAGTAAATAGAACCAATTTACATCTCTGCAGTCCAATGCATTTGGATCTTTGGCACCACTTCAGAAACCTTCACTCTAGTTAGTTAGTTATTTTAGTTTTATTTCAAGCACATAAAATCATCAAATAACAAAGAACAATACGGCACGGACAAGCAAACTTTTCAGTGCTTGAAAAAGAGTGAGAAAAAGTCCAACTTATTCTAAACCACTCTAAACACTCTAATGACACTATGACAGGTCATGTTTTAATATTAAAAAGTAGAAATATTACATACAGATCCTTTAATTTCATATTTTATATGTCCCATATATTCTTAAAGGGGTTATATTTTGTTAAACCCACTTTTATTAGTCTTTGGTACATTTTTTTGTGTATTTGGACCCTAATAGTTCATAAAGTTTGAATTTGAACCCTCCAGATACTGCAAAGCTATCTTTATGTTCATTCTGGCAAAAATTGAGTGGATTTCCTTAATAGTTTATAAAGTTTGAAGTTTGAAAAAAAAAAAAAAACAATTTCCCTAATGAATTTGATATTTATTCTTTTGATTTTTAAACATGTACTTCCTTAAAGTTCTGACAATTTCAGATTCTTATGTAAATTATTCTTTTGAAAGGAGACCACATATTGACAATCAGTTTTACCTAACGTTTACCTAATGTTCTCCGTTCTCTCTTGGAAACTCCATTTGTAAGATGAGGACAGACAATTTAAAGGGGTCATATTTTGTTAAACCCACTTTTATTAGTCTTTGCTACATTTATTTGTGTATTTGGACCCTAATAGTTCATAACGTTTGAATTTGAACCCTCCAGGTGCTGCAAAGCTATCTTTATATTCATTCTGGCAAAAATTGAGTGGATTTCCACAACCCATTTTAATTCCTGCTTAATTTGTTACGTTTTATGACTAGTAATGTCACGACATTTGCACATATTAAGTCTAGACTTCCAGTGAGCATTTCTCCGAGTACGACATAATTGTTTATTAGCAGCAGAGGTTGTAGTCCATACTGGAAAATATCTCCAAACTTCGAGACGTTTACCTAAAATGTTCAGTTGTTGGTTGAACAGGACAGAACAGCAAAGCCAACAACCTGAAGGGGGTGGGGCCTGAAGTGGCTCATGTGCATTTAAAGGGCCAGCGCTCAAAACGACCTTTCTGGTGTCATTACTCAGAAATAGGGTTGAAGATGGACCTGTGGAGTTGAATTAATGAAGAATTCAGACCCAAGCATAGCATTTACAGTTTATGTAGAGCACAGGGAAATGTTTTAAAATGCATGATTGCATTTAGAAATGCAAAATATCACTCCTTTAATGATTAATTCTAAACCACTCACATTGTGATCAGTAACTAACATACAAACATCATCATCACCTCTCTCACCCATCTTTTCTGGTAAAATTGTAAAAATAAATAAATAAATAAATAAAAATGAAATGATCAGTGATTGCATGTTGTTATGGTATGACATGGTGTGTTTGTAGTTATATTCCATTGCAAACCTATGTGCAGATTTTCTATTTCCAAATCCTCCACAGGTATGTACCTAATTTAAAGTCATCCCCTCACACTTGCCATGAGCAGCAATCAGGCAAACTCCACTTATTCCCCTCAAAGACCATATGATGCCCTTCATCTGGGCTGTGTTTCCTGTGTGTCCGTAAGGATTGCCCATCTCTGGAGAACCACTCAGAGGATTCTCTGTGCAGTAGGCCAGCAGAGCGTGTGATATCTCCCTGAGGTGCTTTGTCAGAGAGCTATTAATAGGTTCAAGGGACATCCTCCATCCCCCAACACTTTCACCAACCCTCGTCCCATTCGCAACCATCCACACATGGGCGCACCCCTGTGTTGGCGTGCCCGGTGAAAAGGAATTGCGCAGTCAGCCATGATGTTGTGTTAGACGAGTGTGCGGAGAGACGCTGTTCTCCTTCCCTACTGGTGACACTGACATTTTATCTATAATATGTTCTCTAAATTTCACCATACACATTTAATCCGGATAAATATCAAACATTTTTAAATCTAAATCAATGGGAGCTCATTGTGTGCTCAAAGTGCGATGCAGAATTTGCATTTTTATAACATGTGCAGAGATATATCTGATGCCTCTAGGGTTTATGTCTGTTCTGTGTTATAAATATGATGTCTATATGTTCAACATCTGTTACATGTTTTTATATGCCACAAGTTGCCAAAGGCTAATCTCCACATGTGCAGATCATAAACTTTCCTGTTGTCTACCTTGTCATAAAGTAAGTTATTTCCATTCCACTTATTTACCCACAAAAGTCACTTGACATAAATAGATAAGTAAATGTTTTAATTTTCAGTGTCAGTCCAACAGCGATACCTGATAAATATAATAAATATGATACCTGAATGTCTTTGTAATAGTATATAAAAGAACTGACCAGAGATCTTAGGTACAATTTCTTTGGACTGTCAGTGTTAACTAAACTTTTTTAATCATAAATTGAAGAAATGTATTTATTTATTTAACTTGTGACAAATTTTATTTAAAAAATATTAGATAGAAGAGAACTACGTAGGGAATTGCAACGAACAAGGAGAGGGACAAATGCATAAAGGGAGAGAGAAGTGAGGATTAATCACTGTTGCCCTGCAGCTTTTTCTCCAAACTGAGCAGAGTTAACTCCCCCGCCTCTGTCCTCCTGGACCATATCCAACATCAGATGTTTGCATTTCACCTACCAAAACCCACGCAACATCACTTACTTCAGCCTGCCGCACATCAAGGTCAGTCTATATAAAGGCTTTTAGCATCTCTTCAGTGTCTTTCAATACCTGTGTAAAACAAAACTGACCTTCAGCAGAAGCTGTACATCGTGCCGGTAAATACCATCACACATGCCATCATAGCTGTCTTAACGGATGGCTAAGTTACTTCAATAACACAGCAAATGCCATCCTGTGTCATCTTCTCACAAAGATAATGTATTGACCATAACATGTCTGTTCTGTAAATGTCTGCTGTGCTTTGCAGGAAAATTTTTCATAAAACAACAACTGATTGGATGTCACTTCCATTAGCACCTGGCCTTTTAGCGATCAGTGGACTTAAGACTTACAATCTATGAGGTGGTATTCAGCAGTAGACAGACTCCATTTCAGAGTTGTTATGCATTCAAGAAATAAATACAGAAGTAAAAATATAGAATAAAAACAGTTACTAATGAGTTTCATACTTGTTTCTGTGACTTTTGACGGACAAAAATGCATTATATTAATCACATTATTGAATTAATGCCCATTTGTTAATGTACAATATGACACTTATCAGCAAAGTTAGGGTACTTTATCATTTGTATCTATTAGATCCAATGTTCTGCTTCATAATTTGTAGTATGTTCCTGTGTTAAACTGTGTTAAAGATAAACAATAATTAATCTCAGACACAGGCAGTGAACTCAAACTGCAGAGGGCTAAAATTGTCATGGGGTCCATTAAACTGCTGATGGAGATTGGCCCTGTAGCAACTAATGGTTTAGCTGCACGTTTTTGCAGTAGTGCAGCATATAACTTTCTTTACTTTGGAAATGCATGAACATATGTTCACTTACAGTACTGTGTGATTTTGTCTTGCCTCGAGGCCCTGGTTAATCTGTGCCAGCTTAAGTCCTTGAACTACCTTTGCCTGAATACAAATTTAATTGAGCAAATTCTGGCCTTGTTTCACATAAAATCATGTAGCCTCATATGGTACACACTGTTTATGTCACTGCCAAAAGCAGTAACTGCTTCTTTTCAAAGGCAGTCTCCTTCATAAGGAAATTATAAAATCAGTCATGATTCTGAGGCAGGCAACGCCAGGATGTGAAGTTATGCTTTTCCATGAGCAATCTACGTAAGTGGGTATTATCTGCATACTAATAATAAATTATAGTCCACAGAGCACATTGGAAATTGTCTCCTTGGTGAGGTCAGTTCACATAATCATGGAAACCAGTGACTCAATAATTAAGTATATCATTAACACAATAAATCCAGAAATATAATTAAAACAGCCTATTGGAATACAATCATCAGTTGATCATTGCATAGGCTAAGGTTAGCCTAATTTGTCAGTGAGAATCTGTCAGTAATGACAATCCTAACCTTGATGCGCTCTTCTTGAAGTTCAATTAAGTCTGTGTGATTGCTCATATTGTTTCTGCATGTAAATCAGCCTGCACTCTTTCATTTTTCATATTCTACTATGTGGGCAAAGGACACTGTAATAATCCATTGTGTTGCACCGCACTTGGGTTTTATTACAAAAATATAATACTTGAATCATTTTAGTGGATTTTTTGTTGCCCGGGTGTTTGTGTTGCACAGCTCAGGTCAAGTACTTTGTAAATTATATCAACACATAACATATTAAAAGGTGGGACGGCCCTCAACCTTGCCATTGTATTCTGTCGTGCTCGCTCCGTTGGGCTAGACTGCGCTTTTGACTGACAGTATTAAGAGCCATGCTAGCATAATAATAACATTCTGCCTGTTTATTCTTCCTTAGAGAGAGCTGGTCCCCTGGTACCTGTCTGCCCATCAGCCTGTGTTCCTAATACTTAGAAATCAATCACAAATCTACAGAGCATGAACCCAGAGCTTAAGCGCTGCTATGACACATGAAAAAAGTCAAATCGGAGTCACGACCAAAGTTTTGTCACATCAAACAAACCTCTATGAGCTGTAATTGGACTTTTGCCATAATTTGAGATCATTTGACTTTACCGTACATCTTGTGTCAAGTAGCCTCTCATTCTGAGTAGTAGGCGTCTTACGGTGGTTTATACTCTGTGGGGTAGGCAGTTGTCAGGACAAGTGTAAAAGGACAAGGCTTTGTTCTTCACCGTGTACAATATAAGGACAATCTTCAGTCTTCAATGTTCTCTGCTACACAGTAATCACCATTCTGCAGTTCGCTGTAACACAATGGACCTTCAGTGTGTGTGACCTACAGTAAATATACAGCTTTGTGGCTTACCCAGGCTGCAGAGCCGTTGCAATCTCACTGACTTGTCTTCGTAATCCAATGAAAGGGAAGCACTCTGTCAAGGAGAAAATGAAAAACGAATATGAGTCAGAAATGTTGAAATTGTGAAAAGGGGTCTCGGGAATAACAGCTCTGACAAAGGGGGCATCCATTTCAGAATAGGCCCCGTTATTTTCATTAATGTCTAAAGAGGGCAGATTGGTAGGTGTAGAATGGGATGGCATGGGTCGGCTTCATGCACATTTTCATTCCCATCATTCTGTCATGCTCATTTCATGGCAGACTGAGGCTCAAAGCCATCAGCGCATTATCATTCTAGTATAGCTGCTGTCGGAATCAAGGACATGGGCATTATCATGAGAATGAATTGCCAGCTGACATCAGTGAAACACAGATATCTTTTACCACCTGCTTGCGACCTTTTTCACTTTTCCTTAAAAAAAAAAAAAAAAAAAACACAGCATGAGATTTTGCATTTTTTCTGTTGCTTCAGCATTTGATACCTGACATGCACCTACTGAACACAAAAGTTGTTTCACCACATGTGCAGTAATACTAATGAAATCTGCAGCTACATAAATACAGACTATCAGTTTGCATAAGACAGGCTGTTTGAAAATGTATATTGGACACAGTGGTTCTCCAGCTCTGTGGGTGGAAAATGCTCTACTCTGCTCTCAAGCAGTTCCACTGTGCTATTAGACATGTAAATGCAAAACGCTGGTAGGTGGTTCTGCTTTTCTGCCTTCCTGGGGGCTGCACACACCCCAGATTAGAAGCCTAGTGCCCCCTAGTGGTGTGATTCTGAACATATGAGCATCCGTGTGTATCAACATAAGGGGTTCAACTGATTAAGGCCCAGCAGATTTATCATCAACACATTATTAAAGCGGTTCATTAAATTATATGCTGTGCTACAATGCAGGATGTACATTATAGTCATTTTTACAGATCTGATGGGGACTCTCATGTGTTTTGTCGCATCAAAGACAAGACAAATACCGTTCTGCAGCTATAAATTTGTTGAAACAATCCCAGTGCCGCTGCTCAGCCAATAATGTTTGAAGGCTGTTCTTTGGTGATATAGGTGTTTTAGGGGTCTCTGCAATTATTTCCGTGCTCACGTAAAATGAATAGCTTGATGTGGCTTTATGCTTCTCCGTATTTGTGAACTCAGGAAACCACTCAGCCATTCAGTGTTTAGAGTAATTATGTTTTGTTGTGCCCACAGGAGTGACTCACAAAAGAACAGCTGCATGTGTTGTTGCAAATTTCAGCACACAGGAACACGCACACAACAGACATGTTCACATCTGTGCTCCATCCAAATTATATCAGGTCAAACAAAGTGTAAAACCATTAGCGATCGGCGAGTGCTAATTGAAAAGAACAGTATGAAAGTGAAAGAGTTTCTGCAAAACTTAAAGAAAGGTCAGTCTTTGCTTATTTTTGGTCTGTTAAAAAATTTGACAAAACATTAACGCAAAGAATGATGTTTATTTAACCCATAAAGACCTAGTGCTACTTTTGTGGCCATTTCCAAATGAATTTTTGTCTCTATTTAAAGGGGTCATATTTTGCTTTTTAAAATGGAATTATGCCTTTTAAAACATTTCCCTGTGGTCTACATGAACTGTACATGCCTTCTGTAAATCCCTCCCACTTACTATCCAACACTACCCTGACCTCAACACCTTTAAATCCCCTTTAAAAACCATTTATTTAAGATTGCTTTTAATGTTTAATTTTAACGTTTAATTATTTTATATTCATAGACCTGTCTTCTGCACCTACTTTTATCTGTTTTAATGTGTTTGGTTTTTGTTTTTATCTGCTGTATATAAAGTGTCTTTGAGTTCCATGAAAAGCACTATACAAATAAAATGTATTATTATTATTATTATTATTAATATTATTATTATTATTATTATTATTATTATTATTAATAATAATAATATGTGCTTGGGTCTGAATTCTTCATTAATTCAACTCCACAGGTCCATCTTCAACCCTATTTCTGAGTAATTACACCAGAAAGGTCGTTTTGAGCGCTGGCCCTTTAAATGCAAATGAGCCACTTCATGCCCCACCCCCTCCAGGTTGTTGACTGTGCTTTGCCAGAATGAATATAGAGAGCTTTGCAGCACCCGGGGGGTTCAAATTCAAACTTTTTGAACTGTTAGGGTCCAAATACACAAATAAATGTAGCAAAGACTAATAAAAGTGGGTTTAGTAAAATATGACCCCTTTAACTGGTCTGTACTCATCTTACAAATGGTGTTTCCAAGAGAGAACGGAGAACATTAGGTAAACGTTAGGTAAAACTGCTTTTCGATATGTGGTCTCCTCTCAGTAGAATAATTTACACAAGAACCTGAAATTGTCAGAACTTTAAGGAAGTACATTTTTAAGAATCAAAAGAATAAACAACAAATTCATAAGGGAATTTTTTTTTTTTTCAAACTTCAAACTTTATAAACTATTAAGGTCCCCAAATACACAAATAAATGTACCAAAGACTAATAAAAGCGGGTTTAGCAAAATATGACCCCTTTAACCTTTCTTAAGTGATTCATCACCATATATTGTAATATTATTCTCTGTATTTTGCTTTTTTTTTTAAGTGAAAATCAAGTATTTTCCTATATTTAATTTACTGACCATGTATTTATGTTTACATTTAAGGATTATTGTATCAAATACAGAGGAAAAAATTTACTTTTTCAGTCAAATCTTTCAATAAGTGAACATAAATCAAGTGTGTCCATCCACTGTCACTGATCCAACTCTATCAGTGTTGTAGAAGATGATGGTGTTTCCATGTTCACTACTGAGCCTCTGAACGTCCAAATGAGTCATATCTGGTGACAATGAAAAGATGACAAACTGTGTTTTACACCAATCATTTCAACATATTGATTAGTGGTTTCAAAGTTATGTAACATTTTAGGTCAGTAGATGGTTTTGGTCACCAGTGGATATTTGGGTCTTTATGGGTTAAGGCAACAGTTCATGCATATACAAGTATATGAACCGATGTGTCTCAAAACCCAGAAACATGACATACACGGCAATGCTTTCACACACCCAGGTAGGCACACAAGGAGAAAAAAGAGGCAACACAATTTTGCCAAGAGGACACTCATAGATCATACATGATATGCTATTTCCTTCATATTCTAACTACTTTTTGTCACTTCACAAGGTGCAGTACAGTAGCAATAAGCTGGTTCAGTGGCGAGTAACAAAGACAGTTCAGTTTTCAACTAGATTTTGTCCTGTAATACAAATATGTTTGATGACTGCAGTTTTTGACTATTGAACATCATCCAGTAGGTGCATCTGCTCAACATCACAAACATATTTGTCAGGAAAAGCTCCATAAAGAACCAAGAATGAATTCTACACTAAAATCGCTGCATATTCGGTCTCATACTGAGAAATTAAAGGTGTATAGACATCACTCAGTGAAAGTGCAAGGCTTAGACTTGTTGCTGAAATAAATTTTCTAAACGAGGAATTGATTGGCCATTATGTGAAACTAGCACTCTTAGAAAATAAATTTACATATATATTACAAAACCTTCAAGATATAAGTAGCTTGGGTGGAATTCTAACCAGATTAGCTCCAAGATTGAATTACATACTAATTGAGTCCATCAGTTAGTTTTGACTCTATAAAGGGTTTAATAGTGGCCGAAAAGTTTATCATGGTGCAATTACTTTCACTCTTAAAGACATCACTTTATGTACATGCAGCAGTAGAACCTGTTGAGGATGATGTTTCTGTTCTTAATGAGTGTTTATTACAGCACTTACTGCAATGACTGGTATTTTTTATCATGAGGATCACATTGTGAACATCTGTGATTTCATAGATTTGACAGAAGGTATCGCTCCTCTCTCTGACTCTCTCTCTCTCTCTCTCTCTCTCTCTCTCTCTTTCTCTCTCTTCCATGTTTCTTATCATACCCTCCACCTCGCACTGTATTGTTCAGCTGATGATGAATGGCTGTGGTGGTAGAAGCCAAAATGAGCTCTCGCTGAGACCACACGAATGCCACACTTTCAATACCCCTCCAGAAAGATTCATTACTGTAATTAAAGTTCTGTTTTCTCACATTCTTCCACAGAAGTCACTTCTCGCAATCACTCCAGACTCTCAACAAGAAACAAAGCCCGCTGTAGTTCTATTAGCATTACAAGTGGGTGGCGAGACTGGTTTTCTATTTTTATCGAGGTGGACATCACCAGCTTGGATAATCAACTCCAACAGATTGCGCTCTGAGAAACAAATTGCTTCATTTAAGCATGAAAATGATTGAGCAAAAGGATGACAAACACAGCGGAGTGCATTTATCAAAGCTGTTTACACAAGACACAAATCATGGCTGCTGGATCCACTTGAAAAATTGCTTTGTTATAGTTACAATTTATCATTGACATGTTGTATTTACTGAAAAACAAATCTGTCAGATGGTAGTCAAGATAGATTCAATATGTCAATTATTACCACTGACTGAAATTACAGAGAAGTCTCATCTGGGCTGCACGTCGCAATATGAGGTCTTTGTATAATCATATTTTATCGTATTCCAGGGTCAAAGGTTTGCAAAGGCACTTTCCTCTGATTTAACCTCCTTCCAGCTGCACAGTAAAAAAAAAAACAGTGTCAATTTCACCCTTACAGAGTTGAATTTAACTGTTTCAGGTAACATTTGGTCCCACTCAAAATTAGAGTAAAATTTACTCTATGGCCAGTGTCAAATTTTCAGAATTAATTCTACTCAGTTCAGTGTCAAAATTAACAATGAAATGTGTTAAGAAATGTTTAACATTGTGGTGTTTTCACACTGTTAAGAATAATATGATTACACTTTATAGAGCTATTTTTACTCCAAATTTAGTTCAGAAATGACTCTATAATGCATTAATGTTTATTTGTCTGCAGAGTTTTTTTCTTTAACAGTTTGCACCCTGTAATATATTGAAACAATGCAGAATTGCAGGGGTCCCCCAGGTGGGGGTCATGAAAATGTAAGGTTACTCTATGTGTTTCTAATAATCTAGGACAATCTTTTCTTTTGAATAAGCACTGTCTTCCCTGTTATCAATACTGTTACAACTTCAAAGCAACGATCACGTTCAGCATTGTTCTGCCTACATGTTTGACTAATGGTGTCACATTAATAACAAAAAAAATAAACATAAAAAGGGCAATAAACATTGTAAAACAGACATATTAACCTAAATAAACATTAACACAACCCCCCCCCCCCCCCCCCCCCCCCTGAACCCATGCGCATAAAATACAACACAATGAGTAAAATGTCCAGTGCCCACAATGCAATGCAGCAGACTGGCACTAATCATCACTCTGGAGAGTTGAATTTTACACTGCATCTGTGCAGAACTTTTCACTGACTTTTAACTCTACTGTTAGAGCTGGTTCACTCTCCATAGAGCTATAAATGTTTATGTTTATGCTTATGCATTTGGCAGACGCTTTTTTCCAAAGCGACTTACAGGGGAAAACCAATCAAATCACTCAGTCAATCAAATTTTATTTGTATAGCGCCAGATCACAACAAAAAAGTTATCTCATGACACTTGATTAACTTTAAATACTCTATCTAGGTTAAAATAACTTGATTCTGAAATATTGACACTGCATTTTTTACTGTGTGGATGCTACATACTACGACCTTTGTAGTCACCAGATCTACAGTTATACATGTATTAGAGAAATCTGTGCATCAAATAAGGGGGTATTTTCTAAAACAATGTGTCTGTTCCTTAAGTAATGACTTGAACTAACCTGCAGAGACCTAAAACTTTTTGTAGGTGACTTCTAAATGATTTTTTTCTGCATTAAACCTTTCCCAAGTGATGTTATTTATGCTATTTTTATCAATATATTCTATATTCTTGTTAGTTGTGGATGAGGCTCTTCATTTTCTCAGATGGTAAAGCTGCCCATTCTTCTTGGCAAAACACCTTCAGTTCCTTTAAGATTTTGGGTTTTCTCACATGAACTGCATGTTTGAGACCTCCCAAAAGTGGCTCAATCATATTGAGGTCAGGAGACCGAGATGGCGCCCTGCGATGAACTGGTGACTTGTCCAGGGTGTACTCCGCCTTCGCCCCTATGTAGCTGGGATAGGCTCCAAGCGACCCCCGTGACCCTAGTGAGGATAAAGCGGGTTCAGAAAATGAATGAATGAATGAATGAGACCGAGATGGCCATTCTTTCACCTTCACTTTTTTCTGCTGTGGCCAATGACAGGTGGACTTGGCCTTGTGTTTTGGGTCATTGTCATGTTAGAACATCCAAGACCGTCCCATGTGCATTCTGTCAGGGTATGTAAACCTATGAGCACAACTGTACCTGTGATGTACTGAGGTGCAAGGCTATGCAGTGCTTTGTAAACCAGGAGCAGGATTTGAAATCGATTCTTGTTTTAATGGGTAACCAGTGCAAGGATTTAAGAACAGGTGTGATGTGTTGATATTTCTTGGTACCAGTGAGAATACGTACAGCTGCACTTTGAATGAGTTGTGACCTGTGAATACTTGACTTTGGGAGTCCAGTGAATAAACCATCACAGTAATCTAGTCTGTTTATGAATGCATGGATTACACCAAGGTGTTGAATTTTACATGTTTTTTACTCGTGAGTGCATTCAGCCT
Organism: Sphaeramia orbicularis; assembly: GCF_902148855.1. NCBI lineage: Eukaryota > Metazoa > Chordata > Actinopteri > Kurtiformes > Apogonidae > Sphaeramia > Sphaeramia orbicularis. Next base: position 31,951,309 of record NC_043966.1, on the reverse strand, counting down.
CTTTGTCAGGATGTTGAATGGATATGAAAAAATATAAAAAACATACAATACAAGTTTTTGTATACAAAATATACAAAAACTAATCATTTTTAAATTCATTTGTCATTATGCTTCTATTAATTTGGGTGAAATTGATGAACCTTTTCATGTTCAGAGGCAGTGAAGTGATACATTTGGGATTTTTTTAATCTTTTGCTTAAATGCACTTACCTTAAAAATGACTTATTATTGCAATCATTACAATATGAAAAAACGGTAAATTCAATCAGACGCATCCTTGAACTATAAAGTGCTGGTGCAGTTATTATCAACCTACAGTTAGTAACAGCTTTTTAGTTCATTACTTTGCCATCCTTGAATTCAAATTTGTGCCAACTCTGAAGAAATTCCCTCATGGCCAGACAGCCCCATGGACATGTCTAAGAAACTAAAAAGTGCAGAGTAAAATCATTTCTTGAGTCTACACTGGCATTGACGACCTAGTTTATCATTTGGGTGCTTCTATGAAACTGGGTTCATTTTGGTATCTGGCACTTTTCCAGTTTTTTAGACCCAATGATAAAAGAGAAATTTAGACATATTTCTCCCCAGGATGTACCTAATGACCTCAGATAAATGTAAAAAATATTATACTCTTGCTCTGAGCCATCCCAAAATTAATGAATTGTTAATCAAATATTAGGGCCAAAAATAGGACCAAAATTGGGACAGGAAAAGCTACTTAGGTGTCAGTGGATTTAATCTAGAAAACATGGTTGTAAATCATCTTATATAGCGCTATAAATAAAGACACTGTGTTAAATTTGAGGATCCTAGTGATTTTACTAATCCAGACATACAGCAGTCTCATTCCAGGTTTTGCATATAACCCATCATGTCCACTTGTGTTACATGCAGAACCTGCCCATTTAAACACATATAAATCGGAAGTGATTTTGCAACAGCAGTCATTTTTGTGAAACATTCTGCCTTGCATAATTTGTTCAATTCCCAAAATGTACCTGTGAGAGAATAAAAAGATATTTGAAAAAAAATAGTAGCACATCATTTTCATGTCTTTTTTACCGTGTTACATGCGGATTTTTGTATGAAAATAATATAAAAATGTGTTTTATCTGAAAAATAGTTTCTTTTTTATCTCAGTAAATATTTATTTTTAAAATTGACCCAAAGTGCTGTCAAACTTGGTTCTTAACATTAGTCTGTATCTTGTTAGAATTTTTCACCCCATGTCCTGTTTTTAGGGACCAGTTTCGTAGAAGCGCCCATTTAGATATCAGAAATAAAAGTTCAAAAAGATGCTATGTCATGACAGGAGAGACTCTGAAACAAAGTCTAGCCCGTGCAAACAAAAAGTTGGACAGATCATTGATCTTTTCCCTCGCTTTGAAAAGAGTTTTACACCATGACAAGACCAATGGGATCATTTTCTCATTAAGACCACATTAGATGCCATTAACTGCACAGCATTCTACTCCCACAGTATACAGTAACCATAACAATTGCTAGGGGCCATTGCAAATCAGAGATGATGGTTATATCAGAGGAATCATTAGTCTGCTGCTCCCATTTGTCTTCAACCCAATCTTCACGCCGTCAAAATTCTCCACCCCTACCTGGTAAGCTGGAGAGGTGATTATTACCTTCTACCTGCCTTTACCCCCCCGCCCCCAGGTTAAAGCACCAGCCCACACAGGTCTCCACCCTAGGGCCTAGGAATTTACATACAAGACACAGGTCACCATGGAGACGCTGATGAATAGAGGCAGAAAGGTGAATGGGGGTTGTGCTTTGGTGAATCTGCTTTAAGGGCACAGATGACAGTTCAAGGTTTTTGGGTCCCTGAGCTGAATTTGATTTGGTGATCCTCAACATCATGGGACTGCCAGTGTTAGTGAGAAGTGTCAATCACGCACAGAAATACCTTTTTTGTGATATTATGTAGTAAAAAACAGAGTTCCACTAATGTTTGCCAATAAATAAAAGCAACATTTACTTATGAACTCATCATGTAAACAGTGAGCTTTATATTTGATTCAGTGAGTGATCCAGTCTGTGTACATCGTGTTGATTTGTTTGTGGTTTTGATTGTAAGTGTGTTGTGGTATGCAACATCCATATCAAAATGACATAGAACCTCTTTAAAGAAATGCCAAAACTCAGTTTGATGAAATCTAATGGTGACAGTAAAAAAAAAAAAAAAAATCAGAAGGGGTCAACATCAGTAATGTAATTTGTGGACATGGATCAATTATTTCAGTCAAAGTCAATCTAATGTTCTTCAATCCATAAAAACCCAAACATCCATCATTGACCAAATTCATCTACTGATCTAAACTGTTTAATACCTGTTGATGCACTAATCCTATCAATACATGTAAATAATTGGTGTAAAATGCAGTTTGTCATCTTTTCATGGTCATCAGATATGACCCATTTGGACGTTGAAACGCTCCGTTGTTACACCGTTATCTTCTACAACATTGATTCACCAGTAAATCCCATGGAGTTGGATCTATGACAGTCTAAGGAAATGCTTGGTTTATGATCAGTTAATAATAAATTTGACAGAAAAAGTCATTTTTTTCTCAGTTTTCTGATAGAATAACCCTCAAGTTTAATCTGAGCTTTTATGAACATCTTCATGATCAGTAAATTAAATACAGGAAAATACCTGATTGATTACTGATAAAATACAAAATGCAGAGGATAATATCATGAATAGATGGTGATGAATCCCTTAAGAAAGGTTAAATATAGAGAAAATTTTATTTGGAAACTGACATACAAGTAGCACTGGTTTTTTATGGGTTAAAATAGCCCAAATGTAGTGTCAATAGATTAACATAAATTGAACATATTTATATAACATATAAAATACAATCATTTACTTACTTTAACCAGTTAAAAATAAAAATTGGCAGTGGACAGCCACAAAAAAAAAAAAAAGTCCTGTGCACAATATGTTCTTAGACTGACCTTAGCTCTTATTATAGGATGTATATGAATATATGATGTGGATTCATTTATAGTCCACTGATGTAATGTCACATTAAATGCCACAACATTTATTTCCGTGCAGAGTTGCATTCGTTTTAGGCCAGTGTCTTGTATTGATGATGGTAAAGTCAGACTAAAGTAGAAAGTCTTCACCACACACCAAAGATTCTCAATGGGGTTCAGGTCTGGACTCTTGATGGCCGGTCCATGTGTGACAATGATGTCTGACGCTCCCTGAGCCACTGTCATGATGTGATCCTGATGATTCCTGTTATTGTCCAAACTTTGTGCTTTCTAATAAACTGATGGTTAAAAAAGAAATCAGAAGCTTCTCAATGCATCAGTTAGAATTTAACAACTTGATGTCAGATGAAACATATTCATCACTGTAATGAATATCCAAAGGAAGGTTGTAACTATTTGCTTAGTTCTATACAAGTGTAGACTTTTTCTCACTGTCCAGGAATTGAATAAAGATGAAACAAATGATGTTTTATTCATTTTAAAGTTACTGGTTTCAATGTTTTTAATTTCCACCTATTTTTCCTATTGTCATCTTTTATATGTTTTTTTTTTGTTTGTTTTAAACTTGACTTTCTTAGTTGGATGATTTTTTTTTTTTTACATATTATGTCTTGTAAGTGTATGTCTAAATGTATAAAATTACTAAAGAACATGCATAAAATTCTGAGCTAAAGGTTTACTAAAGAATAGCACAGGACTTGATAAGTTCTGATTATTGTCATGAATTATTTATTGAGAACTACTTCTGGTTAAATAAATGATAAAACAGAAAAGAAACCTGAAATAAATCTAACATCTTTGTGTGGATGATTAAAGCTGGAGGAGCCAAAATCTGGGATCAAAACACCAGAACTTGAAATGCACATTGTCACACTGCAGCTCTTTCTTCTCAGTCCAAATCCAAAGAATAACTGCAAATATAAATACAGATAACTTGTCATTGTCTATACCATTATGGAAAAGTGAATCCAGTACTCCAGGCGTAGAGCAGTGACGCATCCCACATGTAACAGAATCTGTATAAAACCTTTGTCCAATGTGAAGATTTTTTTTATTTGCAGTTTGTGTGCATCCGTGCAGAAAGAAAAAGGATGGCATCACATTTTATGGAAGTCTGTTATTTGACTGAACATGTAATGAAGCTGCACCTGAAACATCAAATCCAGGCATTTAAAACAGCAGCAGCAGCAGCAGCAGGGATCCCTCTGGGGGACGGATCGAACTGGCATTATGGTCAAATTAACCCATAAAGACCCAAGCAGGCACCGGTGACCAAAAGTATCTACTGATTTAACATCCTTTATAGCTGTTGAGCCACTAATTCTATCAATACATGTAAATAATTGGTGTAAAATACAGTTATTAATCTTTTCATGGTCATCAGATATGACCCATTTGGACATTCAGAGTTCACCGTCATCTTCTACAACATTCACTCACCAGTAAAACCCATGGAGTTGGATTAATGACAGTCTTTTTTTTTTTTCAGTTTTCTCTGTTTTGATATAATAACCTTTTTATTTAATCTGAGTTTTCATGAGTATCTAAATTAAATATAGAAAATCAAATATAGGAAAATACATGATTTTCAGTGAAAAATACAGAGGATAATATTGTAAAAAAAAAAATGGTGATAAATCAGTGAAGAAAGGTTTAATAGAGAAAAAAATGTATTTGGGAACTGACACAAAATTATCACTGGGTCTTTATGGGTTAAAATAATGAAATGAATCCACATCAACAATCAAAAGATAATTTACTGTAAGTTTAAACCTTTTTGTGCTGTAGTGTTCACAGAAATACTTTGTAAAATAAAGGTCAGATAGACAGGTTTTTTTTCTGGAAACAGAGGTAGAATAATATCAGTGCTAGTGCAGACCGGGCATAAAAAGGCTTGTGATTAGACAAAACTGAGGTGTTCAAGGGAAGATTCTCTACAGCTTAAAAATACAGGCAACAGACTGATGTTCTCAAAAACCATGGGAATTACAGTATCATTAAAGGTAAAATTAGGATTTTTTTTTTTTTTTGTCCAGGGATGCTAAAAATATAAAAGCTTTGAATTTGTTAAATGTACTTTAATGGTTTTAGATATAAATGTAAGTATCTAGTGATTACATTTTTTTGCAGTTGCTTGTATCAAAATATGTCTAATGTGTATTCCAGTGTGAAATGAACATGTGACCAGTTGTGTGTGAACCAACAGTATTTGTCCAACTGCACATAAACATAAGACGCTTTGTTTAAATATTCCAACCATAAACATTCCAAGTGTTGTGATAGATTTCTCTGGGGCCCTCTGGTGGCCATTGGGCTCCAGGCAGGTGCACAGTTGTTATAAGATATCTGAAACATTTCACTGAATGGCTTAACTTCTGATAAGTTAACTTTCTTCTTTATCAAAGCTTGTGTGAAAGTTTCTTAAAACTTCAGATCAAGTGAGATTTCACACATTGTTTGTTTTCAAAAGAAATTGCTTCAGAAATTGGCAAAGAATAAAGTCTATAATCTGGAGAACAGTCGCTATGCTTGAGAGACTTCCACCAAAGTCCCTTCATTTCCCTAGAAGCAACATTAAATCCTATTCAACCTTTTCTATTCAGCATCTTGGATTTTTGTCCAAACCAGAATGTAGATAAAGCCCATTTGTAACCCTCATCAGAATTTATTGTCTCGCTGCCAGTTTTAAGGTGCAAGACTATAATCTTTTCATCAAAATTAGATTTATCATCCCAGCCTTCCCAGATGGCACAAAATGCACACAATGCTCTTTCCTCTTACATTATAAATGCATAGTGTTTTTTGGACAGTGTGCTGTGCCTTTTGGGCCAATTTAGAATATGGATTAATTCATGAGATGCTTATATTTAACAGCACTCTGGTTAAATTAACTTCCCTGTTTAGTTCAGTGCATCTGCAGAACAGAACCGTGATACGACAGCAGACACTACGCCTGTGATTAATGAGCAGGTGGCCTTCAAAATGATGTTCCTGGAAAAAAAATGACTAATACAGCCTGTGGGTATACTGACTTTTGAAGAACTTTCTTAGATTCCAAGCATTTGTTTCTGCTGTTGGTTCAGTTTTATGCCTCTAAGAACTTCTCTCGCCGTGTTTCCTGCACAGCATTATGGGCCTCAGGTAGGAATCGACGGGCCTGACACAGCACAATCTGTTGCAGAAAATATCTGACACTCAGTGAGACTCTGTATCTTTCAGACCTCAGTTGCCGCTGCTATAAATTGCTTTTTGTGAGACAAGACCCCAAGCTCCATTACCTTCGGTAGAAAACCATCTCATGGAAGGAGTTGTAACCTTGAGGCCGAGCTATTCTCACGACTGAATGACAGCATTCCGCCTGTCTATCTCAGCTCCTCTCTCTGCCTCTGTTCCTATATCTCTTTTTTCTATCTCGAAGCCCCTTGCTTTGCAGTCGGTTTAAATACAAACTGCTCCTGCTGGTGTCTCTGATTTTCAATCAGTTTCAGGACCAGAACCTTTCAGTGTTGTCTTCCTGTCAGGGTTTCAGAACATCCACTGCTGGTCGGAGAAAAAACTGAATTCATCAGGGACAAAACCTGACAGGATGCACCATTTACATACAAGTCTGAAAACCCTGAAGCATCACCACTATCTCACCCACCGTCCCACCATCTCCTCAATACTTCTCTCCAGCCTCCACTTTAGACAGCACAGACTTCATGTGTTAGACAGAGCCCTTCGTACTGACCAATTACCAGGTCAGCACTGTCAACAATTCTGGGAAGAAAGCAACAAACACTGCAGACAAAAATAGACCTTACAAGAGAAGTTAAAGAGAGGTTAAAGGTGCTATATAATATTTTATTTACACCTTATTTTTTATTATTATATAATATTGTACATAAATAGATAAATAAATGCATTTATGTGAAATATTACATAAGAATAAAAAATGAGGAGTTTATTAATGAATAAGGAATTTACTTAAATGGCTATTTATCAAATATTTGTTTGTATTTTGTGTCTGTTCTCATCTTACAGATTGGATTCTGGGTCAGACATGTAGAGATGGACATGTGAAGTTTCTATTTTGAACTGTTAACAAACCAAACAATAGCAATTCTGTTTGCATCCAGTTTTAGAGCTGACACATGAATGGATACAGCTTGCACATTGGAAAAGGGGGCACTATATATATATATATATATATATATATATATATATATATATATATATATATATATATATATATATATATATATACACAGGTAGAAGTATAGATACTAGGGTTTAGAAAGACTTTTGTAGAAGTTGAAGTATGAACTCAAACTTTTTACACCAGTAAAAGCACTGGTTTCAAAACTACTTAAAATATGAAAGTAAATGTGAGGGGGAAAAATGCCATTAGGACAAAAGCTTAGGCGGTGCCACATGAGCCTATAGTGCACTACCCCACCTCCCCAAGAAACATTTTTCTAAAGGCCATAATGACTATACTGTTATATTAAAATTTTAATGTTGAAACATTTGGGATGCACTAGTCTAAAAGTCGTAAAAAGTCGACTAAAAAATAATTACTCCAATAAAGTATAGATAACCAAAATTTATACTTAAGCAAAGTAACGAAGTATTTGTACTTTGTTACTTGACACTGTGTGTGTGTGTGTGTGTGTATATATATATATATATATATATATATATATATATATATATGTATATATATATATATATATATATATATATATATATATATATATATATATATATATGTCTTAGTGCTGGGCAGTGATTAAAATTTTTAATCGCAGTTTATCACGATTAATCACATTAGTTATATTGGGGGGGAGGTGGTTGCCGGCATCAACAGCGTGTATTGCCTTTAAGTGATATTTCAGACTCGAAGTACTCCAGTGATAAAAAATAATTCCACATTGCAAGTGCTTCCAAACAACTTTGTCCTTCTCAACCCCACCATCTGAAGACATTTAAAATGCAAATGTCCATGGAAAAGACCGGTACTTTTCTGCATGTTTATGTCTACACCAGTTTATTTCCGGTTGTGAGTGACTGACAGGAGTCTTAAGCCCACTAATAAGTACTAATACTAATAAGCCCAATAATATGTGATGTTCAGTTGTTCAAAGCAAGCAAAGGGGGCCCTCTATTGGTCGGAATAAATTGCACAAACGTATGTTTTGTCCTTTCGGTGTTCCCGTAGCCAGTTCGGACATAAGAAGGAACTAACGTATACGTTTCTTTCACTCTGTTTGTATGGCCCCAAAAATGTTTGCCTGTGAGTATTTTATGTTCGGTTGTTGTAAGAATGAACAGTATAAAATATCTCTGATGTGAACCTTTTGTTACTGGATAAAAAGACGTTTTAAATATTAAATTAATCTGTAAATGCTAATCGTTAGCATGTCTATGGATTTTCCCCATTCAAGTTAGCATCGAGCTAGCGATCTTTTTCCCATTCATTTAAATGTATAACGCCATGTAAATGTACTAAGTGAACATAACTGAGACATATTTTGTAGGTATGTTGCAGTTTTACAGTGAGTCTACAGTAAAAGATTTGGAGAGAAGTTTTGGGCTTTTCTTGTTAAACCTGTTGTCTATCTGCCAAGCTAATCCAAGCTAATCGCTACACGCACACAAAGCAGGGGCAGAATAATAGGAGTTAGAACTGTACTGTCCTCGCTAAGATGTCTGTAGCTTAAATCATGTTAATAACACACTGTAATAAACACATCCAAAATAACGTCAGAAACATGTTTCTAACGGCACATTTGCATGTGAAATTATTTAGCAAACAACAGAATGACTGATACGTACAGGCGTTGCTTCTGCAGGAGTTACACAATGTTTGATTCAGCATTTCTCGGAAAAGCTCCGAAGGGAAAAAAAAAAAAAGAAAGGAAAAGCTCCCTCTCTTTTCTCCTCTCAGCTCGTGCACAGTTCACGCAAAGTACTGGTGTGTGGAGCGCCAAAATAAAAGCATGAGTTTCAAAATAAGAGTCCATATGTAAAAATGAACTAAGACTTGGTTCAAAGGCAGAACAGCATTAACAGGAGATTTAAAAAATTGTCGGCGTTATTTAATGAATGCGTTAACGCGGTAATAACGCGTTAACTTGCCCAGCCCTAATAAAAAGTCAACAATATTATACCTGGAGGGTACTCTATTGCATATATCAATAACTATCCCTGAACACCAAATACACAATCAGACAATGTAAAATGCAAAATACAAGAGTTATTGTTGACAGAATGAACAAAACCTATTTCATGTTTTCTCTGGTCAGTGTAATTCCATTTGTCGGCTTTGCATCATATGAAATGACATGACCTTTTTCCACTGAAACACAGTCTAATCTTTTAACTCTCTATCAAACTGAAGGTTGTTTAACAAATGAGAAGCTACTCACGTTATTTCCAGCTGAAACATATCAGTCCCTTCAATAACTATCCAACTTATTTTCTTTGTCCAAACTGTGTACTTTCAAATTGAGTTATTTCTGTAGAGAGTGAAATATCCAAATCCCTTCCTGCCTGTATTTTAGGAACACATCAATAATTTTCTCACACATTTGCTGACAACCTGGTGATCCTTGTCCCAACTTTGCACCAAAAGGACTAGATCTTTCCTAGATGATACTTTTGCACTAAATCATGAATACAGTCATTTGTTCACAAAATCTGCTTCAAATCACATCATCCTTTAATTACACATTTTTAGCCTTAAATTACAACTCTCCCAACCTTATATTGAATGTGTTGCTGCCTGAATGTGAGGAATTGATGTATATTTACAAGTGAAATAAAACTGATCAGACAAAATACTAAATCTGTTGTGTTCATACCACCTACAATTTAACATCCCTGTTTCCACTTTTAGTTTGGATAAATTTGTACATATTTTCCACATGTTTTCAGTTCTGGAAGATGATATACTAAGGAATAAATACCTGTTCACATGAGATATCATTCAACTCAAGTGCATCAAATCCAGCACTAAATATGACTGTGCTTTTGTAATTGAGACTATTTTTATATGGTGCTTTTAGGTAATGTCAGAGTAGTTAGCTACTTAATCAACCAGACACTGTGTCACATTAATAAAGCCCCAGAGTAGTAAACAAATACGTTTCCACTCTCATTAGGACTGTTTCCACACTGGTAGAGCTGGAGGAAGCTGCTGTGTAATGACGTGTGGATCACAAGGTAATAAATTAAACACAACCTAGAATTAACAAACCAGATATTACATGGGCAGAATAAAATGACTTAAGGGTGAATGCATATCCCAGTCTCATCAGTGTACTTCAGCAAAAGCACCTTGTATGTAGTCACAAATGAGGAAGAAGAATGATGCAAAGGGCAGTGAGTAATAAATGCATAATCACTGGTGTAAATATAAATATTCTGGGCAGTCTGACAAAGACAACAGTGAGATAGAACATATACAATGTATTTTCTGGTTGTCATCGATGTATCATGAAAGCAGACGAAACCTTTGTAAAATCACAGTGAAATCTTCTGAAGAATATAAGGTCATGTCACATCCATTTATCAAGTTTGTGCACAGTAGCCATGGATTTTCGGTTGTATTAGAGGCTTATAAGTAGAGGAAAGGGATTATGAACTGAATCCTTTGTAATTAGGTCCACTGGGTGAAGACTTAGAAACAACGAGAAGAGGCAGAAATCAAGGTGATTGGGTATAGTGGTGAGAAGAAAACATGTTTACACAAAGGAGACACGAGACTGGCTTTCACATGTCGCTCCATCTGTTATTTCTATTTCACGTTACAGAACCTCCCAAGGGTATTTGAAGCTTAACACTTAAATATGTTGTAACCCCGACAGAGATCAGTCCTTCCTTTTACCTCTGCTATCGTTATTATCTGACTGCCTGCCATGAATGAGACGTCTTCTTTGCTGTGTGCTGTCTCTGGCTACCTAAACCTCTGTGCATCCACCAAGGTCCTCCTCTTGGTCCCTGGCTTTAGCTTGAACATCTTCATCTTGGTCTCCCTCGTGTCATGTTTGCTCAGCCAGCGAAGCAAGATAAGGACCAATGTAGCGATGTTCATCCTCGGAAGCACCTGCTGCAACCTCATCAACCTGAGCTTGTGGCCCATGACCATTCACTGGAAGCAGCACGGCCGCTGGCTACTGGGCTCTCGTTTATGTGAAATCATGGTGAGCGCCAAACACTTGACAAGCACCGCTTCTTTCCACTATGTCTCCTTCATTACCTTTTCTATTTACCTGACGGTAGTATGTGACTGCAGGCATCTGGTAAACAGCAGGTTTTTCCTGGCCCTGCAGCTTCTGTTCCCACTCCTTCCTGTGGGACTGAAGGAGCTGAGCCTTTGGATTTTGGGCAGCCATGTTAATCACCTGGATCCTGTCAACCTCACGTGTTTCTCTTTTATCAATGATAAGATTATGAGGATCTTCTTGTTGGTGAAGACTGTTGTGTTCCTTCCGCTAAGCCTGTATTTCTATGCCCATATTTTGCACACTATTGTCCAGAGTGCAAAGGTGATGAACAGGAAACAGATAGTCAACGTGCGTCTTGCAAAGGTGTTCGGCCTCATTTCTCTCATCACCTTTACAGCACATATTCCTGGTAAGTACACTGATAATAAAGATTTTATTTAGAGATGTTTTAATGACATTGGAAATGATCTTCTTGAGAGACAAAATGTGCCAAATCTCAACCGGAAAGCAAGTGACTTTTCAATACATGTGATGATGGAGCAGCCATGGCTCAGGAGGTAGAGCGGGTCGTCCATTAACCGAAGGGTTGGAGGTTTGATTCCTGCTCTGTCCTGGTCATGTGCTGTTGTGTCTTTGGGCAAGACACTTGATGTATGAATGGTCCATATGGCGCGATTTGGCAGTCATGCTTCCATCAGCATGCAAACGTAGTTTACCACCACCAGTGTGAGAGTGAATGACTAATGGATCAATAATGTAAAGCGCTTTGGGTGCCTTGAAAAGCACTATCCATTATTATTATTATGAAGTGTCATTATATTTTAGATTAGATTACATTACATTACATTAGATAGAACTCAGGAAATTGAAGTTCCAAAAGCAGCACAATACAGATGCATACGCATGAGAAACCCCACAAGAAAAAAAGCAATACAATAGCATAGCTATAAAAAACAGTAGTGAATAAAACACCATTGCACTTTGGAAAGTACTAGCAGTAACAAGTGGCAAAGTAGTTGTGATAATAGTTGTAATACTACTACTACTACTACTACTACTAATAATAATAATAATAATATACATAGGTTTATGTACATTTATACACTGTTGCCAACAAAGCTGTAATAATTTTGTTTTCAGACACATTCCTCTTTTTATTCCTATTTATACTCATCAATAATCACCTTTGACCTGGTGCAATGATTACATACTGAGTCTCAGTTACACATTTTTTATCAAGAATAAATCACATTGTCAGAATCATTTTATGAACAATATTTTATTCCAACTTTATAGGCAGGAGCATATGATACATGTCTAAATCATACACCAGAAGGAGTCTGTAAAGTGAATGTATTGTAATGTGTAGACACAGTGTTGTGAAGGACATCTGGCAGCTGTGAGACAAACATCACTGATCTCATTGATTCATATAATTTTACATTTTGACCAAGTAATGTATCTTGAAAACTACGACTACTGCTTCTTCTTTATTAGTGACAAAAATCTGGTAAAGCTTTCATTCTAGAAGTTTTTTGGTTGAAGACCAGCGTGATCATCGATTAAAACTTAAATATATAATCAATTTTTACCTGATACATTTTGTATAATCTCAGCTTCAACACTTATATTCGTTTATGATATTATTAGGCTTCAAAGGTGCTTATCTTTAGGTAAAGCCAGCAGAGGTCTTTTCTCTAGTTTTCTGTTTTGTGCTTGGTTTCGTTGACTCATTCTTCACTGTTAAATATACATGAAGGTTTTATCAATCTTCTAACTGAATTGCATATAACAGAGATTCTAGAAATGTAAAATCATCTCTTTGAAACACTAAGGCTTTCATAAGGCTTATATTATAACTAATTTTATTATATTTTTCACGTCTGGAGAATACTGATAAATAATGTGCCAATATATGATATGATATGATATGATATGATATAATATGGAAAGAATTCCTACATCTTGAAGGCATTAACATTAATTTCCATCATTTACCATCTACCTTAGATAAATGCATTCTAAACCTGTGTGGAACCAATGAATACCCATACTTTTTATTTGTTTAGTTTTTTTTTCCTCCTACAGCAGTGGTTCCCAACCTTTTTTGGCTTGTGACTCCATTTTAATATCACAAATTTCTGGTGACCCCAGAACTGAGACTTTTTTGTTTTTTTGCTAAAATTAATTGTTTTTGATTGTGTAATAGTTTACAATACTATGTTGCAAATTAACGTTAATTTTAGACAACATTTAGTCTATATATTGTATATTATTATGGATGGAGGCAGAAAAACCAGGTGTAGATTACTGCACAAAGTGAGAATTAGATTTTCCTTGGTCAGGATATGTACAGTCAGCCTAGCTTGGATTTACAAGGTTGACAATTAATACTGAACAAACAATAACTCAAACTATGAATTATGAAAGAGCTGCAGCATCTGAAAATGACCACAATGAACATTTGAAAGATAAATAGTACCACAGTGCTTCAGTTTCAGCTTCACAGTTTGTCATGTCTTTTGTGTATTGGGATTGTCTCTGTCAACTCACCATATATTTTTTATTAGTAAGTTTTTCTTAATTTTTATCAATGACTAGAAATTTCAGGCGACCCCATTTGAATTTCAGGCGACCCCACATGGGGTCCCGACCCCAAGGTTGAAAAACACTGTCCTACAGGGTCTTGTTAAATGACTTCTAACAGTAACAATGCCCTGGACTTTTTATCCATAGGCCTATGTTGAAACTAAAACCATCACCTCATCTGTGACTGTACATTGCAAAGCTACATGGGCCTTAATGTACAACCTTTATAACTGCTCTCATGTTGTACTTTTACGTGTAATCCAGGTGCTGTGTTTGCGTTGATGGACCACAACTCTGTGTGTCAGGAAATGGTCAGAGACTTCCTGCTGGACCTGCCTTTAGTCTCCAACCCCATGGTCCTGTTTTGTATGAACAAAGAGCTGAGGAGCCAGTGTGCGGTGCTGCTGCTGCGCAACCACCACATACAGAAAAAGCCTTTCCAAGCTGAAACAACCAGACAAGATAAGAACATGACAACAGGAGAAACTGACACTCTTCATGTCGAATGATATACAAACGTATGAGGTCAAACTGTACGTAACCTGTTTATAAAGTATGTGATAACTCAAGGTTCAAGGTTCCCTCTGAACTTTTTAGTCCATTGCCTCAAGTAAATAAATGTGCTTTTAGCAAAGAGCAAGAAAAATGAGTACAACAGGTGAAAAACAGCTTGTTCTGGAAGAATCATTTGTGTTGACGTGCTCCATGGAATACGGAGGTGTAAGCGAATCTTGTCTGTAGTTGCCGTGAGACCTACATTACCACATATCCAGGATCAATATGTCTGGGCTGTACAGAACAACATCATTATTTATTCATTATTTACATCCATTGGCTTTTTTTTTTCCAGCCACAGGATTGAAACTTGTGATGAACAAATGGTCATGTAGTGACATCTAGTGCTTACTAAGTTATATTACTTTTCATTTCAGCTGTTCTACCCACATTTCCCAAAATTCACTGGTTTTCTAATTAGCTTTTTTAAACCTGCTTATTAGGTTTGCCTGTATTTCTTGGTTTCTACAGTGGCTGAAGTGATTATACACTGTTGCAAATAAAGTTGGAATGAAATATTTGTACCTCTTCTCATGAAATGAGACCATGTGATTTATTCTTAATAAAGTGTAACTGTGACTGTAATCATTGCATCGAGTCAGAGGTGATTACTGATGTGTATAAATAGGGGGAAAAAGAAGAATGTGTCTGAAAACAACATTATTCCAATTTTATGGGCAACAGTGTATAAAATCTACATCCTTACAACCCGGGTTCACTCTAGGCCTTATTATGTTGCATTTAGAAAAATTACCAACCCATAAAGACCCAAACATCCACCGCTGGCCAAAAGCATCTACTGATCTAAAGTGTTTAACACCTGTTGATCCACTAACCCTACCAATACATGCAAATACTTGAGGTAAAATGCAGCTTGTCATCTTTTCATGGTCATCAGATATGACCCATTTGGATGTTCAAAGGCTCTGTAGTGAATGTGGAAACACTGTCATCTTCTGAAACTTTAATCACTGGTAAACCCTGTGGAGTTTGACAAATAACAGTGGATGGAGACACTTGTTTTATGTTCAGGAAATTATATATTTAGTTGAAAAAGCCTATTTTTCCTCTTTTTTTTTCTGATTTGGTCCAACAACCTTTGAATTAACGGTGAACTTTTATGCATATCTACATGACCACTGAATTACATACAGGAAAATCCTTTTTTTCCCTCAATTAATTAATTAATTAATTAATTTATTTATTTATGTATTATGTATTTACACTGAAAAACACTGCAAAATACAGAGGATAATTGTATTTTATTCACTTATTTATTTATTTAGTTAGTTAGTTATTTATTACAAAGGCTAATTTTATAATAAGCAGTGATAAAGCACTTGGGAAAGACAAAATAATAATAATTTGGAAGTTGTGACAAAAATAGTTGTGGGTCTTCAAGGGTTCCATAAACAAATGGAATTACTAGCGATACTAAAGAGCATTTCAGAGAGTTAATAAAAAAAAACCTATGTGCCATAAACGCCACTCAAGCAAGAAAACAATAACGGATTCAGTTGCAGTGTATTTTAACAACCAGTAGGGGGTGCTCTTAGCTCACAGTTGAAGCTACTACTTGCCGTAAATCAACAATGACTGAATAATATTCATTAATCTTCATGATCTATTCGGTGAGAGGGATGCAGCACCGGATAATGAATATGCATATTTATGAGCTTCTGCACTCCTGACTTAGATAATCCAAGCACATACAAGTTACATATTTCCCTGCAGCCAGTTCGCCTTCATTTCCTGGAAGCCTCTCTAGGTCATCCACCACATGGAACTCCCACAGCTCGACCTTTAACCCCGGTAATTTCCCATGGGTCTCTGCAACACAGAGAACCATATAGAAAATGGAAATTACTGGTGTCTCAGACTACCCACATATTATGTTAACTAGATGAACCACAATTAACATATTACTGAAATACTCTCATGTTATGCATAGTGGATGATTGGTGCAGTGCAGTGCAGCATTTCAGCGTTTGTTCACAGACGCCAAATAACATGACAAGAAGTGACAGCTTATGTATAATATAATTCTTGCTATATGATAATTTTAACAGCAAAAAATAAATATATTAAAATGGTTAGACAAAACTGTGTACATTTGGGTGGTGTCCTGTATTTTAATGCTTATTTGATATGCATACATGTACTGTATTAAGTCAGTGTGCATTTCCTTTTCCTGACTGTATTATTCATACTATTCAATCATATGTTAATTCTGCAGAATAAAGGCTAAAAGATGTGTTGTGGTGCTGTTTGTTTTATGTTTCATTGTTTCCATTCTTAACAACAAAACTACTCAGCTACTAAATAAAAGAAAAAAGGCCGTTTCCGTGCAGACTTTCATGAGCCGTCAGCTTAAGTTATTATTCAACATGTTGTGCCAACTAACACAATATTGTATCAATTCTAATTACTTAGATGATTGTTATGCAATTATATAAAAATCTTCCCTGCAAGGCATTATATAAGATCTTTCCTTGAATCAAAGAATCACTTCAGTCTGCAGCAAGTGTCTTCAGTTGCCTAGCAACTCCAGCCCCGGTGCGGACTAATGCTGTCTGGTGTGTGGAGGTAAATCAGGGGGCAATCTGATTTCAAAATAGGTTGCATGTAGGTGGGGGTCAAACTTTGCTGTTGTTCTAGGACAATTTTCCCAATCAGTGGTGGATTCCTGTTGCACTCTTTGCTTTAAAGAAGGAATGTTGGAATTAAAGTGAGATTAAGAGACTTTAGTCCAAGGACAAGAGCTCAGATAGCATCAGCTGATGGGAACGTAATGTTTAGTTGCTGACCATGTACACTAGAGCCTACAAGTCCTCCCTAATGGCAAAATTAACCATGCCCGCCACCTGAGCTGCCAACTCCCCAGGCAAGCTGTGGCTCAGTTCAAAGCATGGAAATTTGCTTTGTGGATTGCAGCCATGTCCTTATTCAGTGGTATGTATAATTGCAGTGGTGGCTCCTACATTCACATGTGAAATGCAAGTGCCTATAGCAATTGTTCTCACAGGTTCCCTGCTTCTTGTCTGCTACGCTTGACTAAAACAATTCCACATTGCCTTCAGCAAATCAGCCTCTCTTTTGCACGGTTTCCTCTTTTCCTGTGTTCATTAAAGTTTCATCCCAGATTCTTACTTTGATAACATATGCATACTGTATGTCATGCTGCTTGATGCAGGTAGCATCACAGGGGTTGAAAAAGTCTGAAAGTCCAGATCTTCACATAGGCGTTGCTGTCATACGCTTCTGCTGTTCCCTTCATATCTTTCCCTGTATGTCAATGTAAGTTAAAAAAAAAAACGCTTTGACAGCAGGAAGAGACATGTTATTGTGATGTTAAATACATCCATCCAACCAATCACAGCATTATGACAGACTCTGCATACGTTATCAGATGTGCTTTTTGAACATCCTTTCATTTTCGTTCTTATTGTGATGACAGCTTGCATTTTCAACACGTATACCATCCATGATATGCCGTCTTATCTTATATTTGGTGAAGAGAATAAAGCATGAGGGATTCTAAGCTCAGGTAGATGGCATATGTGTTTTGCTCACTCATCACCACATGATTTCTCATCAAAACTTTCCCTGGAACTTCATGGAAAAATCACATTAAACCTGACATACCTGCATTTTTAAGGATAGTTATCCCTTCTGCATTTCATTCTTTGTTCACCTGTGACAGTGTCAAGCTTTTTCCTTTAAAATCCAGATTCTGAAACAACAGAAATGCCTTAAGTGAGCACTGAGAGCTTAGGTTTTTACTGTCAAAACTTTCTGAACAGCCTTCAGTTGTGCAGATCTCTAGACTTTTCATGGAAGGGGAAAGTAGAGCAAACTACAAATGATTTTCAGTATACCACAATATTTGACAATTACATAAAATATATTGGTGTTTACCGGTATGATATATCTGAGGCGAAACCTGACAGAATAAGCAATATCCTTGAACTCAATGGGAAAAGTCCCAGCCCCTCTTTCTCCCTCACTTTACCCTCTTTCAGTCACACTTTTTTCTAAAGCTTTCTGATGCATTTGTGCTACTCTTTTCTTGCCCCGAAAAATCACTTTGTCACATAGCGACGCATCATTTCACATGCTAAATTTTTAAAAAGTAGAACTGGAAATCCTTTCTCAGCATGCAATATCCATTAGGGAGAAAATTATTCATATGATTCCTCTGCATTATTTATCGTTTAATGAAGAGAAATATGTGCCCCTCACGCTCTCACCATTGTTACCCGCCAATACTTTACCTCTCAGGAATTCTGGTTCATCTTTACAGGGTCCCACTGTGCCTATACAGGATAATCTTGAGTGAGAAACGACTTTTGATCACATAGTAATGGGATTTAAAGTGCCCTCATTCCTCCATCACCTCTGGAAGACTCCCTTCATGGAGGTCCCATAAATCTCCTCTATAGAGGTTGTTGGGGGGCATGTTGCTGATTTTTAATACACATTTTCTTTATGGTGGTATTGTGGGGAAGGTTTTTTTGGGCAGACACATGAATAATACCCTTGCACAACCTCCACTCGCCGTCTTTCCTCTCCAGCTCTGTGTTCTGCACCATCCTTTACTGATGCACTGCAGACCACCAGCTCGAAGAGTTGAGATACAATATAAAACACAGGCAGAATGTAATTTGGAAAGACAGAAAAATATCTTAGAGCACCATCGAATGCATTTATTCTGGAGACGATTGTAGCCGCTGAAAATAACTGCAAAGCATCAAGCGGATATGCCTGTGTCAAATACAAACTGTCATAGGGTATTAGAGTCAAGGTTGCCTTGACTGTGTATTGGGTTATGGAGCTTTTTGTTGTTCTGCTGTGCAGGGGGAGCAGATGGAGACTTTGCAGGTGGGAGAAACAGGCTTCTGCTCATGGTAGAAGCAGAGAGGGGAGGAGCTGTACAGTATGTCTGCTGCTTATGTCTCAGCCTCTCTGGGGTTCCTACAATCACAGAACTGAGGGTGATAAATGGACCAGCAAAAGGCGACACTAAACAAGTTCACGGTTCAAAGATTTGGTCACTCCATTTTTTTTTCCAACCTTGTTTGCATTTAAGTAGAATCCATAATCATCCTCATAAGCTCCTGCATCTGTGTTCATTTAATTCTACAGATGCAAATGCAGAGCTGTACATTTTTGTGATGCGCTGCAGCACATGCGATTAAATTTGACTGCCTGTGTGCGCACGCTTACATGTTTGCAAATTATTGTAAATACCACTGACGGTGTAAATATGAAGATTCTGACCTTTTACGACTATTAAACAATGTTACTGGTGCTGCTGGCTCTCCACAGCCTGCAGCTTTTACAGCTCATGAAGAGTAGTTTAATTTGTGAACATATGTAGAAACACTTTTGGCAAGTGTGTGAGTTCTCACAAACAAACAACGACAAAAAATAGCTCTAATTCAGTAGCTGTATTGCTTGAATTTGGCTTTTCGTTAATGTGAAACACATAGCCTGTGAGCTGGCCTCTATTTGCTCATCCTTTTCTCTTTCCAGTATCATCCTGTAGACCCTTACCTTTGTTTACGCATCAGGCCTTGTGGTTTTGCCTCACTTTGATAAATAATTGACATGCTCCTTCCCTTTGATATGTACTTTAATGCTCTTTTCACCGAGCTCATAAAAGTCTGCACTCTCAGTGTTTCTGTCCTGCTGAGTTTAGAGTGCTCCTCAGCACAGTCACTGATTTCATGGTGATAGCTGCTTTCATATAATATGCACATATGTGAAGTTCAGGCCATTTTTACTTTCAGTGAGAAAAAACAGGCAGTTAAATATACACAAATTACATCACTAATTCACACAAACAGCATCAGGTGAAACATTTTGTGTTTGTACCTGGTTCACTGTTTATGTCAATACAATGGCTTTTTATATATTTTCATACTGTAGGATGCTGTTCAACTACATACTGCACATCTACAGCTCATAACATTTAGTGTATTGTTGACAAAAGTTACTGCCTGCTCACCGGAGCCTCATTTATTGTATGCTCCAGGCAAGAAACATTTCAAAGTGAGAAAATGTCTTTGAGAAACATTTTTGCAATGGCAAGTGCTGTATTTTTAATAGAACTGCTTGACATACACACTGCATACGCTCAAAATAATTTCAGAACCCTTTGAGTTGAGGCTTTGAAATGTTCAGATTTTTTCATTCTAAAATCACATTAAGGTTCTAAAGTCTGGGGAAGATCTATTATTTAATTAAATTCTTGCTGCAGAATTATTCAATAATGCACTCTTGATCTATCCATGTGGACAGGTATTTATATTTCGGTGCGCATTTATTCTGCTCTTAATTTTATTTCGCTGTTCAGAGGTTTGCAATGCCTAGCTTTGCTGAGTGCTGATCGTTTAAAGAATGGAAAAAAAATGTGCATCCAATAAAAAGAAAAGCAAGGTTCGATTTGTTTTCTTTTCTACCTGTAAGACTTTGCTTGTGCACAACTATTGGCAGAGATGACAGGTCTGCTAATTAGTTGTCTGTGTTAGGAGGCGGGGCACTAAGAATCCCCAGCAATCATTAATACCAGTGACAAAGTAGGTGATTCAGTGCTCTCATTTGTTCTTTTATATGAGGTGAGTGGCAAATGGTTGTTGACTGACACATCTCTGTAAAGTATGATTAAGCTTTATACTAATTCTTCACACACAGGAACGATAACCATGTTCATGGCCTGACAGAAATCATTCTTTTCACTTGTTTTCATCATCAGTCATTTGATGATTAATAATAAAACACCTCATCTACATTCAAGGAAACCCCCACAAGAAGAACATATAGTCTCAGCAAATTTGCAGTTATTGTGATAGAATAAAAAGAAAGCATTTTTTGCTGCTTATTACGACTCAATGAAGACAATTTGACACAAAAGTGATTATGCATCCAGGCTAGAAAATGTGAAATAGGTGCACCAATGGGACGCAGATTCATAAACAGGCAGTGAAAGTGATATTCTGTTGAAATGCAAATTCTTTGAAGGTTTTGTTCCAGAGGCATGCAGGGTGAAATTGGCCTTTAAATAAGTTGGCATACTAATGTTGTGAGGTACTTCCACCTTCCGCTCGTTCAGAATAAGCATGGCATTATAATTGAGTCAAAGTTCACAGTGGCAATGCATACATTTTCATCAGATAGAATTATACATTCCTCTTCTTTAACGCACATCTGTTTTACTGTGTGTCAAGTGTGTGTATAAGTACCTGTACATAAAAGTGCATTTGTAGAAGTGGAGGCGAAATGTGTGCATTATGAAAGTCACTATTCTGTCATTTAGCTCTGAGGATGTGCGGTGCTGATGGTGGAAATACTTAGCTCTTGATCTGAGCGTGGTAGTGCTGTTTGCACTGACAGCGTTCAACAGGTCTGTTAGCGGGTCTGCTCGATCTTGTCTTTTCTCCTGTTTCCTTCTGTCTTTTATGAAAAAGAGGCTACACACATCCTTGACACAGAAGCAAAACCATATTCATGTGGAATTTACACCACTTGTCTCAGAAAAAGCACAGATATTTAGTTCTATACTCTTTACTGATACTATAACATTTAGCTCGAAAAAGTAGATTTTAATCAGTCGTGCGTTGTACAGTATGGGGTCTATGTTGAAGTGTGCAGACTGGAGATGCATATTTGTCTCAGTGAGTCAGCTCTACGATTGGCATTCAGTTGAACTCCCTGCAGGATTTCAAGCAATAAATATGGAAATCTGAGCATGAGAGCCAAGCTCTTGTCTAGCTGCTTTTTGCCTATTGCACAGTTTAGTCAAGTATCACTTCAGCATAAACAGACTGATAGCAAACAGTAAGATTGGAGCTTTCTCAACTGGCAACTATTTACTTCAACATGATCACTCTGAGAACATTTTACACATAAAAATTAAACATTTCTGATTTGCACTCTACTGGATACCTCTGCAATGTTTTCTGTAGGTAATTACATTCAGCTGATATAAAATTGGGTGGAAGAGACAGTGAAATCATGTGGGCACATTTTTGCATGTTAAATTTAGTTTTAAAGACTTACTAGCAGAGCCCTGGGCGCTTGGCACAAAAATATCCCTAAATCCCCTCTCCCACCCTGGGCAGTGACACATGCTGTGACTAACCCTTTTCCATGATAATGCCGTTAAAATTATTGTACATAAAAGGCTGTCTTAATAAATACAGTGTGAGTAAAGCGCTGAAAAGTGTGGCTGATGAAAACTACTATTAACAGCAGCAGCATTAGCAGCTTGATTAAAAGTCTTTGTTTCCTCTGATATTAAGGTCCTAGGGAGCTAGCTTGATTTTTGAGGCTACCTGAGACAGTTCCTGATGAGAGACACTGTAATCAGCCTCTGCCTGTGACCCAATCACTGTGAGTGGGGAGTGACTGGAAATACCATAAATGTGTTTCAAAACAGCAAAAAAAGCAGTTCAGTCAAGCTGAAAATAAATGTTTACAAGTAGAAATGATGAAAGGGTATGTACAGTTTACAGGCGGATTAACGTGAGTCGACTGCGGACATGAACTGTAAGCATAACCCTTAAAGTATTACAACACCATCAGATCCCCTAAAGCCACTGACAGGCTGCATTCTCTGAAATGCAAAACAGACTCTGTTGTTTTTGAGGGGAAAAATTAATTAGTTTAACATTGTGGGGGTTTTATAAACATATATTTTAGCCTAAGTCTATTGTTCTGCTAGATTTTGCTATCTCTAACATCATTTCTTTTTCTGATGTTTCTGACATCCTGACTAGCTGCTGCTGATTTATGCATCTGCACTGAGCTACTGGTAGAGTCAGAACATTATTTTAGCATGAGGACTTTTTATGACCACTCTTTGGTGGGTAAATAAACAGGAAAAAGCAAAATCAAAAACATAAAAATAAAATAAGAAATAAACAAAGTACAGGGTCAACCAACTTTACTGAGATGATGAAAAGATAAAATAAAATAAAACAAAATAAAATAAAACAAAATAAAATAAAATAAAAATACAAGGAATCTATTGGTCAAATGACCGAGGATGAATGATTTTAATAGTTGTCTTTATATCCAGCTAGCCTCATTTCACAGTGAGAAAAAGATGCACTATGGCTATAAATAGAGTCATATGGGTTCACATTCATGCCACGCTTACATCTGCCCTCTCTTCACTTTCTGGTTTTAATATTCGATCTGCAAACCAAAGGTTGGAGGGCAGGAAAGGTGCTGAGCAAGTTGGTCAAGCTCTGACAGAGATTACTGTGCCGGTCTCTGGGGTGAAGCTACAATAAAAGAAATAAACAGGATGTAAATTCCACAAAATATAGCAGAAAGTGTTTTTAGTGCCCATATGAGAAATGTGCAGTGGTCGGCACTGGACATCTGCTACGGCTACAACTGACAGAAGCCCTCCGTTTATTTTAGAGTAAATAACAGCATTCGTATTTAACATGTTCATTTAAATTCTATTGATCTATAAAGTTTTAAAGTATATATTTTTGTGTGTGTAATTCTTGAGCCTCTAGAAAACATATGAGGCTTTTATGTATTTCTTGCTCTGTTCATATGATGTGTATTTCTGACATTCAGAACTGGTGCAAAAAGATGAATGCCTGTAATATTCTGTATCTGTATAAACTACAGCAATTGAATTCATCAAATGTAGTAGTTGTGTGTGAGAAAAGAGGACATATATTGTTTGTTGCTGTAAATTGCATAAATACAATTCGGCAGTCAGTTTGAATTATTACAGTTCATCAAAAAATGTATGTTTGAACATGGCATATCTTAAATCCACTACATAGTATCCCTGGTTGCATGAACCCCATAGATTAGAACTAAAAACTACATTAACCTAATAATGAAGCTGTGTCTCCTGAAATTGTTTGGAAATAAGGTCCAGAGGGATAAAAGCCATTAGTCAAGTCATTAGACTGATTTTTTTCTTTTCATTCACTGACTCTGTCTGCGATCTGTCTCCACTAGGCTTGTCTTGTCATGTGTCTTTGTTATCTGATCATTTTTCAGCTTCTTTCTGATAAGAAAATTCTCATGTGATGGTAAAACAAGGCATTTTATTTGTTTATTTATTTGGATTCCTCACAGCAGTGACAAGTCTTCCTGGGGTTAGCATTCTGAAAAATACATGAACAAAGCATACATGATTACACAAAAGCATCCTACTGTACAAAAATCAAAGATAATGCCACATATAACACATAAACATTGTTATTGTAGATGCAAAATATCAGTAATCTGAGTATATTATACTGTCTGTCATATAGTAGTTTTGAAGTTTTTCTGTGTGTTAAAGGGGTTATATGTAGTAATGATATTCCAATCAGAAGGGGGAAGTCATGTATCTGACCTGATCTGACGACCAAAACAACTAATGAATCAGCGCCATGTATCCACAGACTGCATCACACACTGAATAAAATATAAAGCTCTGCATTAAAACACATCTGTATTATGGGATCATCAAGTTTTGTTCTTCAAACAGAAAACTTAACTGGTTCTGTTTACATTTTATAATCTTCACTTCATGTGTCCACTGTAGCTCTGTTAGCTTGGCTCTTACTACCATTTTTGACATTTTGTGTTGCCAGTAGCTGCAGTAAACATCTGTTTGGAACCATCCAAACAAGGTCAAAATGGTCACAGTTTAGTCTGAACCGTGGATCAACAAATGGTGAATTTAGCAAAGACAATAACATCATGTAATGACTTCATAAATTTCAGTATCAAACGGCAATATTTTCATTCAGAGCTGTGTCCAGTGGTAAAAACAACAACAGTACTTTTGGCTTTTATCACTAAAAGTTGTTTCTTAGCGGTTCTCATCCTATCTCATCACTTTCTGATGCTTTGTTCAAGGCATCATGGTGTTGGTTTTCATCACAATCTGAACCAGCACAGTGACTCACTACTCCCTCTAGTGGTCACATAAATCTGCCAGTTTGTCAGTGTGAATAGATTCAGTGAACATCCCCTCAAGTACATTGGTATCTTTGTCATAACGTCATAGTTATTAGTCAAACATTCTAATGATAATTTAGGGTAAATTTTTTTTATGTATTTGGAACCATAAACTGTATATTGCATTCAGTCTCGTTAAAAGTGGGGTATCTAGCTAACTCTCTAATATTTGAGGCAGTTGGTTACATTTAGAAGATCCTCTTAAAAGAATATTTTTCTTCAGAAATAATCAAACTGTAGTTACCTAAGAAGTGTGTAGTGACCTTTTCTATTACCCAGCTTGGCTCGGCTTGCTTTTCTCTTAGGCCCAGTTTACACGACAACACTCTCGGGTGAAAATGACCAAATATTTTATCAGATATGCCTTTCGTGTAGACGGCAATGGCATCTAAACACAAAAAAGTTCATTCACCTTCCAGAGTGGAAATTGGAAAAAACGCTCCACTCTCACATCACCATCTAAAGGGCTGAAAACGCAAAACTGCGTTTTTTCATCGTGTAGAGTTTACATCACATGCACGTGTCAGTACAAGAAAACAACAACACGTCAGATTTCCCTGTGACGGCCCTTCAAGTTGCCCTAGCTGCTCTAATTTACATCCAAGAGCAACTGTCACAAATCTTTATAGAGAGTTGTAGAAAGCAGAGAAGGCACATGAACTACCTTCAGCAAATTATTAATGCACCAATACTGCAGAGGTGAACCAGACAGCTGTGGATGAGACCTGGGAGGACTAGTTAATGGTGGGACAACTTTGTTAATGGAGTAGTTGACAACTGTGCATCACGTAAAAAATAGTAATCTAATCATATTAATTCCACACACGTTTGCATGTCTGTCTGCATGCAGACCCCCCCCCCCCCCCCTCCAAAACACAAGTCTAAACACAGAATTAAAAATGAGAAAGCAACGCCACTTTTGTGTTTTTGGTTCAGATCGTTACCGTCTAAATGTAGCTTCAGCCTATCAGAAAACAGCCACTCAGACTGGAGACCATCTGGCTGGTGGTTCACCTGGGTTGCAGGGCTTGTGAAGCCATCTCCAGGGTCTCTCATCATCATCCACTTTATTACCCCGCCCACTGAAGGGGAGGTAAGGGGTCTTCGTTTTGGTTCGGTTTGTTTGTTGTTAACACTCTAACAGCAAAACTAATGGTTGAATTCATACCACATCGGGTTTATAGATTGCAAATGACCCAGAATAGATTTGATTACATTTTGGGAACAGTATGTCAAATTTAAAATGTTTTATGAATTTTCAAAATCTTTTTTTTCCCATTTACTTATAATGGGCAAAATTCCAAATGTCTGTAGCAGTAAAACTACTGATTGAATTCATACTAAATTGGGTTTATAGATTGCCAGTGACCCAGAATAGATTTGGCTATATTTTGGGAAAAGTAGGTCAAAGGTCAAATATTTTATAATTTTTTTTAACATATTTTTTCTTCTCCCATTTACTTATAATGAGCAAAGTTTCAAATGTCTATAAAAACATCAATTTTGTTTCAATTTACTTCAAATTTGGCACATATATAGAGGCAATTGATATGCTGACATCAGCACATGCATAGACATGATGACATCAGCTGGATCGATGCCAAAATAAACTACAATACGTGCAAGGGAAGGAGTTTGTTGTGCGTGGTACCACTTGTTTACTTTATTTTGTCCATTTATGGCATCCAACACTTGACTTCTTCCATCCTATCACCTACATTTCTACTACTCACTGATTTGTCACATACGGTTTGGATTTGGTAATATATTCAGTCTGTATCTTACAAAGTATTGCTACTTTCTTTATAAACCAGTTCGGTATACCACAGTGTAGTTTATCTTCTACAGGACAGTCTGCTCATACTGGACGGACATTAGCATCTTATAAATTATAGATAAAAGTAATAGAATATAATGGATTAAAAAAAACAACACTCCAATGGTAACATGTATATGTTTTCCCATTTTGTTACTGATACTGCTCCTATACTGAGATGTTTATTACTGAGGCAGTGAATGAAGATCCTTTTTGCTTGTGTTAAAGTGCACATCTACATGTCATAAAGCAATGAAGTGCCATCATTGTGCATGAGTACTGCTTCTCACACTGTATAATAATGTGAATGTGTCAGTTATTAATTTGTGCATTCACAGAACATCCTGTCTTTGGATATAGAATATATATAACTGTACTTCTGAGACTGCATTAGTTGAAGTACTCTAAAAGCACCTGACCACCAACGGCACAAGCCAAAGGATTTATCTGTGATCGCTCACAATTTGTAACTGTATTATCCAGCTCATTTGACTACTTATCAAGCATATTAATCATTTCACACAGGATATTGATTTAAATGATTTTATTACAAGCTGAAGTCAAACACAAGCTACTGGAACAAAAAAGGGAGATTCACAGGACAGCAGCCATAGAAAGTATTAACATTCTAACTATTGTTTTTTCTGTCAAATGGCAAAAGCTATTTTTGGAATGGTTGTGCATAAACATGTATAATTTGGTATTCTGATCAAGGAAAGCAATTATTGTTAACAAACAAATGACTGTGGTTTGAGGACACTGGCACACAGATACTCAGAGACAGATGGATCTTAAAACCACAGCCATCAGAAAGACCAGAGCACAAGGCAGGAAAGAAAACAATCAAATCTAACTCTAAACTAGCAGGTTTAACTCAACATACATTCCCCATGAGCTTAAAAACAAAGAATAGTAATTCTAGTGTCGCTGAAACCTGACATTGATTGTATGAATAAGGGAAGAAATGAGCAGATGGGTTTAAAAAAGTATAGAGAAAAAAGGAAAATTAATCCCAAGCATAATTTTATACAAAGAAACCAAACTGCTTTCTGTTTAACTGCACGTTAATCTCAGGTTTTGCTCCAATGTCAAGAAGACTGCTTGCTTATAGATCATAATGGCAACCTCTGGTGCAGGATAAGAAAGGTTAAGTTCTGCGCAGAGTTAAAAAAAAAAAAAAAAAAAAAAAAAAAAAAATATATATATATATATATATATATATATATATATATATATATATATATATATATATATATATATATATATATATAAAAGCTTTGCTCAAACATTCACAGCTCCTGGAGGATGCAGATAGAGATGAAGGAATTGTTTTCACATTAAAAAGACGAGACACCTGGAGCGCTTGGCATCGTAACAGACTTGAAATAACTTTGCTTTCTATGATAAATTACCAAAATTCAGATGAACAGGCGCAGTCTTACTGTAAAACATGCTTCTACTCAAATACACTTACACAAGCTGACCACCACTTGTTATACTTGTATCTGTAGCCCCTTTTACACGGCACTTCTGTTATGGGAATATTTCACCTTTATTTCAGAACGACGTCTGTGTAAACAAAATGGTGAGATCATTCGGTCCCACCTTTATCATGGCTTTGTAACACCTCTGGAGGTAGTAACAGAGCCATGATAAAGGTGGACTCATGATTCCAGAATGCTGTGTAAAAGGAAAAGGAAGGTGTCGTTTTGATGATGTATTGCCTGTGCAAACCCCACACTGGGGGAATTTAAAAATGAGCATGGGCTGTGTACAGTAAACAAATATATTAACGCGACCAGAAAGATGTTGAACTGGGGCGATGCTGAGATCTGCGAGGTGCTGTCACTTCAGATTCTATCTATGCTAACATTTGTGGAACGGTGAAAGACAGGCCGACTCTGGAGAGGTTAGCAACACCGTAAATTTTTTTTTAGTTAGTTTAGTTTTATTTCGAGCACATAAAATCATCAGATAAAAAAGAACGATACAACATGGTCAAACAAAGTTTTCGGTGCACAAAAAGGAGTGGGAAGAAGTATAACTTACAGACTCCCACCTCCTTTTTACAAACTAATAACTATATCAATTCTGCTTCCTTTGCTTTGTTAACACACACTTTTTTTTTTCTTCTTTTTTTTTACACACTACTTCTCAATATGCTTGGGGTATTTCTGACACGCAAGTTATACATCACACTATACACTGTGCTGCATCACAGCTGCTTTAATTCCAGGATGCAGGTCTGCTGTGTAAAAGTCCAGGCTGTCTCACCTCTGTTACTCCTTTGGCTTGGCTGTGGAAATCAGTCAATGGTGGAAAAAAGGTGGGATCACCATCTCACCTTTTTTCCAGGATCTCTGTGTAAAAGTGTCTTGTGTTTGTAAGACATGTTGGCGTGAACTCACATTTTACATCTCTGAGCTGTTTATAAATTTTATTGGTAGGTCATGATTGTGTTCTGATCATTGTTCCCCCGATGATGTGCATAAATATAGGAAAATAAAATCTTATGTCTTGGCATAAAACTTGATCTTTTTGAGACAACAATATATACTATGCAGATTGTGTAAAGTTATTTAAAGAATGTTTCAAGCCCCATCCACAGTAATGTGGATGTTTTGCAAAACAAATATTTTTCTCTATGTTTGGGGCGCTCATCCACATATCAACAGCATTTTGGGCAGTAAAAAATAGAGCAGATTTTAAAAACTCCATCTTGTGTGTGTATCCATGTGGACAGACGTCATACTCCACTTTGCACATGTCTGTTATTGCTCTGTGTAATGAACATGCACACGAAATATCAAATCCAAATGTATAAATCAGTATATGACCTGAAGTAGATCAAGATCAGCATGGATTCTTTTACATTCCATTCCATTTCACTGGCTTTTATGATGAAATCCACATAATGTACATAATGCACTTCAATAAGATGAACCAACAACTTAACTTCTTGTTGCTGGTCACCATCGTAATAGAGTAAAGCCTCTGCTATGTCCAGTATTATCCACCGTATCCACACTTTGTCCACCTGAAACAACTGTCTGTCCAATCACTTACACTTCTTTTTTAATTATTTTTGCATTATCACATGGATAGAACTATTTTGTAAAAACTAGTCATGTAGACAAAAAAAACAAAAACAAAAACAAAACAACAAATGAAGAAAATATCTATTTAGAAAAACATTCATGTTAATACAGGGCATTAAGAATATTTTTCTTACTTCATAAAACTGGGAACACCGTGTTCCATATCGTGTTTGCTTTTGAATAATGTTTTTTGGTGATTTATTTTTCTTCTCTTTACTCCTTGTCCTTTTTATTTTTCCTGAGTTCTTTAACCGTAGCCTGTCTCTATTTGGTTTTGTTAAATTCAATACTGAGATCCCAAATCTGGATAATCCAGCAGAACTTTCAGAAGAAGAAGAAGAAAAACAGCATTAATGTAAAATAATAAGATAAATTTCTCCATTTTTTTCCCCAAAATCAAACAGGGGTTTTATGAATATTAAAGATAGGCAGTACATTACAAAAAACACGAGTAATTGAAAAGAAGAAAGGTATTACAGCTGGAAACTTTCACTCACACTTTCACACACACACACACACACACACACACACACACACACACACACACACACACTGGAACAGTCAAAAACTTCCTGTAGGGAGTGAGACTTAAAAAACAGATGAAAGAAAAAAATTGAGAAAGACAGATAAATTTGCATCAATAACGTCGTGTTGTATTTCCTCGGTATTGAAGATGTCACACCATGTTGGCGAATGTTAAGCACTACCTTTAGAGACCAGGTAAAATTGAAACACAGATCCAGTAATCAGAATGTCAGTTGTCCTCTTGACTGTTCCGTCTTGTCTTCTCTGCCTGCCTGCCATGTTTATTTATCTTTCCCCTTCTATATCTCCAGCTTGACATTTTGTTTTGTTAATCTTGACTACAGTTGACAGATCCGTGCTTTGTTGTCCCATGTATGTATTTTTCCTGGGTGCTCTGTTTTTCTGTTGTTCTGCCTTTCCGAGGCCTTTCACAGAACACTGAAAACCATGTCATTTTAATGTACTTTTTAACATTTAGTCAGAGACAACTGGAAAGATTTGCCATTTAGCATCACTTCTCATTAACATTTTGATTGTTCAATAATTGCTCTTGTCAACAATAAACAAGCATGACATGAATCTATTAAGTTGAATCCAAAGGTGGAATTCTTCATTAGTTCTCATTGCAATACTCAGAAACTCACAATGATTTTGGTTCTTTTTTTTTTTTCTTTTTTGTGAAGAAAATGCTGCCAAAGTGGAGATCATCACAGGGGGTGGTAAGCAATAAAAAAAAAAGCAATTTCATTATTATCCACCATAAATTTCAATTATGGTAAATAAATTGATTCATTTTGTTTTGAACACATGAATTAAAAAAAAATAAGTTGGAGAGTGGTGTTTTTAAAGTCTTGATCTGTGACGGAACTTGTTTCAGAAATATCACAGGACATCTGGCAGACTTCCACCGTGACACTGTGAAGCTCAGACTCCTAAGGCATAAATATTCTCCAGCATGCTTTTACACTAACCCATAAAGTCACCTCAGGCACAACAGTCATCTGTTTGTGACTGACTTGACACTACACAGAAAAATGGACCTTGTCAGTCTGACTGACTTGCCTCTGCTCACCTGTAAAACACACTCCACAAATACCCCCCTCATTATTCGGTAGTTACATGCTCACCTGAAAATTTGTTTTATTAAAAGTACATGTGCAGTGTACTTCCCACTAAAAACTTTTAACAGAAAAAAGAAGAAATTCTTCTACTTTACTGTAACTTTTTCATTTTATTATAGTCTCCATGAAGAACATTTTGTTACACTGTCAACTGTGGACAAGAACTGGCAAAACTGAAATGAAAAATCATAAAAAAAAATAAAAATGAAAATAAAGAAAGCACAGTGCAAACACAAGAGAACGGACACAAGGACAAAAGGGGAACAACAAAGATAGACAAAGCACTGGTGATTCTCTATTGATCTGAAATAGATTTAAAGGCCAAGGAGAAGACATGCGTTTTCAACAAGGATTTTAAAAAGTCAATAGAGGGAGACAACTTATGTGAGGGATAAACGATCCCATTCTTACTAAAGTTAGATATATGGTCACTTTGGTCAAACAGAATATCTCTGTTAATGCTGTGTATCCACGAGCATAAATGACAAAGAAAGAAAGAAAGAAAGAAAGAAAGAAAGAAAGAAAGAAAGAAAGAAAGAAAGAAAGAAAGAAAGAAAGAAAGACGGATGGATCATCATGTTTTGGGAGAACAGATATCAGGAATAACTTTTCCTCTTAGATCTGGAGGCAAATCTGGATATGACCCAAAAATAAAGATAAAAAAAAAAGATTCTAGATTATGTAAATGCTGAAAATCAAAAGAAGGGTATTGGTGTCTTGAAGGAAACATCGTAGCCTACTTATGAATAGATATATTTATCTACTTTGCTTTATGAACATTTAATCTGCCTTTTCGTCAGATGTGTGTTGGAATGTTTTTCTTAATTGATTTATGATGCATTTTAACATGTAAAATGTATAAACAGGGGAAATGATAGAAAAATGACTGTGTGTCCCAGTTGTGTTCTTCTTACTGATTAGTCTGATGTAAGTGCCCTACTCTGTTATGGTCTTTGTTAGGTCTTGTAGCGTAATTGCTCTTTGTGCCAAGAACATGATGTTCTCTCCCTAAGATGTCATCATTATTAAAATGTCACCCTTTATGATAAACATCATCCAGTGTGTAAAATGTTATCATTGTCATGTGTCTAATGCCTGCAGTAGCGTCTGCCATATCAACTTTTGGGTTTAAGGGTGTTTTCCTTTTGGACCGTCATGCTTGGATCTGCTCTCCTTAAATCCTGACTGTCTTTGGTTGTTGTGTGAGCTCTTATCTGTGCACAAAGAAGACCTTGAAATAAACGGAGCAGTTCTTCTTCAAGCACCTCGTCTCAGAGTGGTGATTTTTATTTTTTCCTTTCTTTGATGCTGAGGAGTGAGTAAGACCATGTACATGGCTGGAGAAAAAACATATCTGTGAATTCAGTACAAGGGATTCCAGAAGGGTTCGAGTAACAATGGCAGAGACGAACAAGAGGTGAGAAAACTCCTGTTGTTTGAAGGATAGGTAAAAAGGTTCTGGAGAGTTAAGTCTTCTCAGGTTAATAAAAAGAGGTTAGAACCTTTAGAGTGTGTTAACCTGGTTCTGCATTCACTGCTCACAGGCCACCATGTGAGAAAAGTGTAAGACATAGGCACTGGAAGTTAGGTATTCTCTACTGGGACTGAATATTCCCAGGACGCTAATGCTGCGTTCTAGGCAGGTTTTTGAGCCCGTAAGTCATGACTTCGAACCACAACTTTGTAACGTTCCAGGCAAGTAACACCAAACTGCCTGAGCGCAAGGAATTGTGGTAACTAGATGTAAACAAACCAGCATGGCGGACCGTACAGGGCTTATGTTCATTTACAATCATTTCTATCACCAGTGGTGCTTACTCCATGCTTATTTGAGGGAAACAGAGGAGGAAAAACGGCGTATAAGGCAAGAGAAGCTGGTATATCTTTTATGTTTCGTTATTTGTATATTTGGATATGTATTTGGTATTAATTTGTTCTTGTCCTAACGCTACAGTAGCTGCTGATTATGCATGACATTTGCAGATAAATAATGTTAGAGCAATACCTTGTTTTAATAAACAATCTGCATAAACACCACATCCATGGGGGCCGCCATTGTTGTTTCATGGGCTACGTGATGTCAGAGCTCAGAACTGGGAGTACATCAATCTAGTACAAGTTCACGGGTGGGAAGTCACAGGTTTGACTGCCATTCCAGCGCATTTTCACTGGCTGAAGGCTGGAAAAAACATGAGTTATGGGTTGCCTGGAACATAGGTTGAGTTTAACTTTATAAAAAGAAAAATATAAAAATTTAAGAAAAACACAAGAGAGAGAGAGAGAAAGCGAAAACAAACTCCAGAAAGCTTGCCAGTGGCGCAAAATTCAATCCCTCAAGCGTCCACAAGCTTGAGAAATGGATTTCTTTTTCCATTTACAAACAAGTCAGTGATTACAAAAATCTTCATGCAAAAGGGGTTATGAAAAAAGAGAAAAAGAAAAGAGGGATTAGATTCAAATGTGACTTGATCAAGCAGAAGAAAAAAAAACAGAAGAAGAAATAGTTGAGGGTAAGACAAAAACACAAAGAACATGTTTACAGTTAGGACTGGATGAATCAGTGGGATCATGGTGGTCCTCATGTTGTGCAGAGTACATGTCTTTACCCTGATCTTCCACAGGACAACACCGCTCTCATACACAAGTCTGTTCCTCATCTTCGTCCACCAGCCATGACAAGGCCGGCACCCTTCACCAGGAGAGGAACATCCATCCCAGCAACAGGAAGGATAATGCTGCCTTTGTGTGCTAAGGGAATTATGGTGAATGCTACTTACAAACTCAAAAACTGCACATGAACTGGGAAAAAATTTTGATACATGAGTTGCCGAGATGAGAATAATCTGAACTTTTCAATGTGGTGGAGAGCAAAGACACATTCATCACAAATGATAAACACTGCTTTTATTAACATTTTGCCGCTGTTCCCTGATGTTCTTGCACATTTACAACATACAATATTTGCAAAAAACAATTTTACAATAAAAAAAGTGGAATTACATGTTTTCCGGGTACTCTGGCCTCCTTCCTCCAGCTTCGTTAATAGGTTCATTGGTTAAGCTCAATGTGAGAGTGATTAGTTGTTCATTTTTGTCCCTTTTGAGGATAAAGTTCAGAGGATGTATGAATGAATGACTGAAAAAAGTGCTGTAGCAGATGAATTAACACATCCAAAACTGTTTTGCCCAAGTAACAGGTAGCAATAAATTGTGTGTCAGCCATTTTTCATTTCACTTCGACAACAAAAGCAATTGCACTCGAACACAACACACTGGTAATTTGTGGAAAGTGGAAAGGATCATCTTCCCAATAGCACGTGAAGGCAACATATGACCATCACACTCCCACTCACGGGCAGATGTCACACTAGGAAACATGTCACATGCAAAACATGCAGAACTAGACCTGCTAAATGAAAATTAAAAAGGGAATCAAACACAAAAACAAACTGTTTCATGAGGAATGTGACGAGACTTAAGCTGAGGATGATTTTTCTCTCCATTGTGCTGTTTTGTTTTGTTTTTCAGGAAGAAACTGTTTAACTATCACTGTAACTATTTCACATCATCTCTTAACTGTGAGGTTCATTGACCAATGGATGAGCACGTCCATGGAGGCTGGAGGTTAAGAGCAGGTCATGGAGGTTGTGGACATGGAAGATGAAAACCTTCCCAGTGTGAAAAACAAAGGTAACAACTCACCTGTTCAGACTAACCACCGAAAAAGAAGCCACCTATTACACACACACACCTACACACACACACACACACACACACACACACACACACACACACACACACTCACAAACACACACATTTGCAGAAAGATACAGGTGCAGACAATAACATTTTGGTGAATTCCGTGAGGAATGAGACTTAGGAGAAATGTTGAAATTAGAAAATACTGATTTGATGTTGAGCATAAAGAGCCTTTTTTCTGCCTCTTTGTTTTTAAAATTCTCTTGCTAGCATAAAAGGCACTGAATGGTTTAGGCCCAAAATACATCAGAGACCTTCTAGTCCAGTATGAACCATCCAGACCACTCAGGTGGTCTGGTGCAGGTCTGCTCTGTGTTCCAAAAGTCAGATCTAAACATGGAGAATCAGCGTTCAGTTTCTATGCTCCGTATATCTGGAACAAACTACCAGAAAATATCAGGTCTGCTGAGAGTCTGAGTTCTTTTAAGTCAAGGTTAAAGACTCACCTGTTCACTGCTGCCTTTGACTAAAAGGCTTTTTACTTTTTTAATTTTACATTCTACTTTGAAACTCTGCACTACAACTATTACTTTAATATGTGTGTTTTTAAATTTTTGGGGTTTTATGTGTCGTTTTCTTACTTGCTGTTTTTAATCACCTTTTACATATTTCGTTTACAATGTTTTAAATGTGTTTCTTTTTCCCTTGTTGTTGTATTTCAATGTCCTGTGTGAAGCACCTTGAATTGCCTGGATGCTGAAATGTGCTATACAAATAAACTTGACTTGCCTTTGTTTTTTGCAAAAAATATTGTGTTTCTTTGCAACTCAGGAGCCTGCAGTACTGTGTTAAAAGCCAGTGAAACACCAACAGGCCAAAAAATGTCTAATGACAAAATGACGGTCAAATATATAACCAGAAACACCACAGTTGAGCCTCAGCTGAAACCGACAAAAGTTTGCAATCCAGTCTCAGACTTCAGCGCAACATTACAACCAGTGATCTCCATTTCCTATCCCGTAAATCTGTTAGGAAGAAACAGCATGAGAAAACTAAAGCTAGGATTAACAACAGAAAAGAAACAGGATTGACTGCAGTAAGACTCAAACAGCCAACCTGACAACTAGTATGGTATTGATCCAGTTAACCCATAATGACCCAAACATCCACTGGTGACCGAAATCATCTATTAATCTAAACTGTTTAATACCTGTTGATCCATTAATCAATACATGTAAATAATTGGTATAAAATGCAGTTTGTCATCTTTTCATGGTCATCAGATATGACCTATTTGGATGTTCAGAGGCTCCATAGTGAACATGGAAACACTGTCATTTTCTACAACATTGGTTCACCAGTAAAATACATCGAGTTTGATAAATGGCAGTGGATGAACACACTTGTTTTATGTTCAGCTATTGATATCTTTGTTGAAAAAGTCCTGTTTTCTTCAGTTTTCTCTGTTTCTGAAATAATAACCTGCAACTTTAATCTGAGCTTTTATGAACATATACCTGTACATGATCACTTAATTAAATATAGGAAAATACATGATGTACAGTGGAAAAATGCATAGATAATATAATAAATAGCGATAAATCACTCAAGAAAGGTTCAATAAAGACAACAGTTCATTTGGGAACTGACACAGAAGTAGCACTTGGTCTTTATGGGTTAAAAAAAAAAGGCCCAGCTTCAATCACAAGTAGAGTGGAAAAAAAAAAGACCAGGAAATGTGATGGAATCAGAAAATGACATGAACATCACCACCTATTACGAAATGACCCTGGGATTGGATCAACAGCATACCCGCTTACAGTGACCCTTAGTTGTACAGATCATGCACATAACACCAACAAAAAAAGTATGTCACCTTCTGGAAAACTTTACTGACAACCTTATGAGATACCAAACTTCAGACCTACTCCTACAACAGAAGATGAAGGCACTCTTGGAGATTATATGAGCAAAACAATGGTGTATAAAAGACAAAGTATTCCCACCTTAAGTGTTGGATATTATTTCAGCTATCAAGAGTACCTCAACCCTTAAAGACCCAGTGTGACTTTTGCAGCAGTTCCAGAATGAATTTTTCTCTCTATCTAACCTTTTTTAAGTGATTTATCACCATTTATTATAATATTATCTTCTGTACTTTGCATTTCTACAATAAAAATCAGGTATTTTCCCATGTTTAATTTACTGGCCATGTAGATGTTCATAAAAGCTCATATTAAAGTTAATTGTCATAATATCAGAAACAGAGAAAAATGAAAAACATGACTTTTTCAACAAAATTTATCATTAACTGAACATAAACCAAGTGTCTCCATTCACTGTCATTGATCTAACTCCATGGGTTTTACTGGTGAATCAATGTTGTAGAAGATGACAGTGTTTCCACGGTAACTACAGAGCCTATGAATGTCCAAATGGGTCATATCTGATGACCATGAAAAGATAATAAATAGCATTTTACATTAATTATTTACATGTATTGATAGGATTAATGGATCAGAAGTTATTAAACATTTTATATTGGTAGATGATTTTGGTCACCAGTGGTTGTTTGGGTCCTTATGGGTTAAGGCGGAGAAAGAAGTGTTCTGATCCAAGGTGGGAAGGGCCGTACACTGTACTGCTGACAAGTCCTACAGCTGTGAGAGTGGAAGGATGTCCCATAAAACAGCCTGGAAAAGAGTGTCCAAAGCCTCCCAAACCTGCCATATCAGTGGGGAATGGGCTACACGGGCGGGGGGGGGGGGGGGGGGGGGGGGGGGGGTACATTAGTTCCACAAGAAACCAACAGATCCCAGAGACACCAGTGGTGAGAAAGTGCAAATGAGAAGTACTGCCATCACATGCACTCCAGAAGAGAAATGGCGTCAGAGAACACAGAGGCAGCCCATAAAACATCACCCTGATATAATGTGCAGCATACACAAGTCATCTGTTTCCACCTTAGAACAATGTAGGGATTTTCTGCATTTGTTTCATATTCTTTTTGTTATTTGGTTTTACCTACTCTTGTCCCACAGTCGACCAAGTACAGAAAATGCAGAAAAGTTAAATCAAGCTACAGTTTGGTAAGCTGCAATTTCTACTTTTTTCACACTTGACAATATACACACTTAACTTCTCATATCCATATGCTAAATATGCAGCAAATTCACAAAACAGAACAAAGTGCTATGTGTGTACTCACATGCCAGTGGCTTCCAACAGCCCTCACCTTTCCATAATGTATCTAGGTTGTTTCCTGATATCCTTCCCTTCCACATGGATGTTACATTTTCAAACTAAATTGCATTTTGCGCAACAGGCACTAATCTACAACCACCAAGAAATGGTTCTGGCCTGGGATTTTCCAAACTAATATATACTGATGACTATGGACAAACACCCATATTTGGACCAGTCCATCTTAAACCAAATTTTCACTTTATATGTCATTCCCCAAATTTGCACTAGGCTCCAAGCCTAGTCCCTCACACCAGATCCAAGAAAGGGGAGGCAGCGTTTAGAGTATATGCCTCATAAAAATGGAACACCCTACCTGATACAGTTAGACTTGCCACATCAGTAGCCATTTTTAAAAACAGGATAAAAACGTTCCTTTTTTCCACAGCATTCTGTTGGGTTTTTTTTGTGTGCATGTGTGATGGTATGGGTGTGTGCGCATGTGCAAGTTCAAATGTGTACATATGATTGTTTACTTGCACTTGCACACTCTTTGTAATGATTGTTTTTTATGTTGTATACCTGCTGTGAAGCACATTGAGCCTGCCTTGTGCATGAAATGCGCTTTATAAATAAAGCTGAATTGAATTGAATAGAGATGGTCTCCGATCTTAAACTCGAAAAAATCTGATATACATTACGTGGATCTGAACAGAAGTTTCATAAAGTGTGGAAATCTTTTTTTTAAACTTTTTTGACAATCCTTCGACACATGCACAAGGCCTTAACAATTTAAGATGTATGTGTATATGTAATACTCTGATATGTAATTTTATTTATATCTACACTGCCATATTGTATATGCAGGTAGATCTGGTGACAGCAAGGGGTTTGGGAGGGTCAAGTGGGTTTTGTTTGATTTTTTTCTTTTGTGTGTGTGTGAATACCTGTGTGTATTCTGTATTTTAAAATTTAATAAACATATCTAAACAGGAATTGCATTGAATATATATCTGGGAAAACTCCTACATGTTTTTGCTTTACAGATATTACTAATCTTACTTTGAACATCAGTCAAGCCGTAAAGGTAGCTATGCCCCTTTGTTTCTCCATTCCAGATGGTATAGGCACTTACACCCAGAGTGATTTGATGTGGCCGTGTGGATGTTACGTAGATGACATCCTTCCTCCTACTTGAAGGAGACATTGAGCTTCTGTTGTAGTTTCTGACCAGTCCTACAGTGTTTTTCCAGTACCAAGCTGTGCAGAAACAAGAGGTCTTTCTGAGAGGGGTATGAATGTTCCACGAGACCATCAGCTGTGGACCAGTGGTCAGGAGGTGGTCTTGTTTCTTGTAACAGGTGTAAGACCAGTTCTGTGGGTTTGTGCATGTCACACTGTCCACCTTTGAGGCACAGAGACAGGAGCTGAGGGCCTGTGGGTAATGAGGCTCCAGAACCGTATGGTACCACCTGTGCAGGAGGGGTTTGTGCTTTAGTCGGCACCCCATGTTGTACCGATATACCTAAAAATGATAAAGATGGAAGAGTGACACAACAGACGATAGCTAATCTAACCTCTTCACACAACACTATTGATACAGATTTTAAACCTGACAACTCATGGTTTCTTACTGAACCATGGTACGCAGATGATTCTAAAACTTCTCACCCCAGTGTTATAATTTTTTCTTGTTTTTTCTCATTATTTTGTGTAGCATTAAAGAACTAATCAGACAAACTACTGCAGGCATCATGTTTTAGGAGAAGAGGTATCAGGAACAACTTTTTCTCCAAAAGCTTACGGCAAATCTGGATATGACCCAAAAATAAAAATATAAAAGGAAGATTCAAAATTATGTTAATGCTGAAAATTGAAAGAAGAGTATTGATGCAATGAAGGAAACATTGTAACCTATTTATGTATGGACATATTTATCTACTTTGCTTTATGGACATTTAATCTGCCTTTTCGTCAGATGTGTGTTGGAATATTTTTCTTAATTGATTTATGATGCATTTTAACATGTAAAATGTATAAACAGGGGAAATGATAGAAAAATGACTGTGTGTCCCAGTTGTGTTCTTCTTACTGATTAGTCTGATGTAAGTGCCCTACTCTGTTATGGTCTTTGTTAGGTCTTGTAGCGTAATTGCTCTTTGTGCCAAGAACATGATGTTCTCTCCCTAAGATGTCATCATTATTAAAATGTCACCCTTTATGATAAACATCATCCAGTGTGTAAAATGTTATCATTGTCATGTGTCTAATGCCTGCAGTAGCGTCTGCCATATCAACTTTTGGACAGTCACACAGAGATCTGTCCTCAAATCCTGACTGTCTTTGGTTGTTGTGTTGATAGATAGATAGATAGATAGATAGATAGATAGATAGATAGATAGATAGATAGATAGATAGATAGATAGATAGATAGATAGATAGATAGATAGATAGATAGATAGATAGATAGATAGATAGATAGATAGATAGATAGATAGATAGATAGACAGACAGACAGACAGACAGACAGACAGACAGTATATGTAAATTATATTCACATTTCTTCGTAATAATATAAAGTCAGAAACAAAATTATTTAACAATAAGTATCAGGCATTAGATTATAGATATGTTTAGACTAGATTATTGTTATTAATTATTTAAGAAGAAGGGGTGGGAATTTATAAGTTATACTTCTTCTCACTCCTTTTCAAATATCTATTTTATGTCTTATGTTTAACTGTTTTGTCTATTTATTTTTTACATTCATATTTGAAATAAATACTTCAATCAATAGATAGATAGATAGATAGATAGATAGATAGATAGATAGATAGATAGATAGATAGATAGATAGATAGATAGATAGATAGATAGATAGATAGATAGACTTTACTGAAATTCAAATGGCTCTTTCTGTTATTTTTTTGTAATAAAACTTGCCTGTTTGTGTCCCACCTGCACTAAACCCTATTATATCTGTATGGGTGGAAATTAACAAATTACATCATTCATTATGATTGTGTATTACAACTTGTAGAAACAAATTGCGATCATTTATTCATTTCCCTCCACCCACAACCAGTATGTCATATTTGTAAATAGCTTATGTTGAGGCAGCTGTGTCAATTTCATCATAAAACAATCCCAGAGTTTCCCCATCACATACAGATGGAAGGTGTTTTTCACATGGGTTAAGTGAATATGTATTTGACTGTGGCGTGTCCCATCATCGAAAGGTTGAAAGTTCCAAAGCCATCCCCTCCTTCTCATGTATAATGCGTGTGCCCTTGGTTTC
The DNA here is from genome assembly GCF_902148855.1 of Sphaeramia orbicularis. NCBI lineage: Eukaryota > Metazoa > Chordata > Actinopteri > Kurtiformes > Apogonidae > Sphaeramia > Sphaeramia orbicularis. The sequence continues at coordinate 31,909,206 of NC_043966.1, read as the reverse complement.
CTAGTAACTCTCCTCTCCATCTCCAATTGGCGCTCCCGAATGCTCCGCCAGAACGCGCGGCGCGCTCTCGCCAAAGCTCGTGTTGAACCCAAGAGTCAAGGCAAGAGCATTCAAACGCACCAGGAGTAGGAGAAGAGCTTCCCGCTGAAAAAAAAAACAAAACAGAACATGGGAGAAATCCATTAATATGACAGCGGAGTGAGGATAATGAAAGCCGCCACTGCTTCACAGGAAGGTCATTCCCGAAAAACGTAAGCGCAGCGCAGACTATTACGGATATTTGGAGTATACACACTCGACCACAAGTGAAGACGCGAAACAGTGAAACATTGTCCAAGCTTTTTTTTTTTTTTTTTTTTTTTTTTTTTTTTACCCCCTCAAAGAAAGGCATGGGGGGATTTACATCTCGGCAAGGCAGGTGAGTCATTTCATGATACTTGAAGAGCAGCTGGGAAAAAAAATCTGACTTAGAAGGATGTATGAGAAATAGGTTAAGGCTCATTGAAGTCGAATTAGAAGACTTGCATTTGTATGTATTTTTGTTTATTTTTTTAGTGAAGAAATAGAGTGGTATTTTGCGGCTGTACATCGACGCAGCGCTGTGAACCGGTATGAAGCACGTACTTCCAAAACGCATTTGGATGTTAGGACTTGAACGCACTCCCTCGACTCTTGGTGCCAGGGATTTGGATGTTTTCCGTCACAGTCATGCAACACACAACAACAGCCAGCAGTGTCAGCGTCAATGCAGAGAATATACGTGTGTGATAATTGTTGGGAGCACTTGTTACTTGGGCATTAAGACGTCTCGTGTGCGTGATGGAGCAGTGACGCGCGAGTCCCCTCATTGCTCTGCCTAACCAAAATAAAATAGCCCTGTGAGCTTTGGAGAAATGGAACAACGGCCTCTGAAGTTTTTTGCAGAAATAACTGAATTAATTCGCAAAGGATGGCATTGGATCCACATTTTTATTTTTTATTTTTTATTTTTTTTTAACGCGACTGGAATCTGCCTCCAGTTTGCAGCTATGCACGTATATCTGTTGTGATGAGCAGGACACTATGGCATAGGGTTATATATATATATATATATATATATATATATATATATATATATATATATATGTATGTGTGTGTGTGTGTGTATGGGAATCCCCATTTCCAATATTGTTTCAAGTTTTCTACTTTAATTAATTCATTTTACTATTAAATGTCTGATTGTAATCCATGGAGTACTTGGATATTAAAGGTAGTGCATAGGCCCAGGTGTTCATTATAGATTTTTCTCCTGATTTCATAACCAATAAATCCACTTTCAGTTAAATTATCAGATCTGTTCCTTCATCCCATGATATTTTGTGGTGTGCAGCCTCAGTTGTTTTTTTTCTTTCATTCTGTAACTGACCCAAAAGCTGCATAACCTCATGCACAAACTGCTCATCCTCAAATAAAGACACTATCTGTTATATATCTAAAGCCACTCTAATGATCCTTGCTGGCCCTCATGTGTTTTTTTTTGTTTGGTTCCGAAATTCCTGGACGTATGGCACAAGCTCAGAGATAAATAGCCTCGTTGTACTCAATGGAAGAAAGAATAATTAACTGTGAGAGTTGAATTCCAAAAAGGGAAGAGGGAGTGGAAATGTCAAGCAGGAGTTGTCATGGTGATGGGTTGAATAAGCAATGTGTCCCTGAAAACTAAGCATTTAGGGAAAGATTTTCAGCCTTTTATATGACATACATACCCCGGTATTGATGAAAGATACTGTTAATGGGTAATAATAACACAGGCACATAGAATTCCTAGTATTTGCTTCATGTATTTAGAATCACCCAATGAAATTTGATAAGGATTCTTTGCTTTTTGATTTGATTTGCAGGCAAATTGTGTTCATTTATATTGTATGTGTGTTTTCAATATCATGTGAATGATTATGCATACTGCTGCTGCTTATGAATTCTCTCTCTGGCCCTTCAGTGTTTGTATTCCAGTCCAGCAAAGTGCTATTTTTTAAGCTCCCTGCGGTTTTAATATTCATTCTTCACTCTTTTTTTTTCTAAATTATTCGGGGCTATGCTCAAGCTGGGTAACTATCATGGCAGTTTAATTTACGATTAAAACAAAGCTGTCTGTTTCAGCTATTGTAGAATAATTACGAGAAACACTCGCTCGTTGAATGCGCTGATTTGCTAGAAAGGTCCTACTAGAAGGTTTGGACTATTACGAAATGGTCAACATGTGATCACTGACAGGCAGGTACAACTCTTGAGCACACACACTTCACATAGGGATTCAAAGTGCAGCACTGAGTCTGTTGTTTACTCGGTGAATCCCAGGACTGCTCAAGAAAAGCTCCATGAGACTCTGTTTCTACTGCAAAGGTCAGCAAGGCTTCATCCTGACCTAACGTGAATACACCTGAGTATGTCTTGGCCTGACTTAACATGGATGAGCCACTCATTGGTCTCTAGCCCCAGAGGCCTCTTGTTCTTTAGCCTTCACTTTCTCTTTCAGCATGCTCCTGTTATTGCACTCTCATCCACACATGTGCAGGAAGGTGTGTTAGGTTGTGTGTTCCTCTGTGTATATGCAGGGGTGTGTTATTGCACATATGAAAACGCACGAGAAAGCTGTGGAAGGTTATTTGTGTTTTCTAATTTTCTTCATTGTGTTTGACATGTTGTCTTGAAGCAGCAGGAGCAGGAGCTGAATAATTTCCCAAATGGATACCTCTGACCTTCTGAAAATATGTCCTATCACTGCCTATCCCGCACCAGAGGAAAAGCCTGTCATTGTTCCAGCACAGTTTTCACGACTTTACAATGTCAGACAAGCAAAAGGACTAGTTTCACTGCATTATCAGCTAAAAAAAGGATCTTCCGTCGGGCTTGATTTCTGATGCAGAAGAAGACACGCAGTTTAGAGGTGTCCTCCGAAGCAGAAAAATAGTTTACAGACTTTAATATATCACTTCCTCTAGTAAAGACAGAAGTCGGCTTTAATTCTTCTACCACTTAAAATGTAGATACGCAGAGACTCTTCAGGGTTTTAATTGTCCTACACATCTGCGATACTCACAGGGGTTTGAAAACTGATGAGAGGAAAAGAAACATTTATAAAACCCAAGTCAAACGGTGTAACATAATGTGTCAACTGAGCTCTTTCAAAGTCTGGCCATACACAGCCATAGATATGGAGTGACTAATGAAGGAGGATCAACTTGTCTCTTCGTATTTGCTCAGAATGATTCACTTTCATCATCATTAAATCACACCTTTTGTAATTAAATAGCCGAAGACTGTGCTGATTTTTTTACACATTTTTCGAAACAAGCCTCAAGTCGCCAGATACATTTGTGTCATATTCATTTTAATAATGAATAAGACATATTTGTTAAATCTGTAAAAAGATGAAAGACTCTTTGTTTGACTAACAAAATGGTTTTGGCCTGAGGCACAAAGATACGCCTCAAGTCTACTGCACATAACATATTTAACAGAGATTTTACATTGTTCATGGCCCAAAAACATCTCCCCTGACTAACAGGTTTCCCTGCCAAAGACCAATGTCTGCTTAGTAAACAAGATTCTTTTGGACATCGCCATCCTAACTACAAAGCAGATGTCACACAGTATGTCTCCACTCACTGTCTGCCAGAAGTTATCTTTTTACTATTTATTTATTAATTAGACAATTTACTCTCAATGTCACACAGACCGCAAATGCAGCCTACTGAGCTGAAATCAGGGACCTCACAAAATATGCCGCAGCAGTGAGGAGCTATTTTTGATTGTTTTCCTTTTTAAAAGAAGACTTTTTAAAAATGCATCACATGGAGAGAGACAGAGAAGCGGGGGTGGAAGACTGTCATGATAGGGAGAGAGACTCTCAGATGCAAAGCTCTACTTTAGACTTATATAAGGTTAGATTAGAATGAGGCACTTTTATTTACTGTATGTGGAACATGCAGAAAACATCATTTTTCAGTGTTTGGTATGTGGACTTTCACAATTCACCACAGCAGTCTTTCTCACATCCCACTTATTTGATTTTATTAAAATGAGGTGTAAATCCCACACTTTGACTGTGACTGTGCCACTGTGATGTGGCAACACATTACCTTTTGTGCTACACATGCTAGATGCCATTTAATACTAAAAAGAAACTTCTGGTATTTGACTTTTCTGTCCTCATAAAGTCTTGCCAACTCATTTAAATTGTATAAAGTTCTTTTGAAAAAGGCTTTTAAGCGAGTCAAAACAGAAGAAAAAACTTTCAGTCACTCTGTCATTACTTTTGAGTATGATGGGGTGAAGCCCTTGCGTGTTTGTTTCTGAAAAGTTCACCTTAATCTGCATGATTCAAATTGCATTTTACTCCACTTAATCCACCTTGAAAATATACAGACAAGTGACAGTGAATCAACACTTTTAAATCCGGGGGATGAACGTTACTGTCCAGGTAAACTTGATGTGGCAGAGTGTGCCTTTCCCTTGTCAATTCTCCAGCTTCTTATCCAACTAAGCAATCACTAAGCCCCTTTCTCTGCTCATTTTCTTAACATGGAGTGAGTATTGTGTGGGTCTGGCAGGACACAGAAGCGAGGGCCTGTCTAATTCATGGGGTAAATTAGTAGAGATAAGGCCTGAGTCAGTACCTCCAGCCTACCATAGATCCCCTGGGGCAGGCTCTTAAGGAGCTTAGTAAAAGCCTGCCGTATGAAGACATGACATGGAGCTGGCTAAATGGGCTACGTTGGAGTGTCTTCCATCAACCTAATATTCATATATGGGTCACTGTCGTTCAAGCTTTAATCCCATTCAATTTATTCATTCTTGGTTATTAATTCAGAGTTTCAGAAAAATATGCCACCCCTGTATGTTTAAGAAAGGTGAAAGAGGGTGTATTAGTAAGGCTCTAATGCAGCTACACACCAAACTGACAAAACACTTAGGCCCACTCATAAGACGGCGTTGTGTAAGACTATGAGTCTGTGCTACCAAATCAATAATGAATGCTGGTTTACTCATAGTAAAGAACAAGGAAGTACTCCTCCAGAGTCACTGGGTCACATACACTGGGGAAACAATTAGAGGCTTCCTTATGCTTCAAAGTGCCACAGTTTTTTTTATAACATTTTTTTTTTAGATGCACGTATTTTCCTTAATTTTTCTCCAGGGTACAACACCATGTCTGGTATCGCTGCTGAGAAATTACAGACACCGGCCACAAAGTCTTTTTCAGCTACAACTACAAAAGGCCATGTCATGTTCCTGTGATATATGTGGGGCCATGTGAAGTGGAAAACATGGTGACGGATAGGACACTAGTCTTGCGGGTGTGTGTTAACCTCATAATGCTGACAGATTACAGATTTAAATATTTTAAATCTCACGAAGCACATGCTGCTGGTGATGAAGAGAGTGGAAATGACTGCAGTAATGCGAGAGATTAATAGAGATCCTTCCTCTCTCTCACACACATACACTCCGACACGCACACACACATAACCTCGACTCTGCCATCGACTGACTATTGTATACTCACAAACACTTATGCCAAAAGTCGCCTTTTGTTTAAAATTACAACTGATTTGTCTGTGGTTTCATTTCTCTGCTTTCTTTTTTCTTTGTGACTGTTTCACTTGCACATAAATCTGTACATCAGTTTCACATTGAAACCAAGTACTGCAGACTTAAGATTACATTTTAGATTTAGCCAAATAAATGCTGACATTGAGTCCGGTGTCAGCATCTTGCTTTTTCATCTCTTTTTGTCTCTCAAGGCAAGTTGTAAATAATGTAGTCTGCATTTATTTCTATGCTTTTTAAATTCAGTTTTTAGGCAAACGGAGCACGACGCTCCCAGAGTTCACCTGTGATCATGAGAATATGCAGTAGGTTTATGCACAGTGGATGAGGATGTGAATCCTCTGGCTGAATGAAACCTTGATTTTAATAATGTAACAACACTTGAGATGAGTTTTAGCTCCATTTAAAAAAAAATATATATATTTTTTTAAACACAGATAATGTTTTGCAAAAAATAACTTTCCACCATACACATATAAACACATCTCTCAGGTCATTACAGTCTGTTAGAGTTCTAATAGCCAGAAACGATGCAGGAGACATGTCCTTGGTATCTTTAATGCTAGCTACAGTCTTGTCTCTACCAGGGCTCACATTTCCTCCCACATTTCGCATAAATGCAAATCAGGTAGATGAGAGACTTTAAACTGCCTGTAGGTATGAACTGGAGTACGAGGGGATGTCTGTGTGTGTTAGCCCTTTGATGGGTGTCCAGTCTTGTTGTACTTCTAATCTCCGTAACCTCAATAGAAGCACTGCACATAAAAAAAAAAAAAAAAAAAAAAAAAAAAGTAGATGGTTCAGTAATTAAGCAACCAAATTATATCAGATTCTCTATCACTGCGGTTTATGGCATGGGAGCTTTTTAAATGCATCTTAATGACATTGTAAACCCTCAACCTAAACAAGATACTATCTGGTCTGGGATTGGTTTATTTTGGTGCTTTCATGTAGACCTGCTCCTGACTGTAGTCTATTTATATCTTTTGCCAGCTTGGCATTGCTTCCTGATAGCCTTTGAGGACAGAGAAATTCCTCCATCAAACTCCAGGCCCATCTGTGCCCATATTCCTCCCAAAAGGAGCCATCCTCCACAATTATTGCTTTCTTCCAATGATACCATCATCATGCTATCACTCTGTGTAAGAACAGGCTCCAGGAAATTGACTTGATATTAATCTGACAAAATTACGAAGAAAGGAAATTAGACTAGGGAAATCTCTTTGGCACTGATTTTGTTTTAAAGGCAAATACATATTTTTGTAACTTCAATAATAAATTAGTTAACTATTGATTAGTTGAAATATTCAGTGAAGGTCTGTGTCAAGCTCTAGGTGCTAAATAGAGTTGACTTGACCCTGATATGTTCTCTTTGACTTGCTGCAGCTTATTACATTGATATTCACCTGAAAATCTGGGTCATTACAGAAATAGCCTTGTGGCTCACTCTCCCAAGACGGTAACTCTGATGAATTGGTGGCTGTAGGTCACTATGACAATGATGAGGGGAGGAGCTCAACATTTTCATGGGTTTCATGTTAGTTTGATGTAAGCTTGAGAAAATCTGCAGTAACACTGCCTGGTATTGCAATGACAATAACATTTATATAAATAAACAGATGACCTCTTTGTCACCACCAAATTGACAGCAATTAATCTGAGGGTAATTATGTTGTATAAAAATGTCTTCCTTAATTGGAAAATGAGAATTCCTTTTGTATCAACCAGCAAAAACTTGTAGCATGACATGTTAATATGCCAACAAAGCTGAAGCAATATATTGTAGAGTGTTAATTCCAGCCTTTGCAAATGTTCGCATGCTGAGTGGGAAAGCAGGGCGTGTATAAAATTAGTGGTGTAACGGACCATAGTTGATCCATACGGAACTCCCCACCCCCACCCCCCATGGTTCGGGATGCATGTGAATCACAGATTAATTGAAAGTTTAATCATCACAGTGATTAAACTTTCATGTTGGTAATTGAAGAAACCCAAGGCACATCCATATTTATTAGAGGTGACTTACATTAAATTAGCTCATCTACTGCTGCAGTGTTTACATAGCATAAGATGTAAAAACAGAGAAAACATACAGTACATACCTCCGCCAAGTTCACTAATTCAACCAAACACCATGAAGAAAGGAGGCTTACACTGTCGGCGGCTGACAGCAAGGATATATCCCTGAAATCCCCCCAATCCTCTGCTATATATAAATCTATCCACAATAATTGTTAAACAATCAATATGAACTCAGTTTGAGCTACATCGACCTGATAGTGGAAGAATAATGGTCAGAGAACCAGTTTTTCCCCACAAAACTCCACCAATTGTAAGATGACCAATATGAACCAAATTTTATCTCAATCAGCCTATTATTGCTTGATTTATTTCTAGGGCTGGGCGATAGCACAATAACGACATAGTATATCGCAAAATAACTTTTCCTCGATAGACATTTGAGACATGCTAGATACAATTTCGATAGAATTCATTTGTCCATGTTTTGACAGACATAAGAACTGCCAATCATCATTAAGTAGCACCGCGCCGCACTGAACCAATCACGCTAGAGCCACGGCAAGTTAGTTTGACGCACACAGCACAGGTGTAAGAGCAGCCACAGCACACACACTAATGTTTGGGCTGGAGCGTGAGATAATTTGTTCTTTCAGGAGAAAATATGACTGAGAACTTGGGTGACCGGGTTACTGAAAAGTAGGGTGCAAACCGTTTCAGTTCAAGGCCTTAAATACAATACGGAGGTGTACCGAACAAACACATGTAGCCTAAGTGAAGAATGCAAACACTCACCTTTCCTTAAGTTTCACTTTCAGTTTTATGGCAGTTACGGAACCCACCCCCGCGCATATTCCTCCAGTATTGTTTGGTGAAGATGGTCTGTTTTTGTTTGTGTTCTCTTTTAAAACTTGAAAGCTTTTGCCTGCTGGTCAGACTTTCAATTTAGTTTTAAATATATGTACCCATTTTATTTATCTGAAACAGTTGTATAATGTTCAGCACATCTGTCATGTTCAATGTTTGACAGAAAATAAATCACATTTAAATCAAACCTAACATTCTGATATCTTCACAACTAACTTATGAGCAACAGAAAATTTAAGCTTGACAAAAATAGTAATTTGATTTATATTGTGATACATATCGATATCGTCTGATACGAAAAAAATTATCATGATATGATTTTTTTCCCGTATTGCCCAGCCCTATTTATGTCCAAAAAAGTGATTTTTCAACTGAAGCGCCCGCAACTGGACGACTAATAATACTCATAGAAAAGCTGAAATTGGCAGTGTTCTTCCACTAGGGGTCCCCTGTGTTGGTTATCAAGGGATAAGAAATCTCAACCAAATCTTTCCTAATTATCATGTTCACACGAAAGAGATCAGCATTCAGGGTAAAAACATTATGTCCCTGAAGCTCAATTTCTCTGTTTGTTTATGGATCTACACCAACATTTAATGGGTTCCTCCTTAGCTCATGTTCTACTTTTCCACCAAATTGAATAAAATTCTGCTTAGTAGCTTTAGTGTACTCCTGCACATAGTGACAACGATGGTGACAGTGATGTTGTTAACATCTGCCCCCAATAAATTAGAATATCGCCTGTTACAGCTAAGTTTTGCTCGGCTTTTATTTGCAGGAAAAAAACAATCCAGTTAGCTCAAAAACTTGAATGTGAGGAACAGTTATTACATAGGAGGCAGTTTATTGTAAGCACACAATTGAATTTCGCATTTAAGAGAAGTTACCAAAATCTTTCAGAAACAAGAATAGTTAAATCTGATTTTCTGACAAGGAAAATTATGAGTGCACTTCATATTTCAACAGCCCTGTGCTGCAGAACCAGGCCAGATTCAAGCTATTAATAAATCGACTGGGATGTTTATCGTGGGCATCATCATTCTTCATACTGTCATTTAATTTAACAACTATATTAATTATAGTTAGTTATAGTTAATTAATATTGCATATTTTATATTAAAATTGTGTTTAAACATTTGATGTGTTATAAGGCTGTGGACATACATTCTGTGCTTTTCACAATATTTAAGTGTATTTTTTAAATTTTCATCTCCATTCATTTTTTATCTAAAATGATCTGAGTTGTGTATCACGTTGGAACCCTGGTGTGAATGTTATATATATATTTTTTATCCATTTCTCTCATCTTCTTGTGATTATTTGCACATGTTCATATCATGGTGGTGATAAAAGTGGGATTTATCAGTAAGGACTAGTTTGTTAAATCTTGCAGAGTTTTGTTTTTTGAGGATTTTCTTGATGTGGGCGAACAAATAAGACCATCCTCTAGGCACTTTTCTGATCCTTTAAGTAGCCCAGATTTGAAGGGTTTGTTAAAACTCTCCAAATGACATACATCCATATTCTCCAGTTATTTATACAATGATATGTGGAGTGCACCCCTCCGTTTCAATATACTGTATAACCACAGGCTCCATGTAAATAATTCAGCATGAAATTTTTCCTCTCCACTGGAACTGTAGAAACTGACATGTGTCTTTTGTCTCACAACAGGAGTGTAGGTTTGTGACTAGAGGCTTCAGAGTTGTAGTCTCTCTCATGTACCTTTTTTAGCTTGCACCCACTGTAAATTTCAACTGGGTTTAAGTACAGGTGTTGAATGACATAATAGTGGTGGGCAGTTCAGTCCTGAAGCTGAAGAGTGAAATGATACTGTTGGATAGAGATGGTTGTGTGAGAGTAGTAGGAATGGAGAGGGGATCAGAGAGGATAAGAGCAAGGACAGAAGGAAGAGGTGAGATTGAAAAGAAACAAGAGGAAAATGGTTAGGCTGGAAAAAGGTAAGCCTGGATAAGCCTTTTGACAAGTAAGCTCTGGGCTGGAGGAAGCCAGTCAAACAAAAATCTGCCAAGTTTGTTTTATTCATGCTGTGGACAACTAGGGCCGTGCAATTTTTTTCTACTTTTTCTGTTTTTTTTTGTTTTTTTTTTTACAAAACAATACACAAACGACAAGCAGAATACAAATGCTACTGAGTTGTATCCTAGACTTTTTCTTCACTCTCTGTTTTAAGATTTTTGCCAGATCTCTCTGGCATGTTGAAAGTAACTAAATGATTCAACGTTTTCTGACATCCCAGAATATACTGGTGTTCTCATCTCGTATTCTCTTTAATCACATCCTCTTTCAGTCCAAATCTGCTTCACACACTTTTTGTGCATTTAAAATTATACAGAACCCCTTACTCCAAAGCAAACTGCGACAATAAGCATTTATTTTTGAAGCTTTTTGGTCGCTTGGAACCTATATCGACTGACAGGATGTGAAGTAGCATGCATTTGCTATTTCTACTATGCAATTACGGTTGACTGAACAGGATTTAGAATTCACATTGGAAATAACTTTTCTTAAATTGTATAACCATCCTTTTACACAAGTCTTGTTCCGAGGTAAATTATTAAACAAGTATTGTTCGTTTTAAGTGCTCAAAAGGCGTTGGATCTGTAAAATATATTTTTGGAGGGCAGCCAAACTGCTACAAATCATTTTACTTGATTGGTTGATACCAAAGTACCTGAAGGAAAGTCATTAGCCAGCATACACTCACAGTTACTGACTGCTCCAGAAACTCCTCAGGGTTGATTCTAATGATACCCATGTGATTTATCCAGTAGATGCATGATCAGTGTGTAAAGAGGAATCCAGAACTGACCTAATAAGACACATCTTTGCCTTTGTTTCTCACTGTGCTTCTTGAAAAAAGATGCAGGGACGCACGAATGAGGAAACCTTGTCACAAAAGACGTTGAAAATGTGACATATTTCCTCTGGGATGAGTGTGCTTTGTGTCTCTGTGGCCCAGTTTTTCCTTCATGTGGATGCTTTGCTGCACATGAATGACAAACAGCTGTATCACATGTAAAGTCAAATCCATTAGCAGAGGTCCGAAGCTAAGGACCTGAGAGCAAAATGCCTTCCACTGACAAAGTGCTTATTCTTTGCGTTTAATTGTTCCGCACAGTGTGAAAGGACTTGTCAAATTGGGTTAAAATGTGCAGCCTCAGTTTCCCTTTTAATCTGAGACTTGCACCCCAGTACCCACACACAACAAAATGCTGCTGAAGATAAAAAGCAACCAAAACAGTAGGGCATGGATATAGTGGTGAATGCTCATAGAGGATATTTATGTAATCTTGGGGCACCAGGGCTGACTCAAACCCGACTCAGAGCCGCTGTTGCAGAGAGAGGCCCAAGGACAGTAGCAAATGTTCTAAATCCCTGGTAGACACAGAAAGTTAAGACAAGCAGCATTGCAATAAAACAAAGCCCAGCCCATTTATCTGAGCATCCCACACAACCCCTGGCCCAGATTTACAGCCCCGGGTATCCAGAGCTACCAAATCTTCTGGCAGCCACTGCCGCAGATATTGATAGGAAGAGTGAGAATCCCATCAAGGAATTCTGAGCTGGAGGGGTGAACTTCCCAAAACATGAGCTGTCCTTAAATGGTGTCAAATCAAGCTGTACAACATAACATTATGTACAATAATAACAGTGTAAAGTGGGATAAATTGTTCCTCATTGATTTTACTCTTTCTCTCAACTTGTTTTTGTAAGTATCTCGTGGCATTAAGAAGTTATGGATTGTTTGACAAAGCCAGGACTTTGATGAGCATTTGTACCCTCCAGAGACAGAACATAGCCGCTGTTCTATCAAGAGCAAAATGCCTGTTTGAAAACAAATAAAAAACAGGCCTCCTCTCATCATTAGATCTAAAGCACTTAATCCTGCACAGAGGCGGCTCTCCTCGTCTCCTGAAAACCTTTTTCTTTGTATCCATCACATATGGATTTCCTTCGTAGCAAACGTCTGCATGCCAAATTGCTGGTGCTAACCTCTGGAGGTAGAGGCCAGTCTTCATCATTATGCCCCTTTTTAGGTGATTCCTAATGTGCGGAAATAGATACGGCTTAAATTATTCTAAAGATTTAAAGATGACTTGTGGAACTGAAGCCTCGCACCAAGAGAGAAAAGAGCATTAGCTGTAAATAAAAATAAAAGGAAAAACAAATGCTTTTGTTCCTGAAACTCTTTAAGGCATAGCAATTTGGTACTGTCATATGTACAAGCTTTGAATAAAAGCTGGATTTTATTCCTGCTGGAAAAAAAAAAAAGTCTCGATTTATCTCAGCGTTTTTCACTGCCAACTCATAAAAAAACATGAAAAGGACAATTGCAAATCAACCCCCACACATTTACACACAATCCAACTGAGAGACACACCTACACAGACAGATATTTAGGCTAGCCAGTCTTTCAGTTCACCACAAGGGTAAAACACTGGTAATATATGATGAGGCCCTTCCCTTTAGCATCTATGAACATTTCAGCAGGGCCTTGTAGTCACATGAAACTTTACAACAGGCATGGAGGCATTTTGATTGTTGTGCTTGCTTCTCACAGAAGCTCCAAGGCTTTTGAGCTAAAAAACAACAATGGCCTCGTTGTTCTGTCTTTTTTTTTTTTTTTTTTACATTCATGCCTGGTTAAGAGAACATAAAATTGTCTTCCCTCTGCAGTACATGCACTGAGGAATAGTTTTCAAAGTGTCACCGTTTAGGGCATGGTTTGGATGTCAGCAGCTAAATGAATAAATAATGTGCCCTCAAGTTGCATTTGATGTAGCAGGATCTGATCTGATATGACTTTTCACTCAAGCTAGCTAACATCCAGATGTTAGATGAAAACCCCCCTTTTTCCCATCAAGTTGCTAATGAAACACGGAAGAGGGAAGATATTCAGTCATTCCACAGACAAAAACATTAGGAAGAAGGTTGAACAGATGGAGATACCGTACGAGAAATTGTTTTCGTGAGAGCAAAATTGATTTGGAAATACTGTGTTTGAATGTGTGATCACAACAAAAGGAGCATAGTGTAAGTGCATGCAGAGTATCTCCTGTATGCGCTGGCATTGCTCTGGGCTTCTTTGATGCAAAGTAGGCGAAGAATAGGAAGAGCGATACAGTAGTAGCTCGCGGTGCCTGTTGTGTGCAGTTTTTGAGGAACAGCAGACCACCCGAGGCCAAATTCGCCTGCAGTGTTTGGACATGGCCTACTTCTAAGCATGCAGTCATTAATGTGGTTTTCAACACTGCTTTAAATACACATTTTCATTGCTGTTCTCTCAGTTCCATAAGTGTTTGTGCTGTGTCTTTTCAATCCGCTTTACAGTCATACCAAGCTCAATTTGAACGCTGTAGTTTAAGATTGTACATGTGCATTATGTCTGCATGAAATAGAAGAGATTTTGAGAAGCGATGACATCCAGTGTGTGTGTGTGCGTGTGTGTGTGTGTGTGTGTGGCACCTTGCTGCGTGACCTTGAGTACCCTCACTAAGCCGCAGTGTCTGAGTATATGTGCTCGGGACTGTAGTGGCCTACTCTTGTCTTGTGGACTGTGTGTGTTTGAATAATGTCCTGCAGGAGACACTCTAAGTGCAATGTCTAGGACTCAGGCGTCAGCAGTAATATCAGGGCAACCTCTCCTCTCCCTCTCCTCTGTGTGCAGTGGCATGGGGGATATTACAGCATTAGAACACATGAATTATAGCCATATTGTTAGCTCAATGTCAGGAGACATAGGCGTGTTTCTGGTAGCACCATGGCATCAGTCAAAAGCTAGAAAAGGAGGGAAATGAGGATTATCAAATGTGTTTTAAGTACATCCCATTGCACAGTGTTTTGGACTCTGGTGATAAATTTAAGCCAATTTCACTGAATTATGCTATACTGAATTAGGGTGCCACATTTGTCACATACTATTGTGAGCTTAAAGCTGCTGCGCTGTTTGATCTGAAGGCTGCTGTGTTATCATACAGCCAGGTATACAGCTGAGGATCCAGTATCATACTAAATGGATCTGTGCATTTCCCAAAGACAGAAAAAAGAGAAAAGACCAACCAGTGCAATAACAAAGGATGCATTACCTAATAGATTTGGCAGAAATACAGAGTTCAGGGCGGCCTGATAAAGCTGGGTTACAGTACTTTAATCAATCACTAAGAACACGAGCCAATTTAGAAAGAAGCCTGACATTCAAGATAGGCTTTCAGACAGGATTAGAAATAGTGAATGGAAAGTAGTCATATCTGCCAGGGCAAGCCGAAAGGACTGTTGTCAGGGGACAGTGTTCCCTTCTCCATGTGTGATATTGAGGCATGTCTCTACTTCACCCCCTCCTTCTCCTGTCGATGTTCTCTGTGTCCCTCAGTTACACTTTTTTTTTTGTTCAAATGCAGATCGGTATTTATACAAGACAGCATCGGTTGTCACTGTTGTTTACTTTCATTGCAAGAAAGGGCACTGTCATTTAAAATGTCCCTCTGAGCTCATCATCATCTGGATTCTCTAGCCTGACTAATGATATCTAGAATATCAATGTGAACATGCAGTGATCAGAGTAAGATGGGTGCTTTTCTAAACCAGACAACCGGAACCAGCACAAAGGGAGAGGAAACATTTACTGATTTTTAGTTTGTTTGTTTTTTTTTTTCCTCCAGAACATCTTTTCTTGTATCAGTTCTACATTCAGATTGTTTACCTGGTCTGTATAACCATTCCACAGTGCAGATCATTATATGCAATTTGGGTTAGTTTTAACAAGAAATATACAGAAAACTCAAGTTTATCCTAAAATTGTATAATAAATGCATTTTTTTCTGTAGCCTTTGGGTCCCTTGAATAGAAAACATAGCTCTTAGCTCCTGCTCTAGCCTTATAGCCTAAGAGGGATCAATGGGGAAAGCAGCCAGGGATGATGATGGTGCTGGATAAGGGGATGGTTCAACTGTGGTGATTGATATCACCTCGCTAATCCCTCTACATCTCCTCTAAATCCACCTGGCTGGAGCTCTGAATAAGCCTGTAATGTGATGAATTAAGATTTAAATGCTCATTTAAATACATTTCCAATTGTGAATGCAGATTATTTGTTATCGGAAGTAAATATAGTCATGATTATTCATACTTACATGCAGAAAATATTTCACTCTGTGTCTTGATTCTCTGAAAAAGTGAACTGCGTTTCACTTACAAGTGTTTTATTTTTTTCTCTGAAATGTCAAAGATAATTTGTCATCAACTCCTTCTTGATATAAAGGGCTGTTAATTTCTTATATCTTTATTAGTGGCTGGTCGAGGCCATGTGGTGCAGCATGTGTTTGTTTGGTCTTTGTTTATACTGAAGATGAAGGTCACCCCCTCATTAGTGCAGCAGCATCTTTTTTGATGTTGTGATATACATAGTAATCAAGTGTGGCTCACATTGCTGTTTACTGCTGACCTTTAGTTAAAAGCACAACACTGTTGGGTTGCTTCAAAACTTAATTATGTTCCCATAAAACTCCAGGCATCATGTACAATGGACAGACCTCATTTAATCTGTTGTCATTAGGCTACAGTAACCTTGTGCCCCCTCTGTAAATAGAGCACACACCATAATGCTCATGAATCCATTACACTTTTCTTTTTTTTTTTTTTCTGTTTAAAAAATAGATGCTGTGGGTATTGCTGTGTCAAGCGCATGTGTGTACATCTTGGCTTTCAGTTATGTATTGAGAAATCCAGCTTGTCACACAACAATACACTTTGGCACCTCTCACTTCTCTGCAACTACCAGTCATTTGCATGTCAATAGCGTAATTCTACCACAGTGCTTTTGGTATTTGTTAATACTCTGCAAGGAAGCTAAGTAGTCGATGTCTTTGAAAAGAAATATCAGAATAATGTGAAGTGTTGTTGCTGTGTTTTTTTATTCTCAAAAATGATCTTTTCCTAATTGGGCATCAATCACAATTACAGTGTTTCTATTCAGGACAGTTGTTAAAGTATCTGTAACATTTGAGTGCACATGCCAAAAGATGAGGCTACACTGAAGCAATGGTTCTGTCACATTGTGGTTATTTTAGATCAGACAAAATTAATGCATTTATGTTGTTACACGGTCTAGCAACAGCTCTATATATTACCTGAATGTGGAGTATCTCTGTTTGCATATTACTGTAACTGCTGCAAACGCTAAGGCTCCTAATGCATTATTAGCTCATTAATTTTACAGGCAGCATCTGGGTCATGTCTCTGCTTGGTATATATATGATTCTGTGGAGCCCTTTCACACCAAATGATAAAGCTGATCTTTCAATTTTCACTGAGAACTGCAGCCTACTTACCTTAAATTAAAGCTGTTATTTATCTTATTAGGCCAGAGAAAGATTCATTTCCTCAGCGTACTTACAGTGTATACGGTACAAGCACACACACACACACACACACACACACATACATAATATGCACACACACAACTAATACATTTCACAGTAGAGCTCCAAAGCCTTTCAATTTATTGTAAAAAAAATTTAATTAATTCCACATTCTTTCGGACAAGTTGATCTGAATTTTTAATCTTTGTCTGCAAAAAAAAAAACATAATTCAAAATGCAGTGGATGAAAGTGGTGAATTACATGCACTCAGAGCAGGGCTCCACTGCTTTTGAAATGGTGCATAGCTAAGTGTTGTCCTCAGGATGATCAGGTCTTCAAAGGACTGGCTTTGTATGATTTATGAGGATACTTGTGTTTGTGTTTTAGTTTCTGTAATGGGGGGTGGTGGGTGGCAGCAACATTACAACCATAAGAATTAATTTTCTCAAGTCCTACAAGGAAACATCCACCAAATTGCAGATATTATAGCATTGTAAATTACCCACATATAACATATGATGTGTAATGTTTTTTATTCATTGCTAAGAAATAACATTATCTTGTAAACCGTTGCACTGGCCCTGAGGAACTATCTTGTCCTTTTTAAATAATTGCTCACAAATGTGGGTTACTCTGAGTTGCATATCTGTTACTAGCTCTGCAAATGGTTATTCAGGCTGAGAACAACTGCATGATTTTTTATGCAGGGTGAGAAAGTCAATAGTAGCTATAGGAGGTGTCACATGTAAGATTTTTTTTAACGCAGTGAGAATGAACTTGAACCCCGGCTCATCGGAAATGAGTCCGTTGTTGTAATTACGTCCAAACCTCAATTAGCTCACAGTAAACCTGTAGTACAGCTCCAGATGTTAGTGAAGGGTTAGTATCACCTTGAAGAAAAAAGGTTTCCCCACTGTCTGTCTTTTCTTCGCCACCACTGATACACTTAAATGAATGTCCATTACATTACAGCGTATACTGTTTAATACCTGACTTAAAATTACTGTACATCTGTGTACCTTTATTAATCTCAAATAGGGCTGGGTGATAAAATGATAATGATATATATATAGGGGGGTGGCCAGATGGTAGAGCGGGTCGTCCAATAACCGAAGGGTTGGCGGTTTGAATCCAGCTCTGTCATGTGCTGTTGTGTCCTTGGGCAAGACAGTTCACCCTCCTTGCCTCCAGTGCTGCTACTTACACTGCGGTTTGAATGTGTGTGAATGTTTGGTGGTGGTCGAAGGGGCTGTAGGCGCAAACTGGCAGCCATGCTTCCGTTAGTCTGTCTGAGAGCGAATGAATAATGGATCCACTGTACGTGCTTTGAGTATGCATTCATAGAAAAGCGCTATATAAATCTAATCCATTATTATTATTATCATTATTGTTATTATTATTATATCTCAAAATAACTTTTCCTTGATAGAAATATGAGACATGATTTCGATAGAATTCATTCGCCCATGTTTTGACAGATGTAAGAACAGCCAATCATAATTAAGTAGCACCGCACTGAACCAATCACACTAGAGCCACGTCAAGTTAGGTTAACGCACACAGCACAGGCTTAAGAGCAGCTGCAGCACACACGCTAATGTCTGGGCTGCAGCGGGAGGTAATGAGGGTTCCCTCAAGAGAAAATTTGACCAAGAACTTGGGCAACTGGATTACTGAAAAGTAGAGTGTGGCATAGAAGCTGGGAGTCGGACGGTCAAAGCATGTTAAGTTTCATTTTCGATTCAGATTCAGAAAACTTTACTTATCCCATACGGGCAATTCTTTTGCAGCTTACCACAGACATCAGTCAACATTCAAAGTGCAATATGACAAACATGAATCAGTATACAAATACAAGACAAGATTAGTAATTGGAAAGCAACTACAAATAGATACATTAAATAATCAACAATAAATAATCAATAAATACCAATGCAGGCTAAAAGACCGTGTTAGTTCTGCTAGCATTAAAAAATCTCATACAAAATGGGTGCTGTCAGAGTTTAAAAGTGTGACAGCTGAAGGAATAAATGATTTTGAATATCTGTTGGTTCTCGTCTCTCGTCGGTAGCGCCAGCCTGAAGGCATCAAAGCAAACTTCTTGGACAACACATGGTGAGGATCGCTGTTGATAGACTCTGCTTTCCTCACTACCTGAAGCTCCCAGAGGGAAGACAGATCTCTTTGCCTGACTCTGATGATCTAGGAACATGTTTTTACAGTGGTGTGCAGGCTGTTCTTGTCTTTCAGAGTCAAACCATTGAACCAACAGACAAAACAACAATGTGAAACAACAGTGTTAAGTTTCTTTTTCGGCTTATGCCAGTTGCAGTAGTTATGGCAGTTAGGGAACGCACCCCCACGTATATACCCACAGTATTGTTTGGTGAGGATGGTCTGTTTTGTTTGTGTTCTCTTTTAAAACTTGAAAACTTTTTCCTGCTGGTCAGACTTTTAGTTTAGTTTTAAATGTATGTTCCTGTTTTATTTCTCTGAAACAGTTGTATAATGTTCTTCAGCACATCTGTCATGTTCAACGTCTGACAGAAAGTAAATCATATTTAAATCAAAAGTAACATCTGATGTCTTCACAACTAACTTATGAGTAATGGAAAATTTAAGCTTGACAAAAATTGTGATTTGATTTAAATTGTGATACATATCGATATTGCCTGATATGAAAAAAATTATTGTGATATGATTCTTTTCCATATCGCCCAGCCCTAATCTCAAGATATACTCAGTCAGTGTAAATGTGAGTTCTCTTTTCAAACAGTAACTGACGACTGGCTGCAAACTCAGTGACAAGCAGGGTTTAGACCAAAGACCAGTACAGCAGAAATAATACACACCAGTTTGTATTTGAAGTGGTTGTCATAAACTTTGATTTGCTTTATATACGTAGTGCCTTGCCAGCACTGCTCAGGTTCCTCGCTTTTGCTTGAATTTTATTAGGGATGCATCCCAGAAGGCTAAAAATCCATCCTCCTTTTCACTGTAAGCCAGAAATTTATGTTAGTGCTGCCATGTTATACGTGCTGTCCTCACAGTGGAGGAGATGAGAGGAGCTGCTTGAAATATCAGCTGAATTCGCCTTGGTATGCTCAAGTGTATCCTCTCTAGGAATTTCATCATGTTTCACATGTGCTTACCAAGTCCAATCAAATGTGTTGCTACTTCACAGACGCAGAATGATTTTACCAGTGACTAGCAAACACAATACTTAGAATAGCATCAATGCATGTTTTTTTTTAACAGCGACACTGAGGGTGTTATTTAGGTGATCGCTGCTTGTGTAATGTTAAATGAACAGCAGAATGCTCTTTTTGGTGGATATTTAAGCAGGTGTGTCATTGAATATAAAACATGCAGAGATTTTAGCAATTCTGGTCTACTCTTTTTTTATCTTTATCCCCTTTTCCATTCGTTTCTCTATGTGCAGGTTAATTTCTTGGTTTTAGTTATTATTGTAGAATATATGACTAGAACATTTCAATGAAGTGACAGTGCTGCTGTGACAGAAAAAAGGCCTGGGGTGGATGATACGAAACTGGAGAATTAACCATATTAAGTTCATTTGCCTTGTTTGTGTTCAGTAATTTGGCTATTTCAAAAGATATAGCACAAGCTGCCTTCATGCTCTTTGGTTAGCAGCACTTTGGCGCTGCGTTGGCAGGGTGATAGAAATTGCACACAAAACACTTTGTCGAGAATGGATCCCACCCTGCAAACAGCATCTGTGGGAGCTTGGATAATGAGTATGCCATGTGTAAAGCCTTAATGTGTTTACATTCGGCTAGATTAGAGACGGACCCAGTACTTGCCCCTGCGGTTTCTCAAAGAATCCCTTTGGGCAGCATGAGTGATTAGCTACTTTGAGTTTTTTTCAGTAGGAGTGTCTAGTGGGATTCTGCTGGGGATCAATAGGAACTAGGATGATGAACTGTCTTTATGTTTTTTTTTTTTTAAGATTTATCTTTATTTAAATGTAAGCTTCTCAATCTTTCTCCATCTAATTTAGTCTGTTAGCTTTAGATGATATACCGTGCACCTCCACATATTGCTTCATATATGGTATTGCTAACATAACTGTATCTGACATTCAGAGGGATGTGCGCCCAGTCAAGAGAAATAGACGCAATATATACTGTACGTAGGAATGGGCTCACTGCCTTTACTCGCAGCTTTAGGTCTTCTAGATCAAATCTGTCGCTATCATTTTAGTCACGAAGAACAAACAGTTGTTTCAAGCACCGTCAGCAGTTAACAGAATGGCCATTATTTATTTGCTGCACAGCCACAGAATTCATCTCAACATGAACTCACCTGGAATCTGTCTTTATTTGTCCCGCCAAGCTCACCTCTCTGTGTTTCCTTGGCCATTTGGCTGGTAATGATACTCATGGCAGCATTTATCCGCCAGCCAGGAGACAGGGTACAGACACACAGCTTAGCAGGCGACCACAGCAGCAGCACCGTCATTCCCCACCATCTTCCTCTTGCTTTTCTTAAAAATATGTCGGCATCACCACGGTGATTAGCAGTCAGAATGTGCCGCGTCTTTGTCCTTGATTTAATGCCAAATCTCCTAAGTAATAATGACTGCACAGGCTCGGTGTCTGATGTAAAAAGCAAAGGAAGGGAAGAGTGGGCCCTCATCCCTCACTGTTAGAGTAGTACTCATTCCCAGCAGGAGGCTCATGAAGTCGCAGTTTCGTTTTGACATTTTGTGACTGTTATTTCTGAAACATGCCAATCTCCTTGATTTAATATGGCGTGCTGTTGTTCGTCAAGCCCAAGCACTTTGCAATATAAAGTGTGTGCCTTCAAGACAAGACATGAAGTATGTGTGTACATTCGTTATTGATTTTTCCGTGTTGCAATCCATGTTTGCCTGTTTGAAATAATAAAAGAATGTGTAAGCAGACAATTTACAGATACATTTTCAACATTATTGACGCACAGGGCAAAGAGCAGTCCTATCATAAGTTGAGCTGCTATTAAAATGCAGCCTGCACAAAGACTGGTGTTTTACTGAAGTAGGTAGAGAAGTTTTTTTTTTCTTTTCTCCTCTCGTTTTAATGAGTTCAGCTGAGGTAACAGTCTGGGTACATAGGTTTCTGTCTTCCAGTTTGGGTCTTGTTGCCTGTCTCTTATCGTTTATATAATGGCGCTTTCAGCCTTGGTTATATTGTAACAGCACTGGTAGCATTTGTAATCAGTGATTACACTCTCTCAGGTCAGGATAGCTCACTTCATTTGAAGTTAGATGTTCCAGAGGACTAATGCAGCTTTGTGAATGCCTTTGTTGCGGACTACCTACTATAATAACTGAGTGGGGAGAGTCAGAAGCCCCATCTACTCAGAACTCTTATTGGTTCCTATTTTATCAGAGTCCATTCAGCCTCTCTCTAAGGGATGTCGAGGCGTAGGAGTACATTTGGCTCTGTGCTCAGACTTTTATTGCGATGCAGTGATCTCTCTGCTGTTGGAGAACAAAGGGTCTTCTACAGTAAGTGTACAAGGACCAAAATATAGAACAAGAAAATCTATGTACATATTCTTCTAAATATGAGCCCTGTACGGGGACAACTCATGAGATTTCCTGTCTGATTTTTTTTTTTTTTCCTCCTTGCAATAATGATGAATAGGGATTGGACTGACAGAATTTAACATGTCCTATTAATCATGAACCAGAGAATTGGGGAGGAGGGTGTTTAACAGTGTGTTCTTGGTGGAGTGCCGTCTTGCATTAAGGGCTAATAACCTCCCTTAGAGTCAGCACAGCCCCCCCTCCCCTCCTCTTCCTCCTCCTTTTTTCCTCCACCCCGCCTCCATCACCCCAGTTGTATTTATTACGGGCTGCAAGGCCACGGTGATGAGACGATCAATATTTCTGGGATGATGAGGGAGAACTCATGCAATCTCTCTCTCTCTCTCTCTGTTCCTCCCTTGGCAGTGCTTCAGCAGGTAGAGAGATCAAAGCAGAGAGGACCTCTGAGATGCTGTTGGAGGGGAGACTGATGAAGTCCTCTGTGCTGTGTGTCCTCTAAACACACACACTCCATCACACTGTCCTATGTCCTTGCCATGTCCTGATTAAAAAGTTTGACCTGATGTATTTTATCTCAACCAGAATTAGTGTTATCACAGTTCTTCTGCTGCTGGGTGTGCAAATCTACAGAACAGAAACAGAAAATGCTTCATTTGAAATTAAAGAGTCAAAATCAGTTTTTATCTGTTGGGAATTGTAAGGTGCCCTTTCATGAAACCTTCAGACAAATGCTGTTATCTGTTTAGCGGGATCAATGGTGAGCTCATTATCCACAGGACTGAAAATGGATAACAAATGAGATTAATTTAAATTTAAGTGGAAACAGTTTTTTGAATAAGGAACAGGCTTGTAGTAGTGGTTAATGAGAGTTGTTATAGTATTTTAGTTTAAGTCGCTAATTCATTAGAGAATACAGCAACCTGGCAAAAAATCCTACCTGTTTTCCTGAGAAAGGGTGCAAATGCTGTCATGTGACACTTGTAGATGCTGTTCTTTTGATCTTATATATCCAGTAAATGTAATGTTTTTGTACAAGTAAAAACATCAGTCAGACAATCTTTCAACACGGGAAATGTAATATTGGTTCATTTCTCCTGCATGGAGGCTAGAAAGCAACACTGAGACTTTGTCAGTGTGTCTTTTCTATCTTTTGCCAAGTCTTTTCCTGCTCTGCCCCCCCAGCAATACATGCTTTTTAGTCCCCAGATTGGATATGGATGACTTTTCGTGCATTATCACTTAGCAGATGCTCAGCGTGTGAGTCCCTGAACAGGATTGTCCACCACACACATTTCATTTTTACATCTATTGAGGAAGGTGTTCTCATCTCCAGTATTTACAAAATGTATATACATGGTTTTGATATGACGTAAGCGTGTCGATGTACAGCCACGTGTGTGTGGATTCTACCAGCAGGCTCTCCACTGATCCATGGCTGCAGCAGATGGGAATAGCTGCCTAGCGATAACAGCACCTCCAGGAACGTCAGGATTGCTTTCTCTCAGTGCTTAGTGGCCCTCCAATGGCTGCTGATACATTATAAATCATTTACACAGTCATTTTGGAATGCAATATCCTCCTCTAAATGCTGGTATTTCTTGCCCATTGTTATTAGAGTGAATGCTGCAGAAGGTGCACAAGGCTGAGGGGGACCCTAAGCCTCAGAAATTGAAAATTGATCAGGCAGTGTGGGAAGGTGTTGTTGCTGGCACTACTGGTTCACCCTGGGACTGCTGATTAGCATTTACAGCACTGTCACTGGAAGCACCCGTGCTGCCTGTAGCGACATTATCCTCTGCCCCTTCCTCTGTTCATCCTAAAGTGTGATCTCTTGTAAGAGCAAACAAGGGAGTTGGAGTTGAAATTTAAATTCTACATTGCTGATAACTGCACCAAAGGGAGCTGTAAGGAAAATACTGCAAGACATTAAGCAGGGCGATAAAATGTATGTATTTATATGTATCAGGCACGGGGTTTAAGCACTGTTCTAATGGTAAACGTTGTTAATACTATCTTTTAATGGAAAAAATGGCTTTGAAGTGGATGATAAATACCTCCTGACGGCTGATGCTCTTCTCATTTCAGTTGTCCTATTAGCATTATTAGGCGCTACTTGACAAGTTGCCCAACACTTAATTGTAGCATTCAAGTCATGGGCAGGTTCCTGATTTTGTGGATTGATGATAGGCCTAAGAGCTTTGTCATGTTTATGTGAGCTGCTTTATGTCATGACAGAAAAGGCTCCACAAGTCAATAAAAATGACTGACTAAAAATGGGAGCAAACTGGTGGGCTGTCAGAGAAATGCCATTCATTTTCTTGTTTTCCTCTCTTGCAGCACGGGATAGAAGACCTGACGAGTGAGAGAGGACGGTGAATAAGGACCTTGAAAAGAGAGGGACTGCATAATTGTGACTGTTTTTCCTCATCTGTAAGCAGCCGGGCCCACAGCTGATGACTGTCCCTCAGGTGGCTGGACTGCAGGGCTGAGCGAAGGCACAGGAAGCCTGTGTGTTTGCTGAGGGGGGGGCTGCCCCAGCTTGTATGTTGGTCACTTGCAGTTGCAGTCACTCACAGGGACCATGTGGTTTTCCCCAAGGAGAAGTCATCTCCCCTCGAAGAACTGCCGCGGTGCCCACAGTTGCACCAATTTCGGCGTGTCCTTGTGGGTATTAAGTTTTTGCTGGTGCTTTGCGGCCGTGAGAGGTCAGAACTACCACCCCACTGTGAACACACAGTATGGGAAACTCCGAGGGGTGAGGGTGCCCCTACCTAGTGAGATCCTGGGGCCGGTGGACCAGTACCTGGGGGTTCCGTATGCTGCCTCCCCAGTGGGGGAAAAACGCTTCATGCCCCCTGAGCCTCCTTCGTCCTGGTCAGGGATCAAGAACGCCACACATTTTGCTCCTGTTTGCCCCCAAAATATTCACAATGCTGTGCCGGAGATCATGATGCCAATATGGTTCACCTTTCAACCTGGATATAGTTACCACCTATATACAGGACCAACATGAGGATTGTCTGTATCTAAACATCTATGTTCCAACAGAGGATGGTGAGTGCGTCGGGTATACAGGATGAAACCACACTCTTCCTCTCCTCTGTCTCTGCTTTTTTCTCTTTTCTTTTTCTGTCTATTCTCTAGATTTTTTGTCACCTCAGTATTTTGCGCGGAGCATGACCTGTTGTCTGGCGCATGCTGTGTCTGTGTCCATCATTTCTACCTCCCATCTTGACTTGATCTTTCATTTAGTCTTTTCATCAACTCTCCCCTTTCATGCCACTGTTAGAGGTTCCTCTTTTGATGACTAAATGACTGATTAATATGACTGAATAAGAAAAAAAAGAAACCTAATCATAAAAGGAACAGATTGGAAATACTTGGTGCACCTTCCTACCCTCACTGTCTTGACTGTTCTGGGGATATTAGCCATTAGTGATTAGACGCCTGCCTCATAAGTGAATGATCTACTGTAGGGTTGGTGAAATGTTCTGTCTGGTACACGGGAGGCCTGTGGCATCAGCCGAACCTATGTAAGACCCTTTACTCTCCTTGTTTAATTCAGAGTTTGTCCTTGCACAAAATGCAAAAAAGCAGGTTTTGTATAAAAGACAAACATTGATTGTGCTGCGCCATAACTACAAGTCTGGAAACTTTTAGATTTATAGCTGTTGATTCGTTTAAGCTGCCCCCATTATTTGACTACTTAAAGGAGACCCACACAAGAAAATGGGCTTGAAATGTTAAGTGCTCTGAGAATCAAATGGACAATGTCAAATAACACTTTCACTTATCAGATTACAGAGTGGACTGAAAAACTTTGGAAATTCAACCTCTCTGCAGAGGTAATGTTGAGTTCTGTGTGGCTGTAATGGGTCTTAAATAGAAGTGCATGTGAATATGGGCTTCCTGTATCCCAGGATGCAGCAAATTCATTCCACCATTTTGGAATATTTCTGCAGCAACACCCCAGTTACTTTCTCAACAGGTCCTCTGTTGTTCTTGTTGTAAATGACTGGGAATAGGGGAGGGGGGGAGGGTGAAGAGGGGTCTGACTCAGTCTGAGTTGTTGCATGTCACATGCGATCTTTTCCAGAGCTCGCTGTTATTTTGTAGTTTTTTCATTCATTTTACAGTCAAAAGAATATCCAAGGAATGTGCCAGGAAACCCAACAAGAAAATGTGTAGAAAAGGAGGTATGTAAAAAAAAAAAGCCAACACGGAACGAAAGAGAGGATTTGAAAGAGAGAAAGAAAGAGCAGAGTGATGGGTGCATCCTTCCAAAGCCGCCAATATCACCACCTATCAACTCCCAAATCAAAGTGCTAATTGGGATGAACATGGGACTTGTGAGTCAGATCAACCTTGACATGTGTGAGAGATGAGCGAGTGGTTGTGCTGTGCTACATGTGTGTATGTGTGGGTTGTATGTGTGCACGGTGTGGCTTGGTTTCTACTACGAGTGTGTCAAGGAGTACAAATCTAGGTCCCTAAATAAATCATGACACTTTGTCAAAAAAAAAAAAAAAAAGATTGTGATGTCTAAGAATAAACTGCCTTCATTTATTTTGACATGATTGTATGATTTGTTCAAATTGAAAGTGTAAGATTTTTAATATAAATACAGCTGTTGATTAATTCCGAAGCGAGAGTGCTACTTTGAGACAGTAGAGCATAAAATTTGACTTAGTATGCAATTTTAGTCATGTTTCAGGCTGCTTTGACAGCACTTAGGACACCATGTTATTGGAAGTATTTGTCAAAGACAATACCTGAAAGCATCTGAGCCTCAACCGCTGATTCAATTTACACTAAACAGTTGAGAGCCACCTCTTAAATATATTATTCACAATTGTTCAAACAGGGGTGTGACAACATTCATCTATTCATGTGGCAAATATGGCAAACACACAGCAAAAGACTGGATTTATTAGTAGAAGCTAAAATCTGACTTTTAGTGACAACAAAGGGCTAATTTTCATAGCTGCCTGCCTAAAGGCACTTCACAATCTTACAAGTAGCTTTATGACTGTGATCCTGAGCGTATCTTGCTCCACAGTAAAGATCCAGTTTCAGCTGTGAGGCCTCTGCTGTTGATTTCCATGGAGGCAGGAAGCAGCTATTGGCTTCACTCTGTGCTCATACATTCTGCGTTGGTAAACCAATTTTGTTAGAGACAGACTGGCCCTCCAGGCACTTCTGCTTCTGAATTAG
The DNA here is from genome assembly GCF_902148855.1 of Sphaeramia orbicularis. Classification (NCBI taxonomy): domain Eukaryota; kingdom Metazoa; phylum Chordata; class Actinopteri; order Kurtiformes; family Apogonidae; genus Sphaeramia; species Sphaeramia orbicularis. The sequence goes on along the minus strand of NC_043966.1, from coordinate 31,881,578 downwards.
TCCCAGTTGTGGAATATACACAGAAATATCTCTTTAATATTCCCTTTCCACTTGGAATTTTTCAATTATCTTCCCCATGTTTGGTAATGAGAAAACAGTTTATCATAAGTTTCATATGTTGGTTTTGTGACACACTTTTGTGCAGAGAGGTGATTGTTGTATAGTTCTCTGTTGCTATAAACACAGAGGTTGTCAGTCTCACTGGAAAGTCTTTTTATTTCTATTGCACTTTTTTTTTTAAACTGCTTCTACTAATCTTGGCTTATGTTGAATTAGCAGTGCAAATGAAGCATAATTTATCCGTCTTAGGCAATGCAGAAAAGCAACCTCTGAAGCATACTTTGGTTTTGGTTAAATCTTTCCAACAAGGAAGTTTAAGTCTTGTGAATTGGCAAATACTTTAACAGTTCATAAATTCCCTTATTAAAGATTTTAATTAGTGTCACTGCAATAGTAAGATCTGTTCCACAGAGCTGTAAATACTGCAGGGTTAAATATGTGTTCTATTTTTTTTTTTTCATTTCCATTTTAAAAGTGTTCAATAGGCTGCATTCCTGTATAATAGAGTCATACACACTGTGCATCTTCAGTAATAACTATGTTTCCATTACCTTTCTAACAGTATCTCTATCTCTATGAATGCCCCTCCACTGGACTAAAAGAGTGATTAATATCCAGAGAGAAGTATGGTATTTGACACTTGATAAAATGGTTGTGTGATTGTTGCCAAGCAACCGTATGCAGTTGTGACAGCAGCAAAGTAAATGGTACTCCTGCCTAGTACGAAACACCTTTGTTGGTAATGCTGATGTCTATCAAGAGAGAAAAATGCACCACTTGTGATCCTTGGAAAAAGCATCAAACTTATAATCTTAGATTCTTGGATTGTGTAGCGGAAGAGGTGAGTTTGCAAGGAATTATATGATCTGAAATAAGTGTAGATCACCATCTTCAGTGAGATACAGGACAAGCAAGTGACAAGATATTATTATAGAATTTGGAATCTTAAAGGTTAATTAGTGAAATTGTTTTGCAGGCAAACCTCCTGATGCGCTGATATAAACAATAAGCTCATTAAATGGGGGAAAGCTCTTACAACTCATGGCAGTACCCTTACTAAAGTGAGAACCCTGATTCTTTCCAAGACAAGTTGACAAGTGGATGTACCTTTCCTTCAGTTTTGCTGATTATTCATGGCTGTGCAGCTAATTTAGCAAAAACAACAATGCAGTTGTCCTGAAATGTTACATATGAGTAAACCCTCAATTAGAGACCAACTCTTGTCGTTCCTTATGGGACTAAAGCACATCACTTCATGTCCAAGATGTCTCAGCATTTACTCACTGAGGTCATGTGGAGGTGGTCTATGTGCAAGATCAGCACCGATGCCCGCTGCTGTCTTTGAAGTGGCCTTATACTGAGCACACAGCGCACAGAGCTTAAGACACTGGCGCCTTTGCTATATCAGTCAGTCATTTTCTCTGCTCTGAGTCAGAGTGAATGGAGTGAGGAGAAGGGTAATGATGTGCAGGAACATAGCTAAGCACTATTCAGACTCAAACAGTGCTAGACTGGCTCAGGATGGGTCAATTTTGTGAGGACAAACCCTGATGAGGTCAGTCTTTATCTTTAAAAGAGGTTTACGTTGTTAAACTGATTGACAAATTTTAAAAGACATCTGTAAAGTTGCGTCCTTTTGATGAGACTCTCATTGAAGCGGACGATTGGTGATAAGGTGCACTCATTGTGCCGCGTCCAGCATGTTTATATTATATTCATATTATTTTCTGTGGGGCTTTACAGCTCGTCTCTTTCACTGCTTGTAACCTGGCTGTAAAACCTGTCCTTAGAGTCCTTCACACTAGTCTCTCCGAAAAGCTTTGCTTGTGAGAGACAATCTAAGATCAATTCCTCTGGCTCCTAAACTCACCCTCATCATGGGTCCATTTTAGATAAGTGCAAAATCTGGTGTATGTTTTGGCTTGATTTAGACCAGTCAACTATCATTCCTATGCAGGCCTCACAGGCCGCAGGCTGCCATGTGTTTACAGACCGGTGCCAGTACTGAACAGCCGATCATTGGCCAAACCTGTAGATTAACTACTGCTGCAGAAACATTGGACATTGTTTCCTTTCACCAGATGACCTCCAGATGCTAGAGAGCTGTAAAAAATAAAACAGTGAAAGAGCCCCAATCCTGGTTAGACTATGTCTGGGCCATGGCAGACAGTAACACACCATGGTAATCCCGTTGGTTGGCCGACTCAGCCCTGCCTCAGGGAGGGAGGGGCTCCTCCCTGGATGCTGCCGAGAAAATCTGCACGCCAAGCAGACAAGGCAAAAAACTTTCCAAGAAGACAAGAACAAATATTGCCTTGTGTGACTTGAACACACAGCAGATGCCCCCCTTTGTTCAGTGCAAAACTACTGCTATGATCTGTTATTACCATCTATCTGGGACAGTTGATGACCCCAGTGAGTGAAGGCTGTAGCCGGCCTGTGATGGATCCAGTCCAACTGACTTGAGATGCAAGACGCGACCTAAGCAGGAAGTTTCTATTCAGAGGCCTCCTGCTGCTTTGCTGTCCAGCTTCCACGGTCAACCCAAGGCTCAATATCTCTGTTCTGTTCTTTGTTTATCCCAAAGCAAAAAGGACTGAAGGACACAGTCTGTGGAGGCTGTACTTGGATTTAGCTTCTTGAGTCTTAGTTTTCCCTCATTCGTAGCCATGTTTTTATGGCAGCATGAATCAGTTTGTACACAGTTTGTAGACATTTTTCAGTCTCTTACAAGCGCATTGTTTAATCAGCACTTTTAAACATGTATTTGTAAAAATGTTAGTGCTGTCGGGCAGGGACATTCATCAGAATCCAAAAATCACAAATGCTGTCCTTGTGTTAGTATGCCTGCTCAAACTCTGTCTAAAGTATCTGTGCCATTAAATATTTAAAACATCAAAATTAATCTTTGATTTAGAGTATTTCTGGCTATAAAAAGCATGCATATTTGATTAAGGTGAGGCACCTATTTAATGACTGTTGTCTATCAGGCTTAAAAGGCTTAAAGCCTCATGAGTCTGGATTGTGTTATGATATGAGTGTGGTTATTAGTAGTGTTATTATTGTATGTATAAGTAATGACATACTGCTCAATATGGTGAATTAATGGTTTGCTAGTGCAAGTTACAAGGATACCGAGGTGTGTTAAGTAGCCTCCACCCTAGGTCTCTGTCTATTGTCTTGCTTCACAACAAGTTGGTTTCCTTTTTTCTGTTTTATTTCATTTTGGGAGCAGCTGAAGCGCAGTGTGAATTTTGGCTGTCCTTTACAGGAGGATTACAGCCTCCTTAACCTTTTAGCTGCATTCTCCATCATTCTCTCTTATGTGTCCCTCCCAAGCTGTTCCTTAACCTCTACACTGAGAGACAGATTGAGAGAGATGGAGATAGACAGAGAAAGAGGAAAAGACACAGAGAACAAGCAGGAGGAGAGACAGGTAGAGAGACGGATTTCAGCACCCTGAAAGAGAAAAATGGCCACCTGAGGATTACAGACTGAATATAACTGTTCTAAATTGTCAAGGCTGCAACATTTCACATTTCACTAAGTCCCTTTCCACATTCTGACCTTTCTGATATTTAACTCCAAGGCTCATCTATTGTCAGTGAACCTTTTTCCAGGAAAGGAAAGGCAGTTAACATTCAGCCTTTCTACAATGTATTGTGTGAATTGTGGATTCAGTCGAGAAGTCTCTAGAGTCAGAGCACTCTCTTCATCTATGTGTGTGTATGTGGAGGAGGCTACTGTATGTGTGCATGCTAAGGTTTGCATTTCAATTCTGCTGAAATGTTAAATTTCAATATCCTTTATGTAAGGAGAAAGTCCATCAAATGTCGTCTCTTTGAACCTGGTTTGATCTATGCAACAGGTTTTTATTTTGCTTGTCAGGTAACATGAATAATACCTGTTATTCTAGATGCTGCCTGTCATGAAGTGATGCTAATGCCGACTCCAGGGGTCCGGCAACACATAGAAATGCTTCAACTCATTTTGCTATTGTTTTATTTTTAATGCCATACTCTTACTGCATTGTCATTTTAAAACACTCAAGGTCAAATATAGGCTCGCTTGCTGAGTCACTGAAAATGTCACATTTGCGGTTCCTGTTATAGATCCGGCATTTGACACACAGGCTCACAGACAGCTCGATCCAAAGTGACAGAGTTTCCCTGTCGACACCTGCCATCCAATCTATGCCTGTCCGAAGCACTATCACTCAATAACCTCACTGTTACCACGTCAACAAAATTGTGAGTGCTAGAATCACGGTAATTGCTAACAAGCTGTAAAGAAGGCTGTTAAAACAGATTAAACGCCATTTGTGCTGATATTCTTCGAAAATATTTTTTGTTAGTGTCCAGGAACGCTAAAAGATTTCTGACACTGAGACACTTCCTACCAAAACCTCTCAGAAAAGCATGTATTCAGGCTGATATTACGTGAAACAAGGCATCTTTCTCATGACTTTAAGTGAAACTGTGTGTCCATAAAGAATTGTGTCACTGTAGCCAAAGCATGCGAGAGCATCTGGCAAAAAAGCAGAGGCTGCCTCAACTAAGATGGAGAAAAAAATCCAACATTGTATGGAAATGTGCTGCATGAGGGAAGGAAATTCAGGACATGAAATGGCATGTTCCTGGCAGGACACTTTGTGGATGACTTTACAATTTTGGAATATTGATCAGTGTAGCGATCAATTTATTTTAGAGCAGAAATGCAGCCTCTACATTACAAACTAATTTAATGTAAACTATGCTGTGTTTTAGCATCTAAAAAGCTTCCAGTGGCCTTACTAACTTGTATTCCATCCATTCCCCATCGACCAGCCCTGTGAAAAAATGGCAAAAACAATGCCTCATGATTCCGATTAAACATTAACATGCATTGAGCTCGATGTACCACAAAAACCCCAACCAATTTAATCATCGGTCTTTTCATGATGCGTTGAAAGTGAAATCAAATTCTGCCCATTATAGGGGCATATCACAAAGCTGCACTCTCAATATTGTGTGTTTTTAATAGATTTATAAATGGTTTCATACATTTATATTCCAGCCAGTGAAATTACATTGGCACTCGACACACCATTTACATTTACACCAAATATCCCTGACTGTGTAGAACACTATCACTATATTTGTACGTGGCGTCTAGAGGCTCTTGAGGGGCTAGATTTTCATACTAACATGAATCACGAGGACAACAGCACATTATCTGCTATCGGGGGCAAAGAGACAAGCTGAGTATACATACTCTACATGCAATCTTGTGATTTATTCAGATGTTGGTACCTCTAGGGATGGTGCAGGCCTCTGTGCTTAAAACACTGTTCATAGATTTTCTTCTCATTTCCAAGTTGTAGGATGTTACATTTTTATTTATATTAACTTTCAACTCACTGCTCAAGTTCGTTTTTAATTTCCTTTGCATATTGCAAAGATAATAGGAAATCCTTGAGTGCGGAGGCGCCTATTAAACTTAAACTTGGTTCAAAAAGTAATTTTGGAATCTGGCTCAGAACCAATCAGTGAGAAATACTGTATTACTGCATTTTTCCCTTTCTTTCTTCTTTCTTTCTTCTTTCTTTCTTTCTTCTTCTTTCTTTCTTTCTTTCTTTCTTTCTTTCTTTCTTTCTTTCTTTCTTTCTTTCTTTCTTTCTTTCTTTCTTTCTTTCTTTCTTTTCTTTTCTTTTCTTTTTTTTTTTTTTTTTACATTTTTAATGATCCAACAAAAGTGTTTCCTTTCTATACTTCAACACGTCGTTCTGAAAATGCCAGTGGTGTATGACTCTGCTCCAAATGAGATATAGGAACAGTGTGGTTTTATTTAAAGTTACTTCCTGCGAGATGTGTTTTGATTTTCACTATGGTTTAAAAATATTCAGTAATGTTCTTTTTTCTTCTGAATATGCTCTGTGTGCTCATATAAATTGTCCTTTTACAGATTTTTAATGGGAATCTTGTATTTACATTAATGTTGTTATTATTATTGTTCATAATTCTCTGGCTTTGTTGTTGAATTTTCTTTTCTATCTTTGTTGCCAAATGTGCTGTTTTGAATTTTCTGTGCCTCTCTATGTCTCTGCTTGCTTCAATAATAGGGACCCATGCAAAAAAACAGAACGAAGATTTATCGGATAACGACGGTGATGAAGATGAAGGTATTTTCCATGGTGAACAAAGATGGTGCATGATTTCTTCTAAAGTTGTCACTGTTTTCAGATCATTCCTGGTTTTATTTATTTATTTTTTTATTTCTAATTGCAAGTGCAAACATCAAGCAACACTGTCATATTATTATATGTAGAATAGTGTTGTCTTTTGAAAGTGATCAAATGTGTTTCAGTGATTGTCAAGTCTCTGTTATAGATGTGTTTCTAAATTTACCCACAGGAGTAAGTGATTGACATCAGAGGTAGATCTAGTAATAGTCAGTCATTTCAATATCTTATGTAGTGACTTGAACAACAGTTATTACAAGGGCAGCAGTGGCGGTGAGAGCCCCTTGTTAAGGTGTGGCCAGCGGCTGCATTTGTGGCGATAATGGCAGAGGGAAAGTGGAGCAGCAGTGTAATATCAGACTGTTCACCAGGTCTGCCAGCAGATTTAGATGAGGAGCGGCAGTTCAGGACTGCTGCTGGAGAGGATTAGAGGCGAGAGGTGTAGAAAATGGGAAGTTGCTGCTCAGCAATTGCATTGTTCACTTTCCATATTTATCTTGGGATATTCCTGGCTCAGGGTGGATCTCTGCCGAGATTAGAATGAGAGACGATTCTTGTGCTGCAACAGAAACGGCTTAAGTCGCCGAATCTAAATCAAACCCTTGATATCGCCCCGCCCTTGTCTTCCTTGCCTTGTATGTGTAGAGCAGGTGATGCAAGCATGATGTTGGGTATCAGTTAAAAGTCTTTGAAGATTGAATGTTTTCACAAGCATTGGAAAATCAGATTTAGCTGTATGTTTGGAGATAAGCTGTTTGGAACCTCAACACATGTTTAGGGTATGTGGACCATTTATGTGACAGAAAACATAAGGCATCAAGCAACATTACAATGTCTTTTCATTTTATTTGTTATTGGAGGCAAATTGCTGTGGATTCTGTTTTGGGTTTTAAACCCTGCTCTCTCCAGATGTTTGAGAGCTTGCAGTGAAACTCCTTCCTCTTTGCCAATGGGGTCTCCTCTAAAAACGAAAGCCTCACGCTGGCCTTGATCACAGAACAAGAAGCGTTGCCATGGCTCCACTTTGACACACAGGTGTTTCCTCATTCAAGCCCAGGGCGAGCTGTTGCAACTGAAGCCAGATTGCCTTCAGTCTGTGGCTTGAGTTTGTGTGTGCATGTGTATGTTTGTCTTCCTTCGAGCAAGCCCACATTTGTCAGTGTATGTAGCCTTAAGTCCGTTCAAAATTGCTGACAAGTGCCGATCCCTTTGTCTGGCACGTCTTTGCATGCGTATACAGTGGCTTGGTCTCCAAGCTGTTGCACAAGACTAGTCTCACTGAAAATGTGACAAGTCTATTCTTTACCAAGCGCAACTAATGCTATTTACCGAGCATCACCGTAGAAGCACAATACAGTCCCAGCAGAATCTCTGCCACAGCACTGTAACTAATGCATGTGTGACAGGGTTGGCCATCAATCCCTAAACATGATCCACACGATTTTCATTGTCCTTGAGTGTGTCATTTTTTAAGTGTCGTAACCTGACGCTTAAACCAATGTTGAGGGACTCCCCCTCTGTTCTGCTGTAATGCCCACCAAAGAGAACTGTTTAAAAAAAGATATTCCTCACTAAGGGATGGTTCAGTACACTGCACAAACCACAAAGTCCTTGTAAGCTGTCGTATATACTACTCCTCTCACAAGTGGCTGTACTGTTATTGTGAGTAATAACCATCTCCTTGTCTACAGTAAATGTACTGCATGCATTACCAATGAAAATCAAACATTTGTATTCAAGTTAAAGGCCAAGACACACCAGAACGTAGGCAGAACTTCCTCTCCCTCCCTCTCTCTCTCCCTCCCTCCCTCCCTCCCTCCTTAGCTGGTGCACCTCTTATCCACATATTCTCATTCAGTCCAGAGAGCTGCTGTCTTGTCTGGTCTCTCTAACTCCCTCCATCTCGCAGTCTGTTCATCCCAGCATTACCATGCTGTCTCAGTTGGCAATCTGTCTATCCAGGGCTAATTCTCTCCCCTGCCCCCACCCACCATATTTCAGCTGCCCTCCTCACTGATATAAACCTGTTCTCAAATTCTAATTCAAAGAGTTTCATTACAATAATAAAGGATTTCTACATTGCCAAAGAAAGGCGAGTATCATACAAAACTGAAGAGTAATATATAAATCTCAATTTATATAAATATGAGAGTAGGGGAGCAAAATGAAATATTTAGCGAGGAGTAAAGTACTTCCTTGCTCTCTCTCCCTCTTTCTCTTTCTTTGTCTTATATATTAAATATCACTGTAAAAAATATAACTAACTTCTATCATGTTGTACACAGTATGAACACAACATAAACTCTATGGACAAAAATACCAAGAGACATCACAGCTACAGCTTGTAAGACTTGTCATTCCTGTTGATTTGACAGATTATCATGACAAAGACATTCAGGTCAGTTGTTGTCAAAAATGATCACTGTAAATGTCAAGTCAATACTAAAGTTTAAAGGCTGATTTTCTGAAACTGTTAGTAACCCACAGTTACGTGTGGTTTAGAATTATAATTTCATGAACAGAACATGACAAATAAATGCAAATGTAGAGGCAGAACATTTAAAACTAGAAGAAGAATCATAATATTAATAATCAAAATAATAAATCAACTTTGAAGTAATTGTATGTAACATTAGATGACTTTAAACCCTAAAGATGAAATACATTTTAATGCAACGGTATTTATTAGAATCTAAAATTATATTTTGACATTTATCCATTTCACCCTGTCGGCAATGAAACTGAATTCAGTGTGTCCCAATTTTTGTGTCAGTGTTGTGTATTCATATTTTCCATCTGTTCTTCACATTCAGGTTGCAAAACCTTGGAAAAAAAGGCGGAACAGGGACAACATAGGCCTAATAATGAGTTAAAATAATGAATAGGGCCAAGGATTGACACCAAATGCATAAGAAAATTATTGAAATGTTTTGGAAACAAAGTTCTTCAAAGAAAGATAGGAATGGATTTGGATATTAAGCCCACTCTGGTACATAATATAAAAACATTTTCAAAGAAATCAGATGGATTCATTGTATGATGTATCCATTTATTTATTGTTTTTTATTCAGTGCATAAGGGGTGATGACGTAAGACCAAGATCTATGATCCATCAAGCAACACCACATCCAAAACCATCATTCATTTATAGCTGATACAACCACATGGGCTCAGGTTTTCTGTGCCAAACCTTTCTCAAACACTGTAATGCAGAGTGACATTCACAAATGCCAGTACAAACCTTACTGAGCCAACAGAAAGCCTTATGTTAATGGTGTCCAGAAGCACGGTTGACCTCCCTGTCCTCTGAGGCATCTGGGATGGACCGTTGCACAGTGGGAGCATGTATTGTGGTTTTCCAGGTTTTCCATTGGTAGAGATGGAAAAACCCCATATTTCCCATTCCAACTTATTCATCAATCTGTTACATGCTTGAATGTGACGAATGGATGTATTCTCACAAGCAAAATTAAAATTACCGGACAAAACATGAAATATGCTATTTTATACTGTTTACAGTGGAATACATATCGAAGCAAAGTTTAGTTTAATAATGTATTAATTTGCATTTTCCATAGTGTTCTAAGTACTTATTCCATGGAGTTTCATTTGCATTTGATTTCTGTTTTCTGTCCTCAAGGCTCTCCTTCTTGGCTTTCTTTTTCTGTTCTTGCATCCTCCTGTCTGTCCTTTTGGCTGTCCACCTGTCTGAGCAACAGTCGTCCACCTGGGACCTCCAAAGTGCATTCAGATTCTATACACCATCCCTTCCAGCACCACCACCCATTGTGTGGGCCAAGTTGCTGTGATTTACACCAGTCTACAATCAAGACTCAATTTTACAGAGGCTGTTATTGCACTGTAAAAAGGGAGTGCAAGCTTTCAGTCACCTACCTGCTGTTGTTAGATAAAGGTGGGCATGTAAATAGAGGAAGTGAGGCTGTGTAGGAGCTAAATCTCCCAGATGGAACATGGCAGTAGTGCTGAGGTACGGTGCCCAGTTTTCAGACAGGGAGAGGGAGCTGTCCCCACTCCACCTCTAGAGTGTCTCGCGCCACTGCCGCCTCGGTCCTCTCCCACTGATGTAAAATAGATGTGTGTGTGTCTGCGATTTGGCACTTTGAGACTCTCACCATAATCAGGAGGAATGCTCCCATCCTGTAATAGTGTGCACATACTCAGACATAAACACCCACATCTATTAAATCAGTGGAGCAACACACATATTTGTGCACATAAACAGTGCTTTCATCCAAAATCTAGAAGGAAGCAGCACATGCAAGCACACACACACACACACACACACACACACACACACACACACACACACACACACACACACACACACACACAGAGTAACACACATACTTCTACCCACCCCCAGAGAAGCTCTCCATCGTTGCCGTGCCAGGGAGCAGAGCTGAGCTCCACCTGCCTGGGTATTACCATTAATTCCATTGCACAGGCCTGACTGGATCCCCATCCAGCAAAGCCCTCAGCTCTGCTCAGACAGCCTGGAGAATGGTGAATTGACAGTAGGGGCAATTCACACACCATTCTCTCCATTCTGCCACTATCCTATTCTGTCTGATGTGGCAGGGATGAGGAATCATGCCCCTTGAAGTCCATTTATGCAAAGATATTTGGAATTCTGGTACTCAGCTTCTTTGCAAGATAAGCATTGCTGCTAATGGCTGATCCACAAGGGCATCATTTGAGTTATTTCAAAGGATGGTAAAGCCAGAATGTTACTGTCATCTTTTTTTTTTCTTTGTCCTCTACTCTTGAGTGGCACAAAATAATTGGCAAGGCAAAAACATGCAAAACATGCTGCTTTTGAAAACTCTAGAGAATAGAACAAGAATGGAGATAGGCTTTGAATTAGTTCACTGAGGGACTTTGACTCTTTTCCTTATGCAGCACCACACCATGTCTGTGAGGGTTTGGATAGTATGTGCAGTTCTGTAATATGTTTGTGTCCTCAACAATTCAGGGGATTTTACAGCGTAACGTCAGCTTATGGGGCTCACACCAAGGACAACAGGCTTCCCTGGAAGACTAAAGGGCTAGTCCTCTTTTGCACTGGGAGCAAACGGCTGTCTTTGAGTCTTATGGATGACAGCACCTCTACTCTCATCTAGATCCAGACCAAAGCTATAGGGAGCTTTGGTTAATAGTCTTGCAGGCTTCATACTATTTCTCCCTTTTATTTTACTCAGGTTGTGCTTGTTTCATCTCTCCTTTCACTGTATTCTCTCCTCTCCTCTTCTCTTGTCAGCATCACATTTAACGCACAAACACACCAGCCAGAGAGAAAAAAGTCACCTTCACACAAAGGTCATTTCTGCCATTACATTTACTGACGTGATGTCAAAATTCAGAGCAGAGACACACTCTCACATACACCTTCTTTTCATATTCCCTTTGCCAAGTTCAGAATTTCAGACATGCATTACTTAATCTAATAAATGTCAAATTGTTGTAGAGAACCCTGTGGAGTCGGACTTACTCTACCTCTTAGGTTCTATTCATTTTATGACATGACTCCTGATGATGTGCATTATGAAGAGAAATTACTCTCCGAGGGGCATATCACATGATCTGCAAATGAAAAGATTTACATTTGCACTAAAATATATGCACTATATGGGGTGTTTGCAAATGTGTGTTCAAATTCATGCACAAATACCAATAAATTTGAATACATGTAAAACAACTTTACAAATGCACACATCACAACTTGAATAAATATTGTTTTAAATACTTATTTCCTCTTCAGCTTCACAGAGCTGATACAGTTTGACTTCAAAAAGCTCCTTGTGCAGACGAATGTCTAACAGTATTTGTGACAGTTTTGCATTTATTTACAGATTGCTAAATATTTGTGCACTGATCATCTGACACGCTCAGATCACATTACATTTGTGTGTGGAATTTTAGATGCTTTCCACGGTCCCAGATCCTCACAGATCCACAAATGCATTCTGTGTTTAAATGTTGGTGGGAAACTGGGGCAGGTAGGGTTTCATGGGATTCATGTATAATTTTGAAGTGGAAAAGACATTTGTTCCAAAGACAGACACTTAATAAGTCTGTAAGAATCTTAAAATTGCATTGGTGGTCTTCACAATCAACTGTAGTCGTTAAGGTAACGTTTGTTCAGTGTTGCTAGGCAATTCTAAGATGAACTCTGCACCGAAACTCATTACATGTAAATAACATTTTCTGATGTTGCTTAAAATATTGAGATTATAACTAAATTATGAATTACTATTGCAAATTACTGACCGCAGAGCATGAGGCTATTACTGCTTCCTCCTGCTTATTTACATTCATAGGGCAGCCCGCTGTGTAAGACACTGGATGTAACAAAAGCCGTACTCAGCGAGTTTGACTTAGAACCACATTACACAGTAAACAGTTGGTAAATGTATGTTTTCTACATGAGTGATGAGCTGTTCTGTCTCTAAAGATCAACATCTCTGTCTCTTTAGAAAAACATCTTGCCAAATGTCCCACTTTGCCACCAGCACTCAAATGCAGCATGCAGAATATGCGGATCTTTGTGGAGCAAAGACCGTGAAACGAGTCAAAATCCTCCAACAAATATGACATGCATGTCAGGTGATCCATAAACATGCATATAACTACCAGTAAATAAGTGCAAGGGGGTTGTCACAAATATTTCTTGACATTTGTTTGCACAGTTAGCGTTTTGAAGTGTAAAATAATCTGATGTGTGAAACTGAAGTTAAAAATCTGTATGTAAAAAATAAACATTTGCTCAAGTTGCAATGTGTGCACTAGTAAAGATGTTTGATGTGTTTGAAATGTGTTGTTGTGTAATTGTATGAGGACTGGAACAAGCATTTGTGAAAATTATGCACAAATCAATACTGTACATTTGAAAGTGTTATTTTTCATTATTAGATCATAATATATCTGTAACCATTTACAGACTAAGTTTTCTCCATAATGCAGGCTCCAGTGGCTTAAAATAGTAAGACCTTTTTTTTTTTTTTTTACCCTTTTTTTGTGGTCTTCTTTCCACTGTGCTCTGCAGGTCCAAAATAGAAAATTTGTTACTGTGTGTTCCTTCACTTCAGCCGTTTTTCCCTCCGAGGCCTAGCAGTAATATTAAGCAGACATTCAGTGACATTCAGAATACTGACAGTGACTTGTACAACCGCACAAGCTGCTTCAGTGTAATTACATTGCCTGTTTTGCAAAGAGCTTCCTAGATAAAGTATATGCAGTTCTTAAATGTGAACATGGCCAGTAATGGACTTGTTATAAGTGAAGCGTGAAGCTTGGCCTGACAAGAGCTCTACAGTAGGGTGCATGTCATGTCCTGCCACATCAGGACATTGTCACCCATTCCCCCACCTCAGACCTCACTGATAGCCGCTGACAGCCACCATGTTTCACCAAGTGTTGACACAGTCAATGCCACCGACACTTATCTCCACTCGCCTTTGTCCCGTCCCACTCACGGGTGTCAAGGCCGGTTCTGGGGCGCTTAACGTCAGATATATGACTGACTGTTTTCAATGGAGTAGGAGGCAAAGGACGAAAAAGGTTGAGGTAAGGGTGATAGAAAAAATAAAGTATAGTGGGAAGGAATGTGTGCTCCTAGGCCTCCTGGTGAGTTTCACTTGCAGCAGCAACACTTAGAGGCACAGCTCAGCCTGAGTTATGCCTCCCACTGACACTCCAATCAGTCCAGAGCTACTGTGATGCACCTATAAAAAGTTTTTCCATGTGCATTCTGCTAAAATTCATGCCTATTTGTCGGCGAAACTGTCCCAAACTCTTCACTTTAGCCAGTGTGAAATGCAGTGAACCGAAGATCGGTTTATTAATGTTGTCACATAATGATTGTTTGAATTTACTGTTTTGTAGCTGCTGCATGATCTCACTTGTATTGTTGAAAAAATATGTGAGACATACTGTGTTACATGAATTATCTTTCTGTTCATTTCACTCTCCGGTGCACATCAGCTTTCATCTACATTTCATCATCCGTATACATTTTTTTTCCATCTTCAAATCACAAGTTTATTTGCCGTTTTTATTTGTAGCTCACTGTGCATGGAGTTCTGTTGTAAATAAACCTGTATGTGCATTAATGAATATATTTCTGTTTCTTTTCTAGCACAGAGCTCTGTGCATTTGGAACCTTACGAAGATACAAATATGTGTGTTGATGTAATGATGTATTTGCCTTGGAGAAGTAGTGAATCAGGAAATAGCTTTTCCAGGGGAGCTCTACTGAGTCACCTGTTTCACCAGATTAGGCCGTGCTGCAGCTCAGATGTGGATGTACAGCATGCATTATTATTTTTCACTGTAAACCAAGGTCCAGTAGGGATTTGTTGCATGTACATTTTCTACTGACACAAATCAGTGTCATTGAGTCCTATATCACATCTTTGTGACACTTCAGATCAAGTCAATAAATAGATTAGAAGAAGTGGAGCTTCAATGTCTTATATTGCTCTCCCAAACGGATTTAACTGTTGTCATGGAGACACGATGTGAATCAACAAAAGAGGTGACTGATAACATTGACATGACTAATCTCTTTTTCTTTCTGCCTCCTTTTCCTTCTTCCCCTTTGCCTATTTTCTCTCCCTCTTCTCTCTATGTATATGTGGCCCATTTCTTTGACTAGCTTGTGTAGGATATCACTATGCTGTTTCTCTCTCCGTCTAACCCTTTTCCTTCTCTGACTATACCTTTCATGCCTTCTCACCCCATGCATCCCCTCCTCCTCTTGTCTAAGATAAGTGTGTGCATAGAGAAGTGTCAGCTATAAATCACATTTCACTGTGTAGCCTTCTCAGATACCAGCAAGATAAAGAAAGTCATAAATAAGGGCACGTCATATACAAGTTATTGCTTTGCTTTTAAATGTAATGGGGCCATGAATAACAAATGGATAGTGGAAAAAAAAGTGTGAATCAAGGCTGAACTCTGCTATAGAGGTTAAAGAAAATGTGTCTCTACAAAATGCGTTTAAGTAATTGTCCTTAATGTTAAGCATGCTAATGTAATAGGCCACGTAACAACAAGCAGCGTTTGTAGATGGATACAGATTGGACTGTGCAGGATGTGGTCCGCGATTAGCTGTTCTTGAGGATTTTGAGTTTTGGCTCTCAGTCACCATAGCAACCAGAATACAATACCACCCTTTTAAATCTGAGCCCGTTGCTTTCTTTTTCTGTCGTTTCTTTTATATTCTTTTTTCCTGTCTTGATTCTTTTCTCTCCTCTTTCCTTTTTTCTTCTTTTTTTCTTTGTTTCCTTCCTTTCTTCCACCTTTTTTTTTTTTACACACCATCTATTTGCTTTCTCTTTCTTTTCCACTTTCTCTGTCTTCCTCACTCTTTGCCCTCCCACCCCCATCTCATTCTCACCACTCTCAGGCTTAGGGGGAAAAAAAAGAGAGAGAAACAGGGAGTTGGACAGAGATGGAGGGAAGGCGGGAGAGAAACAGGGAGAGACAGGGGAGAGTCTGTGAGTGAAAGCGATACAAAGTGAGGGAGGGGAAGGCGAGAAGCTACACAGAAAGCGGGGGGAGCAGGAGTGAAAATGAGAGAGAGTTTCTTGTCTTGTCTCCCAGCTCCAGCTAGCCAGTCAGTAATTCAGTCTATTCCTCAGACAGAGCCTTTTTTCTTCCCGCTACCTCTGGATGTGCTTTATCTGGCTGAAGTGTCGCTCCAGCTGGGTATCAAGCTCTGGTTCGGGAATAAAATAAACAACATTTTACCAAAACTGAAGCACGATTTTAACTGGCAACGATGCCACGCAAGACCGTGCAAATAAATTGTTGCACAGAGATAGGCCCGTGTAAAAAGGAGGCACATGGTAGCATTGTGTAATTAGCTGGTGCATTTTCCCTATCACTGTCAAGCCAGATTAGCCTTCTCCCTGGTTAGGAGATGTGTCAGAGTACCTCTCTTTTTATTCTCCCTAATGGCTTCCTACGTGTCTATATTGGGAAGTGGGTCTGCTTCCTGGAAGGCAACACAAAACCAAACACATCCCTAATAGTTTAGTTTATAAGAGGTAAATGACAAGCCATAGTTTCAGCAAAGACGGCCAATTATGATAATAGAGTTGAACTCACTATAATGAGTGGGCATTCATTTGTTTCTCATAAAGTAGATATGAAAGGATATTGTTTCTGTTCCCATTAGTAGGCCAGCAGACTGTATCCTTAAAGCTGGTATCTGGGAGGTGACTGTCAGCTTGTCTGTTTGTGGCGTTCGCCCATTATGTTCTGTATCTGCTGTATCTGAGCTGACCCTTGATAGGACTGAGTGGACGACAATGTGAATGTGTTAATGATGGCCACTCTTGCAGACATACGAGATACTGGAGCCAAGCCCGTGATGGTCTACATCCACGGAGGATCCTACATGGAGGGGACGGGCAACATGATCGATGGGAGCGTCCTGGCCAGCTACGGAAATGTCATCGTTATCACTCTCAACTACCGTGTCGGAGTCCTCGGTAAGCATCTTTTCCTCTCTTTTTCTTTCACCTCCTCCTCCATCTTCAAGGACATTTTTCTGGGCCATCTTTGTAGGTCGGCTTTAGGTGTAATGAGCGCTGCTGATTGTCACATAAGCTCCAAATGAGGCAAAGGGAAGAATACAGCACAGTAAATACACGGACTGGTTCCTGTGCTTCATTTCAATGTGGTGCCCGTGCATCAAAATCACATTAATTGAGTGTGGGTTTGTTGTTGTGACTGTGGTTTGGAATAAATTAAGAAATTATTGTAATGAGTTTGGAAAAAAAAAAATCATGAGATGGGCGTGATGCTGGAGAGAAGAGAGTAGAAGAGTCTGTTAGAGAGCGAAGGGTTCTCTCTCTGAGTTGCGGTTGGTTGCAGATTGACTCACACAGCTGAATCCTCTTTCAGACACTTGTGTGTGTGTGTGTGTATGTGAGAGAGAGAGAGAGAGAGAGGTAGCAGAGAGGCAGAGAGCGAGCGAGAAAGCAAGGGAGAGAGAGAGAGAGCTCCATGGAAACAGCTGCAGCAACACAAAATGGAGTTTGTTAGCACACTACCCAAGCTTTGTACCTATTCCATCCATCTCTCTGACACAGCTGATTTCCTTCCCCACGCATTTTTTACATTTAGAGTGGTTGCGTACTGACTACAAACACTTTGAATATAAAATGAAATTTGCATGTTGTTGTTTGCATTTGTTGGAAATGTTGCCTCAGATTTAGAGTAAATTGGTGGCAGGTGTTAAAACAAACTGATAAAGCTGGAGCCACCGTACCCGGAGTTTTTAAATCAAAAACAAATCCTGCAAAAAGACCAAAAATAACAATTTGTAAGAGCATTTCATCTGAAGTGTAAACTTAATAAAGGCCACCAGCAGAGACAAACAAAAGTAACTTTTGGAAATAGTGGCAAATTGAGAAGTTAGAGCCAGATATGTGCACTTCAGAGTCCAACACTAAAGCCAAGTTTGTTTTGTTTATTTAAGAATAGCAGAGTTAATAGTTGTATATAAATGTTACTCAAAGACAGAAAATATATGATCAGACTTGGATGAAAGTAGCATAATTATAGTCATAGCAATGCATGTGAAGTGCAAGGAGGCGATGGAGAAGGAGTGCTGTTTTATCCTCCAGGACATTGAGATGACTGTGTTTGAGTCACAGTGGAACAGCTACATTCAACCTGACACAGTTTTTTTGATGGAGATGAGAGCGTTATAGCGATCGATTTTGCCATCAGGATTGCTCGCCTTGAATGTGCCGTGTTTTCCTCTGTCATTTTTGTGGAGTATCATTTTGAGCGTGGTAATCAGCCTTCAGCGTGGTAAGGTAGTGGGTGCTGTAGCTGAGCTCTCTGCCTCCGCCGCTGGTTTAAAGCATGAGCACGTAAGCCTAATACAAATTCATGATCATATTTCTTTCATGGCACTTCAATTATGAGTCAGATGTTTCTTCTCTCGCTGCCACATTTTGCTAAATGTCATTCTACATGCATGCACATACACCCTCCAATGCCATGTACGAATAGCCTAAGAAAGTGCACGTGCTCACACATTCGTATTTGCACACACAGTAAGAATAGATACACATGCACAGTGACAAAAACACAGAAAAACAATGCACACACTACACAACTGTGGCACAAATACAGACATTCATGCACACACACACATACACACAAATCCAGTACACAAAGCAGCTCTCTTAGTGAGCTCCCCAGCAGCCATTCTGAGAAATGAGCAGGGAAGAAGTGATGCATGTAGTCGAGCGATAATGTCCATCGCTGTAGCATGGACTGATAATCTCCCCACGGTACTTTAAACTGTTATTACAGACACACTCATATAAACCAAATAAAACCAAGGCCAGAGAGAAATCAGACCATGATGGGCCAATTAACACTAAGCTGTCTGAAGATTTTCAGTCATAAAGTGCGAACTGCAGTATACTCAGAACATGACAAATTATAATTACATGTCTTCATTTTGTTTTTGTTTGTAGTTTTTATTGAATATGGATGCCACTAACAGTTTCAGCGTTAATCTAGTTTAATCGGTATTAAATGGAGTAGATTAACTGTTGGTATTTGACACTTTACAGTTGAACATAACAGCACTCGTAGTTCAAAGCGGATACTTGCAGTGTAAGATCAGGTCATCGGTAGGAAAAAAAAGAGAGAATACTCTGGGTTTTGCTTCTCTCAAGTACTGTGCAGCAGTTCTCCTTTTATTTAAATAATGAAAGAACGCAGGGTAAAAGCGTTTTATGTAGAAATGCAAATATAAATAAATAAATAAATAAATAAATACATATTAATGAAAAAAATGAAAGCTCTTTTAATTAGGCTGCTTAAAGGGATGAGGGAATAATGGAGGCAGAGAGAATTAGACAAGATAATGAGTTTAAAGTGAAAGCAGACAACGCAACTCAAACCATGCTTTCTGACACTAATGTAGCTCTCCCGTCGTCCCTGAGCAATCTGAATGTGGCATTAATAATGCAGTAAACACCTTTGAAACACACACAACAATCTGAATATTTAACTCATTTCACAGAAACAATAGGCCTAAACTATTAGGCAACAGCAGCCCTCAGTAACAAATCTGGGCTAAAAGCATTTTTAATACAGAAACTGAAAAACATTATCATCAGCAGATTTCAACAAATTGGAGTGCACCAAACTTTTAGAAATGTCATTTATGGATGTTTTATTTATCCTTTTTCCCTATTCATTTCATGTTCTTATGCTATTCCTGCACTATCCCCAGTTACTGCATTATAGGACATTCAACATTTCACTAAAATATTTACTGAAAGATGGTGCTCAGTGCATGATGAAATGCAGATTTAGCATTTAGTTTAGTGTTTTCCAAAACATTATGGGTAAATCCTGTTATAGTATGTAGTGTATATTGCAGCTACAGAGTTCCACAGTGAAATATAAACTGTGAATACACTCACACATAAAAAGTGGGAAATGGGTACACAATACTGTAGAAGAAGGACTAACACGGAGGAGGGTTGGACCATATTTTTCCCTGAGTAGCCACTAGTCCTGTTCCAATTAATGAGGAGTCCACTAAGTTTCTAGTGCTGTTCTATCATCCCCCTGCAGCTCTTCGCCTTACGCTGCTGTAATGGTAATTATTGCTTCAAAGGGTGGACCACAATTCTCCTGGGGCCCCATTTGGAAACTTTCATATCTCAACCTTTCACTATTTAGATGAATGAGGATTCATTTCAGATTTAATCTTTAATTACTTATTGACCTACCACAGAATGATTATCACTAGATGAGATATTGAGAATATAGCTGTCATGTTAGCACTTGTCACACTTGGGTCAGGGACTTGAAGAGCAGAGTTTGTTTACAAGAGGAGAAGTGTTTGGATTTATTCTCATTGATCAGTGTGTGTGTGAGAGAGAGACAGAGATTGAGACTTAAAGTGAGTGAGACATTGTGAATTTGTGTCACAAAGTGTCTGAGACTCGTTGGCCCACGTACGTGTGTGTGTATGTGGTCTGTGCATACGGTGGGTGTGCATGTGCCTGGTTGCCGCGCCTCTCTAATGATGTGTAATGAGTCCCAGTCAGAGGGGAGTATCTTGTATCACTGCTCTTTACAAATATAATTACTCACTGGCTCTCCAGAGCATGTCAATTTCCCAGTCCACTGGGGGGGGGGACTTAATTACTAGTTTCCAAATGCATTAAAAATTAACAAAGGCTGCCTCTCTTGCCAAAACCCAAGGTGAGACTCCTCTCTCCATCAAACGCTCTGAAAGGAGACTGGTCAAGTACAGTCTGTAATTGTACGAAGAGATTAGGAGTTTTCACCTCTGACAGGGTTTATTTGTGACCTCTGATGTCTATCTCCCATATCTCTCTGATCACAGCCATTTTATGGCGCCACCATCACCATGATGGACTGTCACCTCAGTTTATCCCAGTTATTCAACACTTCAAAAGAATAGTTTTAGATCCAATCAAAATAACCTCAGCCTACTGTAAGTGCAAGCAGCGCTCTCAGCAGCAGCGCAGGTGATTTCACATTGATTTGTTGAATTGCCAGAGTTATTCAGTGTGTTGTAAGTGACTCTGCCTTTCTGTGCTGCTATGTCCTTCCTCTAAACTAAAAATGGTGACTGCTGGTAACTCAGCCGAGGACTGGGGAGAAAATGCTACTTAGAGCTGTGTTTGTAAAGCAAAATAAAACCTTTTTTGGTGATATTTGACTGCAGAGTGTTATTTAAGGACACATGGTGACTTCCACTGAGAGTTAAGTAGCATCCTGTCTAAGAGGCTGTTGATGTTAATTAAGCAATAAAACCAGTAGATGTTATGTTGTAAATTCAGAAAAAATATTGTGTCTGTAGGGCAATACAGCGGTTAGCAATTTGTTAGCAATATGGCCACACAGAAAGAAGGTCTTGGGTTTTGGATTCCAGCGTTGACCTGCATGGGCCTTTGTGTGTGGATTCTCTCTAGGTATTGTCCAAAGACATGCACCACAATAGGTTAAGTGGCCAATTAAAATAGTCCATAGGTATGAATGTAAGAGGGAATGGTTCCAGTTGGATTAGTTCATATCAGTGAGTGCCTAGTTGCCTCTTAATGTGGACCCTCTAAGAACTTGTTTTCTTTTGTACCGTGGAGTTTTGTCAATATATCGCTGTATACATTCGAAGATGGTTGAAAGAAATGAGTAAGTGAATGTAACTGGATACCAAGTTCTAATTTTCTAAATACTACTGTTGCTCATCACTAGATGTAATTCAGTGTAACTCTGTGGTCAGTTTAACAACATAGAACCTACTTGAAAAGTTATCCCAGTGTTATTGTAGATGTATCATCCCTTTAAGTAGCGGTCAGTGGGATAGCCCACATACTAGGGGTGTGCCATCTCAAGCACCTCACAATTCAATTTGATTACGATTCAGGGTGCTATGAGTCGATTAATCAACAATTATCACGATAATAATGATTATTACGATTATTTTGATTTTCGATGCATCTTTTTTCCCCATTCAGGATTTTTTTTTCTCCTTCTGTGGCTACTTCATCCTTTTAAACGAGGTATATTTGTCAATATCTATAAATTCAAGTAATCAAACAAATTTGCCTGTTATCTTTTATTTGTTTAAGACCACTGAATGATCCAACATATTTTCCACCAGGGAACCAACAGGACAAAGGTAGCAGTGACATATACAGCAAAAGCTGCTCTTATTCACAGAATAAAGATTTCTAGTTATCTGCAAAACATTTGCTGTATCAAAAGCAATACTTTTCAAAAATATATACCTATTAACAGTACAAAAGAAACTTTGATGGAATGAAGTCCACATTTTTTTCAGAAAACAAACAACAAAGTGTCTTTAGAAATAAATAAGACTTATTTCAATCAAAAGAGGTTTTCATAGATTTCTGTACAAGTCTAATAATAAATAAATAAATAAATAAATAAATAAATAAATAAATAAATAAATAAATAAATAATTGCTTATTTAGTTTTTCTGGCCCCTCAAAAGCTCCCCAGGAACCCACTTAGACTCTCAGACCCTCCTTATACACATGCTTCGGTAGAAAACTGTAGAAAACAGCTCATTCAATCTGAACCAACACAAGTGCTGCCTTACTCAGTCATAATAAATAATATCCAAACAAAGTCCTCAATGAGCAGCAGAAATCCCACAACAAACGAAATATTTCACTGTCCACTATCAAAGCCGGCATCACATGTCAGAGTTGTCCTACATGCTTTTGGTCTCATTGTACAGTTCGGGAACTTCCTTCAGGGCCAAATACTTTCGGTGTGGAAGTTTGAATCTGCGCTCCAGTGTTCACATCAGAGCATGACAGCCCTATTTCCAAATGCTAGCTTTTAAACCCGCTGTGTAAATCTGACGCTCTGTGACTATAACCAAGCAGTTATAGTTGGTTTTACTGTGGTCCCCCTGGTCCATTCTTTAAGGCATCTGGGCAGCATGTGCCACTTTTATTTTCCTGCCGCCCGCTGCAGTTGTGTTCCTGTCATTTACTAATTATGAAAAATAGTTGTTTTTGAATATTCATGAATTGTTATCGAATTGTCATGTATTGCATCGCAATGAATCTAATTATTGATGTATTGGCAAACCCCTACCACATTCTGTACATAACCCAGGTGGTAATCAATGGTTTCACCGCAGCAAGAACAGCTTTATTTTGGCAAGTGCTTTTAACGTACGCTGCTGGGTCTGATGAAGCCGATGTTTGTACAATATACTAACCTGACAATAATAGCTTTGAGAAAATTATAAGTTATTGTTGTATTTTTTTTCTTTAACTGAATCTTAATACAAAATATCAGCACAAACTACAGCTTTCACAAAAATAAATACACACCTTGCTAAAAGCAAATCACAAACAAAACACTACAACCTCCATGATCTTTGGTTTTTAGACATGATGACGGGAATGAAAATGGATTTTGTTTTTTGCTACAAGTTTTTGTTCAGGATATAATCTGTCTGACTGGATCTCATGTGTCACATTGGATGCCTGGGATCACAAAAATCACTCTGTGAGTTACAACAGAATAAAATTTGACATGACAACCTCCTGTGTGGCGAGGGTGAATCGACTTAAAATAAACCCTTCCAATAACACGAGCCTTCAGTAAGCGTTCCCAGTCTCAGTCATTTTGGTTATCATCTGATATATGAGCTTGGCGCTGAGCAGAGGAATTTTTAAACAGTAGGTGGAAGAAAAAGCGAAAGGAGAGTGAGTTCTCTTTGTCTTCTATTATCAGGAGGGGAGCTGAGATGGATATTTACTTGTTTTCATTGCCATTTGGATGAATTCATCCAAATTAAGCAGAGAACAAAAACATTTATTCATCCTATTAATGTCAGGGAGTGAGGGATTGAAGTAATGGTTTTCATGCTCCAGTCTGCAGCAGCTTGTTGATGCTGCTCTCCTACAAATCACTGTCAGGAAATTAACTCTTAAGCCGCTCTTGCCAGACGCTCTGCAACAAATGTCTGGCTCTGCAAGACAGGACCAAGATGGGGCTATTGTTTCTCTGCGCTCGTCTTCACCTTCCAGAAAGTAGATGTTTCCTTTCTAACTTTAAACTGCTGAAAAGTATTGATTAGAGCTGAAAGGGGATAATGCTGAATAGGACAGAGCCCCAAGAAGTAATGGAGCAGTTGATGTTAAGCAGCATTTACACAGCAGGATGTTGAATCTTCTCTCAGGTTTATGTTTTCAATATAGAGTTGCTCAGATGTTTATGGGTTTATGTATGCATTCATTTTGATTGTATTATTTCTAGTAAACATTGCTGACGTTACTGCATTTTAATAGCAAGCTCTCATTTACTGTAATTGGCTATGATTGGCAGAGTTCACCCTCCACCCCATTAAAGGAATGTGTCATTTCCATAGCTGGAGACTTTCCTGATTGAAAGAACGCAGTCCGTTGTCGAGGGAGTGGAACCAATCAAGAATAATTGTATTTTCACACACTGATGCAAAAAGTCCAAAACCTGGAACCAACCGGGTTTGTTTCATTGGATTGCCTTTATGAATATTAAACTCAGAGGAATAGGAAGCTTTAGTGTGTGGAATCTAGATGTATCTATTTGTAGGAATGGAGTGTAAAATTCACAATTATGTTTTTATTAGTGTATAATCACCTTAAAATAAGAATCATGATTTCATTAGACTGAGCTTTTTACACATTACTGTATATATATTAAGCAGCCTCTCTTCCATGGAGCTGCACTGCCATGTTTCTACAGTAGCCCAGATCAGACAAACTAAACACTGTAGTGAGAACCTTTTACATTTTTCACCGTAAAGTCTTTAAATGTAAAATTAATTTGTTATCTATATTATAAAAGCCAAGTGGCCTCTGTTTGAGTGTGTGTGTGTGTGTGTGCTTTATAATTGATAAACTGGACAGAGCTAGCCTTTGCCATTTGCAGTACTTATGTATTTTGGGTCAAGGATCAGACAGGCCAAAACAGCTTATTGATTTGACCAATACTTTTGGAGTTATTAGTTGTTTTTAAAATTACAATGGGCATATAGTTGGCCCACGGAGGAGTCCATTCACAGCCGCAGAAAAGGGCAGGGGGGGCTGCTGGATCTGGATCAACGGAACCACTGGGACACAACGGGAGAACTGGGTCCAGCCGTGATCACACACTAACAAGGTCAGTCTGGTTCTTACTGTGGCCCAGTTCCACTCCACCGATCCCCAGTCTGACCTGGCCCGTTAACTTCCCCCTCTGGACCATAACAAGGTGACAGACGTTCTGTGCACACTCCGATCAGACGGTCATGTTCTATCCTGTGTAAAAGTCTTATGCTGCCTTCACATGCTACTGGAAATAGTAAAACTCACTAACCATCATGTTCAGTCCCGTGTAAAAGTCTTATGCTGCCTTGACAGACTGTTCAGTGCAAACTCCGATCGGATGGACCGCAGTTCAGTGGATCCGGACACAAGACACAATAAAGAGTCACAATAAACCGTCATGTTCAGTCCTGTGTAAAAGTCTCTGGTCCACGTTGATGTCAATACAAAACAAAATAAGGGCCATTCTATTTCTTCCTAATCTGTGTGTTACACCAGTAAGCTTAGCTCAGCTCCCCATTTTATCAACTCCACTGCTTCTAGAACCTGTGCATTCCCACGGGTCAGCGCACTAGTAAGATTATATTATTACATATGAATTTGTCATGAATAAATATTAAAGTACTGAAGAGTTACTGAGGTTAGAAACTCTAATGCAATTATTTCAACTTGTAATCCCTCACATTGCTCATTACAGAAAAAAAAATCACATTTATCTTACATATGGCCATATAAATAGACTGATATTAGGCTAGCACAGGCTGCATTCACACTTCCAGGCTTACTGCTCAAATCTGATTATTTTGTTGTACTTTACATTATTTTTTAGATGTGGCCAAAATCCGATTCCACTGTGAACTATCAAAACTGAACCACATGTGCAAAAGCAGCAAAGTTAGAAGCATTCAGATCATTAAGTAAAAGTACTAATTGTCACCATGGAAATACTCCTGTATGTTCAAAATATGCATTCAATACCTTAATTTTAAGCTAAAATGTGTAAGCATTTGCTATTGTATATGAATGTATGTGCATTTGAATAACTATATAAGATGTGAGTGACTCCCTCTTGTGCAGAGTTGTGACAAATCTCCATTTAAAGTTATGTAAAAGTCACAGGAATTCTGATCTGCCTTTTAAGACTGAGATCACATTAAAAAAGATCAGATCCATGTCTGGTTCAGGACCACAAATGGAAGTGGTTTCAGATCAGAAAAGATCAGATTCTATGCGATTTGTCTAGTTCACACTGGTTCATGAAATAAACAGATCTGATCCACATATAAATGAAAAATCAGATTTAGGTTATTACCTCTGCTGGGAGGTATTGGGATCGCTTTGCTTTGTGTGTCTGCGTGTTTGTTTATTTGTTAGCAGGGTAACTCAGAAAGTTATGGATGGATTTTCATGAAATTTACAGGAAATGTTGATACTGGCACAAGGAAGAAATTATTAAATTTTGGTGATGTTCCTGATCTGTCTTGGCAGAGGTCTGCACTCTCCAAGTGCTTTTCTTGTTTTTTCCTGCAGTGGTAATGTAACCATGAAGTCATGAATTCATACAAGTTAGTTTCTGGCTTTGACACTTCAATATGGAAATTATTTCTGGTTTGTTTGCAATTACCATCTGTTCAGGGATGGTAAAAAAGTGACATTCTACTTTTTTTTTTTTCTCCTGCAGGGTTATAATGGTCATTGTACTGTAATCAATTTGCTTGACATTTGTTTGTACATACTTGAATCTCATTAGCTAAATTTCTAAAAATGTTTAGCTTATTTATACCAGAAACTGAAACATGGATGCAACACAGCAGAGGTGTATGGTATAAGCACTAGAGCGCAACTGATATGAGATTTTTGGGGCCAATGCCATTACCGATATTGGGGGCCAAAAGAAGTCAATATCCGATATTGGCCAATAAGAACATTGATATACACAGGATATAATAGTCTTATATGGGATACTGGTGGACATGTGGATTAACAGTTGCATCTTTCTTTATCTCACAAAGATCACTTACACAACTTTAAAACATTGTATAATAGTCTTATATTAGACTAGTATGTGGGAACCACAGGTTGTAGATGTGGTAGTTTTTATGCTGGGGAGAGCAGACTTTTGGGAAAAGATATGAGTCTATATTTTATAAGTAGTGACATAAAAATTGTTTTGTAAATCATTCTTTGAATGTAAGCGACAATTAATATACAGTATTAATACCCAGGTGTGCCTGCAGAATGAAATTGTGAGGTACAGAGGAAGTGCATGGATGGGGATGGGGGTGAATAGTTTGTAAGCCTGGGGGGGGGGGTCAAAGTGAACGTGAAAGTGAACATACTTTACTATTCCTCTAACTCTCCGGGCAGCACAGACACACAAGAGCAGAGCAACAGAATCTCCACGCAGCAAAAAAGTTAATACATCTGCTACATATTGACCAATATTGATTAATCAGTGATACGCTATAATCAGCGCAATTAATTGGTTGGGCTCTAATAACCACCCTAATGACACAGAGTTGTCATTGTAATTTAATATATAAATAGACACCTGCGAATAATAAACAAGGACGAAAAAATATATGGATGAAAAATATATATTGTATCATCAAACAAAGCTTTCTACAATGAATTCAGTGTAGCTGCTGGTTAACATGTAGGCTCTTCATGCAGTAAATGACCATTTCACACTAGTTCATTGTCTGACAACAAAACTGAAGAATAAGTAAACAAGAATGGTGTAACAGTGAATTCAGCTGGGGGGAAGTAAACAGAGGTGTAACGGACTGACATGGGTGACTGACTGTCTACAGTCTATGTGAGGGTGACAGTGAAAGAGCTAAATAAGACTAAACTTTGTGACAGTGGTGTTTGCACGTTCATCTTCTGCTCTTTATGATATTCAGTGAGAAAACAGATGTATCTTATAAAAACATATCTGGTAACCAAACGCTGTACACTTTGCTGTACACAACAATGAAAAATATGTTATTTAAGAAAGGATGATTTCTGCAGAAGTGAATGATTTCACTACTTTTGATTCATTTACTGACTATTTAAAAATCCCAACATCGTGACCCGTCTCTTGCTTGAATCACAGTTTCTTTTCACCTGCACAGACTGATGCATGGTCATTGTGCCATTGCAGAAAGTTGTTCTACACTGAACGAACAATACATTTCTATTCACTTTTGTGACTTGAACCCACGTTGGTGATGTTTTCTTAATGAGAATTTGTCTTTCCTTTTCATCTTGCAACAAATGGAAACAGGAACAAAGCTCATTATTTTTCATAAGCATGACATTTCAGAAAACTGTGACATAAAGAAATCAATTTCTACGGTACAGTAGTGCTTTTCACTATGCAAAACAAGCTTTGCTGTGGCACTGCCCTGAGATGAAAACATGTTTAGATGATCGCAGTACTTGCACCAAAACAGTAAATATGCATTACAAAGACATCAAAGCACTAACCCGCCAATTGCTTTCATCTGGTCAAGGGGTCCTCTGCAGCGTCTCATGTAAAAATGGAGCACTCAGACTCAAAGATGGCAAAATGAAGTGCACAGATGGAACGGTGGTTTGCTGAAGGAAAATGTCAACCTCATGTCAGTGTTTGTGCTTGAGATGCTTTATTGCTGTATGTTTGACCTTTGCTGTTAGTGATGGAGGATCTTGTGAAGCATTCATTTGCCTCCTTAAACATGCGTCAACATTTTTCTCTTTGGTCGAGTCGGAGACAAAAGTGAGAGTTTTCTGGGTACAGATGTGAGTGGCTCCTCAAAGACAAGAATAATATTTGCCCAGAGCCTATCTTGCTCACTTGCTGACATGGCATGGTATGGAAACAAGAGATGGCATTTCTGCTTCTGCCTCTGACAAATCTGACCTAATACTGATTCAGGGGGTAGAACTCCAATTTCCAGGTATGCCACTTACTGCCATTTTTTTCAAGTGGTCCTTAAATTGAGTGTATTTGAGTGTGAGGCTCAAATAAAGTACCCAACAGGCAATTCATAATGCAATGCATGCGTAGTGGCAGGCCAGTGCAATCATTAAGCTTTTCTTTCAGCTTTGATTTTTGTGGTAGAGGCTATTAACGTGCACAAACAGACCTTTTAGAGTTTTGTTTGAATCCCTGGCTGGCCTTCCCCTTTGCTTCCTGAGCCAGATGCCCTTTTTAATAGTCATGCCAGTAAATCCCAAAATATATTCACACCAACTGGGGCTTTCATGTGACCTGATGTACTTGGTTGTGTTTGGACTGGTTTATAGCCCACCCATTGCAAAATGACCTTGGTTTCTCAAGGATATAAATTGAAGGTCCCCTCAACCTTTAATGTGTCATTGCATAGCTTATCAACTGTATAACATCATGACTGTGGAGCATTAAGCTGTTTTAATTAATGCATTATTTTACTCCCAGGGTCACACTAAACTGCATAAATACTGAACTTCAGTTCACTACAAGTTCTTAATTCTAATAAAACAATGTACAGATAATCCTGAAGCAATAAATAATGCAAATTTATTTGCATTACCGAACTGAAGTACATTGAGGGACTTAAAATGCCTCGGAAAAATAGAAACAATTCAGCCTCTAATGGGAACTGCAAATTACTGCTTTGTTTCTCCACCAAGATATTGACACAGGCGCCCAAAATCAATTATATGAAAACAGCACATATCATTGTATGAAGTCTTTGTACAAATATCACTTTGTCAAAAGATGACACCTGCTAGATATATTCTATACCCCAAGGTGAATATTTGTATTTTGAAGACTTTTATAGCTGTAGTATATTCCCAACGCATATTGGGCTTCTTGTTTATAGCGCCTGAAAGATCTATCTGTGGTGATTCATTGCTCAAATGCTTTGTTTTGCTTTATACTCTGCTCTAAGAGGGAGTATAGGGCTCCTAATGGCAGTACAGCTTTTCTTCTTAGTGCATTTGTCCTTGAGGGATTTTTAACTTCACAACCAAAAACACACAGGCACTTCTTCTTCTTCCTCAGGGCAAAATACGTACAGGTAACAGCCTTATCGAACGGAAACCAGCAAGTACACCACCCAGATGAGCCCAGTGCGGTGTGTTTGATCATTTAGAGAATAAAAAAAAAAAGTCTGAATCTAAAACTCCCCCCTTTTCATTTTTTTCCTCCTCCACAGCAGCATTATAAAACAGAGGAGGAAGAGGGGAAGATTACAGTACAGGTACAGCACAAAGCGAGGATGGAGGTTGAGATTTGTCCGTCATCAGGTGTGTTCTGAGACTGGAATGATGTGTGTAAGAAGATATATATTGGTCAGGCAGGTAAAGGTACTTGCTTCTTGTCTTGTAGAGGCATTAATCATAGCAGCAGCCGAGCCTAAGCTCCAAGGTCAGCAGTCCTCGGATGTGTGGGAGGCACTCACCGCAGCTGCCGCCACAAAAGGGCCGCTGCACAGGGGGCTAATAGAGGCGGGAGGCAGGAGTTTGAAGACGGTCAGGAGCGGGGTGTTGAACTGACAAGGTGAAAGGAGGAGGAGAAGAAAAGGGAAGAGAATAAGGTTGGATTAGTGATGACCCTGGGGGCGTGGTCACTAAAGAGTGGTACTTGAGGTGGTAGCGAAGGAGATTGCCAAGCAAAGGTAGGTGGACATTTTGGGATAATGGATTAAAGTGGGCAAGACAGCTGAGGGGGCAAAATAACAGCATGTGATGCACTGGTACAGAGGGTGGAAATGAACCAATCAGTGGGAGGAAGGTGGGAGGGACTGCATGTGAACAAGGTCTAGTCACAGTGTTTTTAATCACACCTCTCGAGTAGGAGTTGGGTATTATTCAAATAGGACAGAGGTGAGAATTATGCATGTTCAGGGAGAATCGTGACTGTTTGGAGCTTTGAGAAAGATATCAGATGATAAAGGCGCTCTTAATTTAGCAGAATAGAGAGCAAGATAACCAGTGCAGCACTTGTATTTAAAACAAAGCATCCACAGAAGGCCTACAGTCAGCAAATAGGTGGCAATATGTCCACGACGGGTTATATTACACACACAGCAAGTACTATTTTGTCCTATGAGAGCTAATTTTATGGGGTCATGTGTGGTTTGGAATGTGTCATAGCACAAAAAAGGTCTATCAGACGAGTGGGAGGGCATGTCTGTGGTGTCAAGATGAGGCCAGGTAGCATTGTAAAAGTATGTGAAGTATTGTATGTGCAGTGCAGTTTTGTAAACTCTATCTATCTATCTATCTATCTATCTATCTATCTATCTATCTATCTATCTATCTATCTATCTATCTATCTATCTATCTATCTATCTATCTATCTATCTATCTATCTATCTATCTATCTATCTATCTATCTATCTATCTATCTATCTATCTATCTATCTATCTAAATGCACCTACAAAACTTATTTTGCTCCTACAAACCCATTTTTACCCCTCAGCCAACTTCTGGTCAAAGGGGTATTGTAATGGCTTAGTCGTCTGTCTGCCCATGTGTCCGTCTGTCTGTCCATTCAACATAATCACATTATCTGAAGAATGTATTGAGATATCCGCACCAAATTTACACTGTGGATGCGTCTTGGCATGGAGCAGAAGCCTATTGGAAATAAATGACCTTGACCTACCTTTTCAAGGTCAATTGGCCTTGTGCAGTTATAATATCTGAGCACTTTCAAATATAAAAATGTATGTAATAAGTTTTACACACAGACAATCTAATCTAAATGAACTTTCGACAGTGTCTAGACTATATTTGGCAGAGGGGTATTAAAAATATGCAGCACTTCCATTTTACTCGTACAAAATGCTTTCTGCGTTTACAAAACTTTGTCTGCATTTATAAATTTTCTAAACTTTTCTGTGGTTGCAAAACACTCTGGCCTCTTTCTGATGTGAGGTGGGGCTTAGAGCTTGGAGCACTCTGTAAACGAAACTGGTTCCGAGGATCTTGGAACTGGTTTCAAGAAAGGAACCAATTTCACTCTTGTGAAAGTAGATGAGGTGAAATGGGCACATTACGGTGGTACTTCACAATTGCTCCATTGTAGTGAATGAGACGATGTCTGTCCATCACCACTAATATTGCTTCCTGTCTGGACCAGGTCTCGACATGCCTCTCATTTAACCACACTCCCACGTGAAAAAGAGGCCACAGTAAAGTTTTGTAAAAGAAAACATTTTGTAAAAGCAAAAAACAGGCTTGTAGAAGCAAAATAAGTTTTGTAGGTGTATTTTTAACAGGAAATATATATTTTTGGTTTACAAAACTTCACTTGCACTTGCAATACTTAACGTACGTTTCCAATGTTTTCTGGCCTCATGCTTCACTATGAAACAAAGGCGTGCTGTGTCCTTACATTCCGCAGTCAAAGGAGCCATGGTTGCAGTACAACTTAAACCAACTTCCAACTCTGTCTTTCCCTCTATTCAGAAAACCTGATTGGTATAAAACTGATGCAATTGGGAATTTCCAGATTCTGCTTCGCCCATCCATTCTTTTGAACCCCAGGAAGGAGGAGATACTCTTGAGGGAAATGTAGAGAATTAGAACGCACTGGAAGGGCTTTGTTGTAGTAAGCCAGCGTACAAGGAGTTCTGCAGGGCACTACCTTTGCCTGACTGCCTTCTGCTTATGTAACTTGAAGTCATTTCAGGTAGAGGACAGGGTAGAGATGTCAGGTCTGTTCATACCAGGAAGGCGCACGCAATACCACATTTTTTATGTCTGACGTTTTTGTATTTAGAGATCTTTTATCTGTATTACTCTTAATTTTGAATCATGTATAGTTAAGATAATGCTATTATTTAAGTCAAACATTTGTTTGTAATTATATCGGGGGTCTTACCTCTAAAAGACACACCTAAACCCTATCCTCATTGTTGTAGGCGAAAACACCTTCACTAGCCCACACTGATATTTAATACATTCCTGTTGCATCTAATATTTATAAATCCTCGGTATTCATTGTTTTACCACATGTCTGTAAACACAACACCTATTACACTGTCTGTCTGTCCTGGAGGAGGGATCCCTGCTTCTGTGGCTTTCCCTGAGGTTTCTACCATTATTTCACACAGTTTGTTTGTTTGTTTGTTTGTTTGTTTGTTTGTTTGTTTGTTTGTTTTTGTTTGTTTGTTTGTTTGTTTGTTTGTTTGTTTTTTGGGGGGGGTGAGGAGGGGTATATTTCCTCACTTGAACTGAGGGTCTAAGGACAGATGGTGTTGTTTATTGTACAAACTGTAAAGTTATTTGAGGCAAATTGCACATTCCTGAAGACATGAAACCGAACATAGTATATAATGTTGATTGAGTTTATTTGTGTATTATTTATTTATTTATTTTAAGTTTTTATGTGTTTAGATGCTGTATGTTTATTAAATTTCAAAATACAGAATACACGCAGGTATTCACACACATAGAAAAAAAACAAACAAAACAAAAAACAATCAAACAAAACCCACTTAACCCTCCCAAACCCCTTGCTGTCAGCAGATCTATATACATATACAATTTTTTTTTTAAGTTTTTATTTATTTATGTCAAATATTTTCTGTTTTTTGCATCTGTTTCTACTTGTTTAACTTTTTGGAGAGCTGCATCTGAATTTCATAGTGTTTCACTGTACAGTGACAGCAAAGGAATTCTATTCTATTCTATTCTATTCTATTCTATTCTATTCTATTCTATTCTATTCTATTCTATTCTATTCACAATATAAAATTATATTTCTACTAATATATTCTATTTATTTAGAATAGAATAGAATAGCATAGAATAGAATAGAATAGAATAGAATAGAATAGAATAGAATAGAATAGAATAGAATAGAATAGAATAGAATAGAATAGAATAGAATAGAATAGCAGTGTTTTGCTGAGCTGTATAGAAGAGTATCATTTCCATTGCTTATTCACTTGTTTATTTTTAAGTTCTTCTAATACTACCTCATCTTAATGCAGTAGCTAAGGGATCTAGTGCAGGTTAATGTGAGCTGTCATTATTGCAAAAATAATCCTTAACAGGGTGTAAATTGTGTAATAATCTCATTGTGCATTACTCCACTTAATACGTAACTAATTACTAAAGGAATTAATAATTAGGTTGTTTTTTGTTTTTTTTTAATATATGATTGACTGGAAAATATTTATAACTGAAAGTGCACACGTCATAGAAATGGTCTGTTATTTATAGCACAGTCTGATGTAGACAAATCACAGAACACAGTCATTGACCAGAATTAAGAACAAAGCTGTGCAGCAATAAATCACAATACGAAAATCATGCTTTACAAATCATTATTTTGCATAACGCACATGTACATTAAAAATGATTGGACAGACTGGATCGGATGTAAATGTCTGTGCCAGCACTAGTAGATTACACACACATCCAGTTACAGACATGAAGCCCACCCTCTCCAAGTGGCATGACTTTGGAATGGCAACATTTTTCATTAATATATTATGACTTGTCTTGATTCTAATGTGGGTAAACAACAACAAAAGAAAGTTATGTATTAACAGCAGCCTGAAGGGGGAAATGAAATTACAGCATGACAAAGCAGCTTACAGAGGAGGAGAAGTAGTGCAGATGGTTGATATCTAGCAATTCATTTGGAAATTACATATTTTGAGAGTAAGTCTGACATGGTTTGCCTGTAAATAATCGGAAAAAAAATAAAGGGAAACAAATTAAAAGGCTCTAATAACATGCAAAGAGAATCAGGTTAAATTATGTGAGGATGTGTTGTGCATGCAGTGGGTTTGTATTTGTGTAAGGGCAGACAGGGCGAATCAAAACATCTACAAAAAGGAACATTTTCATTTCGCTAAAAGGAATTTTCATACTACACACGCTACACAGTTCAACTTTTTTCATCTTGTATCACTTAATTTAATTTGTTATGTTTATTAGGGGATAAAATGTGTTTTTTCATGTTTTTTTTTTTTTCTAGCTAAAGAGCTTAAGAAGTTATTCCCTGTGAATCACCAAACTTTCACTTTGGTGATTCACAGTATCTCAACAACACAATAATGGTATTACGATGAGGGGTGAAATTATATTTATATATGCTGCGCAGCCACACATACTCAGAATTTATATATCTCAAAACACAGGATTTAGCTTTTTCAGTGTCCCTTTTACACAGATTTGCAAAAAAACCCCAAAAAACTGTGCACAAGGTAATCAACAACACGGCTTAATTGAGATTAGTCTGTAGAACAAAAAGCAGCTTTGTTCCTTGCAGGCGAAAGGAGTTCAAGGGAGTCTTGTAAATATCACGCAGGACTAATGTGAGCGTCAGGTGCTGCCGAATGCCTGTTTCGCATGAATAATAGTAGTGAAATGTGTTGATAAATCCTGAATGTCTTGTTGAAGTTGCGTGGCTTCAGGTGTTGGCTGACATTCTCTCTGTGGAACTGCCTGTCAAACCAACGCTGGGACTCCGGAGCGCTGTCTCTGTCTCTTTCCATGATATTTTTCAATAGCACAAGACATCGCACTTGAATATCCTGCCTCTCTTCTGCAATGCGAGTGTAATACTGAAAATTCACAACCTCACTAGTATACTGTACAAAGATTCCTCCCCTCATATTCAGAGGTCTCATCTGTTCCTGTTTTGTTTACACAGATATGAGCCGTGCCGTGTTTTCCCATATCAAACTGTATTAGTTTCTGTCATCACTAACACAACGTAGCGGGCTAATAAAAGCATCAGTGAAGTGTGTGGCACATGGCAGGCACACTGGGGACTGTCGATGAAAAGCAGCGGTTCTCATCTGGATCTGAAGAATTGTGGGTCCTGCTCCCATATATTGGCCAGGAGCCTGTGTGAGCTGTGACCTCATGCCACTTGTCCTTTACACTCACTGGCTGCATGCTGGCAAGCTGACCTTTATCATTAACCCTGCTGCGTGCCTGTCATTTGAAGTCTTTATTATTCACGCTTCCCTTTGGGTATATTGTATACCGGTGAGAGGGATACAGAGCTAGTTAGCACATTTACACTCAACTGCTGATAAAACCAGCGAAGAATAACATAAAAAACATGACAGTTACACATGAATGGTCTGGTTCACCGGACGTAGCCTGTTGGAATAAGTCTGCCATTTGGCATCTGTTTCATTGGCATTCCCCTCCTCTCTGCTTTCTGCATTTTTAAAGTCTCCTTCGCTACATGGAACAACAACAGCCATATCTGAGTTACAGCTTCACACTGAAAATAGCAAGTTTTGACAGAGACGTGCCTTTATATGCTGCGTTTTCTTTTGTGCGGATTTAGTCATTTTAATACCACAGCTCACTTCCCCATGTGCAAATATTCCAATAAAGCAAGTTCTTCCCTGACACAACTTTGCAAAAGCACTATCACTGCATCTTGCTCTTAGCTCTACCTTACTCAGGAGATAGAACACAGGCATCCACTAAATGAAAGGTTGGTGGTTCAATTCCCAGCTCCTGTCACATGTTGGAGTGTTTTGGGGAAGACACTGAGCCACCAATTTGTAAATAAAACACATTAGAAAGAGCTTGGAGTGTCAGTAAGGTAAAAAGAAAAGTGGTACATACTGTAAATGTAGTCTGTTTACCTGTGCAGAACACAGATGGGTGCTTCTATGAAACTAGGTTCATTTTGGTACCTGCTTTTTAGACTTTTTAGATAAAAGAGAAATTTAGACATTTTTCCCCCCAGGATGTACCTAATGATGACCTCAGATAAATGCAAAAAAAAAATTATACTCTTGCTCTGAGCCATCCCAAAATGAATGAATTTCTTTATTTTTTTAATAAATGTGTTAATTGGGTTTTTTGTTTTTTAAACACACACATAAAACAAAATAATAAAACAAAACAGGCTGGGAGTGGTCAGAAAATAAATAAATGAAATTATATATATGCAGATACACACACGTGCGTGTACACACACATATACATATGGACTTCTAGGCTATACATATGAAAGATACAGTACAGTATACAATACAATACAATGGAAGCTGGATAGAAAGAAAATCATTTTTATACAAATACTCTTGTCATTATAGCAGATATGTTCAGATTAATATAGTCAAGGAATGGTTTCCCGATTCTTTCAAAGGTGTTGGTCTTTTGGTGCATGAGACAGGTCAGGAAGTCCAGGGGTATGAATTCCATTAATATCCTAGGCCACCCCACAATTGAGGGGGTTTTATCTGAAATCCAGTGCTCTAGAATATTTTTTGTAGCACAGAATGCCATAACATTATGCAGTGTTTTCTGATATACATCAGGTACACAGACAGTAGGAAGGGCCAGAAGCAGAGAAACCGGGTCGAGTTCAAGCTCCATTTTGAGAATTTTTTGTATTTCAAATAATATGTCATTCCAATATTTTTGTATTTTAACACAGGACCAGAGACAATGAATAAGATCACCAATTTCTGTCTTACAAAATTAATAAATTTCTAATAAAATACTGGGGCCAAAATAGTACCCAAATTGGGACATGAAAAGCTACCTAGTTGTCAATGCATTTGATCTGGAAAACATGGCTGAAAATGGTCTTATATACCACTATAAATAAAGACACTGTTAAATTTGACAATCCTAGTGGTTTTTCTAATCTAGACATGTGGGGTTTTAATGAATCGGTAGTCTCATTCCAGATTTCGTGTTTAACCCATCGTGTCCACTTGAGTTACATGCGAACTTGCCCATTCAAACACACATAAACTGCGAGTGATTTTGCAACAGTGGTAATTTTTGTGAAACTCTACCTTGCATGCTTAGTTTGATTCCCAAATGTACCTGTTAGAGAATAAAAATATATTTGAAAAAATACTAGCATGTGATTTTCATGTCCTTTTGCCGTGTTACATGTAGATTTTTGTATGAAAATAATATAAAAGTAATATAAAAATGTGTTTTATCTGAAAAATAGTTTCTCTTTTATCTCGGTAAATATTTATCTTTAAAATGGACCCAAAGAGCTTCCAAACTCGCTTCATAACATTAGTCTACATCTTGTTTGAATTTTTAGCCCCTCTGTCCTGTTTTTAGGGACCAGTTTCACATAGCTGTGATTGGCATAATGCTAACAAAGTAAGGAGGTTTGGCCATTCAACAACACATGGCATTTAGACCTCGCTTTACTTTATCTTGCAGGCAGACACACACCCACATGGATTTTCTTGAGCACATGATGGTACACGT
Organism: Sphaeramia orbicularis; assembly: GCF_902148855.1. NCBI lineage: Eukaryota > Metazoa > Chordata > Actinopteri > Kurtiformes > Apogonidae > Sphaeramia > Sphaeramia orbicularis. The sequence continues at coordinate 31,843,453 of NC_043966.1, read as the reverse complement.
ACAGATATAGAAATGGACATCAAACTGACTGAACCCTCATTTTTCTTGATTCTCTTCAACATAGTCACAGTCTCCTTCATACTGCATTTGTCCTGTTTTTTTTTACTTTGATATGTGCAGGCCTGCGAGATGAGAGCATACATCGTGGCTGAGACACTGTTGATATTCTTTGGACATTACTCTCTGTTTGCAGCGGTGTTAATCAGCTGCCATTCTAATTAAAGTTAGTTTGCAGTTGAATTCTTTCAAACATACTCAAACATTTCTGAATGACAGCTGTTTGATAGGACACACCGGTGCCTCCGTCCTGCTCATAGGTGATAAGAGCAGCATATATGCAAAAGGAGGTGGCAAACGGAAGCTATTTTTAAAGAACCGATTGTCTGAGATCTGACTGTGTGTAATCTGGCCGAGACAGTCCACATCACACACCTTCGCTATGATATTCATGAATGTGTGTTTTTTTAAACTTCTAATCCACATCCATTACATCTTTATCACAACTATTTTCATTATCATCCAGCTCTTCCACTTGCCTTCGCTCAACCTCATTCTGCTGCGTGCCAACTCAGCAGTCTCCTACAAAAAGTAATCCTCTGCCTTTACTGATGGACTGCGATATAGCTCTCATCGTTTCAGTGCTGCAGCGACGGCTGCCAAATGTAGCAAACAGGCAGTTGACACCCCACTTCTGGTCTGTCGGCTGTTCCATTTGAGCAGCACATAATCAAAATGCATCCATTCAGATTACTTGATTATATTATATAGTCAACTGCAGTGTTTTGGTGCGGTTATTACCAAAGGGTTTGCATTCAGTTTATGCTGTTTTGTTTTTCTGTCAAAGCCCTAACAATCCTACATACCATTTTACATAGAGTTAGTTGGAGGATAAATTACAAAATGCTCTAGACTTGTAGAATTTTCCATCATTAAAACACAGAAAGCTATTCAGATTACAAATAGGGACATTTAAAATGCATGTTTTTTTTTTCCTCTCCTTTACCCTGTCTGAATCAATTGAACAAACCGGCATGATATTTGATGGCCTGTGAGCTCCAATTATTAGAACAATATTATGGCTGGGGTAAGTCAAGGGAACTCCAGCGGAATTCCAATAGTGTTTGAAAGCTATTTGTATTGGTGGTAGTCCTTCAGGGGCTGAAGAAGGGCATACAGCTCAATAACTCAATTCTTAACAATTAGCCCTTGACATGTCCCCCAGAAAAAAGATAGAGAGGACTCTAGTGGATCATATTTTCCAAAGTGTAGAGATTATTGTTTCAAAGATCCAAAGAGCATTGCAAAAAAAGTTGTGACTGTGCTTTCAAATCATGCTTGGAAATGATCAGATTAGTTTGATAAGTTTGTAATTCTTCATCACTCAACAGTTTCAGTAGCTTTTATTTTGTCTGCATCCACTTGGATCTCAACACAAGCATCGCCTGCTTCTCACTTAACTGTGAAAAAAAATGCTACCGGTTCTCCAGGGTCACTAATTATCAGCAGTGCACTTACAACATTTTAAATGGCATAGACCTTATCACGCTCAATTATGAATGTATTGTACTGTAATCGGAGGGGCCTGTTGATCTGGGATCAGATCGCATCTGGCTAGCTGTGTGCTTAGCGCTCTCCTCCCCTCCTCTTTGCACACCTCCTCAACCGTGGACCCAGCTGAGAGTGACCTTGGACCAGAGCCGACCTTGCTGCATCACCGCGGTCTGATGTTATTAGATTGTCCAGAAAGGAGAAAGGTTGAAAAAGCATATACAGTCCACCTCGCCTCCTGTGCACTTTCAAGGGGAGAGGGAGAACAAATAGAGCTGTCTGAGGGTGTTTGACTTTTGTGCATGGGGGGCGCAAATGTGTGTTTGTGAATTTGATGTTTGTGTACGTCCAACAACTTGTGTCTGTTCAGTCACATAGCTGAATACATAAGTTGCAGACAGACATAGAGGTGGCATTTCAAGTTGCCTGCTCAGGGGAGGCAACCATGCCGGAGGGGATCGTACTCAGTTGGACTCTCCTTTGGGTCCTGATGGACTGTGCGCTATGCTCTGTCTGTAAAGAGGTCGTAGCTTTGTGATGGAAGCCCCAGAGGCCAACCAGAACAATTAGAAATTTGTGTTTCTGGGTCACTGGAGCACAGTTACAAGTCTTGTAATAGTATTCTATTTCCTGGCTGTGGAGGGAGAGAAGTGGCTTTGCTGTGGCTTTTGTCTGATTCATGATGAGATATCTCTGGGCTGGAAACACCATGCATGCTGCTTTGTTTGAGCTGGTTTATACTTGCAACTATAGCATAGATTTTCAGGCTTTTACTTTTACAGTATATTCAAATCCTGCTCTATAGTCCTTAAGTCAACAGTAAACAGAGCAGTAACAATACAAATGCATGAGCAGTAACCCAGTAAGTAAGCTAAGCCTAATGTAAACACAGCCATCATTTAACATGTGCAGAATGCAGCATGTACCAATGTAAGTAATATATCTGAGAGAGTAGACTGCAGTGTTCTATAAATATTTGATGAAAACAAAAACACAAGGTCTGCAGACTCCACTGTACAAGAACATGTGTGTAATGTAATTCATTGTTTCTATAATACCGGTGTGAGCCTAATTCTTTCATTGGAACTAAATTGCCATGGGTTATATACTTCTCTCAGAGGCAGCATATCTGGTGCTTAATATAGCAGTAAACAAGTTAACAATGCTTGACAGGGATTAAAATGAATATGGACTCATGAGTGGCAGAAACTCAATGATCCAGATCAGATTAGCTGAACTGTTAAAGGTGTCAGACCATGTAACTTATATATAGATTTTAGTTTCATATCAATGTGGTTCTTCAGCCTTGTCATTTTTTTTGAAATATTAAGAGCTTCAACACAAAGGTTCAACAAGGTTTCCACCCCAGAACAACAGTATATTGAGAATTTATCACCTTTACACTTCTCTTCATGAAATATGAAAGCGCACAGACAGGATGACTTAAGCCTTGCCTGCGATCATTGGATCCAGCTGTTATATATGAGTGAGAATATGAAATGATATGAATTATCATAAGTGGTATAAGGGCTGCATCAAAACAGATTATCTTCTGACTCAATAATTTTGCAAGGTTATATCACACCAGTCTAACTTGATCATCCGCCCCCGTCATTTTAGACATGAATTGTGTATCAATTATCTCCCCAGCTAGAGCAGGCCCAGGTTCTGAGCACAGCTCGGTTTGATTTGGTATCCTAGTCCTGGCATCTAAATGCTTGCTTTTCTTAAGGTAACATTTTTCACGACGGATTATAAAATGCTGACGTACATGCTTTATGTGCTGCATTTGCATTTTAATGTAAATCCACATTTACATTTACTAACAATGCCACTGTGGTCAGAATTATAATGGTAATACTAGCCACTGGGTAAGAATAAATAGGTTAGGAAAAGGTCTTTAAAGCTTTTAAGTCCCATCTTTTCGAGACAGAAAGCTAACACATTTTTCTGTGCAAACAAGTCAGGGTCCAGTGCCATTTGCTGGTGGCACCACTGCTCAAATGCCCATTTCCCCCCATGTTGTAAAAGGCTAAATTAGACTCCTCTGGAGCCAATTTAACTGAATTAAGGAGCTTAGAAAGGTCATACTTACATTTCATTTGAACTTAATAGACAGTGCAATAAGAGGACTTTTCTATGTTTGCCTACATCACCACAAGACACTTTCAAATGTAATAAGACCAAATATTCAGTCATTACGTCTGAACCCTGATCATGCAGAAGATTTGCAGGTAGCTGGGGCAAAACCCTCCAGTATCCAATATCTTCATGGCATTTTCCCAAATTAGACCTCCAATCCACTGTATGTTTGGCCACCGAGCTACCTCGTTAAGATAAATAATGAATGAATTGCACGGGTAATTATGAAAACTGCTCACAAGCGGGACTAATGCTTCTGTTGGTTTAATTAGAGCAGGAGCCTGCCACTCAAGGCGCTTCACTGTGCCAATCTGGAGGACAGAACTGAGGCTTCTCGGGCTGGGAGATAAGGCTGAACTCAGGGGTTCGGTGTAGTTCAAACCCATTGCCATTGCTCAGGTTACTAGCGGTAGCAGGGTTGCAAGATTTGCAACCACACGTAGGATTACTCTTGATGGTAAGCCACAACACACAGTCTAGTCAAGTTATCCTGGACTAGAGACAGGAGGAGCTGTTAACCACCTGTTTTCCAACATGGGAGCAATTTCAGTGTAGTTCACTTGACAAAGAGAAGAGAAGAGCATTGTTGCCGGCATATGTTCAGATAGCACCACAGAGACCATTAATAGACATTAGAGAGCATTATCCATTGCACAGCCAGTTAGTGGACACAGAAGTGAAGGAATAGATGTCAGGCGGTAGAACGGGGAATGATTTGATCAACACAATTGGCTTTATTTCTGTTCTGCACCTGCTTGCTGTGGCTACAGATGCTATCATAGAGCCAAAGGGGTTTCTGGAGCACTGACTGAAACAAGATGTCTTGGTAATAAGATTCAGAATCTTCCATTAGAAAGTGTCTGTTTTCCTCCATTTATTGACATTGTTGTCGGGTCAGTAATCTAGCTTCGTAACCTCTAGGCAAACTGAATTGGGAGGATGCAGAGTTTAACGACAAAGTGTGTCAGCTCAGAGATAGTGAGCTGAGCCATGAGACAGGCAGCCATGGCCGTTCAGGCTGAAGCCAGACTGAGGAGAGAGGTGACATTGGCCTTGACTACATAACAGAAACACCATAAAGCAATCTGTATAATGAGTGGTTTCCCCTCTGACTGAGATGGCTTGTCATTTCATTCATACTCCATAACTCAATACATCCTCCTTAGTCAGCCCTCTCAAGCCTGAGGGGAGAGGAGAAGACAGCAGAGATGGTATAAACATGGATAGAGTTCACCAAGTGGATGAGGAAAATATATATGAGTATATGTATAATTGAATAAATTATCACACTGATTAAGTCCCTTGTTAATAATATTACAATTACAAAGTATTTATGTTGACTAAAATATGTGAATTTAGTGTTTAAATCCGGAAGATTTTTTTTATTCTGAAATGCTAATACAATTCCCTGAGTACATATTGCAGAAATTGGTTACACTCATTTAAGTCCTTAATGTATAACAAATGCTGGAGCTGATGTTGTTGTGGTTGCATCTGTTTTGAAAAGTATGAGCATGTTCCCCAGATAAACCCATAGGCTTATGCAGAATGCATCACAGTTGAAACATATGAACTCATAAACGTCTGCTAAAGCAAAAGAAACTCAATTAGAGTAAGAGATCTGTGGGGATTGCATCAAATTAGGTGACTGACAAGCCCAGTAATCTGGAGCATATAGCATTTTTCATCTAATAACACCCAGAGATGTCCTTGGAAAATGGAGTATGTGGTGATTCTCGGCTGATAGTGAGCTAAAGGAGAAGAGCTGCTGGGGCGGGGGTCATGTATGAGTATAGTGACAATTTCTTCTGACAACGTCCTGTCTTATTTTTGCTTTGTCAGCACGCTCTTTAAAGCGGGGATGTCGTATTTAATCAGATTACCTGCAAGAGCTGCTCCTTCTTTTATTAATTTATTGAGGGGTAGGGGGAGTCAGGGTGGGTGAAGGAGCACGGATGAGCTCCTTTGGGATGAGTGTGTTTGTGTTCTCTGAAACATGAACCAGAGAGGGTTGAGTTAACAGGAGCTGACAGTGGCAACCGCCCTAGTGCTCGGGCTGTGAGAGGACCAGTCGGCTTTTCGCTCGAGCCTCGTTAGGGACACAGCGAGAAGGGTCGTCTGAGGCTCAGAGACAGGAGCTGGGTCTGGTGCTGCTGCTGTTAAAAGGAAAAAGGATCAGGTTTGACTGTAGATGTCAAACATTTGAGTCTCAGAAGCTGTTGCTTTAAACAGTGGTGAGTGTAGAGGACTCTTATCCAATCACATCTCTCAGCAACATGATGTGACGCTGAATTAACGCTGTTGACGAACCATATATGATTTATTTGTGCTTTAATCAAATAGCGCTAAGGCTAAAACCTCTAATCTAATTGTCCATCAAAGCTGATTTTGTCAATGAAGATAAAATGCTGGCAGTTAACTAAACGTGGGGATGCTGGATGCTTTTCTTTCTCTACACCACCTCTTTCAACCATCTCTTGAACTGTGCTTTGGCCTTCAGACTCTCAGGTGTACAGTGTGTCTGGCTAGCCTATAGGGTGTGTGGAACAAAGCCATGGTGACATTTTATCTGAGGGTAGCTCCTGTGGGGCCTGAGCCATGCTGTCGAACTGTCAGGCAGATTTCAGCACGATGAGGAGGGGGAAGAAAGCCAAACAAACAGAGCCCTGGCACAATCTCCCATCGCCAAGCAGTGGAGATGAGCACAGAGAGACATCCCAAGGGATTGCAGGAGGCCGAGATGAAACAGAAAGCGAGATCTAACCTTTTGTTGTTGCTGAAACCTAGTTCTTTAGTGCTGCTAGATTAAAAGGAAGAACGGTGAAGTGAAATGGGAAAAAAATAGAATCACTTCAGCTGTTCGAACATAGAGAGCCTTACTGGAAACAGGACTTCAATATCAATTGTAGGGAAAGAAAATAAAGCAAATATCATCATCCTTTGTAGGACATGGGTGCAAGTGTCTTTTGTATAGAGCATGGCCTTTGTGTAACATGCAACAATACATGACAGGAACACTCTTTTGTAGAAGTGTTATAGTAATCATACACACTATTTCAAAAGCTTCATCCATTTTTCATTTGCCACTATGAGGGTGAGGGAACAGGCATGTTTCATCAACAAAGGAATACGTGAAGCCAAGCAACCCAAGCACCCTCATAGGGTAGAAGGTATTATATTCTGCATATGTACAAACCTAGTGGTTTACACTTCAATGAAAGAGAAAGACATCCAGTCACCACTATTGCCATAGGAGATGTTTAGCGAGCCACTACACCGCAACTTCAGATCTTCATGTTACCCTCCTTTTATAAGGTTTCTTTTGGCAGTTACATCATTGACCTCTCCTTCGTCACAGCTCAAATAAGGACTATAACACTGAGCATAGTACCTTCAGTGGTAGACCTGAGCTTAAAAAATACTATCCTGGATAATCCTCAGTATAGGGCTGTTGTTTTTCTTCAGCCCCAGATTTTGACAAATCTTTAAAGTGGTTCAGTGCATATGTGGAGTGATGTAATTAAAGCTGAGACTGGGAGTTGCTCCCCCTTCTCCTCCTCTTCTATAGGGTTGGAATTAACCTTCTGATTCTTCTACTGGCAGATGAAGAGATACCCACCAGTAATGTTAAGCTGAAACTGGAGCTGGAGCCCCAGGAGGCTCTGATCAAATCCCCCAACTTAGTGCTCCACTGTGCACTGCATAGCCCAGTTCAGCCTCACATAGCCTCGCCTGCCCTAGCTCTTACTAAAGGGATCCTCTTGCACCATCCCCCTGGTGTGAAGAGGATCCCAGCAGACAGAAACTGATGGAGAGGAAAGAGGGAGGAGGAAGAAAACAAAAAGGTGTAGGGGAAAGAAGGTGGTGATTGAGTGGTATTTAAACATGAAACACTGGGAGGAAAGTGCACAGTACAGTGAAGACCTTCAGTGGCAAAGTTCACTTAACAGAGGGAAAAGTTTGATACCGGGCTTACTGCCTCAGTTTAGAGGCTTAACACTTCTTTATAGGTGACAGACACTTTAAAATAAGCCCCGGTTCCATTAGTTAGTGGTGTCAGACTTTTAAGAACAAACAACTGGTGAGGTCAGAACTCTTACACCTGAACTCAGTTTTTCAGAACTGCAGTTCACCAGGATGACAGATCTTGTACCTTTTTTTCCACATTAGAGAGTAAATGCATGCTTTTACCACTGGCCCAAATGATTGCTCATATTGCCATTGTTCTAGCACTTCATCAAATTGATATTGTGGGAAAACACATGGGCAGTGCCCAGTCTTTAGTTCGTAAACACACAGAGACTCCCTGCCAGTTCCCATTGGCTTCTGTGTAGGCTAGACCTCGTCAGTGCATTTGGCTGATAATATGAATGGCAATGAGTGACTGGATGCTGGGATTGAAAGCAAAACCTTGCTGTAATTTAGTTAGATTGATTAAAGCAGCTACACTGTACTCTTACAGATCAGTGCACTTTGTTAGAGGTCTGTGCTGTCGGTTAGGGCACCGGCGGGGGGTGGGGAGTGTTTGTTGCCAAAGTGTATGTATATGTACGTGTGTAACCTGCAGATTGTGGTTTAGGTAGGTTGTTGTGTGAGGAACTAATTGAAATGAGAGGCGATGTGCGAGTCTTAGCCAACATGGCCGGTCCATTTGTCAGGGTGACATCACTGCACTCACACCCCATCCATCTCCGCCCAGCGCCACAGAACCATGCTCCTCCTGGTGATTAATATCCATACCTCCCTCACCGTACTGCATACAACCCCCCAACCCCACCCCCTTCTGAGCACTCGCACTTTGCCGCTGCTCCACACATGCACCCACAAACAAACAAATAGTCATACACACTCTGTTGGAAGCCCTCCTCCTTACTTATGCACACAGTGGCTGTGCACTCACCCACACTCATTGCCATGGCACTCCCATTTACTCTCTGATACACACATGGCTGAAGCCCAGAGCCCAACAGTCACACACATAAACTTCCTAATTGCTTCAAATACAAGCTGTCCTTGTTGTCTGGTAGGCTGTGGTCTCAGAAATATTTCCTCCATTCAAGCTGCTCACTGAATCCAGCATCTTACTCCTACATCATTGGTACACTCATATTAATATGAGTAGTATCACTATTAATCTATTTTCAAAGTAATTACAGGAAATTTTGGGGCTGCCATAGTTAAATAATGTAATAGATAATAATGTGATTTGGTGTTACTTTAATGGGAGCATAAAAAATTATACACTTGCCTGTGGCGTAAGTCAGTCCTGTGTTTTTTTAATAATAGATGTATTACTTCTGAATTAATGATGCTTTTATTATTATCATTCCATTTTGATATGAATGCAGTGGTCCCTATGTTACATACTTGATGATGATCTGACTTTGTTTCTGAGAAATTTTATTTCTCATTGAATGATCTTTGATTTTTATTTATTTAAAACATTTTTTTTTTTTTTACATCTCAGTAGGAAGGTGTTTGGGGTGGATGGTGGATATACAAAATTTCAAGATTCAGTTTAAGCTAATAAATACACTGTGACTCTTTTTTCCCAAATCTTTGCAAACTAACTATAACCATGAAAAGTTAAATAATGCTGTTGTTAAAAGTTGTAAAAAGAGATTGTCATTTTGTTGGCAGACAAAATGAAATATAGTGTCAATAAACACTTTACATTTATATTCATTATCAGCATACAGTGTTTGCCAGTCAGAAATGATGTATATTTACATAATTTAACTAAAAATTAATGTGGGTAGCATTATGTTTTTCATAAAACTAGATTAATTAACATCCTGTTTAGGTACATATGGGCAGGGACAGCCATGGGGTTGACTTGTTCTGCTTGGTTTGGCTGGTGATATAATGACAGATAAAATAAATAAGCAAATAAAATTAAATAAATTAATTAAACACAACAGCAGTGAGTGTGTGAACCCTGGATTCCACCAGAACAGGTGCATTTTCTTGCATTTCTTTCCCCTTTTCCTCTGTTTTTCCTGCCGTATCTTTATTTGTTATTTATGGCAGTGGAAATTTTGAATAACAGTCTGTAGTCTAATTAAAATTCTTGCTTATGTTTCTTAACAGAACTTTTCATATCAGACCTTTGGCCCCTGAATTTTGTCTCTCAGACAGAACTGTGCAGTAAATGAGAGGAGCTGAAAGAGGAGACAGCTATGTAAAATAAGTCACAAGCAATAAATGCTACTTATTTTTTTTACTCATGCTGATCTATTATATTGCAAACATTATATTAATACATTACATTGGCAACAGCATAACTGGCAATGTAGGACGAAGTGCATCAGGTCCAACCACTACTTTAGGTATGTAATAATCAGTATCAAACAGGATAATTTTCAACAAAACCTGCTTCTTGTAAATTTGGAACCAGCTCCAAATCAGAACATAACCCCACTGGCAGCAACAATACTTTTTGTAGCCAAAAATATTATGCTCCTCTGTAGACAAAGCATCACTCATACAGCACACAGCACAGGACTAAGCCACAGGATAACAGATGTTCATTTAAACTGGTACTGTTGACTTGCAGCTAAATCTGCATTTTTTTTTAAGTATAGGTATGTAAATTTAGAAATATGAAAAGACAGAATTGTAGTATCAGGAGACAGAGGTTAGGCATAGGTTTGGCTGCTTCTGTGTATTTTCACAAGTTCTTAACAGGGTCAGCCAAAGTTAAGCTCATTATAGCGAGCTATCAGAGCAACTCAAGCTTAAGGTGGAGGGGAGTCGAAGGTCCTCTAAATGACGACCTTCCTCTCTTTCTTTGCTCCACTGATGTGCTTTTTTTGATAAGCCATGCTCTGATCTCCTCAGTGGCACCACAGTACATCACGGCTCTGTCTGGACCTGGTTGATACTAGATTTTCTCACGACACTCACGTATTACATCACGCAGGCTCGATGCCATTTTTGACACATTGCCTTTGAACTTATGTAACCACAGGACAAAAGTATCACAGGTCTCCCCTTCGTTTCTTCATTGTCGTTTGGTTTAAACAAGAAATAGTGAATTGAGGAACGGTTTTACATATCAAACTTAAGACAAGGTAAATTATTTTTCATGGATTTTTTTTTTCTCCTGTAATGCATGTTCACCAAGTGGAACCAAAGTGCTATTTAACCTCACAGTTGTGACTCTAACGGCAATCTCTCCCTCTCTCTCTCTCTCTGGGAACATGCAGGCACACCTCCACACCAGCTGTGAGATGCAAAGCTCCTCTTAATGTAAAAGCCTTTCCCTGTCTTTGACAAGCCACTGTCTGTGCTATTCACTGTGCTATTCAAAGAAAAGATGTTGAGAGTTACAAAAAGAAAGAAAATAATAGCTAGTGGAAAAAGATGGAGGCATCCATGCAGCTGGAGAACGGAGTAGGACACTGAGAGCAAGGCAAGACAGGTAACATGACAGAGAGGCTGAGCAAAAGGGAGGGCTGGTGAAGGGAGGGTGGATGAGAGACGAGGGGGAGCAACAAGACCGAAAGCCGACAGCCGCAATAGCCGATGTGTGATTGATTGAGTGGCATTCAGATGCCAGGGGTCATACATATGCAAACTGCTCATTTGTAGTTGCTGCCAGGGCTGTTGTTCACCAGAGCCCTTGAATAGTATTGCCTGACCACCAGGACACATCACACAATCAGATTAAGCCGCCCTGGAGTCACATGCAGGACGACCAGCAGCTGCCACGTGCACCAGCATCTCCGACTTACAGTATCTGTTTGTCATCCCTGTCTGCTGTAACAGGCCTTTGTCCGTCTGTACAAGATCTGGGTTTTAAAGGACTCAGATATGTGTCAGAGGAGCTTTGGTGTTTGTGCAGTGCAGAGTTTCCCTTTTGACATTTTGTTTTGTTGGTTTCTTAGTGCATTGTTGCACACAAACCACATTTTCCATTTGACTGCCTCAGTCTGCATACAGCGACACAGTATGCATGATGCTCTATCTTCAGTGACATCTTTTCAGTGTAACGCGTATAGTAGCAGAGTGGGATCATGCTGCACACGTTGCAGCTCTCTTTGACACTGTGTGCAGCTGAGACTTATATTCAATAGAAATCATTTAGGTTTTTGTTAGTCACTGGTCTCCTGGCATTTTTAGTTAAGACCTTAAGTTTAGTGAGGATGTTATTATTCAGTCTGAAATTCAGTTTGAACTCATTCTATGTCAAGGGCCAGGCCCCTGAAACATCAGATGACTTTGTTGCCATTCAAGACGTTCTGATATTTTCTTTAATTATTGATTAGTGATGAGGCCAGCAGGAATCAGACTCATACATAAATTCCTTTTCACCGCTTTCTAGTTTGATTTTCTTACCATGTTATATTCATTCATATAGAACTAGTAATTTGTGGAGGTGACAATCAAAAAATATGGCTTTATTTTTTCAAGTTCTTTATTTTCCCTTTCACCAGAAACAAGGACACGGTGTCGGGTAAATGGTCTCCTGTGTTCAAGCTGCCATAAAGGGGCTTTCTTATACTTGCTGGCCCTTCTCTCCCCCTCTCTCTGTTTCTCTATTTCTACCTCTCACTCTCCTGCTCTCAGATCAGACTCTGCTCCAGCCATACTATTGGGCACTGAGCTGTAAACAGAAGCTGTACACAGATCCAAGTGGCAATCACCTTCTTTTAGGTCAACGCCTCCTACCCTCTCACTATCTCGCTGTGCTTCTTTTACATTTTTTTGGTTGGAGAATGAGGTGGTTCTTGTCAGCGCACTCATATCTTTACCAAAGACAGGCTGAAAAATGCTTGTGGGAATAACTCCCTGTGTGGAGGATGAACCTCTGGGTATGTCCCTTGCTCGTCGTGAGCCTGACACACAGGCCCTTTATGTGGCTGTGTGGAGGGTGGCTGCTTCCCTCCTCTGCTTCTCATCCACACCCCAGAGGCTCCCATTCAGCCCAGGCCTGGCTGGGGGGAAGTTGGGTCCCTTTTGTAGTTGGGGATTCTTAGGGGAGGCTGTCAAGGCTGTGACTGTGTGGGCCTTTATTTCTCCAGAGAAGAGAAGGGAGAGAAAGATAGAGGGAGAGGCAAAAGAGAGATCGGGGAGTGTACCAAAGGAGAGTTTGGACACAGACGGCCTTGTTAACCGGCACCCCTAAAGAGAGGGAGGATGAGAGGGAGAAAGGAACGGGCAAAAAGCAAAGTAAAAGCAAGAATGAACGTAGCAGAAAGCCAGAAATCTTTCAATCCGTTACGTCACCACTGTTCTTCCCATCCTCCTACCCTCTTTTCCTCCACTCCTCCCTATCCGTTCCCTCCATCTGTCCCTGTGTAAGCTCACTCTTCAGTTCAATAACAAGCTTTTGCCCTCCCCCTCACCCTTCTTCACCCCCACGCCACCCCCCCCCAACCCTCCGCCATTACTTTACACACATTCCATTATCTGGGAGACCAGGCTAAGAGAGATGTCTGGGGTCGGAGCGATCATTATCATCACCTCTTTCCGCTACACTCTGAGTTATAGCCCACCGTATTGGAAACAGACATTTAAATCATAATCAATAAAGCAATATCAATGCTGAGAGGCTTGGCTAAAGGAAATCACTGCCAAGGCTCAGGAGGAAACGGAGACGCTCAGTTTAAACTCAGATAGCGGCGCACTTATTGATAAAAGACGATCAAGCCACAAAATGCATTATGTGGCATCACGCTCAGCGCTCGCTTTCTGGAAAAATAAACTGTTTCACTGATATTCAGCTGATGCAATGATTGTGGCTGCTGTGTGACAATATGTGTGGAAAAGGAAAGGTGCTGAATTCGAGGTGATCTCTGAATGTCAGTGTCTGTTGTTCATGTATTGCTTCTGGCGCTGTGGCTGAAGCTCAAACTCTAGAGAGAGGACATTGTCATACTGTATACATTAACTGAGCCCCTGGTCATGTTAAGGTGACAAGAGCAACAAAGTTCCTCTAAGCGTGGCCTGCAGTACACAAGCAATGATTTGTTCGACAAGGGCGTTGCAAGGTGATTTGTGTGTGACCTGACTTGGCCATGATCAGAGCACATTTCCTGATGCCTGTCTGTATGTGATCGGGACTGAATTAGTGTCAACGCACTGCCACCGGACAAGAATCCACTTCTTTATACAGTGCACCACATCAATTTCAAGGAATAGCAGCTGTGAGACACAATACAAAACACATCATATAATCAGTCAGGGAGAAATTACAGTTCTAGTATGCAGAGGAAGAGGACAGAATCACTGTTATTACCTCATACAGTTTGTTGTGAGGAATAAAAAAATTCTCATGCCAATTTCATGTCCAATCCTGCTGATGTGCGAACAGGCTCTTTTCAATTTTGTAAGTCTTTGTTGGAAATATTAAGACAGTTTGAAATGTTATTTGTTGACATGACCTTTTCCAAGTGATGCTTATATAACCAGCTTTCTCAACAGATTGTTAGTTTGAGTTTGGCATTCATGATTTTAAACAAAGCTCAATTATGTTACGCTTTTTCTCCGGCGTAGGTCAACAAAGGGACATTTCCATTTACTCTAATTCTCCATGTTTCCTCCTCAAAACAAAACATTTTCTACTGAACCAACTCAGCTGGGAATACAAAACAAGAGAAAAAAGTAGTAGGTAAACTAAATGTGACATTGCTTTTCAACCTCCAGGTAAAAGGGTATAGTCTCGTTTCTCAACAAGCATCCCACAGCTTATCTGTAGTCAAAGTTAAAAACACGCAGGCACAACAGGCATGATTAATAATACCACATACAAAATTAAATTAGCACAAATTAATTTGTTTGCACTTTACTTTCAGTAGTATCAGATGTATGAGAGCTATTTACTGTGTGTTGATTTTTATGTGTGTTGAATCAACTTGTCTGGGACAGTTAATTGGTCAGATCAATTAAGAGAATTTGCATATTGATTTGAATTCACACGACAAACAAAGATGGATATTATGTGATTACAGTTGTAATTAAATGCTTATTGTAAAGTAACACCCAGTGTGCATTTAAAATCTCACTTGAATGCTGGGTTGAGTAGTACAGTCAAGCACATAACCAGCCTGGCCAAATAGTTCAGCTGCCCAGAATCCCAAGGTCCTGTGTAGGTGGGAGCTGTGAACAGATAGTGCACTGCACATCATGGTTCATGAGCGGCTCAAGCCCACGCAGGGCTGATCAGGGCTGATCATCTGCTAGACCTGGAAACCTTAAATCCAAACCCTGATGGCCAAGATGATGCAGAATTATGTGATTTTATTATGCTATTATTTAATTTGACTCATTATCCTTTGGTAAAGCACAAGTATATTTTCTGCACTTCTTTCTAGCAGAAGCGTTTCTGTTTTCCATATATATTAAAAGAATAAAAGAGAAAACACACCTGTAGAGTCCTAGTAAAGACAGAGACCACTATAAATGTAAAAGTTGAAATAGCTATGCATAAAACAATTACTTTGCTATCTTAATTGCTTTCCAAAGAAAATACTTTCTGTCACCTTTCCAATTAAAACATAACCGGCAGCTATATTAGATGTATTTTTAAACGGTGCCTGCAGCATGTCTTGTTGTCTAAGATAGGATTGGATTCCACCGCTACATTTTAATGACCAGTTTCATTTATAGATGCAAAAAAAATCAAGACGCCTAAACAAAAAGTCACCACAGAGCATCGAGTAGTATTTTAGTCTGTTAGCTGGGGATTCAAGTCTAATAATTTAGATTTTTTTCATTTAGCGATGTTTTATATTACACTGCCAAATGGCTAATGTTTACTATATTTTTTTCAATTAGGCTAACAGTTGCACAGAATTCATTTCACATGCCACTCTCCTGACATTTCTTAACCCGTGTGATATACACTTGGTGTGAACTATTCTGCAAATGAGAGTTATTCTGGGAGAGTCACGTCTCCACTTTCCCAAGCACCTGTGAGAGGATTGTAAAAGCTGCTGTCCTTTAGTTATGACACAGCACAAGGAGGGGCCGCAAGAGAAAAGGAAAAGGAAAGCTCTTCAATCGGAGAATCCTCCCCTCTCGTCTCTCTGTGTGCCTGTCTCTATTCCTCTCTGCATGTGCCCTGCTGCTCTCTCATCCTCTGGGATGCGTCTGAAGGAGACCATCTGTTGATCCATTTGTCTCCTGCTTTGCTTCCTGTGCCACCTCTTCTTCCCTATCGATGATCACGCCTGGCCTTTCCTCTGCCCTCCCTCTTTGTTGCTGCCAACAGGCACTTGGGGTTATGCGAGTGTGCTGTTGGGGTTGGGGTAAAAGGTTATGGCTTCTATAATCTATAACACACACACAGAAACAAACAAAAAACGGGGATGAGCTGGAAAGGAAACACACAGCTCTTAGCACATATATGCCAGAAACAGCTAATGAGCCCGGAGCAGCTAAACTAATGTGTGTTTATCTAAAGTTAGCATCAGCAGACTGACCTAAGTCAAAAAAGCACATGTTTGATCTTTTTTCATTGCTGACATCAAAACTATTCCCTTTTACCCCTTAGGACTTAAAAACAGAGAGCTTATCATTATATGGAGGCATTGACCATGAAATAGATGTTGGAAGCAATGCTGAGCTGCTGAAGGAGCATCACTGGAGGCTTGTGAGTCTTCATCACCAAACACATTTACTGCGAGAAATGTTTGGACATCTTTTCGCTAAAGAGTGAAGTGTGTGTGTGTGTGGGGTGGTTACCACACATGTCTCTTAGCTGTCACCTCGCATGCATGTTCAGGGGTTTGATGGACATTGAGTCTACCATGGGGACTTCAGAGATTGCCTGCCTTTGATCTTCTCCCGTGACTCTCGATTACCCATCATTCAGCAGGGCTTAGGCTCAGGAGAGCAGCTGGGAGAGGATGGTGTGTTAACATGAGCTCTGATGTACCCAAGAGAGACTGACTGTCCAACTCTGACATCATATAGCAGGTTACACAGACACAGAGGGGAATGTGGGTAGATAGTTGTTGTTGTTGTTGTTGTAAATGTTTAGGCTGAGAATCATCCAGACTGCAGAGAGCGAACCACAGTCACAATATTTAACGGGAAGATAGGATGTAGAATGAGGTCACAGTCTATACACAGGTTTTTCCAGCTTCAAAATGACTGTTACTCACTGTCAACTTCTTTTTCTCTGTCTGTCCACTGACGTTTCGTAGATTCCTATGAAAAGTTTTTCATCAGGACTACTCAATATATCCTATGATGGGTGTTCACCCAGGGAGACATGCCATTGATTTCTCATAAGGTGCAGATGACATGTGGTCACATACTCTCCTATTTTACCAACAGCTGTGTCATCTAATAAGTCATTATTTCTGCTGCTGTCACCTAGCATGATGGTTCTTCCGATACAATTGAGGTCGGGTTAGTATGCGCAGGCTACAGACTACCTTCAGTATTCTTTATTTGAGTCCACATTTAAATCAATGTACCAAACTGATTTATTTGAGTAGTTTTCTTTTGGACATGTTTTAAAATCTTGCTCTTTTTATTTATTTCAGGTTTTCTCAGTACTGGTGACCAGGCTGCTAAAGGGAACTATGGGCTACTAGACCAGATCCAGGCATTGAGGTGGATCAGTGAAAACATTGGTTTCTTCGGAGGAGACTCCAACCGCATCACTGTGTTCGGTTCTGGGATCGGCGCTTCCTGTGTCAGCCTGCTCACCCTTTCCCACCATTCTGAAGGTAAAACGGGAGTCGGGGTGGGATGATACAGCTGCGGAGCTCGCGCCTGCTGCTGTGTAGGCTGCTTGATATTAGAAACTGGCGATGCAGGTCATGAGTTCTTGAGTAATGTATTCTGCCGTATTGTATACTGTAGCATGACAAATGTTTAAAGGAGCAGGTGTTTGCATTTACATAAGTGTGACGTTCAACAGGAGAATGAAATTCTACAGCAGCTGTCAAACCACATGTGGGTTTTGACATACCTTGCTGGTTTGCTAGTGCTTAGTTTCAATATTTTTGTCAGTGAATATAATATACTAAAGCAGGCTTTTCTAGAAACTAAAAGCCCATGGGGTACTAGGCAGTATTTTTTAAGGTATCCACAGTCATGTTAAATAATAGAGAGACTTACTCTGTGGTCTTCATTGTTTAACTGCTGGTTACTTAAATGCTTCTTCATGAAGATTTACTGCCCATGTTGGCCATGTCTTTAATACTAAATGGAGCGTGTGTGCGTCCCTGGACATGATAAACATCCCTCATACACATGCTCCTCTAATGCATCATTGAATTAAGTTGGGCCTCTATGCCGGATACTGTAGGTATGTTCTTACGGGAAGGCTTTGAGTCATGTTTATAAACCACACATTCACCAGTGCAGCACCCCCGAAGAGCCAAATGGACGCCACATCATTCTTAACCCCGGAAATTATTTCAGCCAGTCACGTATGCACCCATCTGTTTAAAAGCTGGCTGGATCTTGCATTTAACTGATAGCTGCAATGATGTGAACATGACAGGGGATGAGGATATTGAGGTGTTATTGTATAGCAGTGTTCATGTTTTTCCACAGTGTTTATGCGGTAGTAATATTCCAAATGAGAAATCTTTATATTCAGCCACGCTTGTGTACCCTGTTAGTGCAGTGAACATGTTAACAAGCCACAGGCGTACTGCTCTGCTTTGTAACACTGATCTTTTATTGTGCATTACGTGGATTACATTATAGAAATCACTGTTGCATTAGATAGAGGATTGGTCTTGGGAAATGCTGTGGTCAGTAAAACATTAAGTGGTGCAGTTGACACTACTCAGCCATCTCACACGCCATCACACACTCCTGAAAACCTGGCAGAGGCACATATCTGTTGTGGATTTTTGATAGAAGACCAACCTGGCTCTGAAAGAGGTCATTTGAGCTGCTCTTCTCTGGTCTCCATTGCAGCAGCAGGGATTTGGAATGTGTTTTGCATTCTCCAATTTGCATTAAAGTGTTACTAATTGCCTTGATTTCCTCCGATGAATGATGACTGCTTTTCGATTGAATTTTTACCATAAATGCCTTTTTTATTCATACTCCATAATGCTACGCTCCATGTAGCATGTTATTATACTGCCAGTGAAACCATCTCCTCTGCCTCCCAGTAAATTGGATATTACCGGGTCTGTTTTTTTCCCCTGAATAGAAATGTATGCCCCACTGATGGGATAAAAAAGAGCCAGTAAAACTTGAGGGATCCTAGGAAATTGAAACAGGAAGCCTTCTATCACACCAGGACTCTTGCTGCGAATGTTACCAATGGCAATCAGATTTCACACAGTCTCTCTTGGAGCACAGATTGTTGTAATTATATAAAGTTTAGGACTGGAGTGGGCTGCAGGATGTGACGGGAAATCTAAGTGAAGAAATGTCTTTTTGCACCTGCTTTCACAACCTCCGCTCTACCCCCTCCTCTCGTCTCTTCTCTCCTCTCTCCTCCTCTCGTTCTTATAACTCTTAGCTGCTAGAACTGGCATGTTCTTGTTGCCACGACAACACAGTAAACAAGACAGGAATCAAAGTGCCTGGATCTGCATAGTGTTGAAAACTGAAGTAAAAATCTGTAATCAAATGAATTATACACTGTGGCATGTGCACACCTGGTTTCAGGTGGCCTTCTAATAATAGATTTCTTTGCTTATTTTCTTTCCATGTTCCTGTTGCTCTCAGAAAAGTGCCTTATACCGAGATTCCTACTTTGCACTCTAAGCCTGGAAACAGGACTGTAAACAATGTGTTGTTGCTCCTCCCTCATCTCATCTCACAATTTGAATTTTTACTCTAACTTTCTCAGAAATAAAAATTTTACCCAAACACTATCCCTCGAAATGAAAATAGTGGTGTCATATTGAATGTGGAGTGTTTGAAACCCTGAGTAGAATCTGGCAGTATGTGATAGCACAGGACAGTCCACATACACACATGCTCTCACACACAAACATTTTCCTTCACCTGCTGCTCAGACGCAGGATAACGAGGCCCAGGTAAAAAGAAAAAGTAAATCAGCAATGACACACTGTTCTGGAGCTCCCTGGTGTGTTGGTGTATTAATGACAGTATTCCCACTCTTACTGTACACAGGCTGTCATCACTGCCTACAGTGCATAGACTTTCCATCTAACACAGAGTCCTTTTATGCCTTTTGGTGGCAGAGTGACAACTTACTTCAGATGCTCCATGCTCCTCCTGAAGCCTATTTAATAAGCTGGATCCTCCTATATCATCCCAGCCCTACGGCCTCTCTTTTTGATTGCCTGCTCCTCTGGCCTGGCCTTGGTGGCGTCTGCATGTGGGCGTGCCGAGGGCTCCAGTCACAGGGTGCATCCATCACCAAGCCTCCCCCTTCTGGCCTGTGTGGAGGCTGGTCTGGGAGTCCTCTCGTGAGGGCTGGATTTTTAGACCCTGTTGCCTGCCCTGCCTCCTCCATCTAATCTTCTCCTCACTGCACCCATCTGTCTCCCTGCCTTCACAGACAGTAAAAGCATGCAAGTGACACACTCTTTTTCTCCATGTGCCAGTGTGTCTCTCTCCTTTTCTCCCTCTCTGGATTTCTGCTCCCTAGTCTGCAGCATGTGTGGTACGTTGCTATTAATAAGATGGCTGCCTTGTCTGTTATGTGGCAAGCAATCTAGCTGCACATCTGAGACTTTGGAAGCAGAATGGTCATTAAAAGCGCTGTCTCTCTCGGCAGGAGAGTGTTTTTGACCAGCTTATTAAATGTAGCTCAACAGTTGTGTTCCCACAGAGGGAAATCGCTGTCCCCATCTTCTTTTTTTTTCGTCAGCTTCAAACAGAAAACGGCTGAAGAAGTTCAGAAGCAAGGGCATTAGGCATTTCCATGTATTATCTATCAGTAATCGCACAGGCACTAATTGAACGTGGAGATTTGGCTTTTTCTCTATCATCTAATAATCATTATTATACAAAAAGTGAGATGGTGTGCTGAGCAGAATATCAAGTACCGACTGAAAGAAATGCATCATTTTAAAATCAATGTGTTTCTCACCTCACAACCTCTGGGAATCATCGCTCCGTATCAGTATTTGTATCCTTGTACACACATGTATACACAAGCATGCACATTCATGGAGCACACATGGAGGGAAGGGCTATTGTAGAGGCTCTGAAGGTCATTCGGTTTCTTTTTTTCCCCCTTCTCTTCCTGTAAGCAATCAGGATAAAAGCTCTGCTTCTGAGGAAGTGCTCCCCTTTTAATGGAACGTCTTGGACATTAAAGACAGCTAGTGAGGAGGATCCTTCATGCCAATGTCAGCTTTCATTTTTATTAAGACTTCTGGGTTATTGAGGACCATAAATGTGCATGTTAAATGCTTGGGTTTTATTGCAGCAGTGCAATGAGTACCAAGGTTTTTTAATGCAAGACACCACCTAGCAAACACTGAAACCCCTTGAACCATGATTATTAAGAGGGCAGTGTGACAGGTACTCAGTTTTCAGCAAAGGGTAACAAGTTTTGGAATTCATTTAGTATGAAGGATTGCATAGATGGTGATTAAGTGAAGGGACACATTGTGGGATGAGAAGAAATAGAGGATCAGAGAGATTAAAATATTATATGGTGTGGCAGGACATTTTTTTAAAATCAAATCAGGAATATTAACTTAAGTTAATGGCTGCTCTTCAAAGTGAACTGCATGCTGTGGGTTTTCTGACTCCAGTGCAGACAGGGGCTCAGTTAGAAGGATGTCATTTAGATTTTACAGGAACTGATGTATTGAGCTTCAACTTTTTTCAGCTGATTGAGTGAGAAACTGGACTAGAGTGTGATTTAATAATTACAAGGACAAACATGCAGCCATGTCCTTTATTGTACCAAGGCCCTTTTGTGAACCCTCAGGTGTTTGGCATGCAGACTAGAGAGAATATTTACGTTAAAGTAAAAAACTTTTTTTTTCTTGCTGGGGTTTTGGGATGACAGAGTGTAACATTTCCTATAAATGGCAACCTGCTTCACCAGATTTTTTGTGAGATTTATCACAATAATTGTATACAGTATGTGGAAGGTTTTGGAACATATTTCCTCTTGATAATTTCCATACCCATACACATTCACAGCTGCAATCTCCATGCACTGGAATTTAAAGTACCCACTCAGAATGTCTTTTGCGGCTGAAATCATTTTCTCCACGGTTGTCCAACCCAAAGCAGTGTGTCCCCGAGGTCTCCATCCTCACATTTATGATCAAATTTGGTCAAGTATGAAGAGTCAGTGAATCACGTGAAGGTGCAACTGCTGTGAAAGACAGATTTAAAAACCTTGAAGACAATTGTACAGGGACCTAAGTGAATCAGACAGAAAAGGGGTAATTGGGTAAAGCTGTGCAAACTTGTGTAACTTAAGATTTGCACTTATTATAAAGTCAAAACCAGAAACAGTTAAACACATTTATGCTGAGACTAAGACATAATTTTTTTTACAAATATGAAAATACTACTAATAATTTTATATTTTTGCCAAGTACATTTTGTTATGCCTATTGGTAATATTTGGTTCGAATATGCTACTGGATACAAAAAAGATTCACGTTTTTTTTTTATTTTTTTTTTTTTATACCTTTTTCTGCAGTAACATAATATGCACTATACAAAACATAAATAAATGTATATATCTCTACTACAGTTGTCATGCATACAGAAGTGAGACAGATGACCTACATATAATTTACTTGTTAGTTTATAAATACTATCAAACGTTTGTCAGTCTTACTTTCTAGATCACATCTAACTTGGTAGTATGTATTTTTCTTATGGAAAATATGTTTTTTAAAGATTATGTAAAATAATTCCAGGCATAATGGCACTTGACACAACTCTACCTGCATGACTTTACATACATCAGAGGGAGGTCAGGACCTCTCAACTTGGTAATTTCAATGCACAAATCAGTACAAATGGCTTCTACTCTGACATGTATTTAACTGATAGGTGTATAAGAGAAGGAAAAGGGACTGACAACAATGTATATTGGATCTCAAATCAATCTAGCTCTGTCAGTCTTGCTGATATAGTGCAGCTGTTGTGAGATTTAACGTCTGCATTGCTATGGGCGCCCAACCTCTGTCCTGACAATCATTTCCCATGTACATGCAGGCTTTCAGTTGTCCTTTGAGGTAACAACACAAACACTTTTGTACTTTTTCTGGCTGCTGGGAATTGCAAGGACATGTTGATTTTTAAAAAGTTGCATAATTATTCTTTTCTGTATTTCAACACATTGACACATAATCTAAATTACCTTGTTACAGAGTAGAGAAAGAGGCCAACAGGCCATATAAAGGAAGAGTATTGCACTACATCACTGCTTTAGCTGTAATGTTACATCTGGGTATGACCTTTGAAAATAACATGTGTGGGTTTCTGCTGTGAAATGAGACCCATGGGAGGTTCTCCTTGTGGAATGACCTACAGGCCCACACTCCATAATATCACTGTACCGAGTTCTCGGCATACGGCTCCAGAGCTACGATCCCCCCACACTTGTGTCGACATTATGTCTTTGGGCTCCTGTAGCAGCCTCCCTTTGCCTGTGGAGTTTAAGCATCAAATAAAGGCACCTTCTAAGACCTGGAATGTGAATTGGAGTCACCAGGAACGATAGCTGCATAACCGCATCCCTGGGATGTTATTCATACACGATGCAGCTGCCATTGTTGTGCAAATGCCTTGTGCTTGAGAAAAACCAGCGACAATTGTCAAAGTTGAATAGACCCCATTTCTGAGGTGTCAAAGGCATTCAGCAACTCAACACTGTAAAGTTACCTGGGTGTTTGGGCCAACAGAATGCCTCCATCTCAAGGTTTGATTTGCCTGTTTGCTGAAGGGTGTCTGTGCATCTCAGGGTGTGAAAAAGGCCTATACAAGATGAGAGAATGGGGCCGCGCCTTGTCAGGTGCCGTATTCTTCCACCTCGATTGACAAGAGCGATAATTAAACCAGGGGGATGCCATCTCTGCGGAGGAAGAATGCATGTATTTATTTACGCTGACTACTCTGCTTTGTTGTCTGCCATACACTGTGGCCATCATTGTGTGGAGAAAGCACACTATTTTTAACAAGTGGCCTATGTGGCATTTTTCAGTCACACTTTGAATAGCAATGTCTCTAACTTTGTGTACGGCAAAAGAATTGCTTTATTTTTTACAAAACAAAGATTGAGGATTACTCAAGAACTAGAAGGTATTAGTCTCTTTTGAACTTGAAAGAAATTGGAAATAGCCTAATTCAGGAAATAAATGGGTTTTTCTCCTATCTACTCAGCAGTGCAAAAAGAAAATGAAGCTAAAGTTGTACTGAGCCAAAGAAGAAAATGAGGGCCTGCAGCTTAATGTGGGGAGTAGGGTTGGTATTAGGGTAAAGACTGAGGTCAGATGGCCTCCTTGAGGGAACATGTAAGAAAATAATATCCAGCTGGGCTGTCCATTACAGAATGGCAGGTTTGCTTGTCACTACCTAGAAGAGAACAGAATGAAGAACTGACAAATGGCCTGAAAATAGTAAAGGTAGTTCATTCAAGTAGTCCAGCCATCACTCTGCTCGCAGCATGTAGTTGAACCTATAAAGCATGGAGTTATAGGTGTTAAGAAGCTGGGCAGCAGGTCAGAGAAAGAAGCAGAGGATAATTGAGCACTTTAGTAAATCCATGCCTCCATCAACCAAGGTAATAGCTTTGAGCACCGCATATACCTGTAGCCACAGATCCACAACTGTACGAATGGGCTTCAGCAGCTTGAGCTACGTGGCACGCATGGGCGGGCTCAGCAATATTCTCCAAGACAAAACAATGAGACCCATCTGCTGATGTGTCGCAGAGATTGCTTTTGGAATCTAATCGCAGCTGATGAACGAGGTGACTACAGAATATGTCATCTGTTGATGACCTGAAATCCCCAGTGAAGACACTGGCAAGTCATTAGTTCAGGTAGATGCCATCTATGAATCATTCCTGATAAATCATTGTCAAGGGTGCATTCTTACACCTTCTAATGGGCAGTAACAGTAGTATGGCTGCAGCTCCTGGCTGTGCCCCTGCGTTTTTTGATGCTGTTATGGCTTTAGATCAATTAAACCAATAGCTGCATCATATTGCTCCCAGACTGTCTCGTCTATTTCCTCTCTTGATTGGTCTAATGACTTGATGGAGGTTTCTGTCTGCTTCTGTCTATCCATTTCCCCGCTACACTTGCCTTCACTTCAGTGCCTTAATCTCTGAGGCATTTTCTTCAGCTCCTTTTCCCTGTTTCTCATAGCAGTTTCTTTCTTTTTCCAGTGCCCACCCTCCCCCATGTCTCTTTCTCTCTGCCTCCGTCTTTCTCTCTCTGGCACCAGTGTAAAGCATCCATTATAGAGCGATGCATGGGTGTCTGTGTGAGTGGGAGAGAGGGACTTGGCACTCCTCCTGCCCCACCTGCAGAGGAAGCACTGACAGCTGAGCACTGGGGGCTCCCCCCCTCCTCCTCCTCCACCCATCTCCACATCTCTGCTGACCTCCCTCCTCCTCTCACACCTCCTCTAGCTCTCATTCTCTGCCTCACCCTCCCTTTATTCCCTGTTGTTACACATATTGGCCCAATTTTTCCCACCCCTTACTTGTTTTCCTTACGTTCTTTTTTTATTTCATTATGCCCATCCATCTTTTCATTTGCACTGTCTGTTGCCTCTTTTTTGTCTTCCTCTTGGCAAAATTTAATTTCTCTCTTCCTTTATACGTGATCGTATGAGTATTTATTCATTAAGTATTCCGCACATCATGGCCAGATAGATGTTGACCGTAGGATGTTTAATACACTGTTGTTTTGGTGTTTGACCACCAGACGAACAACCACAGTGTAATTACCTGAACTTTGCCCTTTAGCGATGACCACCAGCACTTTGTGTTAGCGTGTTGTTGCTGACAGCTCACCTGTGTGGTTAGCTAGGTCAGTCCTTCAGTGCTCATACATCTGTTTATCTTTGCTGAGAGGAAAGTGCTCAATGCCTCAGTATGAATAACAGACAGATACTGTGGTGCTGATATGAAACCATGCCATGGTTGAAAGCACTGTCGCATTCCCTGTCAATTTCACCGATTTGCATGATTGTGATTTATATACATCGTCTGAAGCAGGAGGAGAACATTACCTGGTCTTTCAGGTGAGGTTTTTGAAACTTCTGAAATATTCTGAAATAGGAAATGTGTGAGTTTGTGCTCACTTAATTCTGATATAACTGTGTCATCTGCACAGAGAGGCAAAATACTTGTTTTCCACTTTACTCCATGATTATAGGCCTCCAAGAATACATCATTCCGTTTACATACTGTCTCCTTGCGACAGTCTGTGTTTACAAAGAGAACGATTTGGAGGGAAATTGTTTTTTCAGGACGTGATAAGAACTGTCACATTGGAAAAACATCAGTCCAATTACTTTGCTGCAGGACTAAGCTAGTGCTATTGGTGGGTAAAGGAACAAAATGGAGTGGGAGTACAGATCCAAAAAAATCAGAGTTCATGTACTGCATATGGGTGCTTATCACTAACATAATGTGCTGTAAGTGTGCGTTTTAAATGTCTCTATGTATATGAGCATGTGTAGTCACAAGCTCCAGCCTGCCTACCAAGATGTTCAATTCAGGCAGTGCAAATGCATTACCCTTAGCTGTGAAATTTGCATAGTCTGAGCACAATGAAATCCCCAATGAGAGTAACTTCAGCAAACATGCTGACTAGCAGAAACCTCTACTATAAAGGGCCAACATTGTGCAGCCTGACAAAAAGGCTAAATCTTTAACCGTCATGCCCAAAAGGCTGTAATAGATTTTTAGCTTAGAGAGGTAACATAAGCTATAGATCCTTTTCACTGGTAAAAGAGAGTGAGTCACCAAATCGAACATTACTGTTAGCGAACAATCCTCCCAATGTGTTGAATCACAATTTGAAGACAGTCTCCTTCTTTTAGAGATGAACTCCACATGAATATCCAGACTGAGACTGAAATGTTAAATGTATAAGTAAAAACAGTCTTTAAAGATGAAAATCTGTTTTGTCAGTTGAGCTTTTAAAATAACATCTTTATGTTTCATTGGAAATTTGATCTCATGGGCAATTAAAGTCTTTCTACGCACAGCAGCTTTAAAATGGTTGCTCATGAACACAGGATATCAGCCATCAGTCACTTTGGGATGTGCAGCTTTGTTCTGTATAACAGGGACAGTCAGTTCACTCTACTCCGCTGCCTAGACTTTTACTAGGAACTCCAGCCAGGCTACGTGCATGTCCTCTATGTGAGTTAGATTAATTATGGCCCCTGTGGTACATAGAAAAGACACCTTCAATCCAAAGCAAAATAACAAACCCAACAAAAACTTACATAAGCTTATTATAGTATGTCCACCTTTGACAGCAATTTTTTTTTACACCAAATCAAAGATCAGACTTTGTCCACTTTTTGCACAAAATAACTTGTGCATAAAAATTTGCCTAATAGAAAAATGACAATTTTGCCAAAACTCTTGTTTTTTTGATGAAAAGTTTTTTAGCTTTCAAGAGGTGGTTTTTCAGGTGTAGCAAAATTGTTATATTGTGCAAAACTGCAATGGATGTTGTTGGATGTTACAACAAGTGAAGTAGAAGACTTAAAATAAACATGGTGCAGTATGTGTGGACACTGGAGGAAACCGAATCATTTTTTAAATTTAGTACGGGATAGAGGGGTAACGAGCATTCTAGATTCAAAACAACAGTCTGTCACCATGTTCATGGAATGACTTCTTGCGACATCACTCAATAATAAATAAACAAATCATCGCATTTGTGATTTAATGGAAAAACTGATGTTACGCACTTCTGTTTTTTCGACATTTAGTAAATATTGGTAAAGTTTTGTCCAATGGAAAAGCAACTAGTGTCTGCTAATGTGCTTTAACCCATAAAGACCCAGTGTTACTTTTGTGGCAGTTCTCAAATGAGGTTTTCTCTCTATTTAACCTTTCTTAAGTGATTTATCACCATTTATTATATTATTTTCTGTATTTTGCATTTTTTCAGTGAAATCAGGTATTTTCCCATTTGTAATTTACTGATCGTGTAGATGTTCGTAAAAGCTCAGATTAAAATTGATTGTCATAATATCAGAAAAATGAAGAAAATGTGACCTTTTCAACAATATCTATCATTAACTGAACATAAACCAAGTGCGTCCATTCACTGTCATTGATCCAACTCCATGGGTTTTACTGATGAATCAGTGTTGTAGAAGATGACGGTGTTTCCATGTTCACTATGGAGCCTCTGAACATCCAAATGGGTCATATCTGATGACCGTGAAAAGACGACAAACTGTAGTTTACACCAGTTATCTGCATGTATTGATAGTGGATCAACAGGTATTAAACATTTTAGATCAGTAGATGGTTTTAGGTCACCAGTGGCTGTTTGATCCTTCATGGGTTAATACCTTCTTTGCAATGTGAGGAACACCTCACAAGCTCCCAAGAGGAACACAAAGGAATACCAGAAATGTCTTTTTTAGCATTATCACATGAACAGTGTTTCAAAATGAGCTCTT
This sequence comes from Sphaeramia orbicularis, assembly GCF_902148855.1. Classification (NCBI taxonomy): domain Eukaryota; kingdom Metazoa; phylum Chordata; class Actinopteri; order Kurtiformes; family Apogonidae; genus Sphaeramia; species Sphaeramia orbicularis. Next base: position 31,815,214 of record NC_043966.1, on the reverse strand, counting down.
ATTGGTAATATTAGAGGTGAAATTTAAGAAGTGCTGCAGGCGCTTTTCGGAGAAACATTCCAGGGGCACCTTAAGCTAAGAACACACTTGACAGGCAGCTGAAGCATCCTAAAACAGGACACAACACACTTAACGATTGTTTCCAATGACTGGAGCTGTTTTTAGTCTTTGACAGTCAGACGGAGTCACTAATCAGAAACAGGCTCAGCAAATGGAGTATTTTTTCATCCATATGGCACCAACTTGGCCTGCTTTTTAGTGAGATGATACCGTCCCTTACAAATGTACTCAACTGATAGCTAACACTATATATGTATAGGACACACAACGGTCTGCTGATAAAATATGGAAACATTCACTGTTAACGCTGTATTAAATGTCACTGCTTACCTGGTAAATTGGATCATAGCAGAGTTCCTTTTCTTGTCAATATAATATGTCGCCCCTTGACAATATGCAGCCTTAGACAGCAGCAGATGTCCAGTTTGTTCAGTTGATTTCACCTCTGCTATGTGGACATGTACTGCAATACACTGTACAGAATTGTCAACTGTGGTACTGTTTGTTGTCAGCAGATACCAGAATTATTTTAACTATAAGGAACAGATGAGTGTTTGTGTTGTGGTAGGATGCCAAATCTAGTGTACTTTTATCACAAATATTTTGCTCAGAGTTTCTTTCCTTGTGTTTTCCTTGTTTGCTGCAACCAGGAAATCTGTCAATAGTGTCAAATATTAAATATGTTAAAAAATATTAATGAGAATCACTGATCACAGCTAAATTCTTAAGACTTTAGACTTAAATGTTTATACTCTACTTGATTATTTTTTAACAAACCATTTCACAGTGTAGTAATACTCAGAATGACCTTTCAAATAAAATATAAGGTGCAAATAAAACACAGTTGAAAAATCAATGAGTAAAACATTATTGTGAAATGTCCAGCTAGCAAATACATAGTATATAATGTCATCCATTAGGGGTTTCTCAGTCTAAACAATAATAAAATATATTATAGTAGAGGATGTTTTTGTCTCAAAGGTTTTTATTAGAGCACATTGTCATACAGTTACATGTTCACTGCATACACATTGCATGCAGGATTTTTACATAATGCCCTCTTATTGTTTTCTTTTAACATATAACAATTTATGAAGAACAGATAGAAACATGAGGTACAAAACACAAATGAGGAAAAAATACATTAATATAAAAACAAAGACAAATGAAAATAAAAATAAATATCCATTCTAATCCATTTTTATTTATAAAGCACACATTTAAACAAACACATATGTTTTCAAAGTGCTGTTCAATAAAATAAATGCAATAAAGCATAATAAAAAGATAAAATACTAAGATAAAAACACAATGAAACATAATAAATAAATAAATAAATAGACTGTCCACCTCAGATAAAATATAGATGCACATAAAATCAACATATCCCTCCCACCCCCCCACTATCCACCCATACCCTTCCGTCTATTCACTACTTTGTTAGAGTAAAGGTGAAAAGTTAATTTCTGCTAAGAGGTGTGAGATATTGAATAAGAGGTGACCAAGTTTTTTCAAAGAATGTGACTTTAGTAGAGGATGTTTTAAATATCAGGGGGTAACCCGAGTTATTTTTACCATTGCTGATGAAAAACTGTCTAAGGTGACTCAAGCAGAGATTATGTTTACAGACCAACTGATGTGATGCAGTTTTTTTCACATTACATTTTGTGACATTTATTCACACTATCTCTTTTCATTCCAGTGAAATATTTGCAACTAACTGTAAGCACTAACATGGGTATATGACATTACTGACAAGCAACCGACAGACTGTTAAACTGAAAAGACATGACAGTTTACTTAGACATTTACATACAGAGGCAAAATGTATAACACGAGCCAAGATATTTTAATGTGGAAAATGTGAAAAATATTATAGCTTTAGGTGAATCACAGTCTGGAGAAGCTCCTATCAGAGCAAGAACATGAATATAGCAAAACAAAACTTCCTGTGTGACTCATATATTAACAAATGTAGATCAAATGCAAAGCAAATAAAAAAGCAAGATGTCCTCAGAGTTGTTTGTGATTAGTAGTTTAGTATTCAACACAGAGGCAGAGATAACTGTGTGAAGAATTAACAGAGGAGAAATAGCAAAGTACTCAGAGATCTTAATGTTTTCACACCTTAGCACACCTTGTTAATTTGTGCAAAGTGTAAGTGTAGACTTCTAGAATTTCTTGCCAGTTTTCTTCCAAGGAGGTTGTCTTTTAAATTATGCAGCAGACTTGACAACAGAAGTGACGACTGAGGAAAAAGTGGATGTTAACTCATGTATCATTTGAAGGTGACTCATCAGACAACAAAGCCTTTGACAGACTCAACATTTAACTAAAACAAATACTCCTTTTGCTGGCCAAAGATAATGCAGCATCATGTTTTCACTAAATGAAAATAGGCTCATCTCCTGATACATTTCTCCTTGTTTAAGTGAAAGCTGTTGTGAGCGCATGCATCCTCCACAGTATTTCAGATGTTGACAAACCCATATGGCACGCTACTAATCTTGATGGATGCCCACCACCGTAAACACTACTCACACTGCAGAAGATAATGAAATGTAACAATGCAACATTTCACAAAAATCATCACAGTGATCTGTTTATTATCCATTATGAAAGGCATCATGGTTTCTGCCATTTTCTAGTCAAGGAGTGTTTACTTTGCAAACAGCAGCACAGAGTGCTCATAAAAGTGTCTGCAGTCAACCATTGTGCTATTCTTAGGGTTCCCCTTACAGCCACTACCTAATTGGATCCTTGGTTGTCCTATCCATGAAGCTCTCCTCTACACAGACTTTTTATGAGGCTTGTGAGTGGCTGAGATTCCCTGTCTGGGTTTCTGTGGCTGTTCTTCACCATGTCCCAGGACTCTTGCTCATCGGTGAGGGCTTCATTAGCCGGGAATGGGAGGTGGCAGCGGAGAGAGAACAGCTGTTTAGCTAACCATTCGCATTGTTAGCCAGCCTTCTCCGTATGCCTAACTGCCTAAATCCGTCCCGTAGCTGCTAATAGAATGCTCATTAGGAGAGTAGAGGGAGATGTGATGGGAAACAGCGCCACTATGTTGCAACCCTCCCAGCTTTTGCTGCTCCTCCTCTCCCTCTGGTCTCTATTAAAGAGCTGTATGGAATAAATGTTCTCTCTGTGGATCAACTACCTATCCAGCCCATCTTGCCCTCTGACCCTGACCCCTGGGAAAAGACAGACGGTGTATAGGTATGTGAGTTTTCCTTTGAGAGCCACCAGCCCGTATGATATCAAACATTCCCCATACACTGCCAGAGATACTAAAAGACACAAGATTACAAAATCCCAGAGGACAGACAGACGCCTGAAGCAGGATACTTTCTGAGGAGAATGGGTTACTTTGGTGCGTGCGTGTATGTATCTGTGTGTGATTTTTTTTATATATATATATATATATATATATATTTTTTTTTTTTTTTTTTTTTTTTTTTTTGCTCCAAAATTTGCTCCAAGCAGTGTGATGTTAAATTATTCAAACTCTGTTGATTGTGCAGCTGTAATTTATCAGGAATCCAAAAGCACAAGTCTATTTTTCTGTGTCAAAACTGATGAAGCTGGCGAGAAAGATGGAAAGCTACAACATAGATGGCACTGTGAATATCTGATGGTATTCACAGGAACAACCACAGATCAGAGCCAAAAACGCCTGAAACCCATCACAGCCAAAACTCATCCCTGGCTGGAAAAGGTTGGCCCATGTTTGATTGAAATACAAAAGATGAAGACATGTTTTCATGGAAGTGCTTCGGTGAATTAACACAGGCCAGTTGCTTACAGGGGAAACAAAACCCACAGCAACATGGAAGGAGATTGGCAGAAATCAGCATGTGGTAGCACTGATATGCTTCAAGCTATTTACAGTAGATGATGGCAAATGTAGACTCTGTTGTCATGGGAAGTGAACGCTGGAATAGTAGTACACAAAACAGTATTTTTACCGGTGAATAATTATATTGTATTAGGCAAATATAGACCAGCAGTAGCATAATTACTGACTACAGATTTCTTCTTCCTTTCATTATCATTATTATTATTATCATTGTTCTTATTATTGCAATGCATCAACGTCCAATAGTGGCATAACTGGGCAAATATTCCATAATAAAATTTCAGTATAAGCCATATAGTAAAGAGGAAGCAAGAATCCTATCCCTTTCTTTGGAGATATATTTAGCTTCTCATACGTATTTAAACAAAGGTAAGGAGGTTTAGTAGTGACTGATCGCTATTAAGATGCTGTCAGATGTGACCCTACTGCTTTAGCCTGTGGTTGTGTCGACTGCAGTCTGTTATGTTGTATAGCTGAGGCTGGCAGCCATAACCAGTTTTCTCCAAATGCCCCTGTCACAAACTGTCTGCCTGATCTCTATTGGCTCCAACTACATTCTAGTTCCTCTGGAGAGCATCTTTGCTGCATATTCATGAAACAATATCTTGAGGCTCCCATGATTTCGGCAGCCATGATTTGGAGAATAGAGTGCAAAATGTTGAATGATGTTGTTGGTGACTAAACCACTGAAGCTGTAAATCCGCTGAGTGAACATCCTCTGTCCAGGCCGTTGGTGGATTCCATCACTGATCTGATCTTCAGAATCCAAGGGTAATTCATACACACATGGACTGAAATGTGTTAAGGATCTGTCTTGTTTTCTCTCTGAGTGCTGCTATCTTTACTCCATACGATAGTAGACAGAGAACATGACTCATCACAGAGGCATAGAAAAGTAGCTTCACTTCTCTACACCAACGTGCAACAGCATCAGGTCATTTAGTCTTTTAACCCATAAAGACCCAAACAGCCACTGGCAACCAAAACCATCTACTGATCTAAAGTGTTTAATGACTTCTGATCCACTAATCCTATCAACCCATGCAAATAATTGATGTAAAATTAAGTTTTTCGTCTTTTCACGGTCATCAGATATGACCCATTTGAACATTCAGAGGCTCCGTAGTGAATGTGGAAACACCGTCATCTTCTACAACATTAATTCACCAGTAAAACCCATGGAGTTTGATCAATGATAGTGGATGGAGACACTTGTTTTTACGTTCAGTTATTGATATCTTTGCTGAAAAAGTCACTTTTTCTTGAGTTTTCTCCGTTTCTGATATAATAACCCTCAACTTTGATCTGAGCGTTAATGAACATCTACATGATCAGTATATTCAGTACAGGAAAATACCTGATTTTCACTGAAAAAAGCAAAATCCAGAGGATAATTTTATAATAAATGGTGATAAATTACTCAAGAAAGGTTAAATGGAGAGAAAAATTTATTTGGAAAGTGACATAAAAGTAGTACCGGGTTTTTATGGGTTAATCTGGACAAAGGAGTGAACCCTTTTTCTTCCCGTTTGATTTCTGCAGCTGTGTCTTTTATCCATAGTCAGTCCTGATTCAACAAACTAACAAAACAGTCTCAACTCAAGAATAACTTTTCATTGTTTGCAAATCTTTACTTTGGAGTTTGTCCACTGAGGAAAAAAGTTTAATTCATTGGACTATTCTGAAAGCATGGACAGAAATGAAAAGAGTTAGTAAGTGATGGATTTTGAATCACACATGCTACACATTGCATTTAAATTTGACTTTCATTTAAATATTAATTAAATATCCTAATGAAGTGACAAATATTTTTCTTTCTACAGCTATTCACTAATGAAACTGACATATACAAAGTGAAGCAGAAATAGTTTGGCATTCACATACTTAAAATGTCGCATCACACCACAAAAGAATGCATCATTGCTAAGAAATTTGACTTAATAAAAGCAGCAGTAGCAGAAGTAAAAACAGCATTCATAGAAATATATAGAGAGCATAAATCCTTTTCTGCATGCTAAATGTTGTATAATTTTGTTAATTTGTTACAACTACTTGTTAAATTTTCCAGACTTTAAACAACTAACAAGTTAATTTGTAATATTTGTGTCAAGAGCAGACCTGTGTGTCACATCTCTATGTGGTGATGGAGTTTGACAATGACACATTCTATAGTAAAGGCAATAGGCTTACTGATGCCACTCACAATGTGTGCCGAAAAAGAATGTGTGTGGGTGCGATATGTGTCAAGTGTTGTGACGTTAGTTGCTGTTGAATATGTGTTCGCTTGACATTGAGAAAGTGGAGCGTGCCAACATGCAACTGATAGACGAGCACGCCCAGTTATACACACACACACACACGCCTGTGCGCACACATACCTCATCCGCACCGAGTTACATCGATGCTGCGCAAACATGTATGGTACCTACGTGCACAAACACCGTCATTCTGGACACACAACACACACCCTATTCTGATTATGGAAGGTCCAGACCCATGAGACTGACTGTTGTTAAAGGTTGCCCTGCATAAATATCCCCTCTTTACTTGGCTCACCTCAGCACACATGCAAACATACACACACAGATCATGTGTACATATAAGTCCAGATAGGCTCCCACTCCAGGCAATTTCATGTGGCTACAGCTGTGTGCCTACTGGCGCTGGCAGCAAGACACAACAGAGAGATGAGAATATACAGTAGAAGAAGATATGGAATGGGACAGATTGTAGTGAAAGGCGTGTTACCATGGGAAACAAGACAAAAACATGTGAAAGAGAACTGTGCAGTCTAAAACGGCACATTTTGTTTTTTTCTTTTTTTTTCTCTCCTCCATTGCCTACAGTCTGGTTTGAATGTAGAAGACTGATAATCTGAAGTGTGGCCACTGATGCACAAAGGCAACTATTGAATGCCTTTCTTACCTCAGTAAGTAAAAAGTTCACCAGAATGCAAACGTGTGTATACGCACAAGAGCCCACAATGTAAGCAAATAGAATGACGGCAGTGAGCACAAGCAGCATGCTCAAACACACACACACACACAGAAACACAAATAAATAGTGAATGAGTCTGCCCGGGTGGGAGGATGTGATGCTCCTCACCACAGCTCGGCTCACAGCTCTTCGTCCTTGTGCCGGGACCTCAGCCTGTCACTATGCGTTTTACTGTCTGCACCACTACTCCACTGTAAGCAGCCAACACAATTTGGGGTATTGAGGTGGTGAAGAAACTGTCCACCACTACCCATTTGGCCTTTTCAGAGCTTGACAGAAAGGACCGGAGGTAAAAATACACTGCATTCTGTCCTGCCAAAATTGAAAGCAGGTTGGAGTGGTGCTGTGAAAAGGGAATGTATATAGTCCTTGTAATAAGACCGGCCAGTCTGAAATGAGGTTGACACGGCGCCAGATATTGAGATGTTTTCTGTCACTCCATTTTTTGTTTCATCTGAAATTCAATATGATACATTAGTGTTCCAAATGGTGGCGGCGCAATAGATATTAATTACTTGTCCATTACAGTTTGCGACACTATCAATCTGTTATCAGCTTGCTACACCAATGACTGAAATTAACTGTCACTTCTCAATATCATCCAAGTCATCTCCATGTTTTATTGCCTTCATTACAGTATTCAGTTCTTAAATGGTATCCTCATGATATCGGAAAGTAACCAAGACCTTGGCAGATGCTGTTGCTAAAAAAAGATTGATGTCACATAATATTTATCTGTGTAAAGATGGTAAAAACTCAAAGTCAAATGTCAGTGTATGCATCTTACAATGCACAATAACATGTTGTAGACCTAAGGAAATAATGGGAGTCCAGCCATATCATGATCTCCTGAGGTTCATGTATATTTGATAGGACCTGCCAGATGTGGCCTTGGATGTGTGGATGTGTATCAGCAAGCAATCTCTCTCACTGAGCTCACCGAAATTAGATTTCATCTCAGGCGCCAAATCTAATACACAAGCTTATATTTACTCACAGTTGCAGAGCATCATAAGCCAATATGACCCTATATAAGGGGGGCAGAGCTGCGCAAAATATAGTTAAATAAAAATGCTTTGAGCAAACTGTTCCGAAAAGCCATCAAAGCTTCTTAGCTATGGTCAAGCACACAATGTAGTTGTTTTTCCATTGTATGGGTTTAAACTACCAGTAACACCAAAAAACTGCGCAAAGCACACTGCAGATAAAGAAAGACATTAATATTTTAATGTTCCTTGTTCAATAGAAATTACATTTTTGGTGAATGTTTCTGGAATGTGGTTTGAGCACATCCCAAAGAAAAAGAACTGGTGCATAAGTAAATACATTCCATGAGATGAATATCTACACAATGAGATGTTTCAGAAAGGTTTTTTTTTGTTTGTTTGTTTTTTATCGAGATAAAATGCTTTGATGTCAGCAAAATGTTTGAATATCATCTCAAAATCTATTGCAAGAGGACATAAGTTAGTTCACCAGCATGTTGAAAATACTGAGTATTTTTCTGATTTAGTGGAACAATTGTCTGAAAAGAGTTGTATCCAGAAAAACTAAACAAAATCATGTGTTCAAATAATTTCTCGACCTTTTAACTCAGATCAAGAACAGCCTATATTTGAGATAAAATGGTTGCATGAGTCACCCAATGCATTTAGATGCCTGTGTCTACTTCACAATGCATGCAAAGTCACAGTTAGCATGCAGAGTGCCATTTTCCTATGCACTGAGCCTTTGCCTGCTTTGAATACTCTCCAGGGACAAAAGCACCCACTGAGGAATTTTAAGAGTCTTCCTCCCTCTTCCTTTCCTCTTCCATCCTCTCCTATCCTCCACTGACCTCCCCATTTTTCCTCCCTCCTCTTGTGTATGTGACACAATGAGAATAGATGTTTACAGCTCAGTTCATCTATATGTCTGTCTGTTTGTTTTCCCAAGATATATTTTGTAGTTTGTAGTGCAGATAAATGTGAAGTCAGCAGCCTTTTGTTCCGAGGAGGCAGAAATGAAGCATCTGAGAATGATACACTACACATGAAACACTATGGTCAACACATTTTTAATCTTTATTACTAAAGTCAACATCTCAGCAACTCTGTATTTCCTAATCAAAATAAAAACATTTGAATGGATTGATTTAGATTAGTTTTGCAGCAGATCGATGTTCAGTGGCTGAACGCTGAGTTCAGATAGGCTGCACAAATAGCTCTTAATTGTTGGGTTTTCCAGTTGACTTGATTTGTTCGAGTAGATTTCAGAGAGCCTGTGCTGCCAATGGAAGTTTTCCAAGCCATTTTTACAGCAGGACATGTTATAACCCAATTGTCTCAATGTCCACTTACAGTAAGTGGCTGTGGTGGCTAAAGAGTCTGCCACTGTAATTGACTCAATGGGAGTTTACAGTTTGAAGCATGAGGCAGGGTAGAAGGCACAGTGCTCTCCAGGGATCGGCTGTTGTGACAGAGCTGCTATCTTTCCACTGTGTTTCTTAAAGTGCCTAGAACACAGGCTTCCATATACATGAAAGCATACATGCACGTATAACAGATGCACGCATGTGAAACGGTTTTCCTCTGAGCAAGAAACTCCAGAAGCTTGGCTCACGTTCAAAGCATTATACCAAGGTCCAAGTTTTTCGTGTATACCCGAGAATGAGGGTAAGAGAAGGGCGACACGTATCCATCCTATTTTTGTTCACTGTTTGCATGGTGTGCCGCCTTGAATTAGACAGAGCTTGCGTGGCTTCTGGCTGCAGGGCTACTGGCACAATGGGCAAAGCAGAGGAGAGTGGTGTCAGACACTGTGAGAGAGGAACACACATAGTGACATAGGCACAGCTAGGAGAATATGTTTACCCTGTTGGAACCTGCACCCAGCCTGGCATGTTCATGCCTGGTACAATAGCTAATCAGCACAGACACCGCTGCTGGTATGACCACTGACCCTAAAAGGCATCGTAACAGGGGGAGTCTTTCTAATAGCAAGAGCACTGTAATTTTGAGTGGGATGCTGGAATTACAGCGCATCCAGGGGGTATTTTTTTCTAACATCTCCTCTGGTTCTGGTTCATTAATGGTGGTTTAGATTAAAAGAGTTGTTGATGTTCTTGGTCATAGAAAAAAGGTTGCTGCCTACTAGGTACTCTGTGTGTGGTGCCTAATGAGCATCCTGAATTATACGAGTGTGTGTGTTTGTGCGTGCACGTGCATGCTGGTATCATTTATGTGAGTGGGTTGTATATTATGCCTGTAGGTGCTTTTTGTGTAAGACTTGGTAGGACTGGACTTCCCTGGGGAAATGATTGACATTTAGATTTAGAAAATGCACAGACACATCTAAGACCACATGCTCATGCTCTGTGCATGTATGAACAGATGTCCATTGTGTTCCTTTGTGTGTAAAATACAATCAGTGTAATAAACAATAATGTAATTGGAAGGAAATATGCTATTTGAACCAGACACAAAGGCTTGTAAGCTAGTGATCCACAGTATTGGAATCCTGTAGAAGGGCCATAGTAAGCAGTAAGCTTCCACCCACCTCCTGCTTTTAGCCAGGCTTCCATCCATCTCAGTTTCACCTCCCATAGCCCTACAGCTCACAGCTAATTTGTTTCTGCGAGATTTAGACACTTAGTCCTAGGTCTCTGTCTCCGGCTCTCTCCCTCTCTCTCTTCTTCCAGTTCCCTCTCTTTCTGTCATTCTTTCTCTCCATCTCTGCTCTGAATCCCTCTGATTCCCCCCAGGGGGGTGTACACCCCTTGCGATAATTTGTCTGTCACAAATGCAACTGCGCCCTCTCCGTGGCTTTCCTTGGCCCAAAAATGAGTTTCAGTCATCCCATCTGGCTGTCATTGGCAAGATGTCGCCAAGAATAGAAGCTTGCCATCCCTCCACATTTCATGGCTGAATTGTCATATTTGTGTGTGACTTATATCTTTGACCCTCCCATGCTAGACATATTTTACATCTGATTTGTACTTATGCAGCTTCACTTCCTTGAAGTCAGTGCACTCTTTGTCTTTGACTGTCACTGTTTGCTGCATATATAAAATGATCCAGGCTTTGGGGCTGCTATACAATGCAGATGGGGTGTAAAACACGGTGCATATATTTAGAAACAACAGGAGTCAGATGTTTTGCACTGTTAGTACACAGCAGCCACACACACAATCTTCCCATGAAAACCAGTTTCTGTGAGAGCTAAAGGCACTAATCATTTCCTCTCAGCACACTGATCTGAAATCTATTTGTGGACGCAGTAGGAGAAGGGAGAGGAAATCAGAAAACATCTTTAACAACTTGTCTCATCTAATGAGATTAGCAGAGCCGCTTACACAGTCATGACATGGAGATACACACAGATAACCCTGTAATAACTCATTATTCTTCCCATTTCCACATTGACGCCTAGTCAAGCCTTGCTGACAGTGCGTGTTGTTGTGCGTACACAGCTATCAGGCCAATCTAGGCATTGCAGCAATGTGGAGTGCACATGGTGAATACCGCCTCGAATGCCACAACACAAAGTGAGCTAGCAATAGAAGGGCACAGAGATAGCATTCTGTGCTTTTCAGAGGCTGCAGCATTAGTGACACATGCATGAGTGCAAATGGAAAAATTCACCGTGCAGCCTCTCTGTTTCTCTTGGTATAGCAGCAATGGTGTGGGGGGAAAGAAGGACAGGAATCAATTTAGTATTTGTGCTTGCACCCATGTGTAGACATAAGAATTCACAGATAATGTCACAAAAAAAAAAAAAAAATCATAAAAGGACTTTATGTTCCCATTTTTCCTCCTACCTTTTTTCTGTCTTGGACAATTATAATTTTCTTTTGTAACTGTATTTTAACACTGTCTCATTTACATCATTTCTTGAAAATAGACTTGTTTAACCACTTACAAAATTGACTGTTTCATTGTTGTAGTCACCAAACACATTTTCATATTTCTGGCAACTATAATGACGCATTGAAAGGCTTCCTTAGTGTCTATTTTTGCTTGTTGACTGAAATAAATAGCAGTATTCTGCTCATCACAAGAGATCCAGTTTGGACAATTCATGAAGACTTTTAAACAATTACAGAGAAGTTTGGGAAATTTCAGTTTAGTCTGCTTTTTATGGACGACATCAGGAATATCTCGATGTAATAAACCACACCCACAGTGCGCCAAGCCCCAAATAAATTCAGCGAATTAGTCTACGAATACCATTTGACTCAGGTGTGGTGTGCATGCCCGTGATTAGCAACCAGATTGATGAGTTCAAGGAGGAGCGGTGGCCCTGTTGTGCTGTGCGTGCAGACAGAGGGAGGCCAGCATGAGTGTAATGATGAGGCCTGGAGTGTGCAGTATTGACCAGTGGATGTCACGTTGTGATTAGTAGGAGATATCACACTCGCTGGGCTCAGATGCACATCGATCCTGGAACCTAGGTACGGCCTGTCAATGGGGTCATTTTTATCCTCTCCTCTCCTCTCCTCTCCTCTCCTCTCCTCTCCTCTCCTCTCCTCTCCTCTCCTCTCCTCTCCTCTCCTCTCCTCTCCTCTCCTCTCCTCTCCTCTCCTCTCCTCTCCTCTCCTCTCCTCTCCTCTCCTCTTTTTTCTCATTTTCCTACTGTGCATCATATTTTGTCTCTCACTTTCCTCTTCCAACTCCTTCCCTTTTCCTTGTTTTTTGTCTTTTCCCTCTTCTTCTGTCCCCCCCTTTTCTGTTTTCCTTTTCCCTCTCTCTTTCTCCCTTCTCTCCATCCACCCTCATGGATCAAACTCTTTATCTGGCCTAAGCCACAGCCTGCAGGCAAGCAGGCAGTCTCTAGAGATGCTGGAGCTGAAGACCAACAGCTTCAAACAACATTATATAGGGCTGGCATGAAGCATGTCTCACACTGATAGATGAAAACACACCCGTCAAACACTGTCTCTACATGGACATGATGAAACACGAGTTGGGCAGTCCCTCTGTTTAGAAACCCACTGCTCTTCATTTAAAGTTGCTACAACACTTCCCTGGATGTAGGACAGACCAAAGTTTTGTAGAAATTAGGCAACTGTGCACTTTTGTGTTGATATCACTGCAAAACAAAGCAGTCAGTTTTCTGGGAGGAAGATGCATTTTATTTGGCAGCTATCCTGTTGGATGATCTGTTATGAAAGCAGTTCAGAGCACATTTCAGTACATTTACAGGAAAACACATTAAACCAGGTAACAAGAATAGTTTCAGCCAAGAAAGAACAAGAAACCTATTCATGCATGCAATGAATCATAAGCAGTAGGGCTTATTTAGGCCCTTTAATGTCATGTTTAATTTTTAATGTTTAAGCAAACAAGTACTACAAATAACACCAAGACTTACATGGATTAATGGTCACACACATGCACACACACTATAAACTGACTGGATGCATTTGTGCCTTAATGTACAGTATCTCTGCTTAGCCTGAGGGAATCCAGGAAGTGCATTTAATGGCACTACTACTGTCTCAGAAAACTGTGGCTTGCCCTTTTCCTGATTCTGTCAGCATCGTTTTGAAGCTCAAGAGTTTGATGCTGGATGGAAATTTTAATGGAACAGAAAACAATGTAGGTGTTGTTTCAAGGCTGCCAGACCAATGTGAAATTATCCATGGACTAATGCATGATCAGACCAGAGGCACTTGTGTTTAAGTGGATGCAGCCTGTGGTACTGTAGGCTGTAGCCATGGAGACAGCAGCTTAAACCCAGTGTTATGAGACCAGAAGTGGCCAAGGATATACAATTAGGCAAATTTTAAGTATTCATCCAACAAGTGAATGTTATAGGTGGGATTAAAGCACTATCCCCCACAATAAGCACAATGCATCTTTGCATTTGACAGAAAACTAACAAAATAGCTTCCTGAAAAGTGATGAGAGTTAAGAGAGAAAAGAAAACAGTGGTGAGAAAAAGGAAGAAAATCTGGAGTCAGGGGGGGAAATACAGCAGGATAGAGAAGAGCAACATTTATTGAGTGTGTCCAACTGAGTGGTAGCCTAGTTTGACTGTAGATGCAGAGAAATGTTTGCACCAAAAAAAAGGGGGGGGATCTGCATAGTCCACGGGTCTGTGGAGATTTGCTTAAAGTGAAGAGATGGTGGAGGTAAGATGGCTCAGAGGATTCAGGCTCTGCTGAACGCAGGCTTATGTCTAATAATCAGCAGGGAGGGACTCGGCATGGTACCTCAGAAAAAGAGACAAGAGAGCGAACGATGGAGAGAGATGGAAAAACACAGCAGAAGAAAGACTGAAGGCGAAAGGAAAAGCAAGTACAAGGTCTGGCAGGAGTTGTGGCACAGAAAAAACAGCAAGAAAAAGAGAGAGAAAGAGAGTGACACGTCCCCGTGGCCACATTATTTCTCTTGTGGTGGCTTTTATGTGAATGAGAAGAATTTTGATAAGATTTTACTACTTTACATATTTTCACCCCTATTAGCTCTTAAAGTCATGTGGAATATTGTTGGGAAAATGAATCAGTGACCTATAAAATGAGACGTGGACACTCTAGACTTTCAAGGTCATCTGATAGACGTCACTCCAACACTTATTCCTTCTTTGTTGACTTTTTTCTTGGATGACATAAGGTTATAGTCACTTTGCAGGATGCATTTTACCGTCGCATATATCTCAGGGCCACGGTGATAAAACTCAACACTGATGCTTCAGTGATTTGTGCCAGCTGTTCCACATTACAAAGTACAGTCATTTATGATGCTTACTGACATCATCACCGACAGAGCATCCTTGTTCATTAACATGGACTGAATACTCACACATCGCCCATGCCTTTAGATGCCACGTAATACATCAGTTGTTATCCAAATCACGCCTACGTCATGTAACTCTGGGTGTCTCTCCAGTGATACTACATTTACTTGTGAGTATCTCCATCCATATTGTTGTTGTCAAAACAAGGTCTGGACTTGTTTGTGTGTTTAAGCCTGTGGGTTTCTTTGAGTGTGTGTGGGGATTGTGGCTCGCTAACCTATGCGGTCGTAGTCACACCACAAGGTCAGCTTCTTTTTTTTCCATCAGTGGTGAATTATCTCCACACGCCACTCCACCAATCCAGGGTCTAAACCACATGCCCATTTAACGGGTGTCTAGCGAAGGGGCAGCGCGGTCGAGGTCAACAAACCGCAGCGCAGAGGCGACTGCAGAGCGATGCGACAGCATTTTAGCAGTGGCCCAATGAGTGATTACCTCGGAGCTCCAGTCATAATTCAGCGTGACCTCAATCTGCCAGCAACACTATGGTTTGATGGATCTGCTCACAGTTTGGGTGTCGAGTTCTCGCATGTCAAACACTGGCAGATAATGATAGGGCTATCTGTTGCTTTTACAATGTAAAGCATTGGGAAATATGAACGTAACTCATATGTTTATTGTTTTCCTGTTGTTCCAACATGTACTGTCAGCTTAACTCATAGGAAACATTTGCTTTGTAGACGTTACAGTAGATCCTCAAGTCAAAACACTGTCACAAATGGTTAACCCCCATCATCATGACGCCTGTCGTCTGTCTGTCGATTCGTCATCGTTGTATCATATCAATCAAAGTCAGCACAAACACACACATGCACACGCACACACTCACAGACACACACATACACCTCCCAGTGAGGATAATTAGTGGATTCCCTCAGTGGTAATAGAGCCCTTGCTCTTTTCTCCTCTCTCTTTCTGACCTTCCCCAGTGAGCTTCCTACCACAGTGGGGCTCATCACACACAGCTCTAATACATATTTATTGGTCCACTGACAGCTCATGTGCACTAGATTTATATGTTTCTCAACAAACAATAGTAAAGATTCACTCACCCCCTTTCATCAACCAAAGCAGGGGATAAATCCTGTAGTAGCAGCTAGCTATCTGGGGTTTGGTGCAGACAGACATGGGGCCGAGCGTAGTTGAGCTCAAGCTGCTCTCCTCAATTACTGCAAACGGATTTGATATACGTATGTCTGTCAAATCGCCTTGGCAATCAGAAAACCTGCTCTGTTGGCAAACACTTTCCTACAGCAACTTCTGATCAAAGACATTTAGAAAGTGTCTGTGGCATTGCTGGCAGCATTGGGATTCAGGACAGACTCCCCGCACCATGACTGGCTCAGTTTGCACAGCGCAATCGGAGTTGAGATGTGAAGAGAGGCAATACCACTAAAGAGTGAGGGGAGGGGAAGGGAGGGAAGAGGAGGAGAGGATGGATGTCAGGATTAAGCCCCAGCCCCCCTCTCTGCTTCCAAGCGGCCATCTTTCATCTTGCGGCTGCCCCTCTAATGCTTTCAAGTGGGTGAAACCCTCGACATCTGCTTCCGCTACCCAGGACACAGCACAGGCCACCATCCTGCAGAGACACACAGCCACAGGACAGCTCCAAGGGCATGGTCAGGGCAAGGCCACAGGAAGCTGATGGTATCATCCATGGAAGAAAGACACACACGAACCAGAAACATAATCAGGATTTCTGCCACAAGGGTCATGTATTTACAACTTTACAACCAACAGCCATTTTCAAACCCAAGACCATTGTTCCAATACACAAACTGTGGCTTATGCTAGTAAACACACTCACCACAGAAACATTTCACAGTTCACTCACCCAGACACATTAATTCTACTTACTACTTGCAAACAAATAAATGTAAATAGCTCTGTAAATAAACACTTCATCTTCGCCAAGAAGAAATAAGCCCCCCGCCGCCTCTGATTAAGACTACCAAAGTGATATATCTGGCACTTAAGTCTGCTGTTTACCTCATAAACACAAAGACTTCAACGCAGCCACCCACACTGACACTGAAATATCACAAACTGGCTCTGCATGCCGGCATGTTTCACTGCTAGTCCTTGTGGCTTTAATGTGGAATCAGCCGATGACTTTTCTTTCTTATGCGTTGCATTTTAGAACCGTCCCGTCCACTGTTGGTTTCAATATTTGGAGTTCAGTGAAATTCCTCGACTCCAGCAGTGAGTCCATGAGCAGTAAAGCAGCATGCCCGTGTGGTAGTAGCTTTGCCTCTGATTTTGTCCGAGATCAGTAAAACAGCACTTCAGAATTCAAAACCATATCAGGAGGACAGATGAGTGGTGCTCTCAAGGCAGCGACTGCGAGGCACTAGCGATGATGTGAAAAGGGCCAACCCAAGACAGAGAGGATGTCATGTCACCTTCACTCTGCTGTCTGTGAGGTTTTCAAAGGGATGCAATTCAATTATTTCTGAGGAAATGATGTTTGTTATTTGGTATCTGTTCCTTGTGGTGAAAAGTAATTTTAGATTTCCTTAAGACTGAACTGTAACAAAAATGTAATTTAATTTGTGAGAGCACCACATGAGACTGTAGATTAGCTTGCCTTGGTGTCTGAACCTCCTCCATCCTTTCTGCAGCCCACCCATGCACCCACACACACACAGGCACACACTTAACTCCTATGTAGATTCACATGTTCACCAAATAAATAGTCTGCACAGCATGTGTCTATTTCAGCACAGTACAACCAGGACTTGGAAACTTCTTTTTTTTCTTTGTGCACAACCATGTTGCATTGTGTAACAGGGTGAAAAGTATATCATTCTCCGCTCTTTCTGAAAATATAGAGATCAGGAGTCTAGTTGTATTTATACCTATCCACCCACAAACTCCTTAGATCTAAGTAGTCTTTCAGGTGGAAAAAAAAAACAACTTTTAAATTATACGAGGCATGACTGAGGTAATGTATGTGACTGTGTGTAATGGATTCAGAAAGGTGCACATGTGGCTATAATTGCAGTGATCGAGGTTCTTCCATTTTTAGCTGCCTTTAATAGTACATTCACACAGGGAGCGCATAGGTGACTTATACTTAAATCAGACTCTTGTGTGTCTTGTTTGTATTCAAGGGAAAGAATTAATATTTGCCTCATACAGCGTGGTTTGCCAGTTTCCTTTCACTATTTAGAGCGAAGCTTATGGAGCAGCATCTGCTTGTGACAAACATACAGAGATGATTACAGAAAGAGCATATAGAGATGGATGGAAGAAGAGAAGATGACAGGCAGAGTACCAATTCCCTCCTCTGTCTGCGAGCTTTCTGTGAGACCAGGCCATCTGCACATTCATTATCACAACCCTGATTCCATTATTGTGCTGTGTGGCAACAAGGACTTGTTCTGTCTGGCCTTTGTTATTTCTTATCAACTGCATAGCTGACAGTCCCCTTTTGATCATGGCAGCAACAAAATTAACAACTATCATGTATTATATTGCACATTACTGAATTGTTGTCTGCAGTCATGACATCCTAAACAGTATCCTGTCTCTTTGTCTTGTGTTCTTTTGCAGGTCTATTTCACAGAGCCATCATCCAGAGCGGTTCAGCCCTGTCTAGCTGGGCCGTGAACTACCAGCCAGTAAAATATACACGTCTCCTGGCAGAGAAGGTTGGCTGTAATGTTCTGGACACCCTAGACATGGTGGACTGTCTGAGGAAGAAGAGCTCCAGGGAGCTGGTGGAGCAAGACATACAACCCGCCAGGTACCACGTGGCTTTTGGACCTGTAATCGACGGTGATGTTATTCCAGATGACCCGGAGATCCTCATGGAACAGGGCGAGTTCCTCAACTATGACATCATGCTGGGGGTCAATCAGGGTGAGGGTCTGCGATTTGTGGAGAACGTGGTGGATTCGGAAGATGGTGTCTCTGGAAATGACTTTGACTTCTCTGTGTCAGACTTTGTGGACAGTCTGTATGGATACCCCGAAGGGAAGGACACACTCAGAGAGACTATTAAGTTCATGTACACAGACTGGGCGGACAGGGACAATCCGGAAACAAGGCGCAAGACCCTGGTGGCCCTGTTCACCGACCACCAGTGGGTAGAGCCTTCTGTGGTGACCGCAGACCTTCATGCTCGCTACGGCTCACCCACCTACTTCTACGCCTTTTACCACCACTGCCAGAGTTTGATGAAACCTGCCTGGTCAGACGCCGCCCACGGGGATGAGGTGCCATATGTTTTTGGAATTCCCATGATCGGTCCCACTGATCTTTTCCCCTGTAACTTCTCAAAGAACGATGTAATGCTGAGCGCTGTGGTCATGACCTACTGGACCAATTTTGCCAAGACTGGGTGAGTGAAGTTGTGTTGTTACATCTTACCTTCAGTCATTTTTTTCTGTTTATATCCCATAGGTTTGACTCATCTGATCTCAGTGATTTTTTTCTGTTAAACAACTCTCATCATAAATTAGTAAAACGTGTGATGGCAGAATTAAAAAGCTACTACATTAGTACAAAGTGAAAGAAAAAATCCATCTTGGTTCTATTAAAAGGACATGTTTGGTAGAGAGAAGAGGGAGCAGGGAAGAGGAGCTTCACATTAGATAGCATAGGACAGAAAAGGCATTTTTCAACTGACTTTTTTTTTTCAGAGGTGTTTTTTGCCTGGACTTCCTGGGTCTCAGTCGGAAAACCTGAGACATATTGAATCTGAGGAAGATTAAATGTTCCTCCAGAATGTGTGCTGTGCTATTCGTGCTTGGCTGACTGTTTGGGTTGAGTATTTGTTCATGGCTGCCTGCCTTTCTGTATACGTCTGTGTGTGTGCATGCACTTGTGTGTTTGGCTGGAAATACTATCTATGCTCTATTATACTGAGGCTCAAAAGACACGGAGACTTATCAGGGAGACATATCAAACTCCTGCCCTCGGCGGTATTGATTCCCTCTGCCTGGACCCAGTCGATCACTTGTGCCCTGGGTGACTCCCACTCCCCACCATGCTCAATTTCACCCCCACCCATTACAAAGCATAGCCATTTTGTATGACTACTAGTAATCATTTCTAACAACTGAAATTTAATTTGACAATCCTGTTACCAGAGAGGTATTGATTTTACCCCAAATGGGATGCAGTCTAAAATCTTGTTCTGTTTTTTTTTTTTTTGTAATCTATCTCTATATCATCTTCTGCCCAATCAGGTGGCATTTACATTCAGTTGTCTGACTGATAGGCTGAGCCCCCAGCAGCTGGCTGTGCTGCAACCTTGAACTGCTAATGGCAGAGTGGTGCAGATGGACTGATGTCGGCTGTTTTGACTCCTCAAGGAAAGCACTGAGGTCTATCAGTGATGCTCGGACTGAACAGCTGTCTCCTCTGCCTTGCAGCCATCTTGTGTCAACACATATGAAGCTGCAATTTGTAGATACAGACCAATGTTGCTACGTCTCCTTTCTAGAATATTATCTGGCATTATAACAAGAGAGGTATGTTCTGTTTTAATGAGAAAAGTTGGAGGCCTGAAGGTAGCAGTGAAAGCTCCTCCTTAGATTTTGCAGCGTCAGGGAAATTAATTTTGATAGATGATGACAGCCTGTCCATCATACCTAAAACCAGATTCAGCACAGTGCCACAGGCAGTAAGCCCGCTGTAACCCTAACATGGCCTTCATTCCGCCAGCAGATGTCACAACAAAATTCACTTTATCGCTGACCCACAGTCAATTTTTAGATTTCCGGATCAGTGATTGGTTTAGATTAAAGGCAGAGCAGTGGGAGAAGAAACTGGTTCCCTATGTTAGGAATTGTATGCACCTTATGTATCCTTGGCGCATTTCCAGAGAGGAGGATTACAAGCAAGCCACAATTAGGCACTCACATGGTAAAGAGGCTGGGATTAGATACCAGGATAATAGAAAACTCAGTGTGCTGCTTCAAAGGATAATTTTACTCCACCTAAGGAAGAGACTCTACCATCAGCTTCTGGTGGAGGGGGTAAAGATGGAAGATATTTCCCATAACTTCTGAAATTCATCCTCCTCATTTAGACTGCACTCTGGGATACATAATAGAGCTCTTCTCCAACTCTACCTAACTCAAGCCGGCTCTGG
Organism: Sphaeramia orbicularis; assembly: GCF_902148855.1. Lineage (NCBI taxonomy): Eukaryota > Metazoa > Chordata > Actinopteri > Kurtiformes > Apogonidae > Sphaeramia > Sphaeramia orbicularis. Next base: position 31,794,416 of record NC_043966.1, on the reverse strand, counting down.
AGAACATCCTCTTAATTAAGACCCAGTTGAATTCCATTTGCCGTCATAGGCCGTCCAGCAACCATCTTTCGTATATCTGTAAATCAGCTCTCGCTCCCCTTCCAGATGTTCGTAATGAACTGACCCAGATTGCACTTCCTGCCCCAGTCTCTAAATCGGCTGTTGAAACATGTGTGACACGATGTTGAGACACTTGGGCTGCATGTCAACAGTGTGTATCATAGCAGCGTCCCCCCCCAAAGCTCTTCCTGTCCCTGGCTCTCATGTGTCGTCTTTACAGGGCAAATCCCTGCCCATGCGCTTTTTTTCCTCCATCAGTGTCAGTGAAGCATAAAAGCATACAGAGAGTGCACACTGTCAAATCTTCTTAGTGTGTGTGTTTGTGTGTGTGATTGTTAGAGTGTGTGTTTACACTATGAGGCTGTTCTTTCCTGTGAGTTAGGAATGTTTCAGAAGCTGCGGATTTAGTCAGCTTGGAGTTATTTTTCTGGCTGCAACATTTGTTTTCCTATTGACAGGCAAAACTGGCCTGCGTTTCATTGCTATAACAGTTTGTGCAAAACTTTGCCATAAAACCACATGTACACGTTCTTGAACTTATAAAGGAGCTTTAGCATCAGCACAAACATGTCTGCGAACAAAAACTCTAGCAGAACACTTCAGGAAAAAATGAAAAAAAAAAAAAAAACAAATGATGAAGAGCAGAGGAGATCAATCATTATATATCATTAGTGCTATAAATACATTGGTCCATCTTCCTACTCCTTGTGTTTTTTCCTGCTGGTGCTCATTTTCTCCGTTCTGGTTATGAGCTGTACCACATGCTGTGCGAGGCCTTGCTAGGTAGTTAAAGAGCAGAGCGCTGTCGTGTTTATTTTCTTCCTCATTCTATTTCGCTGCTCCTCCACCCCCCAATCTCTCATTATCTCACACACAAAAAAAGAAAGTCTGCTCATGTATTACATTCTCACATGAGCTAAAATATGCACTATTGATTGCTTAGTTTTTACTGACGGCTGCCGACTAAACAAATGTAGATACAAGTAACTACAGTGTGTCTGTAGAGCAGTTTAACAGCCAAAGCTTTGATTTACATCCCAGCTAGTTGATTTTTTTTGTTTTCCTCCCACTTGTCAATCGAACAACCCTCCTCCGTAGGGTTAACGACATGTATACATCAACTGTTACTCCTGCCTGACCTCATTCACTCACTGCTTGAACCTTTTTTTTTCAACCCCAGCTGTCTAGTAGTTACATCACTCGTCCCTCATCCCCCTCCTTGTCCTTTCTCCGGATTATCCCCTACTCCCTTCAGCTTCCTTCATTAGGGCCAACTCAACCTGTACCAGAAGTCTGTGAGTAGTCAGTATTGTATAAAAGCGCAGGCACCTTGTTACTCCATTAAATAGGCACTCACTTGATAGGAGATTTGTAGCCAATATCCTGATTTGCATTAGAGAAGGTAAGGAAGTGGTGTGGCTTGTTAAGGGGCCTGGATGCCATTGATCGGTGTCCATGCTGCACTCTGAATGTAATGAGAGAACGGCAGTGGGAGGAGGAAAAGAGGAAGTGCATTTGCATGTGTACATCCATAAGTAAGTAGCTGTCACGTTTAACAAGCTGGATAAAAACAGAGATAATAATAATGGTAAATAACAATGAGATGTTGTTGACTGGTTGCTTTTGCTTAGAAGAAAGAAGAAGAAAGAGAAAAAAAATAGAAGATGCTGGAGGAAAGAGGACGTTTTGCTTGCTGTCACTCATGTAATCAAACAAATCAATAATGTCCATAGTAAGGAGCTGCCTGAGCTCCGTGTCCTCCAACACTTGTGCACACCCCAAAGTCACAGCGCCTCGCCCTGCATCACTTAGCCTGCTGAACCGAAGGCTGCCATTAAATATGAACCACGCATCACTCAGCCCTCTGCCCCAGCATGCAACCACATGAAGGGTAAAAGAGCACAGCCTGATAATTTGCCCGCTCAGCGCTGAAGTTGCCCCCGACACCTTGCTAAGACAAAGTCTACAAACAGAATTAGATTGAGTAAATTATTAAAAATGTACACAGAATGCAGGAAAGGTGTTGGGAGCCTTCTGTCAGAGTAAAAACGACAAGTAGACGCTTGCTTTGTATCACCTGGTATGTAGATAAACAACTGCAGGGAATGAATTTGTCACACAACCGAAACAATAATAAATAAAACTAACAGGCTTCAACTTTGCATATTTTAGCAGCTTAGTAAAAGGAGCATCAGTGAGTTAATGTGCATTCCTTGTCTTATATAGAGAAGCTATACTCTGCTAAGGATTCAGGGACCTTGAGTGTAGTGAAAATAGATTCTTGTCTTCTGCCTTAGGGCACCTAAACGTGTCTTTTCAGATTCGGTGATGGCTAGGTCTATGATCATTCAAGCGCTTCAAATTACATCAGGATGAAAAGGGGAAGGAGGTACATGGGAAATGAAAAAAAGAGAGAAAATGATATTCATTCTTTCCCTTTATCTACCTTTTACATCAGCGCTTGCAGATAGAGCTTGGAATAGGTAATGAGCATAAGCCCCTGTTCTGCCACATGTGTAGGTATAGAGCTGGGAGTTGTGTAAAATCCAGGTGGCACGACATGTTATAGAAGAGCTGTTTAACGCCAAGAGAGGGCTTTTCTAATATCAGTCTAGAGAGGCTCAGTGTTGTAACTGCACACCATGCACAGCTTTGAATATTGACATGTCTTACGTTCAAGTGCTGCACTTATGTGACTCTAGAGATCATTATATCAGGACAGTTTACACGTATACACACATGTATGTGCACACCAGGTCACAGGTTCTAATGCTGACAGATCTGAGATTACACACATACACACACCCAAACCCCAGTCAATCACAGATACAAACACACAGGAGCACTTAAACACGCTTGGCAGACCAAGGTTATCAGGGGTCAACAGGTCATCCTGAAGGGAGGCTGAGGGGAGGGAGGTGGAGGTGGAGATGAAGGCGATGGTTTATAGTACCACAGCCATATGAACACATCAGAGGAAATCTGAAAGGCCATTAAAACGCCTGCTTTTATGGGTGTAATAATCCCTCTCCTCTGCCTGGGAGTCCAGCCACGGCTCCAATGACCATTCGGATTAAGTGGGAGGTCTGACAGGAGAGAAGCTATCAGCTAATGCAGGGGAGCTCTGAGAGCCCGACAGGCCCACAAACATCACATTATGTTCACACAAGTCACAACGAGGCATTTGCTGTAGAGCTGCACAGATATACTGGGCTCACTTCAGTGTTTTATCACCAGACTGTTAAAATATTTGAACATGAAATGATAAGATGACCACAAGGTATTGAAAGGAGAGCGTCCGCTTTAATTTTGGCACATTAAAATGAATGGGTGAAGTGATAGTGTGGTCTTTGTATTTTTTTTTTCTCAGCTCACCTTCATCTCAGTATTTTTGAAAGGGTCAAGATAATGTTCAATATGTTTAATACTTTTTTTTAATCTTTTATCTTTTTTTTTTTTTTTATCTTTTTACATGTTTAACTTTTACAGCATATTTTCATTTTATTTTGTCCTGACTGTTTTTCTCTGTATTTAAGTGTGACTAGTCTCAGCTGACTTTGCTACCACCACTACCAGACAGCCATTACTAAAAGTCTCTATAAACACTGGAGCTGCACAATATATCATTTGAGCGTTGGCATCGCAATGCATGTGTGCACAATAGTCACATCTCAGGTCCTGCAATGTAGGAGGCAAATGAACTCGATGTGTTCTCGTCTAATTTCAACGTGGGTACCTGACAAACACTGGGTGCATCCATCCACCAATCACAAGTGTTCTTAATCAGTTTGCTGAAGCAGACCATGCCCCTGCACATGAAGGGAGTTGCTGGTAACAACGTTCAAAATGAGCAACGAACAAGAGAAAATCACTGAAAACGAAGACTTGGTACCAAAAAGAAAAGCAACGTCAGTTATTTGGAATTATTTCGGCTACAAGAAGGATGATACTGAAACACCTGTTCTGTGTCGATAGTGCCTTGCACCTGTTGCCACAATGAAAGAAAACACATCTAATTTGTTTGACCATTTACTTCAGCACCAAATAGCTATTATATCCTCCTGAGTATTTTTTTCATATTGCAATATATATATATATTGCAAGGTTAAAAAATCGTAATGTCATTTTTTTTCCAGTATCGTGCAGCCCTAATAAATACACAGAAATGCATTCTTCCTTTAGAGATCATGTCATTGTGCACAATAAACTTTGAAATTTGTCATTTAGTTATTGACAACAGGGGATGAATACAATAATGCCATGTAAAGATCATTAATTTTTAGATTGTGTGTCTTTAACTGACTGATAGAAGTATTGTGTTTGTTCAAGAAGCACTAAAATAAGATTAGCCTGAAACATCTCCAACAGTATATTGTACAAGAAATATTATAGCAGATTATAATATATCTGTATGTGAGGTGACTTCCTGGGTTTTGCTTATAGAAGTCAGAAAGGTGCACCTGCAGAAAAAGCTGCAGTTTTTTTTTAGTTCAGGTGGAAAATGCAGCAGCACTGCACTCAGGAAACATTAAGAAGTGGATCAGTGGATCTGACTACATTGCATCACACAGTACCCAGGATGCTCCAGTACAAATACAGCAGAGTAACCTATAGCCCTCAACACATTGAGTAGGAGAGACTGAGCTCAGATCACTCTCTCTGACTCTACAGCTTAGGGCAGGACATGAAAGCCAGTGTGCAGCCCAAACTTGAGCAGCAGTGGTAGAAATTGTTCAAAGGAATGTAGCCTGTTTACTATTGACTTTGCAACAATTACCCAAGCATATGTGTGTGTAATTAGATAAGGCAGCCAGTTGTTCTCTAATGCGGCAAATCAAATTAACTAAAGATGCCACATTGATTTCTTTGTGTTCCCTAAATTATTCATCTTCACTTGCACTGAACCAGCCAGCCAGCCACCAAAGAGCTTTTCTAACTCCTCTGCACCACTGCTCCCTTGCTCTCTGCTCACACTGATTGTTTTGTGAGATCCATCCAAGTACCTTTTAGATATTTTTACCATCACAATTCAGTAAATTGACCCTCAATACAAGAGAGCATTTGCAGTACCAGGAATTCCCATTAAATGAGATTGCTCTGACCTGTGTCCTAGGCGACATGTGTGTACGTGTGTGTGTATGTGTGTGTATGCATATGGATGTGAGAGAGATGGGAGGAGAGAGGGAGAAAATTTGCTTGCATGTGTATGTATGTGAGAGCATGCACAGGGCTGCTGTGAGAATTCATGAAGCACGCAAGCTGCAGACACCCACGTCTCAGCCTGCTCCATTGACATCCTGTTCTCTGGCATGTTGCGCACAGGGAGATCAATATGACCTTACCTCCACCACCCGCTCTTTTGAAACTTAATTACTGATATTCAGCTACAAAGTCATCATAGTCTGGCTGTCAATATTCATTGGGGATCATTACGGGCCTAATAAAAGAGGTTATTTACGGGCTGCTCTGCTGACACCAGCCTAGGTCCAGGGATACAGCTCCAGCCATCTCAATTTGCTTTAACTCTCTCTCTCTTTCTCTCTCTCTCTCTCTCACCTCTCCCAGAAGCACTGACCTGAAAAAGAAAAATTGACAGCACAGAAACGAACAGGAGAGAGAATGGAGGTTGAATTCTTCTGGCATGGCTTTTAATTCTCTTGGCTGTGTTTGGAGGTTTTCAGCTTGTCCCAAAAATACACTGTAGTTGCCATATCCCTAAATCCCCAACTAAATTTGAACTTTGCTTGCCACTGACATCGCAATCAGACCCACAAAGGGAAAATTCATGACATTTAGAGAAATGTCGTGCAGATCCCTGCCTTCTTACAACAAGGTTTTTACTTCTCTGTTCCAACATCAATTACTATGTTTTCAAGGCTACAGAGCTATTCATCAGGTTCCTCTAAAGAAAGTCATTTCATCAGTAGTAAAAGCAATGTGCCATGTACTGCATCGCTCCCATTTCTTACATTTTACAGCAACAAGGCTACAAAGAGTTGCATGAATGGGGGGGGGGGCTGCTATATGTTAATTCTTTCAATAAATAAATCACTTTACTGTAATTGAAATGGCCGGCGGTCAGATATTGAAGTGGAGGCAAGAACTGAAAAGTGGAACAGTGAACTCTGTAGATAGAAGACGGTACTGCGTCCGTTGTCTTTCCCTCTCTCCATCTATCTCTCTCTCTTTAGCTCTATCACTTTCACAGACTCTCACACATATTCCTTTTGTCTCCTGCTTTCAGTCTCAGACACACAAACATATATCCAAGCGCACACACAGCTCTGCAGTTCCCTCTTAGTATCTTGATTAATATGGTCCACTTTACATCAGTACACTGGATGCCAATGCACACTGTGCTGCCTTCCCTGAGCAATTAGCAGAGGGGCTCCACCAGCGTTAGATTATCAACAACAAGATGCCTCCTGACGCGAGCCCTAAAGCCTGCTGACTTATTCATATGTGTTTACTTTAAAAGCCTCTGCCCTGGTTTTTGTGGGTGGGCTGCATCAGAACTGAATTAAGAACAACATCTGGGGAAAGAGGAGAGGGGAATGAGACAGACAGGCACATTATGCTCACAGGAAGAAGGAGGGACGGGGTCCTGCTACGTGAAGATTATGTGGTAGAAGTCATACTGAGTTTGTTTGGAAAAGTAAATAAAGTAGGTGGGTCATTTAATGAAAAATACACACACCATACATACCAGGATCAATTATTAACTGCAGTCTGTTGTTTGCTGTTGCAGGTTTTGTCTTTCACTGTTTCTGGTTTCACTGAGGTAGATCAATATTCTACAGAGAAAGCTGAACCCCATTCACCGAAAAAATAAGCTGTGTCTGATGTCATTTTGTTATCTTTATAGTATTTTTGCTGGCGTCCTATTCCTGTCTGAAAATGAGAGCATGATTGATGAAATGTGCTGTCACAATCATATTTAACACCCTGTTTTGTCTTTTCTCTGTAGAGATCCAAACAAACCTGTTCCACAAGACACCAAGTTCATCCACACCAAGGCCAACCGTTTTGAAGAGGTGGCCTGGTCCAAGTACAATCCCCAGGACCAGCTGTACCTGCATATCGGCCTGAAGCCACGTGTGCGTGACCACTACCGCGCCACCAAAGTGGCCTTCTGGAAACACCTAGTGCCCCACCTGTACAACCTCCATGACATGTTCCATTACACTTCTACCACCACCAAAGTGCCGCCGCCGGAGACCACTCAGAACACCCTGTCCACCAAGAGGCCCAACGGGAAAACATCCTGGCCGTTTAACACCAAGCGGCCTCCCATGTCTCCAGCCTACAACAGTGAAGATAAAGACTCTTGGACTGACGATGAGGAGACGGGGCCACTGGTGGTGGAGAACCCCAGGGATTACTCCACGGAGCTCAGCGTAACCATCGCTGTGGGAGCCTCGCTGTTGTTCCTCAACGTGCTGGCTTTCGCAGCCCTCTACTACCGCAAGGACAAGCGGCGGCAGGACTCGGGCCATGGGCAGCCTAGCCCACAGCGCCAGACCACCTCGAATGACATTGGTCACCATGCGCCTGAGGAGGAGATCATGTCGCTGCAGATGAATCAGACGCACCACGAGTGCGAGGCGGGGAACAGCAATGAGGGAGCTCTGCGTTTGGCCTCACTGCCCGACTACACCCTCACTCTGCGGCGCTCTCCGGACGACATCCCCCTCATGACCCCCAACACTATCACCATGATCCCCAATTCTCTGGTGGGTATGCCCAACCTGCACCCCTACAACACCTTCACAACTGGCTTCAATTCCACCGGCCTTCCGCACTCCCACTCAACCACCCGCGTATAGCTTTAAGGAGGCCAGGGGCAGCTGGCGCAGGCGGGGGAGGATGAGACGGCGGCGGTGGTGGTGATGGTGGAGGAGGAGCAGGCGGATGAACAAACGAAGGAGAGGATTGTGTTTTATAAATATCACAGGGAGGGGGAGGGCAATGAGGGGGAGGGGAAGGGAAGGGCAGGAGTCGGATTAAAACGTGAAGAGATTTAACCAGACTTTTACTACGAGGAGAGTTGCTGAGAGCTCTCTATGGATGTCAAGTTGTGCAGAGCTGCCAAAATCAAACTGCTTCTCTTCTCCTGATCTGGGAGGAGGTCTTTCTGCAGTGTTTTTTTCTAAAATAATCATTTTAAAAGCCTTTTTAAGCAAACTGAGGAGATATCAACACTTTGTTATGAATTCAAGTTCATAGCAAAAACAAAGAGAAGTGCTTTTTATTTCCCATCCCTTCCTCCTGCGGGAGACACATCTAGAACAATGGCCTCTATGTCAATATTCGCAAATGTTTTTAATTGCTTTTTTTGTTTTGTTTTACTTTCAATGCCTTACAAAGCTTGTTCTTTTTTGTCATTATTTCTATTCCCTGAGACTATTCCAAGTGGAGTGTTACAAGCGGATGAGACTTAAAGATGAGAGACTGAACCAGGATGGGAACCTAGAGGATATGCAGATGTAGAGATTTTCATTTTGGGCAACTCATCTTGTTTTTTTTTCTGTTGTGTACCAACGCAACAGCCACACAAATGGTGTTATCTTTTTTTAGCTCGTATAGAAATGATTTGTCTGGGACAGCTCTTGCCGGGAGATGAGAAGGCAGAGATAAATACTATGTTACTGTGATTGTTTTTGTTAAGAAAAAAGTGCATCTTTTACAGCCAATTTATCTGTTAAGCTATCTGATATTATCTCCACCAAGTGTGCACGTACACATGCTGCTTAGAGCACCCGTGTGTTTGTGTGCATGAGAAAATGATTTCTCGTTCCTTGCGTGTAAGCGTGGTTAAGAGGCTGAGATAAAGGAAGAGACACATTGTCGGAACTTGCAAAAGCAAGACTGGTTAGTGAGTGAGAGAATGAGTGAGTCTATAAATGTGTGTGTGAGCATGTGAACCAGAGAGAGTGTGTGTATGTGTGTGGGTGTGTCTGTGCACCTGTTTTTGTTTGGTTTTGTTTTTTTGGTTTTTTTTTTGTTTGTAGGTTGTATAATGTGGTTTTGGGGGGCGGGTTGGGACTGAGTACTTTCTCATGTTGTTGATTTTGGTTCACCACCAGTAGTGTTTCTGCTGCGTCTCTGGGTGTCTGTCTTTGCGAAATAGCACTTTTGTTATTTTCAAAGTTATATATGTCTAATTTTGCTTAAAGATTACAAAATAAATCTATTATTTTACGTGTAAGAGAAAAAAAATAGCTGAAGATTCAACTGAACTAACAGACATGATTCCATTGACTTTGTAAGAGTTTCTCTTCAAAAGCAGACAGTGGCCTGTTTGCACTGAATAAACCTACATCAGTGCACACTTGTATTTCTTTGAATATATATATAAATATGGGCATACATACATATATGTATAGGGCTTCTATAGAGATATCACTTCCACTTACAAAAAAAAAAACAAAAAAAGAGAAAAAAAATTAAAACACTGTTCAGACTGAAAAGCACCAACACAAATAATTTCTATGTATTGTTGTCGTCATTTGAAACATCCCGAGCCAAGACTGCTCTAGGTGTCTTTGTAAGAGCTCTATATGTATATTTATGTATAAAATATTTAATATTTATTTATGTATACCAGATGCATACATGCTGATTGTGCCATGTGCCAAATTAAAACTGTAAAAAATGAAGAATATAAAGTTTCACTAAACTTTTCTTTCTTCTCTTGATCAAAGTTCTGTTCTTTCCTTGTATGACTTTTTTATTATTTCCATTTTGTATGAGTCAAAAAAGAAATATTCTTGCAGCAAGTGCAAGTCTCCCCCCCAGGACTTCCTCTCTACCTCCCTCCTCCTTCTCCTCCTCCTCCTCCTCCTCCCTCTCTCCTTCTCCCTCTCTCACTGAAACCTTTGAGAAAAACAGGCTAACAGCTTGGGGCCTATCTGCGTGCATAACTCCAGATTTTACTGTAATTCATGCAAAGTAGTGCTGCAGCAATGGGAGATTGTGAAAAGATTGCCTTGATGTAGTCACATTGCATCCTATTATATGTTATTCTAGGGGAGAAAAGTGGAGTTATTGATTCTGCAAGTAAAACTGACAATTTTCATTAAGTTTCTTGGTATATTACAGATTGTCTTCTGCATTATGGTGAAGCGCGGTAATATGACCCAACCAGTGATCCTTGATTAGAGTTGCATTTCTTAGATACTTCATGCACAGAGACCTCACTATTTTTATGAAGTATTCCATTACAACTTCCCCTGGTATTTAATGATTGGAGACGCAGCAGAGCGCGAAGCACAGTCTGGTCAGCTCATCACCGATCCTGCCAGCAGCAGAAAAAGAGAAGGGGTTATTTGAGGGAAATTGCTTGGAGACTGATCTATGTGAGTCATCTTGTTTTTGCTCATCCTGCCTTATATGGGACTCACCTCCTAATCAGCCACCGTCTTCATCTGAGATGCAGCCACTAAGAAAAAAAACACGCATTTGGTTTCTACCTGGAGTCGCCTCATACATACAGAAATATTTAAGAACATCTCTGTGCTTGTGTTTATGTACGGACCTGACTATGCAAATATAGTCAATTTGTTTGTAGCAATAACAGCAGTCACAAGTCATTTTCAACTATAAAACCAACAAATATTCTTGCACTGATAGCATTTTGATGGACAAAATGAATGAAATTTTGTTCCTGGAATATCTCTTAAGACTTGTCAATTTACCTGAAGTCTTTTAAAGCATATTGTACTACTTATCTGAAGTGGCATTCCACCTAGTTTTACCAAGGTTTTGTGATACCTGCTGTAGAAATTCCTGCTACCACTTAAGATAAAGTGGAATAAAAGTGTATATCCATTATGTACACACAGTATTCAAGAGATTCAAGTCAATTGAAGAAATATGTTTTGGTAGATCAGGATAATCCACATGACACTGTTAGTGGAATGTAGTCACATTTAGAGAGTTTAAAAAATAATTAAAAATCAGTCAGAGGAAACTGTTTACACCAAGGTCAGTGAATTATAAGTAGTAACAGGGAAATTGTTTTGGAAGTCACATACTGTTAGAGTCATTCATCTATGTTCTTTCTGTTATAGTTCCACAAATTAAATACCCTTCACCTTCAAATACCAATTACTTTCTTAAAAACATGGCAAAAAGTCAAACCTGAATGGCTAAATATTATGTCATGTGTTTTTTATTATTCGGTTGAATCGAGCCTGTAAGATGGGATATGAATCTCCAAAATAGCCTGTCCTCTTCTGATCTGTCTGCAGCAGTAGGAGGTCAGTTTCCACTGGCTCCACCGCTTACACACACACATACAGTAGTAGCACAGGGCTAAAATTGAACAGTGAAGTTGAGAGAGAACTATCAAAGAGAAAAATGTCATGGGAGGGCAACTTGTTTTTTGCCATGTAATTTTCCCATATGCTGTTAAAGCAGAGCAGATGTCACTGAGTATTGGCAGGGGCAGACCTGGTGGCCTCGGGGACTCCGTTTGGGATACATGGGTCTGTGAAGAGACTCATAATTAAGTGCTGGACCAAAGGGGAAGACCATGGAAAGTGCAGTAGTGTAGTGCAGCAAGAGGAAACAGGGTCAAAGTCCTTCTGCAAGAGAGAAGGCAAGATGAAATTAGTGCAAACTTCCTATGACAAGAATTACCACCAACCGAAAAATGGGACAGTTGTGAGCGAGACACTTTTCCACAGTAGAGATTTGTTTGCAGTTTAGTGAGTGAGTTTGAATGTGACATCATTCAAGGATTGGCTGGAATACCCCGATGGGGTTTGTGACTGCCTCGACAGTGGTGAAGACAAACCCAGCCTAGGAAATGGATGTGCCAAATTACACAGTGCCACCCGCTGGGACAGAGCTGCCGGTGTGTGTGTCCGTGTGTGTGCACATGCACCGTGCGTGCAGATATTGAGAATTTTTTTTTCTACCACAGTGAACACGTTATTACCTATACTTCCTCTCACACTCTCCCTCACCCTCATTTCTATCTTCCTGTGTGTCTTCATCTGCTTTTTTTTTCCTCCTTTCATGCTTTTTTTTTTATCCTCCCTCACACAAAATGCAATCTGAGCTGATGCTCCATCTCTCACAGACGTGACATGCTTATTTTTTTCCACATCTTTCATGTGCCATAATCTGGTCCTCTTGCTCATTTCCAATCATTTAAGGTCTAATTTTCATGAGTTACAGTTTCTCTCTGCTGACTAAGAAGCTAATGAATATTACTTATAGGGAAGCAGAGTAGAACCGGTTACTGAACCAAATCTCTTGTAGTTTAAATGTAAATAGCCTGTTTTTCTCCAAGGAAAAATCATACTGCATTTGTCAAAACATCAATAATCTATTATTTCCAAGTGAAAAACACTCTTGGCAATTTTTTCTACTCACAAAGCATAGACAAATCCCTGACACATTTTTTTAAGCTTTTCTTTTTTGGTGCCATCAAACCCAAGATACTGTAACACATTTTTTGCCATGAAACCAGAACTGAAATCAGCAGAACCAGTGGTCTATGAGCCCAGATACATCATGATAAATCTTTGTTATCTCAGTGTCATTGTACAGATTACTAAAGATGCTCTGTTACTTCTATGTCCATAGAATGTATTTATAATCGCGCCAACTGAAGTAATCAAAATAAAATATCTATTCTTTCTGTATCTTATTGTGATTCTCATGAATATAGAACATAACATCCATTTTCTGTGGGCGTGAGACCAAGAGGTTTTTGTCCTGATAATACTGTTTTGTATATTTTTCACCCCTACACAATGATTATAGACATTGCAATCAAAGGAAGCATCTCTGTAAGTGTTGTATTTGTGGACTCCTTCCCTGCAAAATCACACTGCTTTTGCTTTAAAGGATAAGGCTGGCATATTTTATCTTTTCTATTACTATCAACAAATCCCAGTAACAGACCCAAACCACCAGTGAGTTTATCGCGCTAACAAGTACTGTGTGTGTAGCCATGGCCAAATGTAGCTTATTCCTCTGCGCCATTCAAAACATGGTCATCCAAAAACTATTAAAAACACAGAGATGAGAGCCAAACAAGAGCCACTCTGGTGACATATTCCTTAATTACAATAAAGTTGGTTGAAGTTGCAGGATTGTTTCAGTAGAAACTACCCAAAGGCGTTGCAATTTTATGGGTTTTTAACGGTTTTTGGATGACAGTGGAGTTCTGTGGAACAGAGGCACAAGCCACTGGCTGTGACTATGCCGACAGTACTTGTTAGCTAAGTAAATGTATTGTTAGTTTACTGATTTATTGGTAAATAAAAAGACAAAATAACATCAGCATGGTCCTTTAAAAGCAGCTGTGGGTCCGACATAATGTAGCAGCCCTGTAACTGTGGAACAACCTCAAGTGTAATGTACTGTTCAGCAGTAAAAGGGGCTGGTTTGGGTTTTATGGAGGTCCAGTAAAGAACAGAAGCAGCCTATAGTTCATCTAGTACAAGCAGTCCCACCTGCCCCCGGCCTAAAGCTTCCTGTCGACTACATAATGATCTGCCCTCTGTAAGATGGATGGCCTGGAGATACCACTAAGGCTGCTGAGACTAAAGCCTCCCAGTGTGTGTGAGGGAAGCAACAACACCAGGCAACAAGCAGATTCTAAACCTCTGCAGAGTATCTGGCCTGTATCCTGTCCAGTAAACCCCGTTAGTACAACATGCCGCTTGACAGCTAATTTTTCTACATGTTGGACCAGTTCTGATGGTGGGAAGGGAACAGTGCTATCATGGCAACCTCTACAATGGTTCTTTTCCTCTCCAAGCAGCCCTCTCCATTCACAGCATTATCTTGCAGATTCAGAGCTGTTTTGCAAAGTCGGCCCTGGCCAGCTGAGGCCAAGCCGGCGCTATCTCACAGTTGCATCAGCTAGAGTTCACCATCAGATGGCAGTCCACTAATGCCTTTCTCAGATGTGGGTTACTGGAGGCAGGGGAAGGTTGCGTCAGTAGACCTTTGGTGTCTGAAGTCACCGGCCTGTGTTGCTGCGGTACGCACTACAGAGACTCCCAGAGGAAAATTCCGAAAGTATCTTATCGCTTAGATCACATTACAATGATGTTCAGTGGCACCAATTTGATCTTTAGTGCTAATCCAGGCTACCAGGCTTTTCACAGATCTTTGAGATCAAATGCACAGTGAGTTTGACTTCAATATCGGCGCTTTCCCAAACACTTTTTTTTTTCTATGAAATACTAAAAACATCCAGCCTTTGAGACCCAGGAGGTTGACACATTCATTTGGCTGTGATGTCTAAATGTTACTTATATGTGGTAAACCTGGAATATATTCCCATTCATTTAAGCTTTTAAGCCAAATATCACTATTATCTGTTCAATATTTAAATGAGTGGCTGATGAACAAAACTCTTATGAAAGAAGTAATACATTTTCGGATGTGATCCCAATTAAAACTTCCCCATATTTCAGGTTGTAAGACTGTGCATCTGCCACAAATGACATAAATGCAAACACAAACTTGACACTTACACTGTCAGAAATTATTATACAATGGCATTAAGATGTCAGTTGCTTCATTAAATACACTTTTGGAACTATTTTCAGTTTATATAGGTAACATGGCCACTGCAGGCAACACCAAAGGCGTTTCTCTCTGAGGAGCTTAGAAATTGTACAAATTTGTCTCTATCCGCTCCACTGCATCTACCAACACTGAGGAACCGTTTTCACAGCTGTAAACATGCATTGAGTCTGTCTTTGGTGACTGACAGCTCACCAGCTTTAGTACATTACAGGAAAGACTCTGTTTTTCTTGCCCACTAGGTAGCCCATGGCATTTGCTAAAACTATGTTCACTGTCACTTCCATTCATGCATCCACATCTGCTCAAGGGCTGATTCAACTCCACTGATTTTTTCAGCAGTGTTCAATAACATAACCAGCTTTATGATCTGATATTTGAAGAAATTTTGGTGCCATTCATGATTTACAAATGGAGTTAAAACACTATTTAAGCTCTTTGATGCATTGTATGATGTTTCACTTTAGTTTCGATGATGAATTCAAGTAAACTGCCTGTCTGGATTTTAAAGAGGAAGGGTGAAGTGGCGTCAAGAAATCCCCAGTCAGCAGTGATGTAATGGCTCATTTGAAGACCAGGGAAGGCTGGATGAGTCACATTCCTCAGGAATGAAGTTCCCTGAAAGGAATTACACTGGTTTCCCGTCCCATGCAGCACAATGAGGACTGTGGGAGTCAGAGAACAAAACAGGAAATGACATGGGCTGTAGAGGCAGCTTTGGAATTACGCAACAGCAACCATGAAAAACCAAATAAGTCATTATCATGTTACCATTACACTAATGAGCTTAAAATGAGTTGGTTTTTACTGAAAACTGAATTTTAGTTCTGTTTAACCCACAGATTCAAACTCCACTTCAGGTTATTTATGTTGTTGATGCTCATAAATAACTGTTTACAGAGACAAAAGAGATGGAATGAAATCAAATTAAGGTAAAGGAAAAACATTATCGTTTGAGTTATAGTTATTATGACACCAAAAACTAAACTATTGCTCAAGTGATGTAGGAGCAAAGACATCCAGTTAAACACCCAGTGGGGGATTCACCCCTTATTGCTCAATCTGCAACAAAATTTAATGCCTTCATACCTGCTCTTCCACCAAGAATAATTTTCATTACTTCCCCCAAGGAGGTTAAGTTTCTGTCATCAATTGTCAGTCATACAGTAGGCTTACGCAAAAACCACTTCATGAAAATACTTGCAGTGGTTTTTGTGTAATCCTGCTGAATGACAGATAACTGGTGATGGAAACCTTAACTCCTCAGTGCAAGTAATGAAATTTAGTATAAATGACATAACAGGGTATTACAGTTGCAACATTTCAGGCCACATTACTCTCATATTGGGTCATAATATAAACATACAAACCATAAATTATATGTTACAGTAAATAAATAGCTTCTCGCACATCTTGCTACTTCAAGGTCACATGAAACATACGAGAAGCCATAAAATATTATGTTACTGTATTTACGGCTTCTCACACGCCTCACATGACCTTGAGGTGGGGTTGCAGGTGAATGTTACTTTTGTGGGTTTTGCAAGAACAACAACAACATTGATCTGAGTCCTTGATTCAGAATGAAGCACCGGTCTCAGTTATGTAAGACTGTGTGTTCTGGACTGCTGAGTCGGGGTGTGTGTGCGTTAACTAATTCCTTGGGAGAGTGTTGTTAGCTTGGACCATTTGGGGAGCTCTCAGGGGAGAGGCGTTGCTCGGTCTCTCATCAGGCAGATGACAACACACTGCGTGCCCGGCATGCTGTACTCATCTTGGCCATGATAGCCTCACTGCACAGGCCATATCTCTGCTTCATTGACTCATTGTCTGATAATAACAAGTGTCTCCTCTATGCTATACTCAATTACATCTTCATTAGTTTCCAAACTAACTTAAAACAAACCAGCATTGTGTGTAGAGATTTTAAGTCTATGTGACATTTATTAGCAGATGCTGGAGTCTATAGGTGGAGGTTGTAAGGGTAAAACAAGATATTTATTAAGTCTTCATCTCGTAAGACCATTCATTGTCTCATCATAACATCAATTCATTTTAATTTATCAGCTAATGAATTCAGTTCATTCATCATTTACTCTGTCTGTTATCTAAACAACGCGACTGGCTGACATATTGGCCTTCTACTTCAGTCTGCTGCCAATCAAACACCAGCCTCATAGTAATTAGCGGGTAAACAATGGGGAGGTGTTCCCATAAGACAAACTGATATATTGCATCAGATCCCACTGAAGAGCAATCTAATAAAAATCATGCAGGATAATTAGCTGCTAGTGACTTTTCTTGTACAGTGAAATGACACCGTAGATTACAGCAGGTAAGTGGGTCAGAGATGTCAAGCACCAACACCGATACAGAGGCACAGAGCAGAAATGTAGTCTTACAATAACTGACACAACACAGGAAAAACAAAGTGAAAGCTGAATACTAATCTAAGCCCTTTCGGTTTTATGTGTACCTGAACATCACATTTCCTTTATTCACTTCTTCTCCTTCAGTCTCCTCTAAAAACAGGATGTGCCCTTGGTTTGAGAGGGAAGTTCCATCATGTTGAAAGCCAACTTTGTTTGTTACTATCCTGAACAGCTGTGCCCTCAATCAGTCATCCTAGCATTACCCTAACTGGAACAGACAACACAGGAGAAGCAGGTTACTCTATACTACCCTTGTGTATTCGTCTATTGTTTAAACACTCTTATTGTCCCGTATGGTCTTTTTTCTCTTCCCATCATTCCTCTTTACATTATACTGTGTCACATTCAAAGTTCATTTGCTCTCTCTACTACATTACCCCTTGGTCCCCATTCTACTGCCAGCTCCCAGTCAGCAGGGTTAAATAGTTGGCTAGAGTTCAGAGCACAGCTTGAACTTTCTGAACAAAGTGTCCTTTAATGAGACATAAACAGACTGCAGGCAGTATCGGTCCTCCTTCCTTTGGCTTCTATCACTGACATCAAGTCAAAAAGCAGGTCGGCTCAAGTAGTCTGTCTTAAACACGTCACCTATAGGACCTAGTTTAGGGTTATGGGTGACAGACCGCATCAACCAACTGTTTCAAACTATTTTAACCCGTAAAGACCTAGTCATACTTTTATGCAAGTTCCCAATTATATTATCTATTTAACCTTTCTTTATAACCATTTTTATAATACTATCTTCTATGTTTTGCATTTTCTCAGTGAAAATCATGTGTTTTCCTGTATTTTGTTGAGTGATCATGTATATGTTCATAAAAGCTCATAAAAATAAATTTAAAGGTTATTAGAACTGAAGGAAAAGTGACTTTTAAAGCAAATTATATCATTAACTGAACTATTTCTAACCAATGTTATTTGTCAAACTACATGGGTTTTACTGGTGAATCAATGTTCCAGAAGACGACTGTGTTTCCACGTTCATTACAGAGCCTTTGAACATCCAAATGGGTCATATCTGATGACCATGAAAAGATGACAAACTGTATTTTACACCAATTATTTACATGTATTGGTAGGATTAGTGGATCAACAGGTATTAAACTGTTGGGTACTTCTATGAAACTGGTCCCTAAAAGCTGGACCAAGGGGCTAAAAATTCAGACCACATGCAGACTAATGTTACGAAGCACGTTTGGAAGCACTTTGGGTCTGTTTTAAAAATAAATATTACTGAGATAAAAGAGAAACTATTTTTCAGATAAAACAAATTTTTATATTATTTTTATACAAAGATTTGCATGTAACATGGTAAAAAGGACACGAAAATTATGCACTACTATTTTTTTGAGTATCTTTTTATTCTCTCACAGGTACATTTTGGGAGTTGAAGTAAATATGTAAGGCAGAGTGTTTCACAAAAATGACCGCTGTAGAAAAATCATTTGCGATTTATATGCGTTTAACTGGGCATGTTCTACATGTAATGCAAGTGGACACGATAGGTTACACACGAAACCTGGAATGAGACTGATGATTCATGAAAAACCTGCATGTCCGCATTAGAAAAACCATTAGGATCCTCAAATTTAGCACAGTGTCTTTATTTATAGCGGTATATAAGACCATTTCAAGCCATGTTTTCCAGATCAAATGCACTGACTCCTAGGTAGCTTTTCCTGTCCCAATTTTGGTCCTATTTTTGGCCCCAATATTTTATTAAAAATTCATTAATTTAGGGATGGCTCAGAGCAAGAGTGTAATATTTTTACATTTATTTGAGGTCATAATTAGGTACATCCTGGGGGAAAATATATCTAAATTTCTCTTTTATTACTGGGTCTAAAAAGCTGGCAAAATGCCAGGTACTAAAATCAACCCAGTTTCATGGAAGCACCCAGTTCAGATCAGTAGAGTAATTTTATTCGATGGTGGAAGTTTGGGTCTTTATGGGTTAAAGCAAGGATCATGATATCTCAATCAAATACTGTTCCCTAACTTCTCTGTTTCCATGAGGACAAAACTTATTTTTCTCTCAAGGATCCATGTAACTGAACCTTGGCCTTATTTATGCTTATAGTAAATATTGGAGACTGCTTTTTATTCTTCCTCTTCTAGCCTGATCCTCAACACAAACCTAGCATCCAAAGTGTTTTCCTCAGCAGAATAAAAATATTTTGTGCATAGTTCAGCTGGATTATACTGCTGATGTCACTCAAATCACACAAGTCAACAGTTAAAAAAAGTCCCACTTTAAAACCACAAGCCTTGTTTCTCTAAACTGTGTTACTTTGGCAACAGGGAGGAGACACCTGCAGACCTACATGCATGATACATGGTAGACCCGATACTGCCTTGGAATGGACAAACTGGTATTTTACAGGCAACTCAAACAAAAGGGAGCTATTTCCTTCCTACAGTTCAAAGCTTGGATTTGTGGTAATAAGCTATAAAAGAGTCGACGCTGTAGTGTACAATTACATGTCTAGATGAGCATTGTTTTTCAGAGCACAAACTGACGCACTTCCCTTTTAAGCTGTCTGCGCTTAGTGTCTGAGCTAAATTTGTGGGTTTCCTGATTCTGTGGCAGAAGTGAAACTCAAAGCATAACGAGAACAGGCATACAGGAAGCACAGGTACAAACAAAGAAGAATGGGTGAAAGGCTCCTGAGACATGTAGTGTGACACTAGCAACAGTCAATTTAGCGAATGGTGAAGGTGTGAGCATAGTGAATGTAATTTGTTGTCAGTACTGTCAGGAGTATTTTTGTCTTCTTCTTCTTTTTTTTTTTTAAACTCAGGAGCTTTGTGTTTGTAGAATCAGATGTAGCACTGAGGCCATCACAGTCTCTCCTTTACTCTGGAAACATCACAATTAAATTTAGTTTTAATGTTTCAGAAACATGGCAAAAACAAAAAAAAAATTAAGACAGAGTGTATACAGTCAAATATTAGCTTTATTTATAGATGCATTCATCTGTACAACACTTTCTCCATATAAAAAATAATATTAACAACTGTACATTGAAACCATCAGCATAAAAATCACATTAGATATTACACAGCAGATCTCAACCCAATGAGCCATCTGTGATTTAATTCAAGACAAAGATCAGCCTCTTTAAAATAAATGCATGGCGCTGAGGATTTAAGGCCCTTTACTGACAAAGTACTCGTGGGAATTTTAAATGTGCTATAAACACACTTTCTATACTCCAGGCAGCACTTTGTCATCCACTCAGACAGATGGAAGCTTTGTCCAGTTTCGGGAATGTGTCGCCTAAGTTGGATCTGATGCTGCGGGGACACCATCTTGCCAGGTAGGCGAGGCGTTGCTGCCAGGGTTCTGTGGGTTCGCTTGCATTTTGGAATGGAATGCCCTTTTAATTTGTGATGTTAACCTTTTCCCCTAAAGTAGCCAGGGGACCATTTGCTCCCTCAGATCTGTTCTGCTGTAGATCGGTTTGTCTGCTCTGCAGTAGCCAGCATTGTTGCCCCCGGCCTGCCCCCCCTCCCTCCCTCTCGTGGCTCGCTTTGCATCTCTGTTCACATCTCTGGGAGAGAAAAAGAGAGAGAAGTACAAAAGCTCAGAAGCCAGAATAGGAGCAAAGTCACACCGGCATATTAACGCAAACATGCACAGACTAATAAGTGAGCAGAGCCTTGTAAAGATACAGAGGGAGTTACAATTAATTTGTAACATTAATTCTCTGAGCTGCAAGACCAGTGATAGCAGCAGATGTATGCTTTGTCTTTGTGGTTTGTGTGTGTACGTGTCTTCTACGGCCTCTGAAACACCACTGCTTTAGTGCTGATAGCGGGATCATGATGCTCATGTAGTCAAGTATGCTATTATCACTAAAGGGTGTGTAGATAGTCCACCTGAGTCTCTAGACATGGCATTTACACACAAGAGGTGCTCAGAGATAAACGGTAGGAGGGTGGTACAGGATAGAAACAAGTTGACTACTTAGTGCTGTGTCTTTCAGTGTGTAACAAACATGCACTCAGTCAGCATCTCTGCCACTTCTACACAAACAGCCTGTTCACTTGTCAGCTTAAGTGCAAAAGGAATAAAGAAAAGATTGAGTGATAGGGAGTATAATTCTCTTAAATACGCACCAGCAAGCTCCCGATCCAGCATGTCGATAAAACTCTCAAGTTCCCTTGTGTCTCCCAGCTTGGCTGAAGAAAGAGGACAGAAAGAAAAGGAATTTAAGAAAGTATAGAAAAAAAACCCTGGAATGGAACATTTTTGTGGAGAAGTGCAGCTCAGTTCAGTGGAATTTCCTTTGGAACAGCTGAAAATGTAAGTCCCAGAATTACATATGCACTACACTCCTTTGGACTAGAAAAAACATTTTAAGACTATTTTCTTCAAACTGAGATGAGGCTGATCTTCAACGGTAAATCTCTGACAGCTTGATGGATCCCACCAGGATGAGTGTTGTAAATATTTTAAGGTATTCTGTATAAACAAACGGCACCTCCTGGTCACATTCTTGTTTTTTTATCCTATGAGATTTAAAGGCGCTTTGTGCATCTGCATGCGACAAAATGAAGCAGCACTCAGTCATTTGCACACACCTGAGCCAATCTCCACACTTCACAACAGCACAAATAACCCCTGCTGAAGAATCTGAAAAGGCTGGGGAGGGGATGAGATGTCACAGTCACAGTCTTAGTGGCAGGGGCTTTGTTGTGCAAAAACAAAAGAGCCTCCAAGCCTAATGTAAAAAGGTTTTGTGTGGCTGTGATAGCGATCAGAGCATAAGTGATAGTGATCACTGTAAGAACGTGGGCTATCTGGATGGAGATAGGCTGACAGAAGCCTCCAGTACCTTTTGGTGCCAGCGTTATGCCTGCTGTGTGAAGCTCCTCCTCGCTGGTGTTCAAACTGTTTCCCAAAGAAGCTTCACTGCCTGGAGGAAAAGGGAGGCGAGGAGGGAATGAGCCGCAATAATAAACAGAAGACAACCACTAAGGCCAGTTCGTGCAAATGATCCACAACAACAATGACAACCATCTAACACAGAGCAGGCCTCGCACATAATCATAATAATATGCAATAAAATGGAGGTAAATGCCTGTTCAGTGTTAGCGGCTCCCAAGTGTCATCTTTTGAAAGCGCCTTGCCTGTTGAAACATTAGGGGGGCCAAAACACTTTTAATAATAATGACACATGGGAGCAGCAAAACAGTCTTTCTTCTTTTATCTCATAACCATCTACAAACACAAAACAGGAGCAACAAAAAAGAAGACAATTACAAAAGATGGGTTATCCATAATTGTAGTTCATTCCAGTGCACAGTTATTGTCATGAGCAAAACAGGCTCTTTAATGTAAGTATTCAGAGATGTGTCCTTGTGTACAACTAATTTTATGCAAATTAAAAGTGTCAAGTCGGAGTTGTTTGAGCTGATAAAGGGACTCCACTACTACCCATGGGGATTCCAAATGATTCACGTACCAACAAATGATGCGCTAAATAATGTCACTTTACCACAATAATCAAACATACTTGTAATCACAGTAACAGTGGTGTAAGGTGAACATTTTTAACTTACTGTAATCAGAATCTTCAACCCCACTGTCGTCCCCCTGTCCCGTGCGGGTTTTGGCCTCCTCCAGGATGTTCTGGTAGGCATCAGGTTTACTGTGAGAAGGAGCCTTAAGCTCCTCCACTACATCCTGGAACTCCTGCAGCAACTCGCCCAGTTCCAGTTCCAAGTCTGTGGAAAATGTGACAATGGTTTGGGAAAAAAAACAAGAATTTCAGGATTGGCTGAAGATCTTTAAATTCCCTTAAAAACATACAGTTCATCCCAGTTCAAATAATAGCTCTAATCAAAGTCAGGACATTTAGAATACAATAAAAATGATCCTGTACATTTTTGTTAGTGTGAATGAAACTAAAAGCTGAAGCCACGGCATGCGGGGAAAGTCAGGAGCTGCATCAGATAACCAGATGCATGAAAGATAAACCTAACAGCCCATAAGGCGTATAAACCACCTTACAACCTGTAAAACACCTGGTCTGTAAACTATGATACAAAATATTACATCTCACATCTGAAATTTTTATCTATGGGCTGCAATAAAACATTTTAAACCATTCCTTGGGTAAATGCCCCATCATAAAGTCATAGATGCAGTACAGTGTAGAGGTTTGACACAGAACAACCCTTCTGTATTTCTTACAAAGACAATTTTATTACGCTGACATGATTATTTTTTAGCTTTACGGCAGCTTAACAGCACCCCATGGGGTATGTAGTTATGGAAGTTACAAAATATAAGAAATATAAATTAAGCATTCATGTCCATTTGTATTTTTAAGAAATGGTTAGTACAAGTGACAACGAAGAAACTTATACTTAAAGAGCTTTTTAGTTTTAATCTTCGTTTACTATTTAATGTTTCTTTAATTCAGTTTCTATTTAATTATTTGGATTTTTTTTTTAGATTTCTGTCTTTGGAGCTGCTGTAATATGAAGTTTCTCTACTGTGTGAGTAATAAAGTTTATGTTACATTTTCATTTTTAATTTTATATTAAATAACTAATGAATAAAGCTATTTAGATGTGTAGCCTGTGATAGTAAGAGGTAAAGACATACAATTTAAGTATTACAGGCTATATGATGTACAAATATAGAAAAGCACTGGTCATCTAATTATTTTTCTAAACTATATATTATACCATTAACATGTTAAGAGCTCATGTTAAAAGTCGATGTAAAATGTAACAGCCCATTTGAAAGCGTTCTAGTTATTTCTTCCAGGCCTGTGATCCTATAATTTGATCCTGTTTTAAAACCTAATGGTTGAAGTGGTCGTTGGACTCACCTGTGGTAATGTGTGAGGACATGCTGGAGCAGTAAAAACACACACCAGGCTGCAGACTGTCTGCGGATGAGACCGGGTTCAGAACTAACGGGCATGTGCGGACGTTTATTATAAAGCCCTCCACACCCGAGCGAGCCGAGCCGAGCCGAGCCAGCCAATCAGGTCTCAGCAAAGCCACATCGGTCTACTGTAACTGGAAAAAAAAAAAAAAAAACAAAACAGACCGGAAAGTTTAACAGAAAAACCACACGCAAAAGTGGTTGGAAAGAAAAAAAACACCCATTACGCAACTCAGGCTCAGACAGTGTTTCCCATGCTTTCAAATAAGAGAAATTTTTGTGAAGGCTTCAAAAGTTAATCTCCCCCTTAAGTATTCATAAAAGGTTTATCCGTTTTCTTAAAGATAAAAGCTGCTGCTGGCTGCAAATCGACTTTACATAAGAACTAAGTCCCGTCTTGAGTTGGAGAAAAGCTTTGTTGGTAACATTAAACACAAGTGATGATCATCGTCATGTCTGCGCTCTAGTACAAGTTAAACTTACTTGAAAAGGCTGCACTTAAACAGAAAAACATCAGTCAAAATGCTCACAATGACTTGTATTACTTTGCACCTACAGCAGAGGTCCCTCAAGAGCAAGTCCTGGAGCTTTCTTGACCTTATGTAACTTTATTAGAACACTTAGCAAATTTCATCTGTCTTTTTTTTTTTTTTTTTTTTTCTTTAAGTGGCCATTAAAATACCCTTAAAATAAATTACTATTTCATGCGCCATAGAACATTGTTCCATTTTTTTTTTTTTTAACAAAATCTTTAACCATAAAAAGACTGTTTGCTTCACAAGACACAAATGATCATATTTGTGATTTGCATTTGCTTTACTTTGTTTTTGGCCAAAAATAATAAAATCCAGTCCACCTCTGACCCCGCCTCCCCCTCCTTTTTTCATGTTTGGTCCAGGTGGCAGAACTTCCATCAAAAAAGTAAAACTACATTTTATTGGTGTGTCAATGGGGAAAAAAGTCTAATGTTATCATTAAAAAATATTTTTTAAACGTAAAAGATGGCTTGCACTTTTTGCATCAATCTTGCATGAAATCATAAAATCTATTGTGAGTAGAAGATTGATTTATTGATTGATTGATTGATTGTGCATTGTTATGTTTTAGGGTCTGCATGTATGTTTGGTATTATATTTTATTTATTTATTTATTTATTTTTACACACCCTCAAATCCCTGATGACACCCCTTGGTACAGTGGTGGCCAAAATGATAAGAACACTTGTCATATTTAACCCATAAAGACCCAAACAGCCACCAGTAACCAAAAGCATCTGCTGATGTAAAATATTTAATAACTGCTGATTCAATTGTTCAATCAATACATGTAAATAATTGGTGTAAAATGCAGTTTCTCAGCTTTATAATCATCATTAGATATGACCCATTTGAACGTTCAGAGGCTCCGTAGTGAATGTGGAAACACCGTCATCTTCTACAGCATTGATTCACCAGTAAAACCCATGGAGTTGGATCAATGACAGTGTTTATGTTTATGTTTATGTTTACGCATTTGGCAGACGCTTTTTTCCAAAGCGACTTACAGGGGGAAACCAATTAAATCACTCAATCAATCAAATTTTATTTATATAGCGCCAGATCACAAAAAAGTTATCTCTTGACATTTTATATATAGAGTTGGTCAAAACCAGACTCTAAGTCAATTTACAGAAACCCAACAGAATCAGTGGATGGACACACTTGGTTTATGTTCAGTTAATGATATATTTGTTGACAAAGTCTTTTTTTTTTTTTCCAGTTTTCTCTGTTTGTGATATAATAGCCCTCAAATTTAATCTGAGATTTTATGAACATCTACCCGATCAGTGAATTAAAAAAGGAATATACATGATTTTCACTGAAAAAAATGCAAAATATAGAGGATAATATTATAATAAATGGTGATAAATCACTTAGATTAAATATAGAGAAAAAATAACTTGGGAACTGCTACCAAAGTAGCACTGGGTCTTTATGGGTTAAAGGGTTTCATCTTTTTTCTTTTTTTTTTAATGGCCATCAAAATATCCATAAAATGAATGAAATGTCCACAAAGTCCTCATTATGCTCTATAGACCATAGAACAGAGCCATCATAAGGAGAATTAGGTCATTTTCCTTGCAAAAAACTCTGACACAGTCAATGTCACACAGTCATTTTTCTTCAGAAACCAAATTCCACGTCATTGTGAGGTTTGATCATGGTTGAACTGATGATGATGATGGTGAGTCTCAGGACACAGCTGTGTGATTCTGTTGAGTGTACAAGGTCTATCCTGTTCATTATGCAAATATTAATGTTAAAAGTGGGTAAAACAGTAGCACTCATTTCATCTCACCAGTTATCTGAATGTTTCATGAACATTATGACCATGTTTACGAGGCAAAGAACTCAATATTTTCAAATATTTCAGGTGTTCTAATAATATTGGCCACCACTGTATAAAGAACGGATTTTGTCATTCTGATATATGAGGACCAAAACATTTGCATATCTGTGGGTTTCTCCTGTTTGATGATAATTTTTTTATTTTATTTTATTTTATTTTATTTTATTTTATTTTATTTCATTTTATTTTATTTATTTATTTTATTTATTTTATTGTATTTTATTTTATTTATTTTTTTTTGGGGGGGGGTTATAATAATAATAATAATAATAATAATAATAATAATAATAATAATAATAAAAATAATAATAATAATAATAATAATAATAATAATAATAATAATAATAATAATAATAAAAAATAATAAAAATAATAATAATAATGTTTTGTTTTTTTGTTTTTTTACCTCCTGAGATGACTAATTTATATTACGTGAGGCTTGGAGTAATGTCAATTGTACATGATTTAGGCAAAAGAGTTAGGATAAGATAAGTGTTAACATCTCCCACTTCTTAAATTGAGTATTTCTTTTGTATTATGATTTAAATTTCTTTTTCATTTTGTCTGTTTTTCTGGGGATCATGTGCTTTTATTGGTGTTTGAGTGATGTTTTTTATATCTCCAGAATAAAACATACATTCATTCATTCATTCATTCATTCATTCTTTCTTTCTTTCTTTCTTTCTTTCTTTCATTCATTCTTCGTTCATTCGTTCATTCATTCACTGAAGTAGGCCTGCACTGAAACATACAGTCTACCAGAGGTTTCATGTGAAGATGATACTTTTATCAAGCTCACTCAACATTGAGACTCTGGACCAGTATCAGATGGGGCTTTTCACCAACTGCAGAGCCTTCATTTAAACAGTAAACACAGAGATGCCAAAATCTAAAAAGATTCACAAGTAACAACCTTCCAATTCACTTAAAATATTTTTCCAATGCCAATTCTGAACAGACAAAGTGAATATTGTCATGACCACTAAGTCTGCAATATACTTTTTTAACTGCACTTAAATAAAGGTCTATTACCAGAGATAATAAACTCTATTATTGATAACATTTGGTAAATTCTAGATGCCTTTTGGAACTGGGAACAAAATTAGACTGTATGAAAAATCTAGCAGGAGCAAAATCAGAGAGTTAAGCATTAGGACTTTTTCACTCATGTGACATGTGCCAATAGATAGGTGTGGAAGCACTTTGGCAAAGTATTCCTAATCTGTCAGCATAAACTCATCACCCTGTTACTTGCGCAATGTGTATCACATAAACCTCGTGCTTACTCATCGTTTTATTCCTTAGAAAATCTAATCTCTCGCCACAAAAACACGCTTTCAACTCAAGCCGCTAAACCTGTACTTCTAAGTTCTCCTGTGTCAGTCTGACACACTAGGTAAGTGTTGTAGGAGGGGCATGTAATGAATTATGCCTTCAGCTCAGCAGGTTTAGGTTTGTGCTTCAGTCTTCCGTGTTCAGTTGCAGAAGAGGAACTTGGGAACATGAGTGAGGGTGATGGGCCCTGGGACTCCTGATAATATGAACTGGGCTGGACTGCTGCAGGTCAGTGGGTCAAAATGATGCAAGGAGTAACTGTTCTGATTATGAGTGTCAATAAATATGAGCATTTTTAACCAAACTGGAAAAGATATGTAAGTGCAATGGATTTATAATAGGTAATAATACTGAAGATTATTCAGGAAAATGAATGCAAAAACCTATGTGGGTCTGACTAAATGTGTATTCTGTTGTTTACTTGTTTGTGAATGAGCATGAGTTGTTTATGAGCGACAATAATTTAGTTGAAGAGCTGCATCACATTACTCGCATTTTACAGTTGCTTGATTTTAAAAGAGCTCATTCACACATTAAGTTTAAATCTTTTCACTGTGCGGAAAAATGTCCTTGCTCTAATATATTGCAGTGTGTAAAACAGTTTCATCTTTAAACCAAAATCAAAAAGGCTAATGGTTTTTCTGAGAGCTCATGTTATGTTGTGTATTTCTCCTCTCAGAATCTCCTGGTTCTGGCCCATCTCAGTCAGATCATGTGTGGTTCCATGCGGTTTTCTGTCTCGGAGGAACAGGAACCTGGAACTCCGGTTGGATCACTTAGTAAAGACTTTCCACCCCCGTACCAGCTCCTAACACAGGAGTATCTGTGGATGGACAAAAACACAGGGAATTTCTACACTACTGAGCAAAAGATGGATCGTGAGGCTCTGTGCCCTGAGGAGACAAAAGCTGAGGAATGCATTATTCTACACAATGCCATTGTGGGGCCCTCAGGAGACCTTATACAGTTTCCTGTGATCATAGAGGACATCAATGACAATATGCCTCATTTTGAAAACACTGAAATACACCTCAAGGTGTCTGAGGATGTTACTGTGGGGACAACTTTCTTATTAGATGACCTGGCTCAGGATAGAGATACTGGTCAGAATGGAGAGCTGAAGTACCACCTTCAAGGTTCTGATGGCATTTTCAGTTTAATAGTTGAAGCTGAGGCTTCTATGATGCTGGTTGTGCAAACATCTCTGGACAGAGAAACTCAGGACCAGTATCAGATGGCGTTGGTGGCCACCGACTGTGGCTCACCCTCTTTAAGTGCAACAGCGACCTTAATAGTCACAGTGACAGATGTTAATGACAACTGTCCAAGCTTTAGCTCCGAGAGCCCCCACACTGTCAACATCCCCGGAGACTCGCGGAAGAACACAGTGGTTGCTCAAGTCATCGCCACAGACCCAGATTCAGGTCCAAACGCTGCCATCATTTACTCCCTCAGTCCCAAAGTCTCTGAGCAGGCCAAGAAGCTCTTTAGCCTCGACAGCCTCAGTGGGTACATCAGACTAACACAGGACCTTCACAGTGACATCTTCGAGGAACTGGTGTTAAAAGTGTTAGCTAGCAGCCGTCACTGCCCCCCAGCAGACACTCAGGTAACAGTATCTGTGCTCCCCAAGGCAAACCAAGAGCCGACAATAAAGATCGGGTTCATAGCAGAGCATCAAAACCAGACTATGGTGTTACAAGAGAACCAGCCCCCCACTGTCTTGGCTGTTTTAGAGCTGGAAGGTGACAGGAGCTTTAAAGGCTCCTCTCTTGCCATTGAGGGTGAAGTACCTTTCACTTTGAACCTACAGAATGGCAAATATCTGCTTTCAACATCAAAGCCCCTAGACTATGAGATGAGAAGTGAACATCATATTTCTGTGGTAGCGCAGAGACGATCAGCTGAAGGATCTGTGATCGTTGCCTCCAGCCGTGTGATCAAGGTGCTGGTGGCAGATGTCAATGATAACTCCCCATTCTTCTTGCAGTCACACTACCAGCTGGAGGTGGAGGAAAACAACCAGCCTGGTCTGTCACTGCTGCAGGTCTCTGCTTCAGATGCAGACAGTGGATCCAATGGCAGGGTGACCTATAGACTGGACAAGCACATACCCACCATTTTCAACATTGACAATGCCACAGGTCAGCTGTTTGTGTCTGTTTCTCTGGATAGGGAGCAGCAGGATTTATATGATTTCAGTGTTTTTGCACAAGACGGTGGCTCTCCTCACCTGGAGACAGAGGCTACAATAACCATTCGTGTGCTGGACCAGAATGATAATGCACCTGCTTTTCTAACGCCTCATTTTATCTTTTTCATCCCTGAGAACGTACCAGTGTTCGCTCAGGTGGGTAGAGTACGTGTGACCGACCCAGATGAAGGGGAGAATGGGAACACAGAGTTACATGTTGCAAACAGCAGTGGACCTTTTGTTGTGGATAACTCCCAGGGAACACTGCGTACTACCACCAACTTGGACAGAGAGTCAGAGGACCGGTATGAACTCTACATACTGGCCCGTGATCATGGCTACCCATTCACTTTGACATCCACTGCCAGGGTAACTATCTTTGTTGAGGACATCAACGACAACAGGCCAAAAGTAATCCTTCCAAACAGCAACCTCTCGTGTCTGACCGTCTCACCAGAAACAATGGCAGGTACAATGGTAACAAAGATCTATGCCATTGATGAGGACTCGGGGCTAAATTCAGAGCTAACATACACAGTTATGCATCACAGAAGCCCCTTCAAGGTGGACTCCAGGTCAGGAAACATCACCGTGGCTCAGCGTCTTCTAGGGAAGGACCTGGGAATGCACCACCTGTTTATTGTGGTCAGTGATGGAGGGAAGCCATCTCCACTTCAGACTTCAGTTTGGGTTAATCTACTGGTCAATAAGAGTATGGATCCGTGCTACTTGGACAGCACGCCCACCTGGACAGGACAACCTGAACTGATAACTCAAGCATTTCCCGAGGCCTCTGTGTGTGACCTAGATAACGGGTTGACCAGATCTGCTCAGATGACCCTGTTAATAGGCATGGCTATGATGCTGACATCCATCTGTCTGCTTGTAGTGGCAGTAGTTTTATACCTGAAACAGAGCCGAAGATGTTCAGAAAGGAAAAAGAAGGTACACACTGAGGAGAATGAAATTCCACTCAGGCTCAAAGACAAATATTACTCTGATGACTAACAGAATAAAGCCAGCAGTGTGTGTAATCCTCATTTGTACAGTGCCAAGGATGAAATCGGTGAATTTATTACATTTTCCGTATTTGTCAAGGGTTTGTTGCATTTTAATGATCAAATTCTTGAAATATCTTGATCCACTGTTTACCCAGTGATTTCTCAACAGCAGAAGTCCAGCACTTCTGTGGAAATTTGGAATGCGGAAAAGTAAACGCATTTTATCAAAGATAACAGAAAAAATATGAAGTGGTTTGCAAAGTATTTAGTGTTATTATGCTTCATATCATGAACTATAATACTTTAATATACAGTTTAAAACATGCCCAGCAGGGCACCGCTAAACACTGGAATTACAGCCATTACCTTTAGTGATAATTCTCTTTGCCCCCTGCAGTCGGAAGAATCCTGAGGTAATGGTCTGCTAAGTTGATTGGGCCTTTCTCAGATTTCCAACTCTTGAGTGATGGGGAGTCTAAAGTATTTAGACTCACAAAAGGGTTTAATGTTCCTCTGGTGGGGAGGTGCTGAAAGTCTTTCAAGATGCAGCTCTGAGACAACCACAGGAGGCAGAGAGCAGCTGTGGACATGTGAGAGGCAGCAGAGGGAACGCACAACTCCATCTCAAGTCACCATCTCATACCTGTTACCTGATAGTGCTGCTTCTCACCCACAGTGTTGGATCGCACCCAAAAGGAAATAAAAAAACAAAAAGAAAACCTACTGTACTGTGCCCAGTAACCCAACATGCTTGTTGTTTTGATGACAGATGTTTGGAGTGAAATCACACTGTGCTCAAAGAAATCTTTACAAAAGGCAGATGCTCTCTTGTGTTGCAGATATATTTATGCAGGGAAACAATTGAGTTATCAAACCTGGTTAAGTGATGCATAAAGTATGAAAGGAGTCCTGTGTTTACAAATCTGTGAACTCACATTTACATACAGAGGGCAGACTAATTGTTGTAGCATTACAATAGAAAACCTTTTTTTTTTTTTTTGCAACAGTACAACTGGGCTTGTCCTCGATGATACACTTGTCTTAAAGAAAAGGAGGGAAAAGCCACAAGTCAGGGCCTGTAAAACACTGTGTACAACTCAGTTTGTGGAGAACAAGGCTTGTATAACATGAATAGTGTCTCTCTTAGGATTTCTGTGCTAGCAGCTGGAAAATAATCCAATAATGTGTGTAACTCTGAGAATAACTACAGCAAATAAAACTAAATAAATCTCTTTATAACACAATCACATCTATTTTTCAATGTATTGCAACATTTGCTTAAAGATGAATTAATTGCATTTAATTACTACAGATAAAATTAGTTTTTCAAACAGCTATTCTATGACAAAAACAGCTTTGCATAACTCATGTTTATAGATGCTTTTTGACAAAGACAAGCATTTGGTTAAAAAATGAATTGCATTTTTGAGACAAAGCTGCTCATGTGTCTTGTGATGTCCAAAAATTCTGTGGCAGGGGAAAGTCTGCCACCTACTGGACAGAGATGAAGCCAAATCTAGCTCTTGCACTTCTTATTTGCGTCCAAAGGAATGGGATGAATCAGAGGACAGTCTCACACTCCACCACAGTCAGGTCACGGAGATCAGAGATATTTCACTGCTACATTGTGCTCTACTCACGTCACAGTTAATATTAAAATTCACGTCCAACTCAAACATTTTGCAGTGGGATGCAGAAGCTGACAGTGACAAAGAAATCAGCAAAACAAATATTCATGTTAATTTAAAGATAGAACTGCTTCAGAAGTAACATTATAGTGTAATGTAATTAAAAGTGCTGCTTTTATTAAGTGGGCCTTGATGCCTCCTCACTTTCCTCTCTACTGACGTTACGTGGGTAGGTTACAATCTGATGTCACCAAAAAGTTAAAATACAACCAGTTGGCATCTCCAGAGGTCAGATCTTTGATGCACAGATCATTTTTCTAAAATTGCAGTGCAGCACCTTCGGACTTCAAGTGTCTAATAATGACAAAAGTGGATTTTTTTTTTTTTTTTTTTTTTTTTTTTCATGATTCATGAGCTTGGATTTTATTTATCAGGTTGAAATATGGCCCCCAAGTCACAGGAGATTACCTATTTATGTATTTATTTATTTGCTTATTTAGTATAAATATGATGTATTTTATTTAATTCAAATACCAGTCTATTATTCTTATTCTTATTCTTATTCTTATTGAAGAGAAGTCGCCAACCTGTTAGGACAATTCCAATATTTTATTTTATTTTATTCAAGTACGAATCTATTTATTTATGCATTCATTCGTTTTATTATTATTATTATTATTATTATTATTATTATTATTATTAGTAGTAGTAGTAGTAGTAGTAGTAGTAGTAGTAGTAGTAGTAGGAGTAGTAGGTTGCCAGTCAAACAGGCTACAACTTATTTTATTTTATTATATTTTTATTTATTCAAATACAAGTCTCTTGGTTATTATTATTATTATTATTATTATTATTATTATTATTATTATTATTATTATTATTATTATTATTATTATTATAAGTCTCCAGTCTGTTAGGGGCCAATACTAGTCAACAATGACCTGAGTAAATTCCTTCAAGCGTGAGAATTTTGACCTCCTCATTATTCTCCGCCTTTAAGTTCATTGAAAAGCGACATTGTTTCTTTAAGATGGCAGTCGCAGTCATCTGCGGGCCTGTCTATTGTTGGGGGAACAGAAAGCGAGTTGAGATTGATATACGGGGGCCGAAGACAAGTTGCGCATATGATCATCGGAGCAGCTGCGGTGCGGACAGCGGCGGCCAACAAGTGCCTGAACGCATCCTCCAGACATGGGTAAGAAACTCCAGCCGTCAGACTTGTGGACCTTTATTAGCTCTTAAAGCTAATAGAATACATACATTTTTCCCTTGTGATTGCACACTGATAAGAATACGTCTGTCCGAGGGCAAAAGTTATTAGCTTTTCTTTTTTTTTTATTATTATTATTTAATTTTTTTGTCAGTTTAGGGTCGGCTACTCGGCGGCTGATGCTCCACTGATATTATGAGATTTATTTCATGCTTCAGGTGGCAGGGTTACTTTCACAGGAGCCTTGTCGCATTTGCGTTCGGCTGTAATCTTTCTCAATTTTTAAGAGCCGAACTTGGCCTCTGTTTTGTATTTAATGGATTTATTTTTCCTCTTGAGATCCAGGCCTGTAGTTTGAAGCCTGTACTGATGCGTTCACTGTTCGTTCGGTCTAATTAGTTAATTGGGACAAGGTGCATCTGAAGCTACTGAGAGTGACACTGAGGGTGTGTGTGAAGTTTGCAATTCTGTGCGTGTTTTGTGTTTGCCATGTTTTTAGATTTAACTGAGAGCAACAAACTAAAAATCTTAAGTATTAGTGGTTTTTTTTCAATGCCTTGTTGAAGCTTAATTGTTGAAATGAATCCCTACTACCTACAACACCAAACTTTTACAGTCTCAGTTGGTGTGATCCCACGTTGTGTCTCCTCTTCAGACACACAGTAATGAAGATGTGGTCTAAGGAAGAGTTATGTGTTTGCCCCTCCTACCATCTGTGTTTACAGTGTGGTACCAACCACAGTTTGTCTGCTTCCATTGTGGTTATGTGCTTGTCTCTGTGCATGTAATGGTACACATGCACACAGTTCCATTGTTTGTTTACAGATCTGTGTTTTTTCCCCCACTTCCAGCACAGACAGCTCCCCCTACTATCACTTTCTTGTTCCCGTGTCTCTCCAGAAGGAAGTATAGCAGTGTGTGCATGTGTGGGTATATGTGTACAAAGCACAGAGGTGCCTCTGGCTTTTGTTTGCTCGACATTGGTGGCCCTTGTACCCCCATGATGCTGCTGGACAAAGACGGTTGTCTCTGCAGTGACAAAAGCAGCCTCTCTCTCTCTTTCACATCGTCTCTGCTCTCTGTCCTCCCCCTTTTTCTCACACTCTCCATGCTGGGGAGTGAATGGAGTCAGGGTGAGAGCTGGGGTCAGAGAAGACACATCCCCATGCCCTTGGCCTTTGGCATCCATTCAAACAGCACGACTATTAGAACACAAATCTATAGCGTTAGTTTGCAGCTGCAGCTCAGTCTTGCATATATAAAATAGGACAACATGTACTCAAAGAGTTGCTTTAATTTACCCCAAGAAAGCACCTTTCTTACTTCATGTTGCATCTACATTGCTCATAGTTGTAGTGTACCATGGCATGTGTTTTTAGAGGACATTCCCATTAATTTTAATTAAATTAATGGTAGATTTACAGTAGGGTGAGGCAAACATGTAAACTTGCAACTCTTTTCAGTGCAATGAATGATGCATGATTTCATTTTTATCTTCTGTCTACATGAATTCAAGGAACATAATTTTCTGTTTCAAAACCATGTCTATGTCCAGTATTAGGAGATAACAACAAAGTGAGAAAAAAAAATCACTTTCAAAGATGTCAATATGCATTATTTGCTGAAAACTAATGGTTTTGAATAAAAGCACCATAATGGGAGAAATATCTTTATGCCACAGTTAGATGCATTTGGATTTCTGTTGTGCAAGAAATGTCTCGAGAAGAAGCAGCAATCTCAATTATCATTCAAGAATAAAAACAAGATTAAAAGAATTCAATGTATTGTCCAGCCCTATTTCACAGAAAATACCGTCTAACTTGAATGTATATGGTCTTTTTTCATATTCATATCACAGCAAAGTGATTTTCCTGACTATAAGACCCCTTTGCATAGGTCACCTTGGTGGAGATAAAGTTTTTTTGGACATTTTAGTTTTGAGCAAGTCTCATATAATAAAGCAATCAGCACCTTTTTATTGTATGGATGCTAATTGGTCAAAGTGGTGGAAGCATGGAGCTCATATGGTTCTCAAACCAACAACAGCCATAAGAGAAAGGTAAATAATTTTGTTGAACTGATTGTGTACATTACCTTAACTTGGTTTTACAAAGGAAAACGCCCTCTGAGAAAATTCTGCACATTCACTCTTTGTGATTTGTACGCTGGAATGAGTATTTCCCCTGCGCTGGCTGTCGTATGGCATCAGATAATGATGTGCTCTGACTTTCATGGTGCTCCACCTTGACTAACAGGTTGCTACGACTGCTGTATGCGCTGTTTGGGTGGTGTGCCATACTGCTCCCTGGTTGCCACGCTCCTGTGTTTCTCTGGCATCGCCCTCTTCTGTGGTTGTGGGCACCAGGCGCTCACAGAGACGGAGAGAATCATCGAAACATACTTTGCCCGTAACCTTCAGGACTACATAACCCTTGCCTACATGTGAGTGACAGAATAAAGCTTTCCCATCATTAAAGCCAGTTTGGGATTTCTCAGATCACTGAAGCTACTCACAACCTTGAAGTTCTTTGCAAAAACCTTCATTTTCAGCATATTTTCTCTTTTGCACTCCCTTCCACAGTATTCAGTATTTCCAGTATGTCATCTATGGTTTGGCCTCCTTTTTCTTCCTCTACTGCATCGTGCTTTTGGCTGAGGGATTCTACACCACAAGCGCTGCCAAGCAAACCTTTGGAGAGTTCAGGAGCACCATGTGTGGCCGCTGCCTCAGCTCCACGGTGAGAAGCCCAGAGTGGGACAAGTAAAAGGGATTGCAGAGATTGGCTAGGATTAATACACATATCACTCCCTGGTGGGTGCTGAGCTGAAAATCTTAAGGCTGCTAAAAACCTTTGGGGACATGCAAAGATAAGCATACAGTGTTGGGAGAAAAAGCTGAGTGGGAGGAAGTGGAGTAAGATAAGTAAAGCTAATCAGTAAAGTAAATATGGTCACTAAGTGAGTCACGGCTCAAAGAAAAAAAATGACTTTGCTTCTGTGCATCAGTTTTGTCACGACGAGGAATCGTAATGTTTACTCTGCCTTCTCCTTGTACAGTTCATAGTGATGACATATGTCCTGGCTGTGCTGTGGCTCTTGGTGTTTGCCTTCTCTGCCTTGCCTGTTTACTTCTTCTACAATATGGATGCCACCTGTCACACCATTGATGTTCTGACTGAGACTCCAGCCAGTATCAATCAGCTCTGTGTTGATGCCAGGCAATACGGTAATAAGACATTCCACAACTAGCTTGTCAAATGGGTTGTGTGCCGGTAGTCCAAGAGGTAAAATTAATTACAGAAATTTGTTTCTAACAGGACTCCTGCCGTGGAATGCAGTGCCAGGAAAAGCTTGTGGTATGACTCTGTCGAATGTTTGTAAGACTACAGAGGTAAGAACTAGAGGTGGGAAGTGCAAATAGTTTAGTAATGTGCTTAACCCATAAAGACCCAAACATCCACTGGCAACCAAAACCATCTATACATGTAAACTGTTTAATGCCTGTTGATCCACTAATCGTATCAATACATGTAAATAATTGGTGTAAAAAGCAGTTTTTCGTCATTTCATGGTCATCAGATATGACCCATTTGGACGTTCAGAGGCTCCGTAGTGAACATGGAAACGCTGTCATCTTCTACACTCACAATGAAAACTTTGACACCATATTTTTCGGCATAATTTTTATTTTGAAACCCTAAACTGGAATTTTTTCATATGAATCATTTGTTTAGGATATTGGCATACAGAAACAAAAATCTAAAGTTTCAAGAATAATTTCAAAACAAAAAACTTAAAAGAAAATGGCAACAAAACAAAAAGTCACAACAGTCAATACCGGATATGGCCTCCGTTTGCTTCGATGGAGGCGGTGATCCGTTAGCACTTGCTTCGAACTAGGTGTTGTGTTGTGGCGTTTAACCAGGTTTCTGATTGTGGGTTGGGAACAGCCCATACATAGGCCTGGCTATATCACTGTAGCTCAAACCGGCCTCCACCATACCCAGTTTCTGGAGACGTTGTTCATGTGATAGACGTGGCATGGTGTCGTTCACTGGACTAACAGTGGTGACCTTTTTTGGGCCTTTATATAGGCCTTCAAAACCAATCCTCAAATTGTGCAGATACCCACTGAGTATTGCTCAATGTGTATTTGGTCCACTTTTGCAAAGAGACCAACCCATGTGCAATGAACCATGACGACTCATCATTATCTCAACTACCTGAGCACTAAGTCATCAATAAATCCACAATGAATAATTACAACCCCCCTACAAGTAGAAATATGCATACATTTCTACCTCAAAGTTTCTATTGACTGTCAGTATACTACAGGAGTCACCAACCCTGGTTCTTGAGATCAACTATCCCGCATATTTTAGATGCATCCCTCTTCCAACACACCTGATTCAAATGATAAGCCTATCATCAAGTTCTGCAGAAGCCTGATAACAACCACCGGGTGTGCTAGAAGACAAACAAGACAAAATCTAAAACATGCAAGATAGTAAATCTGTAGGACCAGGGTTGGTGACCTCTGTTCTACAACACTGATTCAGCAGTAAAGTCCATGGAATTTGATCAATGACAGTGGATGGAGACACTAGGTATATGTTCAGTTAAGGATTTATTTGCTGGAAAAGCTACTTGTTCTTCAGTTTTCTCTGTTTGATATAGTAACTTTAATCTGAGCTTTTATCTACATGATCAGTAAATTAAATATAGGAAAGTGCCTGATTTTCACTGGAAAAGTAGAAAAGATAATATTATAGTAAATGATGATAAATCACTTAAGAAAAGTTAAATGGAGAGAAGAATTAATTTGGGAAGTGATGCAAAAGTAGTACTGGGTCTTTGGGTTATGGAAAATTTTCAGATGTCTGTGCTGCTTGAATATTTATTTTCCTTGCAACTTTTTTTAAAATTATTTTAGTTTTAATGCATTTTAAGGGTAACTATTAATTATGTATCAGTCTTAATCTAAATGAATGGGACAATAATGTTTAGAAAAGATGATCTATCAGTACATATCACACAAAACACCAAAGAAACAGGAAAAAAAAATAGTCCTGAAAAGGAAACAGGAAAGTTATTTAGCCAACATTTGAAATCTGCAAACAAGTTTTCAGCTTTAGATCTCCAGAGGAACAACTGGTTGTGCAACAGCATCAATAAGACAACATCACTTGCACAAAATCATACATTATAATAATGAATATGTAAAGGAATAAGATAAAGTTCAAATGAAAACATAGAATATAAGCATAGTAGTGTGATGGCTGTGGGGATGAAAGAGATTTGTATCTATGGGTTGAAATTGGAAACTGCAAGAGCCAAAATTAGACAGAATAAAGCAGAAATTGAAAAGACACCCCTCTCATCTCAGTCCAAAAGGCAAGACTTATTATAAATATAGATGAATCTGATGTTTGTCACATGCTGGCAAAGTGAAGCCTCTTTTCCAGCCTTTTGTGTTGAGACGCGTAGCAGAGTTGTGGAGTCATGATCAGGTCACATCTGATCAGGGATCTGTAATTATAATTGTCAGTCACGTATCTGAGCTTCCTACTTGTCTGAAAACGCCTGTGATTAGACAAACCTTGGGTAGATTTTCTGCAGACTGAAAACACAGACACATAGAGGCAGACCACTTGAATTGCAATACACTCAAAAGGTAATTATGGAAGTTTTACTCAATGATGCTATAAAGCACTGTAGCTTTAACGTTAATTATTTGCACAGTGTTTTTTGTTTTGTTTTTTACTTTATTTGAATGGTTTAATAGTCTTTGGAGTATATTAATATGACTTGAGATTCAGTTTGCGAAGCACAGTAACAACCAGAAGACATATCCTTCAAACTAAGGCTTTTTACCTTTTTTTAGTTTGACTACATTTCAGACCCCTTCACTTTTACTTGAATAAAGTGGTTCAATCGATATTTCTACCTTTCCAAAGTCTTACGCAAGTATCTATATTTCTGCTTGACCAAAAAAAAAAATTTTTCTCTGCCAGCTCTTTCAGGAAGGTGGCATAACTAACTTGCCTGACATAAAATAAAGCCGAAATATTCTCACCACTAATGCAGATCTCTCTCTTGCAGTACCGAATGACCTATAACCTCTACATTGCTGCGTTTGCTGGTGCAGGCATCACTCTCTTGGCGTTGGTGAGTGATTGTGTTTCAGTTGAAGCCAGTTTGTCTTCTTTCCAGAGAAGGATAAAGCAATAGTGTTACAGCTCATGTGACCTAGTGACGCTCAACATGTAGGCAGCCAGGCATCTCAGGCCTGCATGACTGATGACTTTTGTGCTATTGCTCTCTGTTCCTTTTTCTCAGCTGACACAAACATCATAATAGTGTGGTAATGTCTGGTGGTTTTCCAGCCAGGCAAATGATGCACCCATTATACTTCCATGCTCCATTACAAAAGCCCTTATACAACTGTTATCCATTATAAAAATTATGGTCATTAGCAGTCAGTTTTTCTGTTCATGGATTTTCAGGGCGTTGGATTTTTCTACATTTCCATTTTGACATTTCTGTCTCTTCTCTTCCTCCATAGCTGACCTATACTGTGTCAACCACCTATAACTTTGCGGTTCTGCGGTATCTGGGGAGAAAGGGCATAGGGGCACGGTGTTAGCTTCCTGTCCACTCTGTCACTAAAGCGCCACCATCTATGGGATCTAAACAGAAGATGAAGCTCTCCTTTCTTCTGCAACATCTGCACAGACCCTGTGGTGTTGGCTATTTGGACCACAGACAAGAACTCTTTAAAATCTTGTCTTTGAATTTGTACTTTTCTTGTGGAAAAGCATGTCTTCTTTTTTCTCTTTTTCCTTATGTTTTTTTCACAGGTGTGTATTTTGATATTAAGTCCTTTTCAGTATTTTAATGCCATGTCAAGTTATTGTGTTTGTTGCTTGCTCATGTTAGGGTCTAAAATGCATCTGCATCTAATTGTACTCAAACTGAAAACAACACATCTTACTTACATATTAATATTTGTTAGAAATAATAACCAAATAACTACACTTGCAGCTGTTAGGGAGAGTAGGGATTAGAGGTTACCATAGCTACCATCCCTCACATCTGGTTGCCATGGTGGCAGACAAACGTGCATTTGCAGTCTCACGCTGACCTCGGGACTTTTCTCACGGGCTGGAGAAAAGCTTCAACAATGGAGTCACCCCTGCTTTAAAAGCTGGCCAATAATGGAGCCAGTTCTGGGGGCCACCTGCGATACGAGTCTCTGCCACGGGTTAGATTACATGTCAAGGGAGAGGGCCCTCTGGACAAAGACGTGGTAAGACCTCTCTAAAGCCAGAAGGCAGCTCCTCTAGGACATCAGCCCCCCACACATGCACATGCTGCTGCATGACCCCGACATGCCCCTGCATAATGGACATGAGTGAGAAGACTGAAGGCATTTGAATAGTTGGACAAAGGGACATACTTGTTTAGCTGGTTTATCCTGATCTAGAAAGGTCTGAAATTGTTTCTCATAATTTTGAGATACCAAAAGCACTAGGTGCTATTTTTTCTTCTTCTTTTAATTACCTCATTTTAATAGACATGAAACACATTGTTGAAGTGCGTCTCCCCCCGCTGTTAATGCATGACTGAGGTACTTCTATAGAGATAAGACAACTTTGTTTCATCTCCAATTCTTTAGGGATTTTGGTGTAGTTATTGTATAACACATTGTTTTACTTATTGTAGCTAAACTTACTAGTACCTTTACTACACTTTGGCTATTACTAACAATGTTTTGCAGCATAAGTAGATTATTCTCTTTGGTGGAGGCTTTACCCAGCTGGGAGTAGAGGATTTGTTAAGTGGCAGCTGGCTGTTTGATGATTATTATATGTGTTGGTAATATTTGATAATAAAAGGATTATTCTTTGGCGTATTTGTACCAAGTGCCTTTGGAAACATTATTTGTGATCTTGTATAACCTGTGCATCCATGGTGCCCTGGTGTTTAACCAGTACACTGCCCTTGGCTCGTGGCCACATCTAGGGGCTAAGTGTTTTGTAAGGTGTTTTGTCTTCTGTCCTGTTTTCTCGACAGGTGCACTGTTCGCTGCAGTTGGCCGTGAACCAGGTGTACCTGAGGAGGCTCAGGCGCAGGGTGAAAGAGGAGAGGAGGGGTTATGAACTGTATGGGAGGCTGCAGAGGGACAGAGGAGGGATACTCTGCTCTCCGTATCCTGCGTACACATCTGACACCTCCTAACGGTGCCTCCAGCTGCACTCTGGGAGCTCTCCATAAATGCCATCACAGCCAAACCCTCAGCGGTTACACTGTAGCGTTAATTTACTTGAGATTTTGTTGACACTTTGAAAACGGGTCCCCTTCATTAAAAATTAGCCATTTTGTGTCATACCTAAAGCTGTAATTTAGCACAGTTGTAGCTGGTATGTAAATGTAATTTTGCAGTTTTGACATGCATTAAGGTTTAAGAGTATGAGCAATGACGAGACTTTTTTTTTTTTTTCATGTGGTACTATTTCTTTTTTTAATGAAGGGAAAATAAAAATGCAGCATGTGAGTGATTTTTTTTTTTTTTTTTTCTTTTAATGGAGGTGAAAGAAACAGTGTGGCCTCTCAGGTTCCCACAGACATTGACCCGTTCAATGACACAGTGTTTTGTGTTAAAAATTATTTCAATGGACTCTATGCACAGCTCCACTACTTCCTGAACTTCAGGTGGGTCCTTTATTTCTTGTCTTTGATTACTGGACACACTGATTAATCCAGGTGTGCCTAATTAATCAGTTGTTGCAACAAGAAGTAGCAGACGCCTGGAATAATCGGTGTGTCCAATAATCAAAGACAGGAAATAAAGGACCCACCTGAAGTTCAGGAAGTAGTACGGCTGTTTATAGAGTCTGTTGAGCTGCTTTTTGGTTTAAAAGTCAATACCTGTTCTAGTCATCTTACCAAGACAGGGACGTCCATCTATGTAATCTGCCTTTTGCAAACTGCTTTTTTGCTAGTGGGAAATGAGGGGAAATGCTGTAGGTGTTGAATGGAAGCGTAGCGATAAATCTGACCCATTTTAGAAAATACTTGAAAAATAGTTTAAAAGACATTTCTAAACTTTTAAGTCATCCTTAAAAGACATACGCTTTCATGGATTTTCAAGGCATCAGCACAAAGACCACAGACAAAGCATCTCCATTTGGTACATTGCATGTTTTATTTGAAGCCAAGCACTGGGGAGATTTTACTGCTTTGCCAGCATGTTGGCTCAACCAGTCTTATCCTCCATAGTGCAAAAAGAAAAGTTGTACATGAGATCAAGAGATAATCAAGGTGATCAGTCAAACTTTCACGCAGCTTAAATGATACTCATGGGTGGACACTGCAGAGTGAAACAGACGTTCAGTGTCATTTTGTGCATTATTATAAAATGAATGCCCTTTGCAATTTACATAAGCCATTTCTATGGACAGCCCAAAGAATTAATTTTTACATTCATAAATATTAGCAACATTTAAAAAAAGAATTCTGAGACTGGGGTTGCAGTGACATAGGACAACATTATGAGTTCAACATAATGTATTTAATGCTACAAGTTTAGAAAATAAGGTATACTTGATTTCCGGTAAACACTGTGGTAGGCTACATCAGGATTAAAACTGAAACGGTACAGTAAGGAGATAAAGTACTCTGTTGAATGCAGAAAACATTAACACTGACAAATGAGACGCTTTCAGCCCTCTTTTTCACTTTGGTGTAATGTAGGCCAATTGCTCGATTTTATTGAAATGCCCGAGACAGTTCACAGTTTCCCTTCTAGACTGAAATTACCAGAATCAAAATTCACCTCGTAATACAATAACCACATATGAGCTTTTTATTATAGGCCTACCATACACCAAAGCACCATTTAGTACCAAGTAAATATGACAGTCTGTGATGGGGCTACATTCATTTCTAACAAGAAGCCCTAGTAATGTACCGTTAGTGTGCAAACATACTGGAATATTGTATGATGTGATTTCTGACCAAAAAGGCAAAAAAGTGTTATAGGCTGATTATGGTCCACACTCGAAACAGAGAAATTCATATGAACCTGGAGTCGGTGCAGTCAAAAGATGGAAACAATGCACCTCCACCAAAGACATATTTTCACCCACATCTATTTGTAGGTCTGTCAGTAGAAATATTCTCGTACAGTAGTTAGATTTAGTACCAGACAGGAAAAAGGGGCATTGGTGGAGGTATGCATTGTACCATATGCCCTTCTCATCCTATTTACACAACAGATTTGACTACACAATGTATTAAAAACTTTTTAAGCAGCATTTGAAATAATGAAAATAACACTTTTAAACCATGTTAAACTTAGTTTGAAGGTAAAACATTATCCATACTTTCCCAAACAATACTGGCATATGTAATACCCTCTGGATGACAACAGGAAAAGTAAAGAAATGAAAGTTAAATGTACCTATGGCAAGTAAATACATAAAAATTACACATACTAACGTAAAAACATTACTATTAAACTGAACACAAGTAAATGTCATAAAAACCACAGAGTTCTCAGGTGGATGGTTCAATACTGTATGAATGGGCAGGAAAGACAATGGAGTACACATTGGAAAAAGCATTATCCTAGTGCTCAGACATTTTCACATTATGAGATCCAGAATGAGTAGGCTAACAGAACAAGCCATACAGTATGGTATATATCAGTAAAGCACAGGAGAGCTTTAGAATAAGCAAAGCAATAGAACTGGAAT
Source organism: Sphaeramia orbicularis (assembly GCF_902148855.1). NCBI lineage: Eukaryota > Metazoa > Chordata > Actinopteri > Kurtiformes > Apogonidae > Sphaeramia > Sphaeramia orbicularis. The sequence continues at coordinate 31,749,945 of NC_043966.1, read as the reverse complement.
GCTGAAGGCTGCCATGCAGGCAGCAGACTAGACACACAAGATTACACGCCGTAATTCTGAAATTATTGTTAACTTAAGAAATCATAACTGCATGTACACATCTATAAACACGCTGTAGTCATTGCCTAGTCTCACACTGAAGCTCCCTGCCAAAAAAAAGGGAAAAAGTCACAAAACAATTTGTAGAAAAACACAGCAGTTTTTTTTTAACAGCATTTGAAAAAGCAGTACTATTTGAGCCTCACCTAGTAAGCAGGCACATGTACATAACTGAAAATGACTGATCCATACAGCCGGCAATATCTCTGGCTACACTTTAATGCAGTAGTGAGAGATGAACTAGTCAAATGATTAAGAGCACTGCAAATAGCTCGTACCCTATTCTTATAGTCAGAGCTACAACATTAAAGCTTACAATCCGCTTCCCATTTCTTCCTTTAGTGCAGCAATCATTTCACTTCCCAGTACCTCAAATAAAAATGGTCATTATACTGATGTAGGAAGTGCTCAAGCACTGTATCTGCCTGGAATGGGAATGTTGTCCTTGTCCAGGAGTACATTAGCTCTCCAACAACTACCAACATATCTGATAACAAGAGAACATGATATTGTTTTCAAAGTCCCTCTAAAACCATTCAGTTTACAGCCATAAAGCTGAAGTTACAAGACCAACTGCATGTTGCTTTGTCAAAACTGTGCTCATCAAGAGAGGATCAGTATAATGTGTCAGTTTAATCATTAACATTTAAATAATATAATGAAAACAAATGGTCTAAAAGTACTGTTTAATACTGTATAACCCCTGCATAGGCAGACAAAGCTGAAGTTGGGTTTGTGAGCACACTACTGAAAGGAGAGAGTACAAAGACTGAGTGTGCCTGTTACAGTATACCTGTACCTTTAATGTAATACTTCAACCCTCTAGATACCCTCTTCAGACCAGCTGTATCTTATCCTTATTATCTATAGGAGATGCCGTACTCAGAACCTTGTACCGGCTATACGTGTACCATAAAAAATATCAGACTGGCTCTCATAACTGCCCAAGGCTAGTTTCCACCAGTGAGAATAAGAACAGGTAGATTCACACCTGACCAATCAGCAGCAAGACGCTCGAGAGGTTTTGCGGTTACCATGGAGATCAATGGTGCTACTCAGAAGCGCATGGTCAATCTGGTCTTCTGCAGCCAGAACCTCCCTGACAGCTGCCTCAAATGCAGCTGTGACATTAGTGTCATCCTTCGCACTAGTCTCAAAATAAGGGCAGCAGCCGTTCTCTTCGCACCATGCCCGTGCCTCATCTTCACCCACCTCCCTCTGCTCCATGTCTATCTTGTTGCCAAGTACCACAAATGGAAAACGTTCAGGGTCTTTTACATCCGAGTAGTACATAAACTCCTTTTTCCAGCAGCCAAGGTTTTGGAAGCTCTGCAAATCGTTCACAGCAAATGTAAGTAGGCAGCAGTCAGCACCTCGGTAGAAAGGCGTACGTAGAGACTTGAAGCGCTCCTGGCCTGCTGTGTCCCAGATCTGAAGAGTGACCAGGCGCCCATCCACCTCCAGGTCCCGGTTGAGGAACTCAACACCAATGGTGTGAAAGGACTGAGAGTCAAAACGGTCCGTAACATAGCGGTTCATCAAGGAGGATTTGCCCACTCCGCCATCTCCAAGCAGGATCACCTTCAATAACAGGCTCTTACCACTCATCATACTTCCTCCTACCCAGCTAGGCCTCCTGTCTGGGTTACAGGCCTGCAGACCAGTGGCAGACCAGGGTCGTGTAACCTAAAAAGAGGAACAACATCATAGACTTTATAATAGATACTTACTTGACAATGAAGAGAAATGTGCAAATCACAATAGAAAAAGGAAATGAAAGAGACTGACACCTCAAAAATGCAAGAGGAGTATGAGCTTGACGTCAATATGTCTGCGTACTTCACTACTTTCTTTCTACAGACTGAAAAAGAAAGCTGTTTGAGCAACATTTGAGCTCAACTTCAAACTGCCCTTTTGCCCTCTGTCAAATTTAAGCCACATGACAGAGATGTGTAATTTTTTACTAATTTCAAGGAGTGACAGAGGTGAATGACCGGGTGGTCTGCCAAGGTCCTGGTCCTGCTGGATGAAGTGATTAGATTTGCTTTGTCCTGGCTTGTTACAGCTTTACTGCTTACAACGTGACAGTGCTAATCACTCCTAACTGTCCACACATACAGCACCCCTGTATGAGTAACCGGCTCATGTGTCAAAGCTACAGAACCATAAAACAACACAAGTACTCACTACAGTAACATTAGCTACAACAACAAGGACTAGTCGGGATCGTTATCGACTGGAGCAGACCACAAACAAGCCAGGTACCAGCTTGTTGTTAAATGTGGCTGGGGGCTAAAACTGTGATGAAAGTGCTTTGACGATCATCTCTGTGAAACTTAAATTGCAAAAAAGTAGAATGAAACGAAAAACTTACACAGGCAAAGAAAAGACTTTAAAAAAAAAACAGCCGCGCAGAATGAAATACAATGTTTACATACTGTCTTACGGTGGTAAAACTGTCTGCAAACAACTAAGCTAGCCGGCTAGTAGGGGAGGCTTGTTGACATTCCGCACTGGTCAAGCTAGCCGTTAGCTTCAGTGCATGAGCTACTCAAAACAAAAGGAAAACAATCATTGAAAGCAACGAAAGAATATATGCTATAAAGGTGTGGTTATGTATAGAAGGTGATGCATCTAATATGAGCATAACGAAGCGGTGTTTAACTCACCCTGTTCTTATGAGGCGGTGTTGCGTGGTCTGCCCTGCTGCCTACATCTGACTGAGTTTGAGTGTCGTGACGTGCGCGCCCCCACCGAGGGGCTGCTTGGCACGTGCACAGAACGCATGCAAACTAGGTCCTAGAGCGCGCTTCAATGTATTTCCACAAAAAGAGGCTGTTGCCGTACACGTATCAATGTGAAGGTACATCACTGGTCATGTATTGAGAGAATAAATTGTTAATTTGCCATTCTAAAATATGAAAATAAATTTGTGTCATATTCAAGCTTTTTCTTCAGCATAATGCAACATTTTTTTCACATACATTTTTTAATGGAATGTCCTTTGCAGTGGACACTTTTTTTAAGGACAAAAATGCATTGCTGAGTCTCAAGAGGATAGGGTTAAATATGAGCAGCCAAACCTTTTTTAAGCAGCAGATGTAGTAGTGCAATATTACAACAGACAGAAAGCTGTACTATTACTGCAACAAAATAAAATACAGAACTGCTATGAAAATGGTAGCTCATTAAGTAGGCAGACCCCCCCCTTTTTTTTTTAATGTGTGTGTGTGTGTGTGTGTGTGTGTGTGTGTGTGTGTGTGTGTGTGTGTGTGTGTGTGTGTTCATGTGAGTGCAAGTGTAGTGTTCTTGCTCTGACATCACATATATTGGATGCTGTATATGACTCTTATATATTGTCATTCTTCAAATTTCAATAAAAAGTATAAACAAAATAAAAGTAAATAAAAAAGAAAAGAAAAGAAAAAGAAAAGAAAAGAAAAGAAAAGAAAAGAAAAGAAATGGAAGCTCCTCCAGAGCTATAGGTGGCGCTGTGGGTCGCTACTTCGACCCCGTATGTACTGATAAAGAACCGTAGAAGAAGAGTCATCTGTTTTTTTATAGCCTCTGTACCGTTGGTTCTTGTCGGACAGCATCCAGTCTTTACAACCTCCCAAATCCAGACGAGGAAGGTATTCTCATTTTGGTCGGGGAACTAAGAAACCAGCATCTTCAACACCTCCATGTTGCTCTAACGATGGTATGGGAAATAATTTACTGTTAATATTGTAGCACTGTGACGGAACAGGCAGTGTGACTGGAATGTTACAATGCTAGGTAGTGTACTTGCTATACGAAGTTAGCTGCAGGCAGTAAAAGTTCATGTGTAGCAGTCTAACACCAAAAGTCGATAGAATTATTCCTTTGTTAGATGGTAATTACAGCTACTCTGGTTTGTTTTCCCTGGTTTTAGTTTATGACCTACTTTTACCAGAACATTCATGTCATTGAGATGTGTATTCCTCTCATCTCAACCTTGCAGATGGCAGTAAGGGGCCGGTTAGTGCCCTGTGTGTGTCTGGGGGTCCTGGGCCTGCTGTGCTGGGTCTGGGTGTCCTTTGCCTCTCTGCCAGATGATGAGCTTCCCCTGGGGTCCTTGGATGCAGTGGACCGAGGAGCCTTTCAGCCTCAGAGTGCTTTATCAGAGATGGAGTTTGCATCCATCAGTTCATACCGAGGTCCAGGCAACAATGACCGCCGCAGCAACAAGGAGCTGCCAATTCTCCTTTGGTGGAGCGGGGGTTTGTTCCCTCATTTCCCAGGGGACAGTGAACGTATTGACTGTGCCATATCCTCCTGTCTGGTCACAAGCAACCGCAAGGTACTAGAAATGTTTAACCTTAGCTTGTTGCTGAGAGTCTTGACTAGAATAAAAGATGCATGCAAACATTAATAATAATTATCATCTCAAGGTGACTTGCTGGTAATTTTGAGTTTGATCTTGAAAGGTCCAGCTGTACAAAAGGACAGCATCCATCATCTTTTATGGCACTGACTTTCGGGCATATGAGGCGCCACTCCCCCGTCTCCATCATCAGACCTGGGCACTTTTCCATGAAGAATCACCCATGAATAATTATCTCCTCTCCCACGGACCAGGAATTCGGCTGTTTAACTACACTGCCACGTTTCGCAGGGAGTCAGACTATCCTCTGACACTGCAATGGCTGCCCTCTCTAGACTATTTGCTGGAACCTATAGCCGTGTCCCTGGAGGAGAAGAAGCGGCTGAGGAGGGAGGGCCTGGCGCCCGTGCTGTACATGCAGTCTCACTGTGATGTACCATCAGACAGAGACCGATATGTACAGGAGCTCATGAAGTACATTGAGGTACAATACATAAATGTCTTTTTATATTTGCAGCATATTTTAACCACTGCATGACAGATGAGTGTAACTCATCTATAATTGATGCCTAATTATGAAAACCCATTATTATGCATTATATCCATAAGTTTAATGAACTGGATTTGTGGTCATGAGAGTTAAAAAGCATCATAAAGCCTCAAGTGAAATGCTGAAGTATTGCTACATATAAAAGGAGCAGGTATTGTTACAAGAGCAAGTGAAAGACGCAGAGATTTGGAGTTAAAATATTTTTTTGTCTTTATGGACTTGCACACAGCCTCTTTCAGAACTATATGAACAGATTTACATGCAGTGAAAATGTCTAGGTTTGAGTCGGTCTTTGTTTAGCTCATGCAGAATGCAGACTATTTATTATTAGACTTAAAACTAATTTTATACATATTCACTAAGTGTGTGGAAGACTTATGTTCTAGTTAAATTTGATGAAGTTTTGCCCAGAAACTGCACAAAATGGCCCAGGACCTGCTTATGGTGTTTTAATATAATTCATCTTGATCTATGCCATATTACTGCCATAAAACCAGTGTAAATGCTTGTTTATATAACCCTAGTCTGGTGCTTGTGAAATATCATTAGTTAGTGAAATGTTAGTATAATTTATAATTCATCCTCGTGTTTCTTGTCTTTGTCTCTTTTCACATATTTTATCTTTAGGTGGATTCTTATGGGAAATGCTTAAACAACAAACCTCTACCTGAATACCTGGAGGACACGTCCACTGCCACTGGTGAAGATCCCAAATTCATGAATTTTGTTGCCCGCTACAAGTTCCATCTAGCACTGGAAAATGGTTTATGTCCTGATTACATGACAGAGAAGCTATGGCGGCCCCTCCATCAGGGCTGTGTGCCTGTATATCGAGGCTCCTTTGTGGTGAAAGACTGGATGCCCAATGGCCACTCTGCCATCATCATCGAAGACTTCCCCACTCCAAAAGCTCTTGCGGATTTCCTCAAATTTCTGGATGACAATGATGACGAATATGCCAAATATATCCAGTTTAAGAACCCCAGCCATATTACTAATGCTCAGTTGCTGGAGACTTTGGAGACCCGTGAGTGGGGGGTTAATGACATGAGCAAACCCAACTATCTGAATGGATTTGAATGTTATGTCTGTGACCAGGAGAACACCAGACTTGCAGCAGAACGGGTTTACAAAAAAGCCCCTAAGAAAAACCAACCACCTCAGCCTAAAATGGCTGATAACACCCACATGGGTTGTCCCCTCCCCAGCCCAGGATATGGAGATGTCCAGGACCTGCCAGCAGATGATGGGTAGGTTTGACATCAAAAATTTGCAGTGCCAGGTGTGCAAGTCATGTCCCTTTTTGTACTTTAATGTGAATAACGATGTCCTCAAGCGATCTGAACCAGTCTGTTTTATTTGTCTAATTAAAATGCCCTCTGTGATGGGCCTAATCTGTTTGTATATCTGTCCGCAGATGGTTGCAAATATGGCCTCAGGATTACTGGCAGAGCTTGGACCAAGCTGAGGGGCTGGAGTCTCTGATAAGACATAACGAGTCAGACCCTTCACTGCTGTGGAGACACATCCAAAACATTGCTGTGAGCAGGGCCAGAGGAAAACAGTGACACAGGCCTTGAAACAAACGAAGGATGGAGCACATCCAGAATTCCAGGGATGTCATATATTATGCATTATCCCCTCTGTTTAAGTGAGGGAACAAAACAGAAATTACTCAGTTTTCCATCTGAGCCAGGACTTATTTACAGTTACGAGCATATGTACTACAGCCGACTTTGTATTCAGATAACATTACACTTTTGTCCTTCAACAAATTCAGTAATGGTAAATGTCTTAGAATGGTCTATAATAACATTTTCAAGTTGTTTTAGTGCCATAACTGAGGTGCCATCATTGCTCTTACTGTGCATTACATTGTAAATATTAACTGCCTACATTGCAGTTGTTCCACTGTGGCACATTCTCATGGGAGGAAGACTTTCATTGGACTGGGACAGAGCCAAAGATTTGTCCTCTGTACCAAGGGAGCTCTGCCTAACAGTGTGTGAAGACCATCAAGACACTAGCCGATGAACAGTATTAGTTCCTTTACAGTTAACTCCACAGGAGGCTGAGGGTTATTACCTAGAGTCACATTTATGTACACAGCTATTTTAAGTGACTATGCAAGTCAAATATTATTTCACAAAAGGCTGGAGGATGGTATATTTAAAGATAAGTACAGCTACTCAGTTGGAAATCTCCGCTGTAGTTGCAAAGTAGCTCTCAGGACTCATATAATATAAGCTCATCTAATGAATTTCTGTGGTAAATGCTTGATAATATATTGTTTTTACTGTTTTCCGTTACATGACAAGAATGTGCAATAGTTTTTTTTAAGCATGCTTTTCTAAAACATTAAAGGATTGAGGCAGCACACTACCTTTACTGTATATGACATTTGTACCAGAATCATGTAAAGCATTTTATTTTAACAAAGCATTGTACAATATTTTGTATGAAGAACAAATGAATAAAATGTTTTAACAAAGTATATTGCTTCTATAACTACTGTTGCTAAATTCTAATAATATCCCATTTGCCAGTATTAGTCTGTTCACAGTTAACTGCAGAGACACTGTTTTACAGACATATCCTTCATAGTTTAGAGGCAGATACAGATTTCACCACCAGGAATAACAACACAAGGTTTTGAAAGTAAAACAATGCCATAGGAACAAGTGTTCAGTAGTCATGTTCAGTATAACAGTCTCTTTGATCACCCTAAACCATCAATCCTAAGTTTAAACTGAACTCTGTCTAAACTTTGTCAAAAGGCCGCTTCTCACTTTATATGCTAATGAACATGAGGGGAAGGGGATGAGGATAAGAGGCTGCTGAAGAGCTTTGATAATCAGTCAAAAGCTTTGCTGTAACAACTCTCACAGTGGACTTTTCCACCATGTAGGAACATATTGTAGAGAAGGTCTCCCATAGGTCTGCCACACACGCCACACTGCAGAAGAAAACAAGATACAGTGTTTGAAACTAATAACAAAGGAAGTAAAGTGAAGGACAATTTTTAAATTCTGTCAGAGGAATTTACTGCTTGATAATATTTAATCCACAAAACTTTGGAAGCTTCAAGGACGCAATTAACTGGTGAAAATAAAAACTAGTGATTCGTGGACTGTCAATATGAAATAGCTGACCATCATTTGTATTTCAGGACTTCTATCAAGGGGAAAAAAGATATAAATCAATCTGTTACTTGAACAAAAGCTTATTTTCTCAACCTCAGTCCCTTCAAGGACACATGAATATATCATTTTATAATTCAACAAATACAAAAATATATCTTCAGCAGTTCAGCCACTGAAGAGACAGATGAATTACCTTGAAGCAGGAAGGGTGGCAGTTGATATTGAGGTGCTCAATGGTGATCTTGGCATCGCTGCCCACCGGCTCTCCGCAGTATGTACACTTGGATGACAGGGAGCCACTGGGGAGACAGGAATTGAGACAAGTTAACTCGGCCACACACTGTGGAGCTCTATCTAGTAAAATAACCTGTGACCCTTTCTGTCCTGTGCGAGGGAATTTAATAGGTGTAAATAATCCTCTGATGTCCCCGCTTAGCCTCCTAATGAGCAGGCTTGGTGGAATTTCTGTCTTATTGCTTACACATATCTGCTTTCAGCAGAACTGGAAACAAAACGGCATGGGGAGAAAAGAGCTTACAGCTGAAGACAGGCTAATGCAGGTTTAAAGAGTTATTACCTGGAGAATTTGGAGGGGCTACTGTAGGAGTAATTGGCAGAGCTGGACGTCAAATAATCTGACCCACTGTGAAAACAGAAATGGTTGAAATATTTATTTATTTTGTAACAACTATCATCATTTTTTTTATTTAATTAGGTAAAAAAAAACATATATACATTTCGTTCTTACCTGCTGGGGTAGTCTTTGGTGTTATGCAAGGACAGCTCTGTTGCACTAACATACTCTTTCAAGTATACAAACCCCCTTGAACAGAGGAAAGTGATGATGGGATGACAAAGGGACAGATTTCAGAAGAGATTAGGTTAATGCGTTAAATTATATTCATATAATTAAATAGGGGTTCAGTTGAGTTGTAGTCTGCAGTTTGTAAAATCACTCACTTTTTGGGCTCTGGTGTTTGGACTTGCTGGTTTTCTTCTGTCACAGTCCTAGAGTAGGTTTCATAACTGGAGAAAGCGCAGCAGCGTTAGTCTCATCTTTCACTACTGATGACAGTAGTATGATGAGTTATACTGAAGGACTATATCTGTCAAATGTAACTCAGAAGATAATCATTTTCTGCCAACACTTGTTAATGGCATGCTGTTTAACGGGCTGCGTTTTGACAAAAGGACATCTCTAATACACATCATTAATCTGACATCTGGAGGCTGATAATTAGAGAGGAAATGAGGGCAAATTGAAAGACAACGGACGAACGGAACTTGTCATTTCACTTCAGTAATAGAGTCGAGTCATGAGTGTGTCTAACTAGGCGTCATGAAAAAGTTACAGGTAACTTCTAGTTTTAGAAGTGAATGTTAAGCAAATGCAGCTGCATTCCCTCAGGGTTTGGCCTAAATCTCTCACCCTCTAACTAATGCAGCTCTATTATAATCACACAGGAATAGCAGAAGTGTTATGCGAATGGGTAAAACAAGCCGTGATGAGCTAAATATTTGATAGGATGTGAGATACTAAATGCTCTTCTTCAAATTAAACATTTATTCCACTTATAGAAAAACATGTTTTCTTTAACACAATCTGAAGTTATAAAAGACTGAAAGTGTCTTTATACAAGAAGATCAACAGAGCAAATAGTGAGAAATAACACAGTGGAAAAAAGTGTTCTTGCGTTAAGTTGTGTCTGACATTAATAAGATCATAAACTTACCGATCCATAGCGGGCTCAGGCTCACTGTGTATCTCCCTTGAAAGAAAAGAAAGCGGTATTAGACTTTTACTGTAGGCTGAAACAGTCAATACGCTAAACACAAGTCAGTGCACAGGAATTCGGCAGCTCTTATAAGTGTATGAAACTGATCTTTGTGAATCACAGCTCCAGAGGGGTCGGCTTTATTGACCAGGTGTGGTCTGTTTTCTTTTGTTCCACACCAGTGCGTCATCCTGAGCCCTCCTTTATGCACTGTGATTCTAAACATTACCTATACCACCTCTTCAGCTCTCAGCTCATAGTAATCACCCCAGCTCATGCTTATTAGTTTAGGAATCTCAAATTGGAGGATTTTTTTTCCTCACCTGACAGTGGTGATAGTTGTCACTGTTTCTGTCTGTGTATCCTCTGGCCTACAGAAAAAACAAAAAACAAAAAACAAAACACACAAGATAAAATAATTACAATAAGCCTGGCAGAACAGGATGGGAAATGGTGATATTTTTACTGTAAGAGTAAAAAGTTGAGAAGAAGTGTATTGTTCCTAGACTGAGGTATAAGAAAGTTTCAATTTGTATTTAGCTTGCCTTCAATTAAATGCTTGACAGCAGCTGAATTTTAAGGAGCTGTTATCATATTCTGCTAAAGTGTAGAAAAAGAGTGTTTTAATAAGCATTTAATGAGCTCAGCTATTGTCGAGATACCTTTCTTCTTCTTTCTCTTCCTCCTCCTCTTCTGTATTGATGGTGTAGACAGTGGGCGACGTCCACCTGTCCCATGGGGAATCATTTTCTTTGGACCTTCAGCACAAACAAACATAGGATATTGTAGCATGAGATGATCACATTTTAGCTCTCTGAACTTTGTAAGAGGAGAAAAGGGATCTGTTTACTGGGGTTGTAACAAATATACTATATCTGACCTATTTTTGTAAGCACCAGTGCACAATGTCTTATGGTTCAGTGAGTAAAGTGTTCATTCTGCAGTGCCCGAGTTACTTTGCAGCGGTGAAAGGGAAGGAGGTTATGGGAATAAAAGGAGCAGGTATGGATCCGGAGCTTTCAATAAAAAGATTACTTACTTTCTCTCAAACATGACCACCGTCTGTTGATCTTCAGCTTGGCCCTCTGGTTCAGCTTCTCGGCTGAAAGGACAATACATTGAAAGGCTTTTAGCGCATAATGGCCGTGACTGTGTAGATGGAGATGAATGAAACATAGTGGCCCACATTGTCTGTGGACGTATAATAGTACTTTAAGTGTGTCATCACCTCTCGTCTGTGTTTGTCTGCTGAGGTGGGTTCACTTCCCATGTGCGTGCCCATGACCGGTGACTGCTGAGACTGAGGATCCAAAAGTGGAGATGAAGAACATGCAGAAGTTATGACAGATCAAGCATGACAGAAAATGTAATGTGAGTGGTTTGCTCTGCAGGTGCTTCTTCTCTATCTCACACTCGTGCAAACATGCTGCAGTTCAATACCTTCTGGTGTCAGTATCGATGGGAATGATGTCATCTGCAAGGGACTCCAATGTTTTACTGCTCATGCTGTCACACACAAGGAGGCAAAGAGAAAAAAAATTACATCCAAACTCAAGTGGCACTTAAGCTCTTTTTTTTAATCGTTGCAATGTGATTATCTTTGAAATAATGATCATTTTTCCATTTGAAGAGGTCACTATGATGTCTCTGGATTATTGCAGTGGGCAATTTTGTCATTTTCTGCACTGAGAGATTAATCTATCCATTAAAAATCATGATTAATCATGAAAAAGTATAATTTGTTATCTTAATCACACAAAGCCAACTAAATAAATGCAGCTGGCTTACTTTATTTCTGGACTTGGATCTTCGTTCTTTATGGAAATAAGTGAAGCACTGCATAAACGTCAAAAGAGAAACACAGGAATCAGTGACAAATAAGACACAGTCACCGTGCAGATTACATGTGTGGCTGTTGATTATGAATGATAATTACTGCAACAATCCACAAAGTAAAGTGGTTATAGTAACGCAATAGCAGATATATGATAGTATCAGTAGAACAAACAAAGTTTACAAAATAGAAAAGGGGAATTTACATTATCTCTGTCATACCTGTTGATGGGAATATCTGAGAGAGGCTGGAGCAGGTCAGAGGAGCTGCAATAGAGAAAAGTGGCTCATAATCAGAAACTGCTGCATTATGCATGCCGAGATGCTATCTGGCTGGCTGGAAAACAGTCACAGCTCCGAACCAATATGATTACCTGTTAGGGGATGTGGTCCCTATCGGATATGGATCAAACGGATCAGCCGAGCTGAAAAACAATTTCACACTGATTTCACTCTCAATTGTCAGCATGGCCCATCTTGTGTCAGAGGAATTCTGATCACATTGACTCATAATGGAAAGATACATCGACTCATAATGGAAAGATTTAATGCAGTTTGAATAGTAAACAAACGGAGGCCAAACTTAATCAAAATCAGACACTGAATGTATTTGACAAATGGAAATACTATTCTTCCACTGAATGGTAAGAGTGTACTTCCACTATTCTTCACCTGAATCGAACTCTGATTTTACTCAGTCCTGATTACACTCATTAGATAATTCATTTTGGCAATTTTAATTTCTGCTTTTTTACAAGCTAGAAAATCCTACAGACAATTTTTAATAACCACATTACACTTAATTTGTCTCTTTAACTAGAACGATTATCTAAATTAAAATGAAATCCCATTTTTAGAGTAGGTCCTGAGGCATATTAGAATTAATAGTTAGAATTATGCAGTAAACAACCATGAGCATTACATATACACTGTTTTATTTCAGTCAAAATAAATGACAGCTAACATTTAATGTAGAATTAAGTACCTTGATTCAGTGACTGTGGTAATGACACGTGAACTCTGAGGAGCTGCATTTTCCTCTTCACTGCATGATGGCAGCGTAGAATAAAGTACAAAAACAGTAGAATACCATGATGGAGAGAGAAAAGAGGCCAAGGAAAGGTTAGTGCGGTTCTTCTCATACACTATTTACTATGCCAGTCCATTAGAAAAGCTTTGAAACCCACTGAACTATTTAACAAGCATGAAAACCAACTGAATATAGCACAGAACAGTCTTTTTGTGTGTGTTTGAGTTCTTATACCTTTTGTCAGTAATGATCACAGTTTTGGTGGTGATAGTGGCTGTCTCTGTGAGGCTGGCGGGCAGAGAGAGACACGGCATAGTTTCAGGCAGAGTTAGTGGAAATCATTACAAGGCATATCTGAATAGAATGCATTTCTTAGCTGGAACAGCTCAGCATAGATAGATAATTGTTTAAGAGCAGCCTGTCATCTCCTTCTACCTTTGTGTTTCTTTGGCTGTCTCATCTGTCTGCTTCTCCTCCTCTCGCTCCATGCTGAGGCTGGTGGAGGCAAAACAAAGCCACAATACTAATCAGTACAGAACATTCTCTTCTATTTCCATTCACACACAGATAAGACGAGGCTTTCTGTTTCAAAGTATTACTCAGCCGCTTTAGGAAGCTGTGACTTTGTTTCTATCTAATACAGAGCAGGGGTTAAAATAGAATTCAGAAAGCAGTCGAGCCTTGATTTATGGATCAAACTTGAGGCGGAAGAGGTTTATAAAATCTTACACCTCAGGGAACTGAAGCTGGGATGCTGGCCTCCATCTGTAGCGATAAGAATTAACGGTAGAGAGAGAGAAAGAGAGAGGGGGTGGTGGGGGGATAAGGAGCTGGGGCATCATGAGTCTTTCTCACCTGCGTGTCTGTGTGGTAATTATAACGTCATCAGTGTCAATGTCATTGACCAGGAGACCCACAGTGCCACTGGTCTTGGCTGGGTCTGTCCCACTAAGATATCAAACACACAAGAGGAGAGTTTGTGAGCATGCTCCCTTGATCCTGTACATCCAAGTCTGGAAAGGTAAGTTAAGGCAATGCTTCAGCTTGCTACTGACAAGGGAGCTATTGATTTTTCACTTATGAAAGGATAATGCCTCGCATATCTCTGGTATTTGGGGCTTGGGTGGGAAAGTGCTCTTCCTATACCTATCTAGCCCACTAAGCAGATCCTGACTCCAGCGTCCTGGGCTGGGGGGAACAGGCTCTGCTGACTGCTCTGGGCTGCGGAGGCGGAAAGAAAAAAACAAGAGGAAGTGAAGAAGGTGATGAACAACAGGGATTTAAGATTTAAAGAAGATTTCAGAGCAGGTTGAGGTAGAGACAAGGATGGGTATTAGAAGTCCAGCAGTGCCACCTTGTGGGTGACATTCAGCAAAAGGACCTTTTTATCGACCAGACTGCTTAAATGTGCAGTTAGTGAGAATGTATTTTTAACAAACCCATTATTGAGGAACAGGAGATCGTCTGTTATTGGTTCACAGTTGCTGAGCTTTGGAGTTGGCTCCTGTTCAACACTGCAGTAAGGTGGAGAAAAAGAAAAAGAAAAAAAAAAAAAATCAGTGCACCTGTTTTGGCACAGATACTCTACACTGCATTTTTTAAGCACCACAGTTAATCAAGAGTAATTTGAGACATCCACTCGTGTAAGGTAGTTTAAGGAACCTGAAACTAGGATGTTATTTGCATTATTCACACTAGTTTAACCGTGGCCGTTTGCAACTATCTGTTTTCTTGCCAGCCCTGCTATGACATGAATGAGGAAGTTCTTGGTTTCGTACCCATTCCCTGTGTCAATGTTCACTGAGCCTCCTTCTTCCTTTTCCAGCACTGGCTCATCCTCCATCAAGCTGGAAAGGAAATAAACTCTTACTATCAGATGGTGTGCACAGGCATGAGGTACTAACATGTTAGTGCCAGGGTAGTAACGTATATATATTTTTAAAAATATTTTTGATTTAATCTTTTTTTTTTCACTTGTACCTGCTTGGGCTTGTGCCGAAAGAAATGAGGGTGTCAGACAAAGCTGACAGTGTGTCAACATTGGAGCTGTGAAAATAGAACAGACAAACATATAGCATACCTGGGCAGCAGACAGCAAACATAGACCATGAAGAATAAAGACAAGCACAGGTAGAACATGTAAAACTTACCTGTAACCAGTCTGACCAATGAGCACAAAGTTAAACAGCTTCATTTTTTATGTTGACGCTAGAGTACTATGTAATGGTGTGATTTTATTGAAGGCGTGTCTTACCTCAGGTTTGAAGATGGTTCAGGTTCTGGTTCAGCTTCCACTTTAGATTCAGGTTCTGGTTCAGCTTCTACTTTAGGCTCAGGTTCTGGTTCAGCTTCCACTTTAGATTCAGGTTCTGGTTCAGCTTCCACTTTAGGTTCAGGTGCTGGTTCAGCTTCTACTTTAGGTTCAGGTTCTGGTTCAGCTTCTACTTTAGTTACAGGTTCTGGTTCAGCTTGTACTTTAGGTTCAGGTTCTGGTTCAGCTTGTACTTTAGTTACAGGTTCTAGTTCAGCTTCTATTTTAGTTACAGGTTCTGGTTCAGCTTCTATTTTAGTTACAGGTTCTGGTTCAGCTTCTACTTCAGGTTCTGGTTCAGCTTCTACTTTAGGTTCAGGTGCTGGTTCAGCTTCCACTTTAGATTCAGGTTCTGGTTCAGCTTCCACTTTAGGTTCAGGTGCTGGTTCAGCTTCTACTTTAGGTTCAGGTTCTGGTTCAGCTTCTACTTTAGTTACAGGTTCTGGTTCAGCTTCTACTTTAGGTTCAGGTGCTGGTTCAGCTTCCACTTTAGGTTCAGGTGCTGGTTCAGCTTCTACTTTAGGTTCAGGTTCTGGTTCAGCTTCTACTTTAGTTACAGGTTCTGGTTCAGCTTCTACTTTAGGTTCAGGTTCTGGTTCAGCTTCTACTTTAGTTACAGGTTCTGGTTCAGCTTCTACTTCAGGTTCAGGTGCTGGTTCAGCTTCTACTTTAGGCTCAGGCTCTGGTTCATGTCCTGGTTCAGCTTCTACTTTAGGTTCAGGCTCTGGTTCAGCTTCCACTTTAAGTTCAGGTTCAGGTTCTGTCTTCACTGTGACAACGGACACAGATGCAGGAGACACTATGGCAGGAGTCAGTGGGGCAGGTGATTCTGGGACAGCTGAAGCAGCAGGTGGGGGAGTTGGAGTAGGTGAGGGTGGAGCGGCTTCAGCTACAGGTGACTCAGCAGCCTTTGAGTCATCAGGTTTTGTACAGACTGCTTGAACAAGTTCAGGGATGAGTTCAGGTAGAGGAGTGGCCACTTTGGTGCAACCTGGTGTCATGCCTTCAAAGGGGTCTTTTTCTGTTACAGATACTGGAGCTGGATCTTCTTCTTTCATGGCCTCTAGAGCAGCTTCCTCTACCTTTGGAGCAACTGGCTCATTATCGGTGACTTCAGGAGATACTTTAGCACTAGCGTCGACTCTGTAAACCACAAAAATAATGATTGACAGTGGAGACATAGGCACCAAGTAAGATGTTTAGTGAAAACAGAACTATGATATGGAGCATACATTTTCCGTGGTTTGGGCTCAGGCACAGCGGCAGTGTGTGTGTCGGGGGTATCAGTGGAAGGGGGTGGAGGGCTAACAGGTGCTGGAGCAGCGACACTCTCATCATCATCTGTAATCTCCACCCTGCAGATTTGTACCCAAGCACAGGTGCAGATGGATGTGAGTGTACACAAATGAAAGGAGCCCCCCCCCAGAAAAACCATTTGAGTGCATATTTTGATTTGTAAGTTGTGGTATATCTTTTGCCTTGACAGCTTTTAGCATCAGGAACAGTGAGAAGGAATGTTTACCTTTTAGCCACAAAGGATGTACTGTTGTTGACCAATGAAGTGTCAGCTGTTTTATCTTTAGACCTGGAGTTTTTTAAAACACAAATTTCCATGAATACATCCCAAAATACTAATCATTTCAATAAAACGTGATTATAGAGTTTACTTATTTTTTTAACCCATAAAGACCCAAATATACACCAGTGACCAAAACCATCTACTGAGCTAAACTGTTTAATAACTTCTGATCCATTAATCCTATCGATA
Organism: Sphaeramia orbicularis; assembly: GCF_902148855.1. Taxonomy (NCBI): domain Eukaryota; kingdom Metazoa; phylum Chordata; class Actinopteri; order Kurtiformes; family Apogonidae; genus Sphaeramia; species Sphaeramia orbicularis. The sequence continues at coordinate 31,733,091 of NC_043966.1, read as the reverse complement.
CATAGAAATAATTGGTGTAAAATACAGTTTGACATCTTTTCATGGTCATCAGATATGACCCATTTGAACGTTCAGAGGCTCTGTAGTTACCATGGAAACACTGTCATCTTCTACAGCATTGATTCACCAATAAAACCCATGGAGTTGGATCAATGATAGTGGTTCTAGACACTTGGTTTATGTTCAGTTAATGATATATTTTACTGAAAAAGTCACTTTTCTCAAGTTTTCTCTGTTTTTGGTATGATAATCCTCAAATGTAATCTCAGCCTGATGATTAAAGTACACGATCAGTAAAATAAATAATGGAAAATACCAGATTTTCACTTTAAAAAAATTGCAAAAATGGAGAGGATAATATCATAATAAATGGTAATAAATCACTTATGAAAGGTTAAATGGAGAGAAAAATGTATTTGGGAACTAACACAACAGTATCTCTGGGTCTTTATGGGTTAATGCTAGTTACTTTGTTATCATTAGAAATGTCTTATGAGTGTTGAGATAAACAATAGGAGAGAGAAACAAATACATACTCGTAAAACTTAGCAGCTGAAAGTACATAAGACCGCTGCCTTCCTGCACTTTTCCTCAGAACATTACTGGCTGCTTCCGTCCTGCAGAAATGACGTTAATATAATCTCTTTTCTGGGCCAGAGAAATCAAATTGAATGCCATCCTTTGTGCAAACCAAGTCTCACCGTTTCTCCTGCTCCTCGGGACTGAGTGTGCCTTCCTGGGTCTCTGAAGCGGACCTCACAGTGTGTGGGGCTCTAAGGAACATAAGCGCAAACATACACCTCATGAAAATACATTCTCACTTTGTGCCAACAGCTACGTGTGGGATCTGATTTGTGGGCTCACATTCTCTTGTAGCTCTCTGAAGGTTTTTTGGTGAATTGTGTTGTTCCACTGTGGGTAAACACAAAAATATATATATTGATGTGGGAATTGGAGAAAGCAATCAAAGTAAGTTTCTAGTCTGGCTAAAATCTCTGCCAAAAACAAGAAAGAACAGCTCCCACCTAATGCCGTTAGATGTTGAGGATGAAGCAGGCTTCTCTGTTTTAGTGAAAACGCCTCTAAAAGAAAAACAAAAAGCATTAAGTAATCCACAGTTTAATTACAAAATGTAAAGCATTGTGCAGATAATCCTAAATCTCCCTTTGATTTAAGACTCAAATTGGATAAATGTTGAAGGTACTTTTTCTGATACTTCCATCTCTATGTAAATACTGAAATAAAAGTGAGAGTGAATTTGTACCCAGAAGGAGGTTTGGTCTCACCTGATCAGGTATCCTGATGTAGGTGCTCTGGGTTCAAAACAGAGATTTGTTATCAGTTTAATCTTGTTTAACAGGGAGGATTCAAAACACTTGCTCGACAACTTAGAAACTAGTGTTTACTTTTCAGTGTCAGACACGATGGGAGACGCAGTGGGTTTTGTTGGGGAGGATACTGGACTGGTTTCAAGGGAGGCTCCGTTCAAGCGGCTCGCTCTTACTTCAGCCAACCTGTGTGATTGTACAAGACAGATCTGGTCTGTTCAGGTAACTGTGACAGAGGCTCCTTCTAAAGGTGTGAATAAAGCACAAACAGCTCCTATTGGTGTGCTCTTACCAAGGTTTCTCCTCTTTTCTTTCATCCTGAGGTTCACTGCGGCGCTGCAACCAGCTGCTGTCTCCCTTCAGCTTGGTCCGCACTTTGGTGGTTTTGAACACAGCTGCTCTATCCCCCTCTGAGACACAAACACATGCGTGTCACACACCCACACACCATCTGAGATATTATACACACTGTAGGCTGCATCATTCTGACACTTTAATCACTGTCTGCTTGATAACGTGCATGATATTCAGCCTCCTTTCACTGTGTCGATCAATCAGTCATTTTGCATTAAATCATGGCAAAGACAGAGCAACAGATTTTACAGATTTATCAGCCTGGCATCGAGACACGCCCTCTGGTGTCCTCTGCTTTTGTCGGAGGAGACATGTCATCTATTTTCACATCAGATCAGTTGGTCTGCTCACCGTTTGACATGGCTGTTCTTGAAGTTTCTCTTCTTTGTTTCTTTACAGACCTCCTGAAAAATACATGGAAACCAATTACATTAGTGACATCCTATTAAAAGAAACAGTATTATTTTAACCACAAGTTTGAATTATCTCATAACTCAGTCATTCTCAAACAGACCTTCCCACGCCATGTTCCCTCCCAATAAGGAACATGTGGCCTGTAAAGCATGCCTTAGTCTCATTCTTTAGACATGCAGCTGATCCTGTCTTTCCACTTTCCAAAATATACTGCTATTGCATAAATTGCATGAATGGCCACACACCAACATACATATATGTGTGTGTGTGTGTGTGTGTGTGTGTGTGTGTGTTTGTATGTACTACATAGATAGGAACTAAACAGAGTGATTTATGTGATTGGGCAAAAATTGTTTCTTTGTATCTAAATTAGCTGACCTCTGTTATTTATGGTCAAAAATGAGCTACTCAGTGGAAAATATACCTCCCCGGGGAACTCATAAAGGAAGACAAAATATTAATGAAACCCTGATGAGCATTCCCTTATCTGAAAGTAGACTAAGCTTATGCAAAACTGCGGCGTACTGCCAAATTCAGAATGCAAATATAACTTGTGAAATTCCTTGGGCTGTACATTCATTTCGTCTACAGCAAGTTGACACAATATCTCTTGAGGATATTGTCCTGAATATTGGTGACAGAGCAAATACACTGAGGGCTCAGAGAGTGTATTTATACTAGGTTTAACACATCAGTACACACAAGATAAATGATTAATGAAGAGCAATTGCATTTAGGCGAGCACCGAGCAGGACAGACAACTCTACAGACAAGCAATCATGACAGGGAAACACCCAGAAAAATGAGAGTCCACACACAAACAATACAGTTAACCATTTTAACAGCTTAGTCTGATAAATGACCCGTGTGATTTCTGCTGATTTGTAAAGTCAAAAACAGAAAGTATCCACTAAAATATCCACACAAGTCAAGCACCTGTTACTGGGCACGTACCTGTTATCACTTTATATCCAGATGGACTGTCGTCGGGCAGGAGTGTGTGACAGTGTGCCACTCAGTGGGTAGTAAATGCTCTGTGTGACAGGTGTTTCAGTCCCTCAGGTTGTGAACAGGTACGGGCGTGAGCACTAACAAGCCCAGCCAGTCAAGGAGGGTAGGGGTGGAGCAGTGTGTGTTTTTCTACCAGCATGCGTGCGTAAGAGGTTGCTAAGAACTCATTTTTGTTTACTAAATTTGTGCTTTGTTCATGGAAGAGAGCAAGCACATACCTGCCATACAGGTGGATGTCAATTATTTCTGAGAAACAGCGAGGAATAGGCGAATGGACGATAACAGGGTGCACAGCATGGCATATGCATATGTGAATCCACTCATGGAAACATCTCCTCTGGGAAGGCTTCGCTTCTGCTCAGTAGGAAGGAAAAACCCAGGAAGCATACATCATCAAAATGTGATCAAATGAAACTTACAATAGCAGTGGTTAACGTCTCAAAAAACTGATTTTAGTCTTCTGTAGAGAGGGCCTTTGAAAGAACAGACAATAGGAAGTGTCTTACATGGAACAGATTTTTTTAGATGATCAGATAGAAGACTATAATGATTTTTTAAGCCATTTCATAGAGCATGAAGAGAAGCAGATGTGGTCCCATAACAAACAATTTGTGAAAGACAAAAGCGTTTTTGTTCTTGTCCAATATTTCTACTAAAAACTAAAAAAAAAAAAAAACACTTTCAAGCAAACGGTCACAGTATGCTCCATTTGAAAACAACATGGATATCAGCTCACCACTGTTTCTGTGAGCAAAATAACAATCTCTGTGCTGAGTACATATTTACAAACCTTTTTCAAAACAGAAAAGGGTGTGAATAGATTTCGCAATATGCCAGTGAGAGAAGATGAAAGAGGAAATTAGTAAGTCTGAGAGCCAAAGTTTCACTCTAGTGAGCACACTGGCATATGTAAACGCTGCAGCCTTTTATCTACCTGGATCCCTCTCCCTCTTTCTTTCTTTCCCCCGAACCAGAAACCAGTCAGACTGCCTTGCCTGCTGTCTCTGACTCTAACAGTGAATCATTTAGGTGCTGCTGGTGCAGAATTAAAAAAAGAATGTAAAGTATCTGAGCTTAACACCTTCCTTGTTGTAATACTCACACACCAAGACATGGAATGAAAAAAAAAAAACATTTCACCAATGAGAAACATCTTTAAAATCTCATTCATATATTTAACAAAAAAACATAACACAAGGAAAATTATATATATCCAAAGCTGAAACTCCTGAAATAATACAAATCAACAAAACGGCATAGGTGACATATGTAATGTAGTAATGTTCCATGCATATCTTTATTGCCCATCCCATTATTGTCTGAAGTGACAGTCCTAGTCAAGTATTCCAGCCGTTTGCCTGACTCGTAGAAACACATGCCATTATGATGACATGTATTATCTAAAGCTAGAGTGGCAGAGTAACTGCAGTATCACTGTGTCGGAAGAAAATGTGATGAGAGTTGTAAAAGTGGGTTTAATGTTCGTAATATGCAAAAGGTATATGAGCATCCCATATGTCTCTGCACCATTTTATATAATGAGTTTGTTTTCCATCAGGGTGGAGGTTTTGCGTCCCCAGGGGTGCAACAAATAGATATAAAGTCATTTATCACCTCAGTTATTAGCCTCACAAACAAATTATGATTTGGTTTGAAAATGGTTGTTATTTATCCCCATGGTTTACTTATTCTACCTCTTTGTCATGTTCTCTGTTTAGTGACAATGGAAGATTTGACAAAATTTAACTCTGTTTAATATAGTACAGTTTATGTGTGTAGCTATGTTCTTTATTGTATGGGTTATTGCTAGATGTATATTTTACCAGCTGCTGCCTGCAAGCTGAATTGCCCCCAGTGGTGTTAAAGTTTAACTCTAGTCTACTCTGATGTAATTGTTGAACTTCTCATTCCAACATTAAGGTCACTCTCCTTTACAGTCTGTATTCACGTCCATCTATAAGGTGTTTGATGATGTTCTGATCAGGCTTCATGTTGGCTGGTCTACTATTGCCCTAAACTTGTGTGTTGTGGATTGTTAGATCATGTACAGTGTAGTGGACAGGTCCACAGTCATGTTGATAGACTACTAAGCCTTTTCCATTCCATTCCATTCCAATCCAATCCAATCGTATTTATAAAGCACTTTAAAACAACCACAGTGGACCAAAGTGCTGTATAGAAGAATAAAAGCACAATACAAATTAATCAAAGCATTAAAAACATTAAAATCAAATCAAATAAAAACAAGTTAAAATATGAAAACAGAAACAAAATGTCAGCATTGCACAAGTGTTAAAAGGCCAAGGAGAACAGGTGGGTTTTAAGAAGAGATTTAAAAACAGGTATGGAGGAAGCCTGTCTGATATACAGAGGCAGGTTGTTCCACAGTCTGGGACCAGCAGCAGCAAAGGCCCGATCTCCTCGTAGCCTGCACGTTGTTTTAGGCACCATCAAAAGCAGCTGATCAGCTGATCTGAGAGAGCGAGTGGGGGTGTATGTGTAAAGGAGCTCAGTGAGGTAGGGCGGTGCAAGACCATGGAGGGATTTAAAAACAAATGAAAGTATTTTAAAATGGATTCTAAAATGGACAGGCAGCCAATGGAGTGACGCTAAAACCGGGAAAATATGCTCAAATGATGATTTTCCAAATGATTAAATGTACATCAGCTTCTTAAAGCTGCTTTGCTTGATGTTCAATATTTTTACTGTTCTTCAAAACAGCCAAGTAGCTTACAGAAATACAAGGGAGAAAAAAATTTATAAATACAAGAAAGAAAGAAAAAGAAGAAAAGAAAAAAAAAGTAAAATAGGACGAACAATTCAAGATGATAAGGTACATGATGTTGCATCACTAGTAAACTGGCTGGATTCCACATAGATTCCTACAAAAAAAAAGAGGTGAGTGGCATGTTATGGACCAGTTCCCTGGCCAAGATTGTCATTGGTTTGAGCCATATGGTCCAAAAAAAAGCTGGTAAATCTTATAAGACGTCTTTAGATTATTACTCATGTTGTATCTGATCTTCTCCTTGTGAAGCACAGAGGTAATGTCTATCAACCATGTTTTGAAAAGAGGCACAGTCTCAGATTTCCAAAGGCTTAAAATGAATCTTTTTGCGATCATCATCCCATACATGATAGTGCACTAGGAGGACAGATCATTAGTCCTTAACGACAGAGAGTAACCAAACTGCTGCTTTGCTTGATAGTTTTTTAGTCACTGGGGAAAAATTCCAAGATTACTTTTCATGCAGTTCATGAGGACATGAGACTTCTGCATCTACATCTTGATTGTTTTTCAGAAAGTGAAAAATCTATCCCGATTTTAGCAAATCACAGGCATTTTCAGACAGGTGGGGGGTTGACTACATGACTGACTGCTGTAGTTCTACCAGATGCGACCTGGACATGACTCTACTGTTTTACTCTGTCTCAGCTTGAAACAGGGTATGATTCAATGTCCGGTCACTTATATTTAGTCATTTGATTTGGACTGAGAGGATATGACTGCAGGAGGAAGGTGAGCAGTATCAAAATCTAGAGTATTTTCCTCTGATTTTGGCTCCAACAGATACAAATACTTTTGTAAACCAAAGTATTAACCCATAAAGACCCAAACATCCACCATCTACCAAAACCATTTACTGATCTAAACTGTTTAATACCTGTTGATCCAATAATCCTATCAATCCATGTAAATAACTGGCGTAAAATAGTTATTCATCTTTTCATGGCCATCAGATATGACCCATTTGGATGTTCAGAGGCTCCATAGTTACTATGGAAACATTGTCATCTTCTATAATATTGATTCACCAGTAAAACCCATGGAGTTGGATCAATGACAGTGGATGGACACACTGGGTTTATGTTCAGTTATTGATAGATTTGCTGTAAATGTCACTTTTTCTTCAGTTTTCTCTATTTTTGATATAATAATCCTCAACTCTACTCTGAACTTTTATGAAAATCTACATGCATAGGAAATTAAATGTTGGAAAATACCAGATTTTCACTGACAAAATGCCAAATAAAGGGGATAATAATAAAATAAATGGGGATAAACCACTTAAGGACCGTTAAATAGAGAAAAATTCATTTGGGAACTGACACAAATATCACACTGGGTCCTTATGGGTTAAAAGGAGCAATTTTATTTTAGATTTTGGAAGATCTATTAGTAGGATCAGAACTATGATTTAATTAATGCATAATTCTCTGTAAGTATAAACTGCTTGAATGAGCTCTCTTTACTAGATAAGTGGGTTACATTACTGTCATTCTACAGTAGCCTAGAATGTACAAACCATGGAGTGGCTTTAGAAAAGGCATGTTTTTACATTTTACAATTATGCTTGCAATTGTAGGTGTAAAGGAGCTCTATTCAATTAGTCGCGACCTGCAACATTTGGCTAGATGCCAGTAAATCTTACACTTGGGTCCTTTCAAACTATGTTACCGAAGATCAAAACTAGACATTCTCTACATACATTTGGTTTTGTCATATTTTTGTTAGTCATAATCATGTCTGTTCAAAATGTATGAGAAGAATCATTTATGGTGGAATGTGTTAGACATCAGTGTCTAAATATATGAATACCATGGTGAAATACATACAAACAGGACACCCTGGGTGTAAGACTTTCCAGTTTTCATAGTCAAAGATCAGACTATTATAGATGACAAATTTTACTTTTATGCTTTACATTTTTGACAAAGTGCTTTAAATTCTTTACAAGATCAAACTGCTGCATGTTTATCAAACTCAGGACAATTTGCTGCCATCTCCTGGTGAGACAGGCACATAAGCATTTCAAGGCCATAGAAAGGCTGCAGGCAGTGATATGTTGAATTGTAGATCACATGATCAGCTCGTTACCATTATATGTGCGACTTGACTCGCACCTGTGGCTTGGATTTAAGAGAAGTTTTGTTTTCAATGTTGATATCAACATCAAGCCTCTTTTCTGAGATGAGGGTAACTCTGCACTGTGCGAGTTATGCCTTCTTTCAAAGTCACCACTGGTTTGTAGCCCATGTCCTCTTTGGCGCGGTCACAGCTGTAGTAGTGATGGGTTCCAGCCAGAGCTACTCTCATTGGTGTAAAGGTTGGTTTGAAGGATACTAACGGGCGCAGGATCATGGCCAACAGCCAGAGGAGAAGTGCCAGTCCATACACAAGAATATAAGGGAGGTGGTAGCGGGGTGCAGGGTAACCTAAACCCACCAACACCTCAGACATGAAGTCCCAAAAGCGAACCGGCTCATCATTGGTGATGTGGTACGCCTGAAAGAAAAGCAGAGGATGCAAAGCTTAAGATTCAGTCCTAATAATAATAACACTATTATCCGCCTCAAGAGTCATCATTGAAAAGTATTCACAAAAAAGTCATATCTTGAGGGAGGTGTTTAACTAGCCACAGAATTTTCATTATTTTCTTCTCACTCACTTTTCCACATATGGGCGAGTCTGGCCTCAGGCGTTCAGCAGCCAGGATGTGTCCATGAACTACATTCTCCACAAAGGTGAAATCCACTAAATTGGTTCCATCACTAAAGAATCACACCGACAAAATGGTCACATAAATGAGACTCAAAAAAAGTTACTATGCACCAGTGGCATACAACACTTTTTTCTAAGTGTTTAACAATAATGATTGCTGGAGTAACAAAAAGCCTTCATTATATTACTGAAATGAAAGATGGAGGACTAGCATCAGTGTAATACCTAGAAGTCTATTCCTATGTCTTACCCAATGATAAACTTCATCTTCCCTCGGCGAGCTGTGTCTACCAGTATAGGAACCAGCTGCGGGTCCCGAGGGCCAAAGATACCATGAGGCCGGATGGCAACAGTGAGGAAACCCTTCTCTTTGTCACATGCTTTCAGGACCAACTAAAAATGGTTAAAAAAAAGGTGAAGTTGCATCTGTGTGTACAGTCCTCTGCGTACAGTGGTGTGACTATTGAGGTCTTGTGGCTATTACGTAACCTGTTATTTATGAGTACTATGTTGTGCATTTGCTAAATTGTTGTTGTGATAATAAAAATAAGTGTTATCCTTTGGAAACTTTGAAGAAAGTAGTTAACACAAACTGAAAAATACCAATCTACCTTCTCCTGCTGTATCTTGGTCTCTGTGTAGTAGTCAATCGGTTTCATGGCATACGGTAGAGTCTCGCTCCCATTCTTAATGTCTTTTCCTTCAAACACCACACTTGCACTGCTTGTCAGGACCAGTCTCTGGAAAAAAAAAATGACATCGCTTATCCTTAAATTGTAAAAACACCACAAGCAACCCCTCCATCTCATTCGCCTGCCTCCTTTCGCCTTCACTTCACCTGCACTCCAGATTCAATGCAGGCCTCAATAACGGTGCGTGTGCCCTGAATGTTGACCTTCTCAAACAGCCCTCGGTCATCACTGGCGGGTGCAGGGGAGGCACAGTGGAAGACCAAGGACACATCCTTCAAAGCTGACAGCAGAGCCTGGTGCAGAATGAGACAGATAACACACAAGTGGATAATTCAACAAAAACAACTGCACATTCATTCCTCCAGGCTATCTGACCTGTCTTATAGTTTTAGAAAATTCAAGTAAATCCCAGCTCCTGATAAATACAGCCTTTATCAGGTCAAAACATCAGCTCAAGTCCATTTGGATTTAAAAGTCCACATTTGTGGCATTGGCTAAGTCTGACTCCACCTGAAGTCGTACAATGTAATAAATTTGAGGTAATTGTGCCTGACTTGAGTATTTTGATTGTATTTTTAAAAAGAAACTGAAAATATAGCTGAAAGCAAACCACACCTGTGATCACTGACTGGCTTCTTTATGTTATTATTTTTATTGAAATTTTACTGGGTTTTGTTAATGAATTTGTCTGTCACATGTTGATGTGTTGGATTTTAGATGCTGTGTTATGCATCATCTCTCTTGTGTCATGTACTATTTGGGCATATTTTAATGTGTCATCTCCTGCCCAGGGACCACAGAGGCAAATTAGCAAACAAATGAGGCCAAAACTAGCCCGCAAAAGGCAGCCCATGGGATGAATTTGTGAAATGCAGAAATTACACTGCGATCTTAACAATCAATGGCCTCAAATTTATTTTAGTTCAGCCGCTATATACAACCCAATGTGATCTCAAGTGGGCCAGAGCAGTAATTTACTATCTTATAACCTAAAAATAATGACAACTTTAAAATGTTCTCTTTGTTTTAGTGTAAAAAAAAAAATTATATGAAAATATTAACATTTACAAACTATCCTTTCACAAAAATATAAATACCCGGAACATATATGAACTATCTAAAGTGTCTTAGGAGAAGTACATGCAAATTTTAATAATATTATGCAGGTTACTGAAAGTTTTGTGCTTTTGCAGATCCACTGTGATCTGTAAATTGTAATGCACATGTGTGAATGAAAACCAAAAGCATAAAATTGTTACAATTACACATATTGTTCTTAATAAATTTTAGGCTGATCATGTTATTCACATTTTTCAAAGGGTAATTCCTAGATGTAAACATTTTCATAATTTAATTTAGCTTTTTACACTCTAAAACAGTTCCATTATTTATAGATTGTTATGTAATTATTTTACTGGTGTGACCCACTTGAGATTATACTGGGCTGTGTGTGGCCCATGAACTAAAATTAGTTTAACACCCTTGATGTAAGTGTTTCTCATTGGACAGTGATGCATAAACATATGATGATCTAACAGAATATGATGCATTGCTGCTTAAACTACCTTTAATTCTACTTTTTTTTTTTTTTAGAGAAGTTCAATCTAAAGCATCTCATACAGCAGTAGTACTAATCATTTCGTTGCACAATGACTACTTTTCAAACTTCAGGTGCATTTTGCTGTTAGGTGTGAGTACTGGTACCTGCTTGTCACAGAGGTCTCCCAGGTGGAAGCTGACACCAGGCAGCTCATAGCCCTGACGGATGTCAAACACAGACACAGCATAGCCTCGATCCAGCAGCTTCTCCACCAGGTGTCTGCCCAGGAAGCCAGACCCCCCGATGACTGCACACCGCTTACTGCTCTGCGACACAGAGAAAACAGACAACACCACAGTTAGAGAAAAGCGACAGAAGCATCAGGAATAGTTTCAGAGTCAAACATGGTACCTGTATAACTCACCGGTCGAACACGTGTGGCCATAATGAGAATAAAGCGACCAACAGGTGAACAACTTAGCAAAAAAATGTCTGCCAGAAGTCTTCTACTTGTGTGTATTTCAAAAAAACAAGGGGAAAAAAATGTGCTTATATTCACCGAGTAGCCACAACAGACACTTTTGACCTGAGCAGTAAAACTAACTGGGACTCAAGCCCTGAACTGACTGAATGAGCCGAGTGATAAATGCTCTGTGATTGGCCACGTCTGAACCCGGAACAAAGGTGACGTTCATAAACAGCCAATCGTGTATGATGTACGTCAAAGAACGCCACACTGTTAACCAATAGTGGATCAGAAACTGACAGTGCCCGCCTCCTCCCACAGTAACCACGCCCCTTGACAACATAGATAGATAGATAGATAGATAGATAGATAGATAGATAGATAGATAGATAGATAGATAGATAGATAGATAGATAGATAGATAGATAGATAGATTTAGCTTTGTTTACCTTTTTTGGATTATTTATTTGAATCCAGGTCAAAGACCCACCTGTTCTCAGCTGCATTTGAATCGAGTTCTTATTCATCAGTTCAGATCTGCACTGTTACTTTTAAGCTTAAAATTTTTATCTGTTTATTTATCTGTTTTTGTTTTTATTTCATACTTATATTTTTTATTGCTTCCTTTCTGTAATGCTTTTAATGTTTTTTGTAAAGCACTTTGAATTGTCTTGTTCATGAAATGTGCTATATAAATAAACTTGCCTTGCCTTGCCTTTGTTGTTTTGGTTGGAATTGGCATGTGTCTTTATTTCTAATAAGAAATATGCAGGAAATATGTGCACAGTATTGAAAACACAGTATTCATATTTTTTTTCTGAAATGCATTTTATTTTTTATATTGTTCACATATTTCTTGTATATTACAGTTGTATATATTTTAGAAGAAGAATCTGTCTGTCATATATTGTACATGTGGACATGCAACACACACAGAAAGTGTAGAACCTATGTGTGATCATCAAAAGGATAAAAGACCATAAAAGCCTTTGGCACATTCTGAAGATTTGTAATATAACACAAGATTATGTAAGAAACATCCAGTCGACCTAAGAGAGTTAAAGATTTCCTGAATCCAAATGGAGGTCACAGTAAATACTGAATTTGCCTGCAGAGACTGTTTAGTTCTGATTTTGTGTGTGTGTGTTTCACTACTCTGCACATATTTCCTGCATATTTATTTTTAGACCCTGTAAATCCTGTTTGCCACCCTGTAAAAACAACACCCATATTCTTTATAATTCATCATTACTATTTGTCCAACTTCCTTATTGATTTAAACCTACATTCTATTTATATTATTATTATTATTATTATTATTATTATTATTATTATTATTATTATTATTATTATTATCATCATCATTATTTTAGATATCATGGTTAATAATTTTAAGTCAGTGATGTTCTAAATAATCTAATTTACTGATATTAACCCTTTCATGCATCGGTCACTACAGTGGACAGTTCTTCTCCAGCTGTTCTCTTGTATATTAATGGGTTTTGTTGTTTTAGTTTCGTATCAGCCAACACAGTGGACACTTCTGCATCATCCCATACACTGACATTCATACCATTGCTTTAACTATGCTGTTCTTGATAAACCTGACCTGCAGTGACATGTTTGAATGTAAATACATTTTTATTTGTCAGACAAAAAGGTTTTTTTTTTTTTCATATTATCTCCATGAAGTGAGTAATTACTAGCATTAGAATATGTAAAAATGTGAGAAGACAACAGATTAGCAGCATTAAAAATGTTTTTATTTCATTGTTTTCATATCACTTTCTGATATTGGGTTTTAAACACGTTTCTTTACTTCAAAAATTAAATGCATGCATATTTTTGTAACTCCACAGAAAAAAAAAAAAAAATCAATCACATTGTTTTTTTTTCGTGGCTAAGGAGGAATAAAAACACTCAAAAAATAAATCTTGACTCAGATTCTCACAATTCATGCATGAAAGGGTTAATTACTGTATTAAACGTGTAAATTCCTTATCTGGCAAATCAGAACACATGGGTAGATCTGACACTAGAGGGTGTACTGTCATATTTTTCAGAAGTCAATGCAACGTTACAACAGTAAAAACATTGATGTGTTTGTTTGTTTTTTTATTTATGAAACAAGCACATCCAGTACAAATGTACACTTAGACATAGATCGACGAAAAAATCCCTCTCCTCTGCACAACTCTGGTATTTCAGATCGTGTCCCACGTCCCGTGGTTTCCAACAGCCAATCATCTTCTCGCCCGACTGGTGCGTTTGTTTTCGACTCTGCTGTGTACCTGACCCATCCGGATTCATCAACTTTGAAGGCACGAGACGCGATCTTTTGTTTCTCGGTGAATAAATCAAATGCACATGACTCCATGACAGCATCTGCTGGGTTTGTACACCTGCATGTTTGTGCTCTAAAAACGGTTATTTTTTCCAATATTTTAAAAGCTGTTCAATCGAAATAAGTGCAAGACTTTAAAAAGGGATATATTTGTTTTATAATTAGGTAACATATTTGTTAACACGTGCGACTGATGTAAAGAAGACACCGTTTTATGAGCTCCTCCTCTCTAAATGATAGAGATTTCATAGCCCTGAGGAAAACATTGATAGACTAAAAGATCCGCAGGTCGCTTTTGTTTTTCTAATCTACAGCAACTAATGGTAAGTGAAAATGTAATATCATTCCATAAATGAGTTTGAATGTCATGCATCCTTATCCCTCATTTTCATTCTATCTATCTATCTATCTATCTATCTATCTATCTATCTATCTATCTATCTATCTATCTATCTATCTATCTATCTATCTATCTATCTATCTATCTATCTATTTTTTCAGCTGAATCGTTCTTTTCCTTTTTTGCTTCTTTCTCATCTGTCCTCAAAAGGCGACCAGTGCCAAAAGACCTTCCTTGCAGGGTCCAATACCACCTCCACGCAAGAAGACTACTCCCAAGCCAGAGTTGACTGAGGAGCAAAAGCAGGAGATCAGGGAGGCCTTTGAGCTGTTTGACACCGATGGGTCTGGTTTCATTGATGTCAAGGAGCTCAAGGTAATAAGGCGTTGACAAACTAATCTCAGTCCAGACTCATGTTTCATGTGTGTTTGACCGTCCGTGTGTGTTATGTTGTGTCAGGTTGCAATGAGAGCTCTAGGATTTGAACCAAAAAAAGAGGAGATCAAGAAGATGATTGGTGAAGTGGATAAGGACGGCACAGGGAAGATCTCCTTCACTGACTTTCTCTCTGTTATGACACAGAAAATGGTAGCTATCGTCATCATTTTTACTTGAATATTCAGTTTCATTACATGTAATTAAAAATGTGACGTTACAGCACTGTAGCAGATGGATTAAAATTCATATTTAACCCATAAAGACCCAAACATCCATCACAAACCAAAAGCATCTACTGATCTAAACTGTTTAATAACTGTTGATCCACTAATCCTATCAATACATGTAAATAATTGGTGTAAAATACAGTTTGTCATCTTTCCATGGTCATCAGATATGTCCCATTTGGATGTTCAGAGGCCCCGTAGTTACCGTGGAAACACCATCCTCTTCTACGAAGTTGATTCACCAGTAAAACCCATCAATGACAGTGGATGGAAACACTTGATTTATGTTCAATTAATGATATATTTGACTGAAAAAGTCACTGTTTCTGCAGTTTTCTCTGTTTTTGATATAATAACCATCAATTTTAATCTGAGCTTTAATGAACATCTACCATCAGTAAATTAAATACAGGAAAATGCCTGATTTATACTGATAGAATACAAAATACAGAGGATACTGTTATAAATAAATGGTGATAAATCACTTAAGAAAGGTTAGATAGAGAGAAAATTTAATTTGGGAACTGACATAAACGTAGCGCTGGGTCTTTATGGGCTAACTTAATTCCTAATTTTTATATCCAGAATCAAACACAGTTTATCTATTAACGACACTTAAACTTCGCACTAACTGAACAAGTGAGTTAATGGTGAAACCACTCTCAATTTTGTCCAAATTTAGGCTGAAAAGGACTCTAAAGAGGAGATCCTGAAAGCTTTCCGACTGTTTGATGATGACGAGACAGGAAAGATCTCCTTCAAGAATCTGAAAAGAGTAGCCAAAGAGCTGGGAGAGAACCTCACAGATGAAGAACTGCAGGTAATCCACATTAAAATAAATAAATCACATTAAGATGTAATGACACAACATCCAGATACATTAATAATTCCTGCCCAATAATAGCATCTAATACCTTCTTGGCTGTTTGTGAGCAGGTCACAGCTGTGCTTTTGGATAATGTCTACAATATATTTGCATATGAATCCTATCAAATAAGCTTCTTGAGTTGCATACATCCCCACATTAGTTTTTATTTCCTCTTATGTCATCTGTTTCTAAAGGAAATGATTGATGAAGCCGACAGGGATGGAGATGGGGAAGTGAACCAGCAGGAGTTCCTGCGCATTATGAAGAAAACCTGCCTGTACTGACGAAGTGCTTACCATTAGGTTGTACATCGCTGTGTTGACCAGGGGAAGGCTTTGTGTGTTATGCTGCCGACACATCTAGTTCTGTATTTTAAGAAATCATTTTATTATTATTGTGTTGTGCCATACATTTTCACAAAACCTATGTCTATCAAAAGGGTTAACTTTGCATAGTACAAAGACAGGGAGTCTGGTCCAATGCCAAATAATCCTCCATTCATTCACTTTACATTTGCCAAAAACAATATGAGAACGCTGTCTCAGTAACACTCAATACAAGATTTTCTTGTTCAGAATGCTGCATACTTTTGTCAAGAACGCGTTCATATGTATTATTATTGAAAAAAGATTATTTGTTGTCAAGAAATTCTCAGTGCCTGCCTCAGTATGATTACAGAGTACTTTTCAATGCATTGTTTATTGTCACAGTATCTGCTTCTAATTTAATGTGTCTGCACATTGTTTGGTTTGGTGTTCCATGTTTTGGCTGTCCTATACTGGTTTACCACAGAGGTTTGTGGAGCAGCCTCAGTGCTGTATCTGGATCTGTGCCTGTGCCTCTCAAAGGGGTGATCATCACAGTCAGGGAAAACTAACCAGTGTCTCTGACCTGCAACACCTTTCCACTACCTTCAAAATATGATTGTTGATGTACTTTTCTTGTAGCATTCATTCCTCTGCTCTATATTCCATCCCTTGTATTCTTGAATGTTTTGTACAAGATATAGTGACATACTGAGTAGATATATGAAATATTAGTGTTTAAGGTGCAAATAAATCTGTTGAAGCAGTTTGTCCTGTTTTTCTTTGCAAACAGTGTCTGTGTTTACACAGCTTCATTGTTTAAATACTAGTTATTTTTTAACCTCACATCATAAAAGCTTAATTTTATTCTGCTGCCACTAATAAAACACATGTTTGCCTTCAAAACACTAGTGGGTTGCATAAAGATGGTGTTCCATGACCACAGTGTATTGGCTCAGCTATTCACACTTACTAATACAGTTAAGTACATTCAAAATGTGGTGCAATAAATAAATTTATGTAATACAGGGAAACAGAAGTTTTAAAACATTTCTTAACATATATAGCATCCAATAACATAATAACGACCCATAACGTAATAAATTTGCCATTTTTAAAATGTAATAGGCCAATAACGTAATAACTGGCCAATAACGTAATAAAAGTCCTGAACCAATAACGTAATAACTTATTACGTTATCGGTTGGTTATTACGTTATAGGCCTGTAAAAAAAAAATTCTTTGCAAATGTAATAACTGAGCCAATAACGTAATAATATATTAATATCACTGTGTTTAAGTTTCATTTATTAGATATAACTGTGATAAAATCTCTCTCTCTCTCCATGTATTCGTCTATTTAACATGATGGTTAAAATAATCTCTAGTCCAGTCTGCTGCTCCTTAGCCTTTCAAACTATCTTCAAACTAGAAGCACTCGGAGAGCGCAGACCTCCGCCAAGGCTGATCAGTGCCCCCCCCCCCCCCCCCCCCCCCCCCCCCCCCCCCGTGGGCCCCCCCACCCCTGATCACCACCAAAATTTAATCATTTCTTCCTTATCCCATTTCCAACAAACCCTGAAAATTTCATCCAAATCTGTCCATAACTTTTTGAGTTATGTTGTACACTAACGGACAGACAAACAAACAAACAAACAAACAAACAAACAAACAGACAAACAAACCCTGGCAAAAACATAACCTCCTTGGCGGAGGTAACAAAATGGAAGCACACATTTACAAACATAGACAATGGTATGATATGAAATTTGTATGACATGTAACTCACTCTTGAAGATAGTAATCTTTTTTCTGCTAAAGATTTTTTTATTTCCCATAATTGACCACTAGAGGGCAGTGCTGTGACATTGACTTTCTTCAGTAGTCCAAACTTCCTTTCTCCCTTTCTAGGACACATGTTGGAAGGTAATCAGTGATCAATTTTCTTTGGTGAACAGTTCATTTTGTTGAAATTCTTGCATATACCACGTATAATCCTATATATTTAGTGCAAGAGGATATAACATTATAGAGAGTGTTTTCAAAGTTAACTAACTATACTTAGCTAACTGTTGGCTAGTTATTAGCATTATTAACTATTACAGTTTGATAATATCAGAGGTATAAACATTTTTTAAGAAAAGTGTGTATGTATGTGTGTGTGTGTGTGTGTGTGTGTGTGTGTGTGCGCACGGGCACACATCTGTATCTGTGTGTGTTTTAGCTGATGACTTCTGGTAAATTTTGTGAAACAGAATGGATAAATTGAATTTATCAAATATGGGACAAACCCTTAAAAGTGGTCTTCTATAGACTATAAATAAAGACACTGTGTTAAATGTGTCGATCCTAGTGGTTATTCTAATTCAGACATACTGGTTTTTCATGAATCTCAATCTCATTCCAGGTTTCTTAAGGAACCCATCATGTCCATTTGCGTTACATGAGGAACCTGCCCATTTAAACACATGTAAATCACGAGTGATTTTGCAACAGTAGTCATTTTTATGAAACACTCTGCCTTGCATATTTACTTTTATTCTCAAAATACATGTAAGAAAATAAAAACATATTTAAAAATAGTAGCGCGTAATTTTCATATCCTTTTTACCGGGTGACATGGGTTTTTGTATACGTGCGTCAAATAAAACTGTATTTTATCTGAAAAATAATTTATTTTATCTCAGTAAATATTTAATTTTAAAATAGACCCCAAGTGCTTCCAAACTTGCTTCATAACATTAGTCTACATCTGGTTTGAATCGTTCGTCCCTCTGTCCTGCTTTTAGGAGCAGTTTCATAGAAGCACCCATATTCAACTTACTGCATCATGATGATTGATGACTAGGTGGGTGTTGCCATGGTACCATTACTAGTAACTTCCTTTTGCTTACTGATTTTCACTAAAAACTGAACATTTTAGAGAAAAAATACTCAATAACCTGTTTTTTTGTGTGTATGTGTTTTTAGATGGCAAAATGTTGAAGAAGTGTTGACAATGATTATGCTATGATTAGAATGTTTTGATTATAAGCTCGTATGTGTACAGTAAGAAATGCCGAGTGCACCTCTGTCTGAACAAGGACAGGAACTGTTTTCAGGCCTCCCACCATGCAAAATAAAAAGTTTGCGAACCACAAAATTAGTAAAGATAACTGAAATGTTATGTCTTCCAGACTTCCACCGTGCCAGTTCCACTGGTGGATTTCTCATTGCTGCATGACAGTAGCACTGGAAAATGTTCTTGTATATGTTTGGAATTACCAATTTGTCAGATATGTTTGTGTTATATTATGTTTTTGTTTGTTCAAAAATAATATTTGAGCACTGAGACGCAATGTATCAAATATGATACAAATTTAAACTCATACATGGAAATTAGTATTTGGTTGTTCAGAAGGACCAATAAAGGCTCCAGTTTTAAAGAATTGGAATTTTCTCTCAATGATTTTTAATGGTTCAGGCTTTACAGGGTTAAGAGTGAAAAAAAAGATTGCTATCTTCAAGAGTGAGTTACATGTCATAAATGTCATACATATTTCATATCATACCATTGTCTATGTTTGTAAATGTGTGCTTCCACTTTGTTTGGAGATAGTTTGAAAGGCTAAGGAGCAGCAGACAGGACTAGAGATCATTTTAACCATCATGTTAAATCGACAAATACATGGAGGGAGAGAGAGAGAGAGAGGGAGATTTTTTTTTTTTTAATCACAGCTGTATCTAATAAATGAAACTTAAATACAATGATATTAATAGATTATTACGTTATTGGCTCAGTTATTACATTTGCAAAGAATTTTTTTTTTTTTACCAGGCTAATAACGTAATAACCTAACAATAACCTAATAAGTTATTACATTATTGGCCAAAAGTTATTATATTATCGGTTGAGGACTTTTATTACATTATTGGCCAGTTATTACATTATTGGCCTGTTGCATTTTAGAAATGGCAAATTTATTACGTTATCAGTCGTTATTATGTTATCAGCCGTTATTACGTTATTGGCTTCTACAACATACACTATTTAATTTTGGATATTAACTCTGCTCCTGTGGGTAGCCTGACTTATTCTTTGCTGAAGTTCCCTTGAGCGATAGCCATAGACCAGTGGGATGATTGCCACCCCCAGGCTGTAGGTGATAGTGGTCACTATATCCAACACATCACTGTGCAGGTAACCAGGGATCAGGTAGCTGCTTGTGATCACAGGAACTGAAAAGAGAATGGTCTGGGCTGCCTGGAGGGTCATGGTGATGTAGGACCTCCTGGTGCAGAGCAGACCTTTATGCATGTCCCGGCAGAGCAGGCAGAAGCATCCTACCATTGTCAGATAGCAGAGGAACACCACCACAGCTGTCCCCACGGTGCAGTACAGCAGCAGAGCAGAGGTCGCCATTTCACAGGGTGTGAGGATGAGAGGTCGGCAGCGGGGAAGGGAAAAATTGGATGGGATGGTGATCAGGGTGATACACACAGTAACACTGGTAAGAACAAATGATAAGGTCCATATGGTTGCAACAGTTACTCTCCTCCTTCGAGGACACATCAAGAATTCATAGCGCAGGGGCCACTTTACAGCTATAAAGCGGTCCACAGCCATAGCAGTACTCAGGAAAAGGTCCACCTGTGCACACAAAGATGTAGTCCTCAGCTTAGGCTGTTAACCTCATCTAAACTTTTATTTGTCCTTTTAGCAGAAAAGAGTATTATTAGAAAATAGGGCATTCATGTATGTAATATTTATGTCCATCATCACACCATCCAAAGTTTTCTACCCTTACTTTCATGTTCAGATATTATGCAAATCCACACTGGTAAACAGAAATGTACAACGAATTCAACAATATTAACTGACTGTATCAGCCCTGACTACATTATTTAATGCATACCATATGTGACACGTACAGACAACTGTAAAAGGATTACAAACCATAGAACAAGCCTGGATGGCAGCACAGAAGATCAAACACTCGGTCACAGGTATACTTTCAATATAGCTGAAAAGAATGGCGTTGATAGTCCACAAGAGTTGCTGAAACGGTAATGATGATCAGAGTACATTATGTCAGTTTTAACAAATTTCATGCCTTCATAAAAATGTGACTCAAAAAGCATGTTTATGACAAAATGCAGCCTTACATGTAGGTTGTCGCACAAAAGAAGGTGTGTGAGGAGCAGAAAGCGAGTGTGTCTCAGGAGGGATGGGGGGTATGTGATGACCAGGAGCAGAGGAACACTCAGCACAGTGTTCAGGGTGTAGCTCACACACATACTGACCATCTTAACCAGGTGGAAGATGGTGGAGTTCATCTGTGTCTCAAACAAGGTTGCATTACAGGGGGTGTCCATAACAAAAAGCAGTATTGTACCCTACAGACAGATACACACATATATATAAGAGACAAAACAAGTCTTTGTACATTAAAAAAAATAAAGAAAAACATACACTTACCCTTTAAAAATGTCCTTTCCCTTTGATTATTTCCTGCACCACAGAGCACAACAAACCCACTGTCAGATCTGTTTGACTATGATGGTTGCTTTAAACTCATTGTTCCTGTGATGTGCTAGTGTTTAGAGGCTGTCCATTTACTCAACTTCCCCATTCATTTCAACACCTAGTGTTTCTTATCGGGATTGCATTTGCTTATTTATACAACTGTTGGGACCTTAATACATCTATACAGAATTCTATCCTACCTGTCAATATTTGCCAGAGGAAAAGTAATTGAGAAAGGTAATACCCTCTTTAGACAACACACACACACACACATACACATACACACACACACACACACACACACACACACATTACTGTTTATCTGTGAAATATTCGAAATAATGCATCACCTATTTTGCTTTATCTACTGATGATCAGCAGGTTAAACAGTGGAAGATGAGGGCAGGAAATCTTAGGAATATATATTATAAAAGGGAAGTGTGTGTGTCTCGGGCATCACACAAAATCCGGAAAGAACTGACAACTGCAATTTTGGCATTTTTGTGTATTATTGGTCAAGGAAACAGACTAGCAAAAATGGCAAGTGGATAGGACCAATATTTTGGGAGATATTAGTAATTTTACAATAGCCCTACAATCACGTTGCTATGGCCAGAAGGTTTTGGCGGTGACTGCTGGACAAATGCGGTACAGCATACACAAATACACAACAGCATAAAAACTACCACATCTAGAACCCATGGATCCCCACGCACCAACACGCTAGTTTAAAATTAAGCTACAGTTCTTTTAAAAACTGTCTAAAATATGTAGTATTTATTTGGATAGAAACCTTGCCTAACATCAATGAACAAAATTTGCTTAACATTTCATAACAGTACTGGGCAAATACTGTTTCCCTCACATTCCTGTAAAACTATCTTTGTCAGACTTAAAGGTGAGGTAGGAGATCCTGGAAAAATGATTCAAGCAAGCTACATTTTAACAATACACAATTCAAAAGTCCAAACCCTTTTCTTCAGACTTCCCCCCCAAGCCACACCTCCAGAGTACTGGTATGCACAATGTTTGTTGGCAGAACAGCCCCAATTCATACCTAGCTGGCAAACGTTACATTCTCCAGTGATTTATGTTGGTGGAAAAACAGTTTGCTGGCATCCTAACATAACTAATATGGCCAAGCTCTGGCTCTGTCTCCTGTACAAGTGCTCCAAGCCTCTGAGAACACGTGATTCGTGCATGAAGAGGGGTACACGCAGAGGGGGGAGTGACAAGTGGCAGTTGAGTTTGATAGACATGTCATCATTCAGTCATTTTGATGGGCCGGTTAAAATGATTGGCATTTTTTCAGTCCTGTCCGTTCCACAGGTGACTAACATTTTTTATTTTTGCGTAAGAGTATTTAATTAATTGGTTGCAATCGGGGTGTGAAGGGGATTTTAAGCAATATAGTAAAAAAAAAAAAAATGCTCCAAGAAAACATCTCCTACCCCATCTTTAAGATCAGGACCAAAAGTGTGTCACAGAGATACTTTATTGAGGCCACAAACTGTCAAAGAGTAAAATATATAAAAGAGTGCTCTCTGAATGTTGACCTCATAGCTGCAATGAAATGAAAATGGGATAATAAAAATGTGAAATTAAAAAATAAAATAGGTCCATTTCAAAAATGTAAAAGATGCAACAGGAAAAAAAAGGAAAAATTATCTAAAAGATGAGATGGTGAACAACAAAAGCTAATATAAATTGCTTAATCTTGTTTCAAGTGGGTCCTCAGGAGACAACACTTTTCATTTGGGTCTTGAGAGGAAATAGTTCTGGAAAAATAGACAGGTGACAATTTTTTTCCATTTATTTTACTTTATTCATAGATGAAATGAACAGAACATTGTCCTTGTGATAAAAAAAAAAAAAAAACAGTACCTAGTTACGATGCATATGCAAGTAACGTAGGAACAATTTATGAACAAAACACCATGAGGTCAAATGAATTTCACAGTTTGACAAACACAAACGAACAAAACAGTACACACACAATCCCTCCTGAACTTGTTCCAGCTCAGACTTGCAGATATCCACTCTAAATTCACATACTGACAACTAAAGGAATTACAAATAATATAATAATAATAAAAAAAATAATAATAATCATCATTCCGTGTCACAGCTGCACACTGAAAGTAAGGCCCTTTTTGGGGTCACATGTGGTTCCTGGTCGTGTCCCCTATACATGAAATCAGCAGCAAGTTAACTTTGACCGAGTTTAGTTTTGGAGGCAAAGTCTGCACTTAATTTACGCATCACTTCAGCATGGCTTTGTCCTGCCAGCTCCTGTCGCGTGGTCCCATAGTTCTCTTTGATAAAGTTGGCAAAAGGTGCAGCAGCGCGTGGCTTGGACGGCGTCAATAAAACAAGTTGTCCTGTGCAGAGGCCACATGCAAACCTCTGTGTGTCCAGTGACTTGGAATGACGCCCAATCCTGTGGAAAATCAGAGTGAATCAATAGAAATACAGCCTAGTCCCACAAATATGGCATTTTCTTATTGAACTGGTCTGTTTTTGTTGGTATTAGACCAGGGGTAGGCAACCTGTGGCTCCGGGTCCACATATGGCTCTTGGGCCCTTTTCCAGTGGCTCAATGTGGCTTTGTCAAAAATCATACGGAAATGCTTTTTTTTTTTTTTAAACATATTTTGCCATTATTGTCACAACCAAAAATGTTGTCAAATGTAGACTACACTCCAAATGAATTAAAAAAAAAATAGTAGCAGTAGTGAAAGTAGACAGCTTTTTAATCTGATGACACTGAAGGCATTCACCTTCACATACCAGGTGATTTTTGCTGCTAAATAAAAGTGGTAAATTTCACAGTTTTCTTTAGTTCTGTATTTTCTTTGTAGTTCTGTAAATGCACCGAAACTGTGATTTATTCTTCACATTTTCAAAACACACTATGCTGGCCGACAAGGGCCAAACACATTGCAATGGCCCAATGCATCTCAGTTAGAGAAAACAGCTGCAAGTACAGTAACGATGCAAATTCACAAACTCAAACAAGTCTAAACGAGGTACAAAAACAGGAACATGGTGCAAATAAAAAAAAAAAAAGTGCTCCAAGAAACAAAAGCAAATGCATAATCATCAAATGCTCTGCAAATAAAGAAAAGATGCAAACCAAAAAAAACATTTGCAAATGAAAAACGCTGCATAACCAGTCACTACAACAGAAGTGCTCCAAACCTGCAGTCAGCCAGTGTTTATAGACTACAGACTAGTGTAAAATATAATCTAATAAAAGTTACATTACAGCGCTACGCTGTAACTTCAATTAATTCCCACTGTAGTTTGAAACACTGTCAGTCACCTGTTCTCCTTCTCTTTCTCCAGCCTATGTCTCTCTGCATTAAGCTGTTCTGCTGACAGCGCCCCCTACAGGTTAGGAGCACTTCCATTGTAGTGACTGGTTGTGCAGCGTTTTTTGCTTGCAGATGTTTTCTTGGTTTGAATCGTTTTGAGCTTTGTATTGTTTCTCTATTTGCAGAGCATTTGATGATTATGCATGTTTTTGTGTTTTGCAGCGCATTTTTTTCATTTGCACCATGTTCTTCTTTTTGTACCTCGTTTAGACTTGTGTTTGAATCTGTGAATGGTAATGTGTTTGGCCCTTGTCAGCCACCGTAACAAACTAATTCTAAAGAGCTTCTTAAACAGTCATCACTTTGAGGAAAAATATATGGGTATCTTTTGAATCCAGACTATTTAGTTTTCTACTTCTGTCCTAAAATGGCTCTTTAGATTACAAAGGTTGCCGACCCATGCATTAGACTTACGTATTCTGGCAGCGGGTGCACTGGTACTGAAATTTATACTTTATGTCGTAGCTGTGACAGCGAGTCACCATGGGTAACTCAGGATGCACTAGTGTGGACTTGCGAGCGTACAGCTTCCAGAAGTTCCCGTGCCCATCCCTCACGCCATTAATCAGCCAGGTTGCAGCATGACACATCTCATGAATCAGTGTGTCCCTGAGGCGGTCTAAAAAGAGTGGGACAATGACATACAGTCAATAAAATATCAAACCTCAAGGCAATTTTACTGTGCGTAAGAGGAGACATCAACATAAATACATAAGGGACCTTGAGGGATGACAGAGGTTCTAATTTACGGCGGCTCTATTTGGTTAACTAAAACTTCACCTGCAGAGTCGCAGACTTTCTCCGACAGTTCAATGCGGGCATAGCGGCTCCCTCCCCCTCGTTCCTGCCCTGTGATACAGTAGCCAGCTGTTTTCCGCATCTTTTTATTCCAGGTTACAGACATATCGATGGGAAGCTACAAACGTAAACAACATCATACTGCATGTTAACCAAGTAACACCAAAACATTTTACATTTTAAAGCAGATGACAGCACAAAACAAATAAATATTAAATAAGAAAAAGGGGATGTTTACCTTACTGTCAAACACACTAGTATTGTAGAGCCGATAGAGTTTACTCGTGAGTTCTTCCCTTGTTTTCTTGAAATTATGCACATATGTGGAGTGAGGATTTGAAAGTGACTCCAAGAAGCAGCCTGGGGTTTTACATAATGCTATCCTAAAATGAAGATTAAAACCAGTTAAACACATGGTATCTCCTTTATGCTACTAGGTGTCTCTCAATCAAAACAGCAGCATATGTTAGCTCTGCACTGTAGATTTACCACTTTTATTATTACCATAAAAACAAACAAAACAACATATACAATGCATGACTGAGCTTAGTCACTTAAGAGCAGTAACCCATAAAGACCCAGTGCTACTTTTGTGGCAGTTCCCAAATGAATTTTTCTCTATTTTTGCCTTTCTCAGCTGATTTATCACCATTTATTTATATATTATCCTCTGTATTTTACATTTTTTGGTGTAAATCATGTATTTTCCCATATTTAATTCACAGATCATGCAGATGTTCATGAAAAGTCAGAATAAATTCAAAGTTAATTACATCAAAACAGAGAAAATGAAAAAGTTACTTCTTAAGCAAAGATATTGCTAACTGAACGTAAAAACAAGTATGTCCATCCACTGTCATTGATCTAACTCCATGGGTTTTACTGGCGAATCAATTTTATAGAAGACGATGGTGTTTCCACGGTAACTACGGAGCCTCTGAACGTCCAAATGGGTCATATCTGATGACCAAGAAAAGATGAAAAACTACAATTCACACCAATTATTTACATGTAGCTATTGATATGATTAGTGGATCAACAGGTATTAAATAGTTTAGATCAGTAGATGGTTTGTGTCACCAGTGGCTGTTTGGGTCTTTATGGGTTAAAGAGCTTACAATTTTATCATGTCACATTTGCGCGATATTCATACATGTCAAGTCTTATAATTCTAATGAAATAGCTACAAGTAACTATGAAAGCTGATTTTATCTTTATATGAGATATGACACCTTTGACAGATGACCAAATAGAATCTATAATTACAGAAAATAAATCAGTTTTGACCATCATTGGAAACATCTGATACTCATAAGAACACAAGCAAATGCATAAAATAGGTCTATAGATTTTAATCCAAAAATGCTACACACTGTGGGATTAAACTACAACTGTCTGTATGTACTACAAACATGAAAAATAGAAATCAAGGAAAAGTTAAAAAAATAAATAAAAATAATTAATTTAAAAAAAAATGTTCATAAGTTCATACTGTGCACAGAAATTGGTCACCATTTCATGTGTACCTGCTGCTGGGGCCATGTCTGGGTTCTGTCTGACTGACCATGGGTCTGTGGACGGTAGATTTCCCTGGGGTCTTTGTATTCTTTGGTGTCTGAACTAATAATTTTGATCCTGTTGTTGGTGGTGCTTTAACAGGATGGACCGACACAGGAGGCTCTTTACTGTTTTCTACATTTAAGACAGAAAGAGTGGAAAAAAACAGCCTTAAGAAGAAAGAGGAAATTATTTGAAGTTGACATGAAGTAACAATCACAAGAGAGTTACCTTTGATGGTGACTGGTGAGGATGTACTGAAAGGGAACTTGTTTTTCTTTTTTAGTCTTTCCAAAAGGGATGTGAGCTCCTCTTCAGAACTGGCTGTGTCTTCTAATTTAGATGGTGCTGAAAGAGTGCGCTTAGGATTGTTAGAATAAATAGCTGGAGTTTTGCTGGCACAGACAGAAGGAGAGGGGAGAAGTGGCAGTGGTGGTGAATCTTCCTCTTGGCTGCACAGTGATGATTTTTTTTTGTTGACCTTGGATGGTGGCTGAGGCCTTGAGTGACGAGTCCTCCATGTGCTCTTCACCACAATATGACCATCATCACTACTATCACTAACAAAGACTGGGGAGTCACACTTAGACAGTGGTCTTAAGGGATGCCGAGGTGTTGGATTGTGATTCTTCTTGGGGACTACAGAACAGAAAGTTGAAATATATCATCACCGTTATGCAAATTAAATCTATGCAACTTCATACTTACATATTAATATCAGTGTTGAAGTAGACTTACCCCTAGAAGAGGATTTAATCTCAATAAAGTCATCATCTGATGAGTCGTCATCCACTATGAACTTTTTGAGGCTTCAGAACAAATAACCACGATACAGATATTTGATTAAACATTTCGTGACAATGACAATTGATACGGTGTTCAGTCATCCAAAACTCACCTGTCTTCACTCCCACTCTTTTCTACTTTCTTAGGCTTCACATTAGGAGTTTTTACCCGCTGAAGAACTTAAAAATAGAACATATAAAGCACATCATTAAAATGTTAAGATTTTTCATAACAGATATGAAGTTGACCTAGCAAATAATGCTAACTCACAAGTCTCAAAACCTCCATCACTGTCTGAGCTCACCACAGTCACACTGGAATTGAAGAAAATATTAGGAGTAAAACTAAAAATATGAAGCAAAGCAATAATAAAATCACATTAAAGAAACAAACGCTTTGTTAAAACATGGATTATTGCATTATTGATTTTCATACCTGACTTTCTTTGCAGAACTTAATGGTTTCTTTGAGGAAATTTTAGATTTGGGTGTAGCCTTTTCCACAAGAACTGGGGAACAAGAGGATCAACATGCGCATTTGAACTGCTGTAATTCTCAAGATAATGTAATTTCTAGTGCATTAACTTACATTCATTAAAATCACCATCACTGGAGTCGATCACAGTCTTGGATCTGTATTCTTTGTCATTTAACTGTAGGTTCTCCTTCTCTGGATCTGAATCATCTTCACTTTCAGAAAGAAAAGACTTTGCACATCCATCATCACTGATGCCAGGACGACGACTCTTACCAATTTCTTTTATAAGCTAGAAAGAAACAACAGAAAAATGGTCCAATGGAGTGTGATTAACGGGTTTATGACGTTACTGGAATAGGAAAAATAATGGTTTAGCTAAAGATGCATGCAACGCACCTTATCTTTTGCAACATCCAGCCCCGTATCCATCCACCCCATCTTTTTAGCAACTGTTTCAAATAGTTTGCGAGTATCATTATTCATAGTGTCTTCAATTGTGCTAAAAGGACGAACAACGGCGCCAGTTAAAGTCCAACGTCAACATCCAACCTCTCAAAAAACCAGGCACTCCTGCAAATTATAACCATGGGTCATGACGATTTTACTATTTCAGTCTGATGTTAAGTGTTTATAGTGAACGCAGAAATACATTAACAATTTACAAACACATGCCACATAAGTTAGCTTACTGGTCATTTAAAAGCTACGGCTAGCAACTTGCTAACATTTAGCGTTAGCTTGCATCTGGACTAGGTCAAGCGCGAACTTCCTCAAAAAGATTTAAAGTCTCCGTTACAATCCGTCAAAAAATGTGAAATGTGTAGATGAAAGAAATTGTATTTTATTTATATATATTAAAAAACTGACCATCGACAACACACCGTGTAAAGCTGAGATCAGTTGAGTAAATTCAAATTTTGTCGCAGCGTAAGGCGGAAGTCGTCATGTACCAAGTTAACCAATCAGATTGAGCTTTAAATAACGTCAGAGCAGGTTGTCCACGCCTTTCTGTTGGCCCCATCCATGCGTCTGTAGTAGAGTTAAGTATGTAGAGATGGTTTAATGTCACTATGGGAATGCCTCCATAATTTTATTTTCATTTAAATGCTGCGAATTTTATTAATAAGTCTATTTAGGAGAGATTTCTGTTTGGTTATATTATGCTGATTTTATACCGTATGAAAAAGTGAAAGGCACTGGTATGACGTTATGGTGACGGTACACAGATCAACAGATACGTACATGAAAACTGCAATTCTGCAACTCAAAAATACTACCCAAGTCAACTCATATCTTACAAAAAGAGTAGTACTAATTTTTTTTTTTTTTTTTTAAAGGTATCATTTGTGAGTATATATATATATATATATATCTGTTTCTCTACCAATATACAACTCCAGTTTATTAATTTTTGCCACCTCTTTATTATTTTTTCAATTATATTTAAAGCCTTCCGGCATCATTGACAGCATACAATTAACAGACAATACAAAACAAAAACTGCTTAGAAAATACTTACCTAGGCCGTTCCGGGTTTGAGTGATTAAAAAACAAGATCAATCTGTGAACAGTTCTCACAGCTAAACTTAGATTTAGGCCCTTTCCAATGACATGAAGCTCATTTATGGAGCTCTATTCCAGTCACCTTTGCAAGCATAGTGTGACATCAAACAGGACAACAGCTACTGAACATATTCTTTGATCGACAACAAAATTATTAAGAGTTGGCATTTGGTGAGAGGAAGAAGTCTTCATATAGGCTTCATCCCATAAAACTTGTACATCTACTCGTTGCAGTCATTTAATAACAGCATTGGACAAACTAAAGAGCAGCTGCACTGTTTTACAATTGCTTTACAATTGTTAAAGCCGATGAGACTTAAATCAAAGTTACAACTTTCATGGTGCAACATTGTCCTTTTAAAACACACAACACTCTTTATCCACTGATAAATAGATCAACATGTAATGGCGGTTGGGCATTTGCTCCACAAGCTGTTATCAGTCCTGTATGCATATAGATGGGAAAAAAAAAAATAAATCCACGGATTCCAAGGACTGAAGGGGTAGCAGGGAATTCACAATCCTCTCATGCGCACCAAATATAGCAGAGTTTAGAACAAGAGTCTCAGACAAAGTTCCTGACGTCTTCAGGTTCTATCTGGCTCAGACAGTGAAGGGGGATAAATGTGTACATCTGTAGGCTCCTTTAGAAATACGAGTCCCATTTATTGTATGTGAGACTGACGGAGGCAGTCATTCTGGGGAAAGGGGTCAAGTCGACCATTCAAGCAAGGGTGGTGATGGATGGTTAGAAATGGTGGGGAGGACTGGACATGATTAGGGTACAAGGGTAAAGACAGTGTGCTTCCAGTTCAGGCATTCTCACTGGTTTCTACTGCCTGAAATTTGACCAGGTGCTCAGGCTTGCTGCCGTTGGTGTGGTGCTCCCACATCTGCAGATAAAGCCTCTCTAGGTCCATTGTGTACTGCTTGGTGTTGAAAAGAGGGCTGCAAATTCGCTGCTTCCAGACGCGTGCTCTGATCATCTTAAGGCTACATGACAAAAAGAGAGGCAGAATCAGCAGCTCCATTAATAAGGATTGAAAAGCATTAAAATTTTAAAAAAGCATTACAAGTTTAAAAAAAAAAAACATCTTAGAAAAGATGTCAGACATAACAGTTACTCACTACTCCATGTCAGAGCCCATTTTCACTGCGATGTCCTCATAGTCTTGGCGACTTTGGGCTATTAGCTCAGGACAGCCCAGACAGCTGAGCTGCGAAGCAGCCACACGGGAGGCTAGGGTCTCACCTTTGCAAAAAGGTTTTAGAATTAAAAACCAGCTTTGAATCCTATTTGATCAAGTGTGTTATTTTACTATAAATCTGTTTGTATTTACAGCTTCTTGCATTTTCATTTTTTGTTACTGAATGAGAAAAGAGAGGTTAATTTGATTAGTAGCCAATGGTTTCGACTGCTTTTCAAGTAGTGTCCTCACCTGGCATGGTAACCATAGGTGTTCCAGCCCAGAGAACATCCATGCCTGTTGTGTGACCATTACACAGAGGAGTGTCAAGGCATACATCAGCTAACTGGCCCCTTCTCACATGCTCCTCCTTTGGAGCCACGGGTGAGAAGATGACACGAGAACCAGGGAGACCCATGTTCTGAGCATACTGCTGGATGTTGGGCTCGCCCACAGCAGGGAAACGAAGTAGCCACAGCACACTGTTGGGCACACGCTTAAGGATCTGCAGAGAAACACACATTTTTACCATAAACCAAAGGCATCATGGATGTAATTTTCATGAGCAGAGCTCAAGGAACATTTCTGGTAGTTGTCCAACTCACATTGGCCCACATCTGCAGTGTAGGAGGGTCAATCTTGTAGAGCTGGTTAAAGTTGCAGTAAACTATGGAGTCTTCTGGGAGACCATACTGGGAGCGTGTAGTCACAACAATTGTGCGTGGCACCTCTTCCCCTGTGGCAGCTTTGTTATTGATCTGAACAGGAATAAAAAGTGTTGTAAAGTTTCAGTGTAATCGTAAGAGTTGGAAAGTGTCAACAGGTTAATGGTGTTAATATGCAAAGTAAAAACCCAAGATAGACTTAATTCACTGTGCCACCATGTCCCTCACCACAAGTTTAGTACTTCCACCTTACTCTCATGAACATGGCATACCTGTAAATACTCAGTGACTGGGACTACAACCCCATCTGCTGAAACCATCTGCAAAAGCAGCAACCTAAGTTAAAGTACCGCTCCTGCCTTGTTTCTGAAATTGTAGATTTTATATGCCAATGGTTTGACCTTCACAATTTGTCTATTCACAGTGTGCTCCAACTCAGCATACCTGCGTGGTGGCCAGGCCATTACTGACGGTGAAGCCATTGATTGTGACCTGGATTTGGCCTTGGTTGATCATGTTAATGATGGCTTCAGCTGCAGTGTTCATGGGAATGACAGGCATGGACAGTGCTCCATTTGTGTCACCAGTGGCTTCCTGGTTGTTATCGCATTTCATCTGGACAAGGACATCAGTTTCAATATACGAGCTTGACATGGTTTTAAACTGAAGTATTCAAAATACAGTATTCATAACTACCTAGTCGATATGCAAATGTATTTATTTTGTCCATGCACACTGCGCAAAAATATATGCATAATGTGTCAATGTTACTTTTCTTGTTTGGTAATCTTTCTCACCTTTATCACTTTGACATCTGGCAGACTGTCCAAGAACGCCTTCAGATCAATACCATTAAGCACGATGCGGTTATCAAAGATGTGTCCATTAGACTTGAAGTCAATCACTGCTTTTTTCTATGGGTCAAATACAAACAAGTACAGTTACAAACAATATTAGTTTAGTGAAGTTTACTACAACGACAGAAGAAAGACAAAGAAAAGCTCAAAGAATCACATAAGAGAAATGTGTGAGTAAACAAACCTTGAGATGAGGAAACATGTTGGCATGATCTCCAATAAAGAAAGTGTGTGGCATGTAGGCCAATTTCTCTGAATACTGCTCAGCGACCTCCAAAGGTGAGGTCTCTTTATCAGTGATGATATAATCCATGAAAGGAGCCCCACTGGTCCCTGGGTAACCCAGCCACATGGCCTGTTGTTAACACAGATGAAGAAAATTTTAGGTGTACAATCAAATGCCAAGATTAAAGTGGGGCATAAGCAAAATTATAACTGAGATTATCCTGAATATGAGTGGTGTCACAGCAAACCTGAATGGGGGCAGGACGGAGGGCAAACAGCTCATTTCTGGCTCCCTTTGTGTAACCATTCATATTAACGAGAATGTTAATTCCATCCTGGTGAATGCGATCAGCGGCCTTCCCATTGCAAGGAATCTGTGAAGACATTTGTTTCACACATTCAACAACACTTTATTTGAATGGCTATTTAGTTAATGCAAAGTTACTGCCGATAGTACCAGATTTAACACTTTCAGTGCCAAGGGCCGATTAAATCGGCTTTACGAAAACAACCTGTAAAGTGCCACGGGCCAATCAGATCGGCTTTGGAGAACACGCCACATTTGTGTACAAACAAACCATCCACCCCCATTTCTTTGTCAAATTTTTTTGACGTTCTTTCTGTGTCCCCCTTTTGAGACCAAGCAGACGGGAATTTGAGGTCACGCGACCGAATAATATTTTTATATCTTTTTAATATTTCTTATTCTCCGGTGTTTCATCAGAGGGAGCCCTCCATGCCGGGGGGCGGCTGTGGACTCCGGGGGCTGTGGCGCCTTCTTTCACTGGGGTCCGCTCCTTTCTGGTGGGTGGGGGTCCCAGTTGGCCCTCTCCCACTAGTTGGGATGCGGGGCTGTGTTGCTGGTGCCTGGTCGCTGGGGTCGGCGGCTGCATCCTGGTGCGAAAGGCTCCCTGAGACAGCGCCTCCTAAATTGATGTTTTACTTTTACTTGTACATTTTTGTTCTGGTCTACCCGTGCTCAGTCAGTCTTCTTAAGTATGTGTGAGCTTGTGGGTTTGCATGTATATATGTGTGTGTGTGTGTGTGAGTGTGGGTGGGGGGCGGTACTGATTTTTAAACTGATATGTAAAGCACTTTGTGCTACAGTTTTTAATGTATGAAAAGTGCTATATAAATAAAGATTATTATTATTATTATTATTATTATTATTATAAATTATGCAAATTACGATCAATAATGAATCGGCTGCGTCCGGTGCGTTTTGAATCTAATCAGCAATCGGTCGGATGTTACCGAGCGGTTTCCTGCAGGATTCTTCAAATATTATAAAAACGACGCGAAATACTGAAAAACAGCCAAATTCTGTGGCACTTTTAAGGCTTATTAGCCCCTTAACTGTCTGGCACTTAAAGAGTTAAAGTAACTGAAAGGGACAGAAATAAGGTGTCTTACAGACCTCAGGATTCACATCATTCAAATTATCATTAGAGAATGTGAATCTGCTTAATAGACATGTCAATGAGGCCCTCCATTACTATCCACTGTACATAGAAGTAAACCTGGCTCATTAACAGTTACCTGAGAGAGGTCTGTGAAATGATGAGCCTCTGCTACCACTTTCACACGGAAGTTGGTACTGTCATCGGGGCTGAGAGCATAGCAGAAGACCTTGGGGAAAAAAACAATTTTCAGATTAATCTAAATAAATTAGAAACAGATTTGAGCTGACAATTTGCCTCACTCCTTTGCATGTCATAAATATGCAGCAAATAGTGTTCAAGATGTTACAAGGTTACAACAACTACAAGTGAAATTATTTAAATTACCCACCTCAAATTTCTCAGGGTTGTGCATTCCAGGAATTGACTGCATCAGGTGTGAAGTTGGGTGGTTACCAAAGTCAGAGCTGACATAGCCAATACGCAGACGTCCACCACTAGCCTTCAGATCTTTAGGATGCTCATAAGCTGGTTTGTGCAATGCATTAATCTGTGAAAGAAGCAGCGATGTAAGATTACAAATACATCTGGACACAAAAGTCTTGTTTGACTAAGATGCTATGATTTAGGCTTAATAGATTCTGCACCTTATGCCATACCCTCACCCATTGCAAGCAACCCCTTCTGTACTGGCTTTTATGCATCTTCTCTTCACAAATTTCAATAACCTCACCCCATCCCTTACTTACTCCATGTCCCAGCTGATAGCCACTGCCACCACCAGCCACCTTTTCACCCTCTCCCAAAAAATGAATAAAAGGTTACTTGCTTTGATCAGTGCGTGTACCTTGTCCAGGCAAAGGTTTCCATGGCGCTCTGCGATGGCCTTACGGAAGTTGTGAGAGAGAGGGTAGAGCATGCTGTGGTGTGGGTGGACTGAAGGCAAGCGGTTCTTATCCAGTTGGTCAGCCACAATGCTCACAAGCTTCTTCATCCGTTCATCATAGTCTGTCCAGTCACACACAATCTGAGAATGACATGCATAACAGAAAGTTAAAGAGAACTGCTTTTGCTCAGTTTGTGGTATTGCAACTGTTTCTTCGTAACAACTTTCAAGAGTTAAACATATAAGTGTATAAATTTTATGAACCTGAAGGCAATGGGCCAAATTGCAGTATGCATCAGGGAAATCCGGCTTGAGTTTCAAAGCTGTGCGGTATGATGCAATGGCCTCTGGGATGTTTCCAGAATCCTAATTAAGAAAGAGAAAATGGAACACATCCAAGTGAATAATTTCCAGTGAGAAACTTCAGTCTTCATTTTGAAACTACTCAACTACCATATTGAATAATGAACAGAATAGTGTTTTTGTGGGCTGTTGAAAAACTGGAAGGAGAAATTATGTTTTTAACAGATTATTTGCCTTAGGGCGCATGTGCTAAGAAACAAGTTTCGTTACCTTGTGTATAGAGGCCAAATTGCTGTGGGCATCAGCAAAAGCAGGGTTGATCTGAATGGCACGGGTGTAGCACTGCAGTGCTCCCTGTACATCTTGCATTTCCTTCAGTGTATTACCCATGTTTGAGTAGGCATCAGCAAAAGTAGGACTGATCCTAAAATCACAAGATAAAAACAGCTGCATTAGAAAACTGTATATTGTGCTCTGTATATCAAAATGCATGCATATATTTACATGTATTTGTAGTAATACACCAGCTTAATATTCACTATTTAGAAGAGCACCAGAAAGAACATTTAGAAAGAATATCATACAGTCATGCATATCAAAGGCTGACCAATATTATATGATGCAGTTAGGGAATTGTCTTTGCTATAATGGCATAACAATGTCTTAACTAAAATACTTCAAGTACCATGAAGCAAATGACATACCTGATGGCCTCCTTGTAGTGCATGAGGGCCTCCTGGAGTTTGCCCTGCTGCTGTAGGACACTAGCCAGGTTAGAGTGAGCTGCTGCAAACTCTGGGAACACCTAATACAAAACAAGGTTTATTTAGTAATACAATAATATCATGCTCACATTTACAGCACTCACTGTCCTGTTAATAAACACATGTAAGAAGTCATGAACAATCAATGGTTGTGTATACTGACCTCTAGAGCTTTCCTGTAAAGCTGAACAGCCTCCTCAATGTTACCCTGCTCACGCTTTATGTTGGCCAAGTTATTAAGTGAGTCTGCATGGGTTGGGCACAAGCGTAAGGCTGTGTTGTAGCACTCTTCTGCCTCAGACACCTGGGAAAACAATGACAATGAAATGTTTATGCCTGAGCGCAGATACAGAAAGGCAGATCTTTATAGATAATTCAAAATGCCCTAATATACCCAAGACTTAGTTATTTAAATTTATGATATGATCTTTTGGAGTCTAGATAAACAGGCAAACAATGTAATGCCTTACATTGCCCTTCTCCTTCAAGGCATTTGCCAAATTGCAGTAGGCATCAGGGAAGTGGGGCTGCAATTCAATAGCACGACGGTAAGTGTCAATAGCCAGGTCAATTAGGCCCTGTTCATAGTAGACACAGGCCAGGTTTCCATGGACAACTGCATGGTTGGGACTAAGACTTAGGGCTCTCAGGTATCCAGCAACAGCTCTGAAAAAAATAAGATTAAAGAAATGAGAACAAGATCAGCCTGAAATTGGTAATCGTAGGTTTATGCTTTTCTGATGACATTCAGCACAAACACTACTGCCTATTGAAAATGGACATGTAATGCTAAACTTTACTCAAATTTAACACAACAGCTGTTTGAGCAGCTGGCAGTGCTGCAGGGTAGTTGGTCTGCCCTGCATTAAGGAAAACAACCACTAAAAAAAAACATAAAAAGGAGGTAAGGCCATTTATAATATATATGACTCATTCTGAATACTACATAGGATGAGGTAGACTGGACTTTTTAAAGGCCTCAGATTAGGTATGATGATTGACAGGATTATTAGGTAAAAGTTTGGACTGGGACTCACCTGTCAAAGATGCGGGCCTCCTTCAAAACATTTCCCAAATTGATGTATGCATCAAGGAAATTTGGATCCAGAGTTACTGCCTAAAAATAAAGAAAAAAAAAAAACTTATACTGTGGGGCCCAGGGTTATAACAAAATTAAATATTGGACAATTTTAAAACATAATACTGCACTGCACAACTGACCTTTTCAAAATGGTGGATGGCCAGCCATATCTCTCCTTGTGCATTGAATACACAGCCCAGGTTGCTCCACGCCACAGCAAAGTTGGGCTGAGTCTCAATAGCTTTCAGGTAACAAGCCTTCAGTGAGTTAAAAAAACAAAACAAAAAAAAAAAAAAACAAAAAAAAAAACACACAGGAAAGGAGAAGAATAGGGAAGAAACAAGAAAGGAATAGCATGTAGAGGGGAGGACAGGGGATTGTAAAATAAAAACAAATAGAAGATTGAGAATAAAAGTAAGAAAAAAACAAAAAGAGCAGAGAGGGCAAAATTAGTGACAATTCTCCAAGATGGCAAAAAGTGAGTCTACAGCATGGGCTCGCGTGCGCACAAGTCTGCCGCGCTAAGCTGCATTGCTTTTTCCTACGCTGCGCGGATCCAACCAACACCCACATTCAGGCCCTCATCTTGCAGTTATGACCACATTTTTAACAAATACTGTGGTATCCCACACCAGGGACAGTCTACTGTACCCTTGATCAATTCCTATTCGTTATAGCCCAAAGGATTACATAAAATAATGTAGGTTTAAAAATAAATACATATATGTGCTTTAACGTATATTTCATGTGGGCAAAAGTATCTCACAACCTCCGATGCCGGACAGTTCTTGCAGGTGATGGTCCCTGTAATGCATGCGCAACAAATCCATGCAAGCGCATAGGTGTGTGTCTGTTGCCACCACCACCACAATGCAACATATAATGCATTCAGCGTGACCTTGCTCCTAGCACAGGTCATTGCTTCGCTGCTGCGCTCACTGAATGGCCAAATGAGACAGGTGCAGACCAACATCCCCTGGCAGAACACCTGCTATACCAGACTGGCACACACTCAGCACCCCAACTGTCTCATAATACAAAAGGGGCGTCTGGGGACTGAAATATCACAGCAGCCAGTGGCTACACTGTACTACTGAGGCATGAATTACATGGGATTTAACAACCAACAATTCTACCATTAGAAGAGCAAAAGGGTAAATTTTACTTGACAAATACAAGTTTCTTAAAGGCCAATATGGTCTGAGATCTGGGGGCATTTGGGAGCAAGGCTGGTTGTTAGCGGGGAGAGGTCCACAACCAAATGGCCAAAGGGAGTGGGGGGTGGGGGTCGCATGCTTGCGCTTTCCGACATTTGGTCGCTTGGAGGGTATCGCTGCGCAGCCCCTGCGTTACTGCAGACTCACAGCGCATCTGCATCATCATCAGAACGCTGCAACTCCAAATAAAGAAGGAAAATAAAACAAATAGGAAAAATAACCAACATGTAAGAGTTAGAGGGGTCTTACTTGCTTTTCACGTTTATTGCTTCCAAATCCAAGTTTCTTTTTACTAATATAGAATTGGGTAATTAGTATAGCATATTTAAGAAAATGCTTACTGTAATTTGTTTTGTTACTTGTCTTTTGCTCTTCAAAAGGAAGCCACAAGACAGAGGAGCTCAAGCATGAAGTGAGGTGGTTTTTCTTTTGTTGGCAGTTACAAACCCGTTACCATATTTTTGGACTTTGTCAGAGTGGTGGCCGCAGCTGGCTGGAAGAAGAGGAGAGGACTGAGGCTGCCCTAGTGTTCCTTTCCGCCAGGCACCTACGCAGGAATAGTGTCACCCACCTGAAACCTTCTAAATAACAATATCAGTTGTGGAAAAACCAAAAGAGACAAAATCAGAAAACAAGATCGTTAGTAAAAGTCTTCAAACAATGCATTGTTTTTTTTTTAAATATGGAAATAAAACACGTTCTTCCAAATCACAACAAACAAAAAAATAAACTATTCCTATTTCTTATTCATGCAATGAATGTTTCGTTTCAAAGAAAATAAAAAGAATGCTTTTAGGGTAATGGGGAGGGAAGAAAGGCTTTGATGTGTTCAGTTTCAATGGAATATACTCAAGTTAAATTTTTAGATTAAACTATAGGAGGGCAGTTACTGGCTTGATCTTGCCCAAATGAACTGATCCCATTTCTTTGGGAATGATATTACATATTTAAAAGCAAAGGAAAAAAGTATTAATCATTCCTTTTCTTTGAATATTTTAGCACTTTCATTAAATATTTTAATGCTTTGTTTTTCTTTATCCTGGCCTGCTTTCTTGAGTCCTGGCCAATGGGGTAGGGAGAAAAGTCTGTGGTTTAATTATTTGTATCTAGAAGCCTCCACAGCTCTGAAATAAAGAAGTCATCGCTGTTGCTGCGCGTGCCTGTCTTTCTAACCCAGCATCTGACGCAGGCGGTGGATGTTAAAGAAGAGCTGTCTGCCTGACAAACCCTTTGAAAGTATTTGAGAATGGTCTCTCTCAAATAGGTCATATTAAATACACTACTCGTCAAATTTCAGTGGAAATAAAATTAGTCAGCTGGCTCATGTGTTCAATAGCAACCATAGTCAAAAGCTGGACTAATGGTTTTGTGCTTGAATAATATTAATGGCATATGTTTGAGTAGTGGCAGGACATAGAGGGGTCAGGAAGACAGCTCTGATCGCGCACATTCCACCAATCCTTAGCAAGCGCGCGGGGGGTGGAGCGACAGAGCAGGGGAGCTCGTAACTCCCTGATGCTCCTCCCCACTCCTTAACCCCCCTCTAGCACGAAATAAGATGGCCTGTAACCAGTGGGACAACTCCACATCTCCAGATTTGACCCAACCCGAGCAGCCCCCTATAAAATGAAGACAAGGTTGAAAGTAACAAATCAAATGTAACAAATGTTGCGGGAGAGTAACCCCATGCTAGCAACAGCTATACTGGCAGCAAACTGAGACCAAAAGCTCATCAGTATTTAACCTTACAAACAATACTGGAGTATAGTGGTTTGGTTAGAAACCATCTTATCTTTTGCACTGCAATGATAAACTAGCTTCTCATCAGTTCATAAATTCTTCAAAGACCGAGCCAGCATTTTCCCTCCAAAATTAATTAGAACAAATGCATAGGCCAAGGTTAAGAAATAACAATGAAGATTGACTGTTTAAATTTTAAGACTCCAGCCTTTCTTCCTGAAAGGGGAGGGACTGACCTCTGGTAGGTCGGTAAGACATTGGGACTAAAACTTAAAAAAAAAGAAAAGAAAAAAGAAAGAAAGAAAAAAGAAATGGGGAAATGTAACACCAACATGTATAAAAAATATTTAACATAAAGTTTTTTATTTCTATGAATTAAAAAAATACAGAAATGTTTGCTGCCTCATTTAGGTCCAATTATTCCAAGTACTGGGGGAAGTTAGGGATGTGACGCTCACTGCAACTCTGAGAAATGAAATACTATCCTTCCCTGTCTTTCCTTTGGCAAAGGGAGTTGAAGGTAAAGGACTTGATGTGACTTAAAAATGCATCGGGGGAAAAAAAGATCTATGGCCTTGGAGACACTAAAAACAAACATTTATGGACAAGAAAAAAAAATCTACAAAAACAGAAACGCATATATTCAGCTGCCAATTCACTGTAACATACCTTGGCCTCTTCCAAACGCCCAAGGGCTTTAAGCAAGTTGCCCAAGTCACTACGCACACAATAAAGGTCCTGTGTGGGGGGGAGAAAGGCCTTAAATTATAATATGATCAAATATTAAGGATCAACAAATTGATTTAAAATACACTCTCCAAGAGCTATAGAGTTTTCTGATTTCAGCGTACGACATTGCCACTTACAGGGTTATACTGTAATGCAGACACATAAGCCTGCACAGCTCCCTCCATGTCCCCTGCTGCCACCAGAGCTGCTGCCAAGTTGATGTATCCATCAATAAAATCTGGCTTCAGTCTCAGGGCATGACGGTAATGCTCTATAGCCTCCTGCAGTTGTCCACGCTCCTTGTACACATTCCCCAGGTTGGAGTAAGCCTCTGCCAGCATTGGGTTCTGTTTGATGGCCAAGGTGCTGAAGTGAGCAGACCTATAGGGCCAGAATGGAAGAACACAACCATGAAGAAAAGAACAATTGCTGAGCAAAGGACAAACATATTTGCAAACTGCAACCAATGAATTCATAAACACCTGAGTAAATTTCTAAACAGCATGTAAAGATGAAAAGTCCCTGAAATATTACAAACACACTACCAGTTTATTATACGGCACAATTTATTCCTCGAGTGTCTTTACTTCATTAATCGTTGTGAGGGTACAATACCCTATAGGCCAGCTGTGCTAGGTTACACCACTTTAGTACATAAACTAGGTTAGAGCGTGGAGACTGTGTCCACTTATTGAATAAACTGATCTGTTAATTGTATCGCACCTAATTAGCAAAAATTACTTGTCATTATTAAGAAGCAAAAGGTTTGTTGGTATTACTGGGTGTGTTTCTTAATATAAAAAAGGCTAACAAAACAATAAACCTTGAATCCTGTACACCTTCGCAATGGCATCTGTAAAGCAAACATTTACCTCAACCTCCTTACTATGTGTGTATTACAAGGACACAAAAAGAAACCACATTTCGCTGAGCAATATGAAATCCAGAAGACAGCTCTGTGCCTAAGCTCTCAAAGACACAGGAGACCCTTTATTCCCTGCACCTCCATGTCACATGTTCAATGTGCATTGAGTCAGGCCCCCAGACCTTACCTGTCAAGTCTTCGGCACTGGAAGTGTATG
The DNA here is from genome assembly GCF_902148855.1 of Sphaeramia orbicularis. NCBI lineage: Eukaryota > Metazoa > Chordata > Actinopteri > Kurtiformes > Apogonidae > Sphaeramia > Sphaeramia orbicularis. The sequence continues at coordinate 31,691,061 of NC_043966.1, read as the reverse complement.
GAGGACAGAAGCAGCAGCACGCCTGTGTTATCAGGCTCCTGTCTCCACAGCTGCATGCAGTGGCGTTCTGCTGCCTCAAAGTCCCCCGACTGATACTCCCGGTGCGCCAGCTCAGCCAACCCTTGGAAGGAAAGCATACGTTTTGTTGGTTCTGGAGCACCAACACAGCCCAAGGAGGGGATGGGAAAACAACATGTTAGAGATGATGAAAGAAAATACAGCAGACAAATGAAAACATAAATTTAGAATAAACCAAGAGAGATGATAATGCTTTTGATGAAAAATAATGGGTAACTGAAGTAAACACAACACAAGACAATGACCAAAACAAACCAGGAACTGAGATCAAATGGTGCTGTGATAAAAAACAAAGGAGAGATTTATTGCAAAGGGCTTTTGTGAGGGAAGTCAAAGGTGCTAACCATAATCTAACTTAAATTTGTATCAATTGTTAAATTGTTGTTGTGTCATTTTGTTTACAAATCTACGATCACAGAAGATAAGGTGCTTTTGTAAAGTATTATTACATTAAGATTTTTAAGGATATCCCCACAAAAGTGTCACCAATAAAACAAATGTGAAGATCAATGTAAGAAATATAACATCTTAACATTTTTGGGGGGGAGGGGGGGGTAATAATTCAGTTTAACAGATGAACCTGGTTTGACACAAAAGCTGCTCAGGTAGTAGAACATATGGGATCATGCAGCATTACAGCAGATTGTAACTGAGGCTATGATTAGTGACAGACTTATTACTGCATTGATACTGCTGTATATGTAAAAAGTCAGTTCTCAGTCACCTGCTGTCAGTTATTCAGGGAATGGCATAAAGATGAAACTACATGTCTATTGTACACAGATATAAAGCAGGGTAAGGGAGGTGTAATGGTGTGGGAAGATTCTGTCAATAGATCTGTACACACCTGCTGAGTGATGCCAGAGCACACCCAAAATCGGTTCATCCATCCATTACAATTGCGTCACAGTGGGTGTGTGTAATAAAGACGCATAGTTTTAGTTACATAAAGCCTGGCAACAGCGTTAGCATAAATCGAGACACCGCCAGATATGTATACCAGTCATATCATTACCACTGATCATCTTTGACGTACACGCGCGTCATCGGTTAAAAAAAGTAGTCGTTAACCTTGAGCATCTTCGCCAACCTGTGATGTCCGCATTGACGGATATAAAACCGAGACCTAAAGGCCCTTGCTGTTTCAGTGGCCTTGTCAAACAGCAGTTATCAACAGTGATACCGTTTTTCTTCGACACGACATGCCACATTTTAATCATTCGTTAGGAAATACATCGGAATATCGACGTTACAGCTACCCGTTGCCCACCTGAGCTACCAATAATGTACAATTAGCTATCTAAATAAAACATATTAAAGCATTCGCACACCCGTGTGAATGGCTCATTTTATTTTACCCTTAATATTTGTACATGTGTTAGGTAAAAGAAGCGTAAAAATGTGCGCTCCTAAATTGCGATAAAGCTAACCTTCACTTGTGTGTGCGGGTAAGAATTATGGCTAGAAGCTTCGGTTAGCATTAGCCCGTGCCATATTAGAATAAGATATGACATTAGATTCATAGCGTTATACTACACGGTTAATACCACGGTGTACGGTTAGGCAACATAAATACTGCATTGTTATTAGCCCTGAGTTTTTGTTTTAGCTACTAATTTTAGAGATGGTTATATGCAGAAACCAGCTCGAGGTAACCAAGCCTTGTACAGAGGGGTTAGTTTGGGTCGTCTTCAAAGCTCGACACGTTACTTAAGAGTAAGAGAGACGCAACCAACCTGTGCTGTCCGCCACGTTTCCCACTGAGCTCGCCATCTCCTCAGTTTTCGAGTCCTGCACGGTGGTCGTCAATGTGCCTTCTGGTGAATAAACGTTTCAGAGAAAAAAATACGACGGATAGTCGTCTTTGTCGGCTGCGGCCAACAAGCACGTTTCCAGGCAGCTGCGTAGCTAACCTCTGATTACTCCTTGTAGTGTACAGCACTCAGTGACTGTCTTATGGCTGTCAGTAACGTTGTATAGCTGGATCGTCATTAAGCAGTTGACGTTATTACTATATCTACTTTACACGGATAAAATGTACTGTTGTTAAATGTTCGGACTGGTTCCTTCTTCACAACAAAGCAGCTATGGAACATAAAATGGCGAAATGGGTGGTACTAGTTTTTGAGATAAAGTAGATCCGCACACCTTCCCAAAGACGTAATATGTAAAGTGAAATGTGAACCTTTAATCAGTATATCATCTTTAGCTAAACTAAAACATGTAAGATGAAAGCCAGTGCTACTGTTAATTACTATGATAAGTTAAAAATGTCACCTTAATCAAAACAAATAAGACTATGGGTGACAGTGCGCGGAGGAACACGTTAGTGCGGTAATCCGCAGTGCATATGCTGGTAGATGATTGTACTAGCAGTAGCCTCAGTGTAGGATGTACTATTAGTGTATGTGTGATCAACTTATGAGTCTATGGCACATGGTGTGGCATCCACTTTGTCTGACATGCAAAAGACTAGTTCATAAGGCACATTTGTGACGTCAGACTGCTTTAAAGGTCTTAAACTAACCCATAAACTCACCCATAAGTGTGACTTATGTATTAGTTCCCAAAGGAATTTTTCTCTTTATTTAACCTTTCCTTAGTGATTTTATTACCATTTATTATAATCTTATCCTCTGAATTTTGCATTTTTCTCAGTGAAAATCATCTATGTTCCTATGTTTAATGGACTGATCATATAGATGTTCATAAAAGCTCAGAGTAAAGTCAAAGGTTATTGGATCAAAACAGAAAAAAACTGAAAAAAACGGACTTTTTCAGTAAAATATATCATTAACTGAACACAAACCCAGTGTTTCCATCAACTGTCATTGATTAAACTCCATGAGTTTTACTGTTGAATCATTGTTGTAGAAAATGACAGTATTTCCACGTTCACTCTGGAGCCTCTGAACATCCAAATGGGTCATGTCTGAGGTCCATGAAAAGATGAAAAACTGTATTGCACACCAATTATTTACATGCATTGATAGGATTAATGGATGAACAGTTTAGATCAGTAGTACTTTTGGCCAATAGTGGATGTCCGGGTCTTTATGGGTTAAAAAAGAGTGTAGACTATCATATAGTGAAGAATAGTAAAGTGAGGGGTTGAAACTGCAAGATGAAAATATGTGCACAACAGACATAATATAAAACATAAATAAGAAATAATAACTGATCTATTGTATCACAGTATCATAAACCAATATTTTACCCTGCATTTCTCTTTATAGTTCTACAAATGGCCAGAGTGATGCTATCATACGATTTGCATTTCATTTATCAAGCCCTACACGCCCTAGGTAACAATTTAGCTTTTAAAGCAGGTTCATGGTTGTAGCAAATACCTACTACATAAAACTAGAATGGTGAACTGTTGGGAAGATTGTAGCCAATGTAAAATGTATAACTACCAACAGGGGGCACCCTCTGTAAACTAAATGGAAAGAAGAGTTCCCTGAAAACTGACTATGACCATGATTTCATCTTAGGTTTTGTTACATCTGGTGTTTCCATATAAACTATATTTACCTGTCTTTAGGTAATGATTCCCTCCCCTGCCCTCTTGTTGCAGCTTTGTGTTTTTATCATACCATATATTTAATCTCTGAGCCCTGATTCTGTCTATGTCATTGTTTTCCCTGTTTATAGTACAAACTTCAATTTGATTGAAACATTGTAAAGGGAACATATAACCTAATTTCACCCTTGTTGTAAACAATATCTACTTGATTCATTAGTTTAACTCATCAGTTTTAAGTATGTTAAATCAATAGTGATTAACATGCCATTATGCTCCAGAGATGTTGAAAAGGGGGCTACTGCTTGCTGTATCCCAGTTTTTCCCATAGTCCTTCTATGGGAAAGTCGCTGACATCATTGCTAGAGTCGAGTTTGCACTGTGTGGTCAAAGCATGCATAGGGTGCAGGGTTTGTGTACACTTCCACACGTTCCTCTCCTTTGCTCTCAGTCTTTACATTGCTCTGTGGTCACTTGTGCTCAGAATGATGTCATGGGCTCTGTGTCTATGGCAATTGCATCTGACATGCTTTATCTTTGTGCAAACCACAGTCATTGGCCAAACTGTCAGGGCGAACACATCTTCTCCTGCCCAAAGGGTCAGTGTCAGTTCTTCACAATAGACACTGCTTTGACACAGGCTATTTTTGGATGCACGTGAGAGCAAGAGGTTCAGTGTCTCTTTGAAATGGTTAGTTCAGACCGATCCCACAACATAGCCCAGAGATATTTGGAGTTGGTTGTGCTGTTTTAATTGATGGACTAGAATATTCTGCCACCAAATGAGTGGCCTACATTTTTTCAGCTCATTTATTTTATGGTAACATCCGGTCCAAGCAAATGACCCACATTACTTGAAGTGCTTTGGAATAATTTTGTAGATACTTGTATAGAAGTGCTTAGAGACACAGAGAGGGTTATTGGTTCATTTCATAACTTTCTGACAGTGCAGTAGCTCTGAAAAACTATAGTGTAGTCTGTACTCCATGTTCCCTTAGTCACACACATCTGGAACAGCCATTGACAAGGTTTGTTTCACTCATCTATAGTTTGAAGCTTTCTAATCAGTGAACATTCTGGCTTTCATATTCACTTAAGTACTTGGTACTTTCCAAATATCTATAAATAAAATTCAAGGTCAGCAGTGCTTGGAAAAAATGTCTAATTTTCAATACACAATTATTCAGCCATCTGTGTAAATGAACATAGAAATTCATTAAGAAATTAAATTTACTGTAAGATGCTGATGTGACAACATATGGTAAATGTGAGGACAATTACTGATAATGATAATTAAAGTATTTTATGTGTGTGCAGCATTTTTTAAAAAAAACTTGTAAGCAAATACATTATTACGTAAAACAATAACTCATGCCATTTTAAATGTTGTATGCACTTGTTATTTGTATGTACATATATATTCAGAATTTATCCTGACTATATCAAGAGATGAGCAAAAACCAAATGTAGCAACATCTCCAAGATTACTTATAAATGAGTTGAAGATGCATATTAAATCAATGACAGAGAAGTAGACAAGCATAATTTCTGCATGAGTGCAACACTTTATTGCTTTGCCAGATGGCTTACAGCAACAGACATATTTATCACCGTAAGCTTCCCCCTCTGTCAGACAGGGAAAAAAAAAGACACAGAACAAAGGCATTTCCTCAAGAGCAACTTTTCCGTTGTAGCACAAGTCAGCATACCTGCTGCGATTGTTGACATACTAACACAGTATGACAATGTTGAGTCACTTTTTAATGTGCAAAGTCTTCAAATCAAACAGCACAGTGATTTACAGCATCACAGTCCTGTTTGTGTCAGGCTTGAGTTTTCAAATTGGTGAAATGGTCTAAAGTAAATGTGAAAAGCACTTAGGCTGGAAGGCAGGCATGTAGTGGGCTTCTTGCTGCCAGCCAGGATAATCATTGGGTACCAGCACTTTGATTCATGCTTCTGGCCTTTATTTAAGACATTTGTCAGGTGCAGACTGATGTTTTATAGCCATGCATTTTGTGGTTAGAAGTTGTGTCTCTGCAAAACATCTGTGGCAGAAGTGAACTTGAGTAATGTGTTTCTGTTTGAAGCTGTTTTTAACACTCATCTCTTCCAGGGTTATTGTTTAAGAAGTCTATCAACAAAGATGGAAAGTCACAGGCTCTGACTTGAGTTGCCCTCACACTCATCTCTGCCATCATTGCTGATTTGAAATCAGGGACATCATCCATACCAGGACTTTGTAAAAGTTTTAGTACTCAGGTGGTTCTTCACTGTTTGTATGACCATCAGACCATCAGAGATCTGAAGGCGGACAGGTCAGGGCTGGTGCCGTGCAGTGTGTTTGAAGGTGTCAGGACCTGTCTGGTGCCTCCTTTAAATCTCTGTATTCATCACCTGTCACCCCTCTGACTCCACGACCACTCTAACTTCACCCCACTCGCTCCACTTAGACTTCATCTCTCCTTCCCTCTCTGTCTGCGAGGAGAAGAGTGGCAGTGGAGAGAACCTGGTGACACCACTCATGACAGCAGCTGTCAGTCTCGGCTATCAATTACACACTGACTGACATCCTTTCTAATACTGATCCTGGCTTTTATTCACCCTTTGGGAATCTTCACCAGTTAAGACAGCACCCACCTCTGGCCCAGTCGTGTTCCTGATGACTTTTCACTCCAAGACTGTAGGAGTACAGTGAAATGTTATAGACATGACTTTTTTCTAAGAGTATCACTGAATGTACTTTTTCAAATACTGGTAAAGTATACAGTGTTTAGTTTTGTTATTCAGCTGTGGATTTATGCAGGGAATACATGACTTCTCCCTGGGTTTAAACTAAATCTCCATATAAAAAGTGTCTTTGGATGGAAAACTCCACTGATCCGGGCTTTGCCAGATCTCATTTAGATCCACCTGAGGGGGCTTTGAGTGGCGTGCAACCCCAGAGACGGGATGTCTGGGTTGGGGAAGGATTAGAAGAGGCTCCCCTTGGCTGACTGAGGTCTTGGACTATCTGAGAGGCTCTGCTCTGTGCCTACATGGGAGTATGTTGTGCAGCTGGTTTCCTGATGTTATTGTTGTTGTATTCTACCCTCTTTGAACCAGCGTGCAGCCTCAGATCAGGCAGACAGATTTACAGAATCACCAGCGTGATTAAATCACTGTCTTTCATGTGCTTTATTTCATTACTTTTACAGTTTTGCATGTTTTGTCTCTTTTTAGCTTGCAGCTTTCTCCCTCTTCTTCAGACTTAATTTATTTTATGAGTGTGATGTTTGCTTTCACTTGCTAGTTAAAACATTTTGTGAGTCTGAAAAAAGTCAGTTTGTCTTTCAGTTTGTTTTATGATGTTCTTAACTTATTCTGTTAGATACACATAATTTGACTTCATTACTTTGCAATTATTTGTTGTTTAATTGTTTTGCAGTTAAGTTGATTTAGAACCCACCAGGCGTCTCCCCTGCAGAAGACTGAGAACGTGCTAAACTCTCCTCTTTCCTCATTCTCACTGTAAACAGAGCACTTGTTGTGACTTATCCCTTTGTTTGCTTAGGATCAAATGGAGGTGGAATCTTACATTCTTAAAATGAAAAACATAAATAAGTTGACATAGAGTAACCTTATATTTGGCAGCTTGAGATGCAGAAATTTGAATGGATTCCTCCAAATTAACCATTAATGGGCTTATATGGTGGCTCACACTCAGAACAGATTTATGAGACTAGTCATTCGTTTGGATGTCTTTGACTCTTTTGGTTTCTCTCAGTTCCTCAACAGTATTTAAATGTCTTTCTTCACGAGTGACAGTTACAGCATAATTGACCTCTGGCCAGCCTTGAGCAAATAGGACTTGTATTCTTTCCCATTCTCACGCAGGAGTCAGTCACTTTGTGAAACCTTTTATCCAGAAAAATGGATCATCCATCATTAAACTGACTCCCCTCTTCTAGCCCCTCTCCTCCCACTGGTTGCATAATAGGTTGTCGTACCTTGTGAGTCCATGATGACGGGGGGAACAATTTGTCCAGAAAGAAGGTCACCGCCACAGAGTAGAAATCAGGCTCTAACCAAGCCCGTGGCACAATACAGTACTGTTCACCCTCAAACTAAACGTCTCCACTTGCCACCTTCATATAAGCTGCTTATAGGAAGAGAGCCATGTGTTCGAACTGCACACCAAAGGTTGACAGTTTCTACGTCATGACCACCTTATTATGGTCTTCCTGCCTGTGTGAGAACTTTTCCCTTTCTGTCTTATTGATGCCGTTCCAAGTTATGTAACTGCACACTATGCCACAATAAAGGATTAGCCCAACTCTGAGAAGATAAGCTTCATAATAATAATAACAAGCAGCAGCAGCAGCAGCAGCAGCAGCAGCAGCAGCACTTGGCTTCTTTTCTAGACTCTGCAATGTTTATGTTAATTAGATGTAATCTCATTCACCATTACCAGTTTCAAATCCCATCTATAGTTTGTAGGTAAAGCAGCCTTCTTTGCTTCTAGATGTTTATTTGCCCTTCCTCCCACATGGTGATTCACTTGTTCCTCTCATGCAGTAATTGTACGATTACTGTATTTGTTCATGCATTTGTTTGAACAGTTTACCTCCAATCTCAGCCTGCCCCTGTCTTTTCCCACCCGGTCCTTTTCCTTTGCAGGTATCCTGTTTATATGACACACACAGTTGTAGATATTGAGGAAACCGGGACTCATTTCAAGATACAATACACACTTGATCTGAATGTCTCACAGGCAGGAAGATTTCTGACAACATTTTGTGGATATTCTTATTCTAACCCATGTGCACATGCCAGCTTGCATTAGAGGCCAATAGGGTGTTAAGGGCTGATTAACTTTAAGGATGTGTGAGACACTTTAGAAATGTGCATGCATGTCTACATTGCTATCAATGTCTAGCCAGATTGTGTGTGCACATTTCGCTATGTATCTGTATCAGTGTGTATGCAGCCTAGGTCGGAAACGGGTTGGACCACAGCCGCTGTGGAAGGAACAGGGAAGGAGCCCAGAGGAAAAGGCGTAACTGTAGCCTGTCGACCACTGTATCCACTACCCTTGCCACAGGGTGTAATAAAACATACAGTGGAGACAATTTCAATCCCCCACGCACCAAACACACATAAGCACACAGGAGACCATAATGACAAAGTGCAGAGCTGACTGTTATTGTAGGTACATTGACTTCCCGCAGTAAAATGTCATGTCATGGCAATAAGGACAGGAAAATTTTGGCTGAATCCACAAAGTTGAGGCTGTGGTTTTACTTTCAATGTCAAAGCTATGAAAGTGAAGGGAAAACTACTAAAATGTATGGGATTGGACTAGGAGTTTTCAAACATAGGACCCTCACGCTTTGGTCACCCCAAATTTACACTCATCACACCCTATTCTAATCTTATGTTAAGCTGCTCAGCAGCTGCAGACAGCAAATACATCATCTACACACTATCATACGCCCTTTAACATAACCTCGACTCAATAGAAACATGCCAAATTCTGTCATGAACATTTATGAGGCATGTACATCACATAATTAAATCAGCAGTTTTTGCTGTGCTAAAATGAATGAGACTTTTTAGGAAAGAGGCCTGTGCTATTCATGCACCATCCTTGAGGTTAAAAAAAAGTAATTTTGCTTAGTAGGGGGACAGCATGGGATGATACTCAGACACAGCTGTGGCAGTAAGGTCAAAGGCCACCTACAAAGCAAAGGGTATACAATAAGTCTGATATTACTGCATGGAACACCAACATAATTCATTTGCAGGCTTAATTTATTGTAACATCAACAAAACATTGTAGAACGTCATAACATTGGACAATCATTCATTTATTTTTGATTAATAAGCAAGCTGTTCAGATTTGAAGAATTTCATCCTCTTTTTCCTGTGTTATCTCTACCAAACAATTGCAGGAATAGCAGGGACTTTTGTCTTGCTGACTGTATGAAAGAAAAGTGAAAACAAAGAGGATGGAAAAGTGAGTCGAAGGTCAGGCCCTCCAGCTGAATTTTAAACCATATAAACTACATGGCAAACAATGAGCTGGACAGATCTTGTTATAAAATTATGACAAGGGTGTTAGATAATCACATCAACATAAAACTTACCTGCGTGACTCACATCTTACTGGTGATATAACATTTATGACGTCCATGAGAATCATATTATTACTGGTCTGTGCTTTTGACTGATGGCAGCTCAGGTCTGTCTTGGAGGCATGGCACCGAGAGATAGGACCCACTAGAGGGAAACATGACAGTCACATGTCAGAGGTTATGGGTGAAGAACCAAAGGTCAGAGAGGGTGTGGATGGGGTGGGGAACTTTGACAACATCAGAAGTGCAGACACCATGTCTATAACCACTGATCAAGAAAAAAGACTGCGGTGTCTGCTATGGTGGTACACAAATCAGCATAGGTGTGTCTTGTATGTAATGTGTCACTGTCTTCATTAAACCGCAGTGAAGACTTTGGAGAAGACTTCGGAGAAGACTCTGTCAACTGGGCACAGCAGGTTTAAATAATAATATTTACTCTTCTTTCTAATGTCTTTAAGCCACAACAGTTAGTCAGCATGCACAAGAATAGGGCAGAAACTGGTCCTACTACTAACTGGATTTTCGTCATAAATGGGATTATTAACGCCTCTGCTTTTGCTTTTAAAACAAGCACGATGGTGAATATGATGAAATCAACCACAGTGAACATTAATCAGGTATATTTTGTTAAGTTGTTCCCGTAGATGGGTATTTCCTTGTCTTTCACAGGGAAATGTCCATGCACTCAGTCAATGTGTTTCTGAAAAACAAAGGGAATTAACCAACTTTCTACATTAAAGCAGCTTTCACATGTGTTGAAACAAGTCATTACTGGCCAGAAAAAAACATCTGGAAAAAAAAAAAGTGTCTTGGTCTGATATGAATAAATGATATATAAATAACACAGCAAATCAGTTTAGGAATGTAAATAAGTGCCTTATCTCGTGTACTGTACTAAACTACAAATTTGAGGTACTATGCTTTACCCTTACTGGAATATATTACATTTTATGCAGCTTATACTTATACTCCTATACATCTCTGAGGGAAATTGACTTCACTATATTTGTCTGACAGCTTTATTCACGTTTCAGTTTGGGTTACTTTTTAGTTTTTCATCCTTTTTTGGTCCACAAAAAACACAGTTAATCTATTCCAAAACCATTATATATAATTATTTATAATTAAGTACATTATGACGATAATAGTTACTTCAGTAAGCTATGAATACTTACTCCATCACAGCAAAGACTTCAAGCTAATACATACTAGCACTGACATAAATTTGTGCAACTGTTTGCACAAGCAAGAAAGCTTCACCACCCTGTATCTGGTTTCATTTCATCTATTTGTGCCACTGAATTGAAATTTTAGATCCAAGTCACAATCCTGATGCTAATTTTAATGGGTTTGTACTCATATTATTGTAACAGACTACTGGGCGAGGCTTTGAAGGCCCAGAAGTGAGGAGAGCTGAGCGACCCCAAGATAGGAAGTGCAAGTGCATTAAGAAATGGATATTGGCTCAGACTGAGGCACTGACTCAATTACAAGTGAGAATGTTTGTTCCAGATAAGGGCCATTATTTTTCTACTGAAAATAAGAAAAAAAACCACACAACCATATGAAGTCTGAAGGATGTTGGCTGCTACAGCAGTGAGACCTCGATGCATCAGCAGCAGCTTGGAAAGGACAGATAACAAATGTCGACCCAAATGTTTAGTCACTTTGATGTGTGCAAAACAAAATAGAGAGACACTAAACTGAAGGACAATGGTGACCACGACAGCCGTGCTGTCATGTTGGCTACAGTCTGGTTGAGTGATTTGCTCTGTTGATGAACAGTGAGGATGTGCAGCAGGGCTCTCAGACTGTTGAAGAGGAAGGAGTTTATCATTCATACAATGTCAAATGCTCAACTAAACTTCTGAGGCAAAATATAATTTTTTTCATAAAATCTGAGTGTGTGAGTCACGCTTCCATCTGAGCTTTTAAACAACCTAACTTAAAGACACTTCATGTTACTCCCTTATTGAGCCTTATTTGACATAAATTTTAACAAAGGGATATTATTATAGTTGTTGTTATTGCTATGTCATTGTCTTGTTATTATTGCTAAATGAAGGGTAAAAAAATGATGCATGGACATAGCCTGCAATTCATACAAACAGGCCTAACTGTGGCCTGGCAGTCCTGTTTTTTTTTGTACATGGGCCTTGTTTGGAGCAAATCCCCTTTGTGTGATACACAATGCTGAAACCATCTAGCTCATAATTAGCTTTGCCTGGCAAAGGCCTGTTTAGTGCACCTGGAAATGGGAGTGGAAAAGCGACTGTTCAATGAATGGTTACATGGAAGTTATGTAAATATGTATGTCATTGCTATTTGTCAAGCTGTTGCCCTTTCACAACAGGTTATGTCCTTTTACATACTGACTTTAAAAAATCCCAACTCATTGTTATTGGCATTTATATAAAATCAGCTTTGACATTGTAAGACCAGAGCATAACAGAGCACTGCACAGACTTCATCGTTGCTGTCAAGTGTAATAAGTACCCTCAACTTTTCTGCTATATTTACTGGAGCGCTATATTATTATGGGCCGTGCAGTTCTGCGGCTGCACAATTTTAGGACCTCCTGAGTTAAATACCCATATCAAGCACCTGGTAGGAAATAGGATGAGAATTAACTTGGAGACTCAAACATGCCATTACAATTCCTGCAACATACCTTCCATCTATCTCCTCATTTTCCAGTAAAAATCCATTGTGACAGATGAGGAACACCTCATGTATGTCAATATTTAAGATTAGTTTGGCAAATGTGGTCAGTGAGTGGGTATACAAAGGATTCATTTCATTGTGTTGAAACAGCTTTGGAGTTCAGGCCTCACCACCTCAAACTGCACTTCAAACAAATGCTCATGTCAGTCAGGGTTCAAAAGGCTTAAATATGAAAGACCCGCTCTGTGCCCAGAGCTGTGCCCCTGGACCCTACAGCTCTGATCTGCCACATCGTGGCAACTTTCTCTACAATGATGCCCTCATTGTCACTGAGTCCTATGGAAGTAATCAGGCATGCTCTGTTTATGCTTGATCACAGCGCCAGCAAAAGCTGAGCCTTGCGACTGCCTTGTCTCATATTCAACTTCTGTGTGGGTCACTGGAGACTGAGATCATCCTGAGATACACAGAATTCACTGTGGGATCTCCTGTGTTACAAGACACAAAACAATGAGGATGTCAAAGTGAAGCTGTGAGAGATGACTGGCATAGACAGAGAAGCTGCATGGGATGTGAAATCACTGGAGTGAATGTATATGGAGTAAATAACACAAGTGATCCAGTGGCCAGATAAAAAATGAGCAAAAAATACAGAAAAGAAAGCAGAAACAAATTGCGTGCTTCAATTATTATGAAAACTGACACCAAACACAAATATTCTGGCTTGGAATGGAGCCATTGAAGAGATAAGATCTCACTGAAGCATTTTGTTTCTTAAGAACTTCTCAACACCTCCCACACTCCTCCCCCTGCCTCTCCCTCTCCCCCTCCTCCTCCACACCTCAGGTCACAGTTGGAGTATCATTAAGAATGCAATGAAGTACATCCACAGCGGCTGAATGAGGGAGGCATCGAACAACAGCACTGCCATTATCATTCACATAAGTGTGTGTCTGCGAATGTGTGTGTATTGCAGGGTGTTGTGGATGAGCTTGTGGCTGTTAGTTGTATCTACTTCATCCAAACACCAAAAAGAGTTAGGTCCTGCTAGTGCTATGATGTCATTGACTCCATCCTCCACTGATGTTGAATTTCTCTGGTCTAAGTAAACAAACTGTTAACTCTTTACGCTTTCAGGGAACAACAGGCAGGTGTGACCACCAACAACAGGATGACAGGGTTCAACACCTCTGCTCCCCACTGACTTCCTCTCACACCCCTGCTCTGCGTTTATCCACACCCACAGGGATACAATTGCCAGTATGTTTTCCAGAGTACAGGGTTTGTGTGCTTGTGGCTATGAGACAATCCATTCTGGTTTTAACCACTAAATACCTTCACTGACTAAACCATTTAACTATAAATGCTCACATCTTCCCAAACAACTGCAGTTAACCCCAAACATTTACTGATAACCTCCAAACCTAACCTGTGACCTGTGACCTTAACCTCGGGGCTCTTCAAACAAGACATTGGCCTCTAGGGCTTCGATGCACCTATCTTAATGGTTATCTACTCTGCTATTGCTTTCTCCTTCTTAGGCCTCTGTCTATGTCTTGTCTCTCCCTGGTTTCTGTTTGGTACGGCCCAAGGTAATCCTTTGAGTCTGTTTCCTTTAGAGCCCATCCTGAGTTTTCACAACACAAAGCCAGAGGCTGCTGAGGTGTACACGTGAGGAGTAAACAGCAACGCATAGATCTGTTTATCTATGCTTCTCTGGGCAGGGCGTAGCTTGTCCTGTGTATGCAGGGGTTAACAGCTGATACCTACAAAGTCACCTTCCATCAAGAATCTCTCTTTTTTTAGACATTCTTCCTTACCCACTAAACAAGGATTGGGCTTTTATTTTCCATGAGTAAACAAAATGCTACATATCTGTTCAATTTTCAAATGTCAAATATGCATTATTTGCTTTTCAGCTGCTGTCAGATTTATTTAAGGGATAGGTGTGTATGAGTAGTGTGTGCTTTGGTGTGTAGCGCTTTGGTTTGTGGTATTATATTGCACTGGTATACACCATAGTTGGACTTTTGACTTGAATTCAATGTATGTTAATCTCAAGTAGTGTCAGATTTTCTACAGGAACCAGGGTGTGGATTGTGTGTCTTTAGACAGTTTAAACAGTGCAGTAGTATATATGGATATAAAATGGCTGTTTGTTATTGAAGATTCCAGCTCTTTCAGATGTAAAATATTCCTGTGCGCATGTTTTTTTCCACCCGTCACTCATTACTATTCAGACTCTCTCTGCCTCTTGGTAAGTCCTTTAGATGCCTTCAAAAGGTTAATAAAGCCTCAAAGAGAGTAATAGGAGGTAATGGCGGTTAATAATACTAATTGGTGGTGATTCCAGTGCTTCTAAAGTGGTATATCTTTGTGAGTAAACAGGGGCCTGTTCCTTTTCAATGAGCTCAGCCAGAGTGCTCTCTCTGTCTCCCAGCACAACCTAGCAACAGCTTGTCCATCCATTTTACTGGGTTTTGACCAAATAACTCAGCTGGCCATCTCAGCTCGGCTTCGGTCACTCATCCTTTTGTTTCATGTCTTTTCTCCCTTTGCCAAACATGCCAGATTTCCTTGTGTCAGAGAGAGGGAGGAAGGAAGGGAAAGAGGGTTGCACGTGATTTCCAGAGAAAGGACCAAACCCCTGCTGCCACTTTATTTATCTGACCTACTGTACATTAAGTCACTTTCACTTTAACTCGGTTCCTCTTCACCAAGTGCGTTGAGGTCATCGAGTTATTTGTATTCAACATTTATTGTGGACAAGGATAAAGGCAGTAACTGTCATGTTAAAGATGGCTATATGGGCCTTTATGGGCATGATAAATAATTCTCTGAAATAAATGCTACTAAAGTATATGCTTCAGTTGCCCAGTGCTCATAAAGTTAACACTTCCTCTACAACTGGTTCACTTTAACACAAGAAAACTTGGCCTGCAGCACAGGGGTTCCGAGGGCCCAAGGGCGCCTTGTTTCACCAACAGCTCCTGTACCACAGTAAAAGGCAGGCTGCATTGTTATGCAACAGTTTAGTAAGGATGAATAGGTTTTAGTACAGGCGTAATGAATGCCAGTGGAAATTATGGGAAGACTAGCAGTTAGGTTAATCCCAGAGGGAGTCCCCTCAGGGCCTGGCCCCCATAACTCCACTGTGTGTTTTCCTTTCAACCTTAAATGTGTTGGCTCTATCTGAGCTGGAAAAGGAGTAGAAAGGAGGAGGCTAGGTTTGGAGGGTCCAGCAGTAGAGCAGGCAGGTTAATCCTTGTAGCCCCAACCCAAGGGTCTGCCAAGACTCCAGGGGTACCTTTATTTCCTTATAACCTCTCATCTGCTAATCCTCTGCAAAACGCTGTCTCCTCTCCTCTCCTCTCCTCTCCTCTCCTCTCCTCTCCTCTCCTCTCCTCTCCTCTCCTCTCCTCTCCTCTCCTCTCCTCTCCTCCATGGCTGCCCTCAGGCATCAGGCCAACAGTCCCACTGTCTCTCTGTGGGTGACATCACTGGTTGGCACTGAAAAGCAGGAGGGGAATAATTAGGTTTAGATGGGTGAAGTAACTGTGTGTACGTGCATGCTAAAATGTGTGTGTGTGTATTGATGTAGAAAGGAATTTGCAAGGATTTGCTCAACACAAAGGACGTAGATGTTATGATCAATACTCAGTTTAATTTAATGCTTTAATTGCAGTTTATATAATTTATAAATGTTTGTGGTAAACAATTAAAAGAAATAGAAGACTTCATATTTGGTTAGAAAAAACTTCATCATTAAATAGATCAAACAACTAAACTGCAATAGGATTTAAAGAGTCTTGTGACAAAATATATATAAAAAAACCATGAAAGTCAGAGACATAAACGAAGGCTGTGGTTAGGTTTGGAGTTAAATGTGATGGTGGGGGAGGAAGAGCAGGAGGCCCTGCTTTAATAATTCACTATGGACTCCATACATGACCACCCTAGCAAAGCCCAGCCGTTCAGTGCACTTCGTGCTATATACACAGCCTACTTAGGGAGAAGCCTTTGTTTGGACGACGCGCTTTGTCAACCTCTATTTAGTGGCTTCTTTACAACAGGCCTAGGCCTTTGAATATTAACTGTGTGATCATTCTTGCCACACAAGCAGCCGTTCTAGACCCCCTATCAATGCAGCCCAGCTCCCCTGCACTCTGCTGCAAGGCTTTGTGCCTAACCACAGCTTGGTATAGCAGGGTTTCACTCTGGCATCTCTCATCAGTGAGCTAGTAGGAAATTTAGTTTCCATTGGTTTGCTGACATCATTTATGATTCATTTTACATATGAGAAGACTCCAACCCTAGGGATGACTATGAGGGGATTTCTATTCTCAGAAAAAGGGACAAAGGACAGAGAAAGGCCTGGTTTGCCCATGTCGCTGTGTCATTGTATGCCTCTAGTGGAGTGCGACTGTATTCTGACTAGTGTAATGACCGTAACAGCTGTGGCAGAATGGTGACTGAGGGTGGGAGGGTCTATCCTAGTGTTTTTGCAGGCCAATAATCCTCTTTATTGAGTCTCAGGAAATCCTAATTGGAGTCGGAAGTGGCTTGAGTGGCCAGATGTGAGAAGACAAACATAGCTGACCCAACCCCCAAAGACCATAGACTATAAGCACCTCAGCATCTTTCCATCCAACCTGAGATTTCAACTTTCAACACATTAGCCAGGCACATGCACTTACATGCATGTAATACCAAAATGATTGTGACAGAATACATCTTGGTGAACATAACACTTTGAACAGGGCTCAGGGTTCATATTGGAATTGTATTTAAGAACAGAAGCTGTAGTCAATATTATTGGGAAGGCACGTAGTGGACATTCTTCTTATATCAGTAATCAATCCACAGGAATCTCAAAGAACAATAGTGAATCCTTGATAGATATGTCTTTAAGATGTGTTTTCATTTCTTTGTGCATGTTCAGTCAGCTTCTTATTTTATCTACATTATGTTTGTATCATCATCTAATGGCCTGTCTGTGAATTCCTTATCTGACATTTTGGAGAAGCACAAGAGTGTGGAAACCTCTTTTTACATCTATGCTTGGGGGTGTATAGGCTCTAAGGTCTTGTGCTTGGAGAAGATATGCAGAAGATACTTTAGTTTGCTGACATTTGTGTTTGTATAAGAGAGATTTCAGAAAAAGAGGGCAAAAAGTTGAGTGCCTGTGTTGTCTGTCTCTTGCCGTCTCGCCTTATCAGGTCGGCGGTCTGACCAAAGCCAGAGATCCTTGTCAAGCAGTTCTGGCTAAGTGCACGTGATCTGTGCTCAGCTGGGAAACCAAGAAAGATCTAAAGGACCTGGGTTTGATTAGAAATACCTCCCCAGACCTACTGTCCCAGTATGGGATCAGACCCAGGTGTGTGTGTTGGTAGACACACACATACACACACGATGTCTATGCCTGTGTTTAATACTCCCGCAGAGCTGCAGTCACACTGACCTATTTACTCCACCATGGAAATGGCCAAGACCCAGGAGGCAGCCCAGACTCACCAGAGGCAGAATAACACTGAGACCCCATATGGTCATATCAATAGTTTCACATGGAATAGTTTTACAGCCACTTTTACACGCTATATAAATGGGGCATCTGGACAAAAAATCTATTGTATTGATTTCTTTATATCCGGATTCATTTCTGCAGTGTGAAAAGCCAGTTGCAGCAGAGGTCACTGTATAGAATTTGATCACTATAGCAAAAGTTCTTCTGAAACAAACGTCATTTTGAGTGTTTTTGCTGGTGTGTGTGCATGGCTATCCCTGATTATGTGTAAGTAAGCTAGCGGAGGAGGGAGGTAATAGCCTTCACCTTTACATAACCCCTCTGAGACTTCAAAGTGAGCTTAAGAAGAAGAGATGGTGAAGGGCTAACACTTGCTGCATGGCTGCAGCCACTCCTCCATCCTCAGAGCTAAGCCTCCAAAAGATTGTTTCTGCTGGTTTCTCATGGTTTAACCATTATTCCTCCACTGAAGGCAACAGAACATCAGAGCAATGTTACACTCATGATCAACCAATTTTCAGGCAATTTTCTCAAATCTTAATCAAGACAAACATTTCCCTTTCTTTGTCAATGTGGATTGCAATTTCACTTGAATGCAAATATTTTCTCTGGCCCTCACACACAAGTCTTACACATGAACACCCACATGCACATTCATTCATGAGAGAATAGGCCAAGTGAACCACAGATTCACTGTTATGCAAAGAGAGGACTGGCTGGGAGTGGGCCTGTAAACACATCACAGACTGTTTTGTCTCTTGCTTTTTATCTATCTTGGTGCAACAAGTGAGGGATGCCAAGTTAACTCCTTACTATTCATTAATCACTGTTGCAGTGCCTGTGACATGAATGCTGGCATAATATGTGGAATTGTGCAGGGTTGTTCAGACCCTTTATGGACTATAAAGCAGCTGTCTCTCAACAGTGGCATTTCCTTGTATTCTGAGTAGTGCACTGTACTCTGAGAAGTGAGTGACTGAATAGAAAGTGAAGTTTCCTGAGAGAAGTTTATTCTGGCACGGGTACACTATAACATGCCCTGCTGTACAAGGACAACAATAGCCAAATCCCTGGGGTCATAACCCCCCTAATTACTGCAGTCCCATAGGTGATGATGACTACCTGTCAGCGTGGCCTGTGAAAGGGGCTACCTGAGCCGGACTCTGGAGCACCAGGTGACATGGGCCAGGAGCACTCCAGCACCTCAGATGAAAGGTCAGTGTTACGGATCGACAACCCAGCACCTGGGAGGATTTCAGCACCCCTGAGGGACTTCTAACCTCTTGGCTTTCACCTGTGCACTGATTTTTCATTCTCTCTGGGCTGTTCATAGTTTGGGGAGGAGATGCAGACATCATTTCCTACGTCTGATAGCCATCTGCTCCCACTCTCATGTTCTCAGTTGCATACTCTTCTCAGCCTGATCAAGGCATTCTACACCAGTACAGATCACAGTCCACCCCAATATGATGACTAGATTGAAATGGAGATTTATCATGTTGTGGACACTGAACAATTCAATGTTTTCTGTAAAAATCGTATCAGAACACAGAATGAAACGCAAATTAAGATCTACCCATAAAATAAATACAAGGTCTAAAGCTTTAGCCAACGACTTTAACATTTTATTTAATCTTATACAACAAGGTAAACATTCCAGATATTCAGTCCCATCATTAAATCATGAAAGTTCTCGAAGTGAGTGGACTAAAATGTTTTCAAGATCGAGAGCACTCCCACCTGAAAACCCAAAATCCGCCCATGGGAAAACTGGGAGGATACAATAAAGCCATATCAGAGGTCGAGAACGCGCCTGCGCGTTCACGTTGCGCTGTGTGGAAGTTTCCCTGCAAGTTAAGAAAGACAACAGGACTGCAGAGAGAGGGACGGCTCCAGTCACCGGACTGAAGAAGATACAAGAAATTAAAGGAAAATATTGGAGCTTCGTACAAAGAAAACGGAGCGCTCTTGTTGGTGTTTGTGGAGTTATATCAGCAGAGAGATGGA